>NC_071506.1:156502794-157127794 GCF_027887155.1 Malaclemys terrapin pileata | reverse complement strand
GATGGGGGACTTCAACTACTCAGACATCTGTTGGGAAAACAACACAGCAAGGCACAGATTATCCAATAAATTCTTGGACTGTACAGTATGGGTGTAGGAGCAGGATTTTATATTTGTACTATCAGAATTAATGTATGATTTGATCAACCTGCCAGCCAGCCTTTTTGAATAGCAGAAAGGAATGACCCTCTGGCACATTGGTAGAAACGCATCTGACAGACTGCCAGTGTCTGTACTGAAGTTAAGGCAGGGACAGACCAGAACAATCTTTATGACTGATTATGGTCCCCTTTTGTTTTAGGATAAGTTATAGTGTCTACTATGGTTTCCTATATGTATTATAAATTAGGAACTCTAGTTAAATATACCTTTCTTTGTTTTAAGGTTTAGTAAGTAAGAGAAAGGATCTTGTAATGTGTCTATGTTAAGGAGATTAGAGGAATGTTGAAGGGCCACAACGTGAACTGTTTTGATTACAAGATTTAGCAAGGTTTAATTTACAATGCCTTTCTTGCTCAAAATAAAAACTGCTGTATACCTTTGAAGATCTCTGTAAAAGACTGTTTGTATGAATGAGGAATGCATGCATCAGGAAAAGATAAGGTGTGAAGGCCATTGTTATAGCCAGATTGTCAAGGAACAAGGAGTGAAGAGACTTAATGACACCAGAGAACTATCAACGTGCACCCACAATTAAGGAAGGGCAGAATGAAGATCCTGAGGTGGAAGCTGGCACCCCTAAAGACGAGACAATTGATTAAATCGAAACCAGGATAGGATGACCCTCTCAGAGCTGTTTTGGAATATTTACATCAAAAGATAACACCAATTAAGGAGTAACCGGTCACAAACTGACACAGCAAAATCCATAGACTTCAGAGAAAAAAAAAAAGACTATAAGAACAGGGTGCTTGGCCATGGGACTTTGGGTTCATCTTGCCACAACTCCAAGAGCATCGCATCGTGACCAACAGAGCCCGGCTCCCCTCTGCGACCAATCTGCTGGCCACTAGATTGATCCAGACTCTGGACTGGTAACTATAAACATCAACTGGCAGGACTGTGTGCATGCTGTGTGTGCGTGTGTGTGTGTGTGTGTGTGTGTGTGTGTGTGTGTGTGTGTGAGAGAGAGAGTGTATGAGTGTGTAACTGGAAAGCATATGCTAACTGCTGTATTCTCACAAATACGCTGTATTGCCTTTTTCCCTGAAAAAGATCCTGTGTGCTTCTTATAAGCATAACATGGGAGACAATTTTTATTTGAGAAGGCAGAGAAATCTACTAGGGGAGAGGCTGTTCTAGATTTGATTAGGGAGGAACTGGTTGAAAATTTGAAAGTGGAAGGTACCTTGGGTGAAAGTTATCATGAAATGGTAGATTCATGATTCTAAAGAATGTAGGAGGGAGAACAGCAAAATAAAGACAATTGATTTCAAGAAGGCAGACTTTAGCAAACTCAGGGAGTTGGTAGGTAAGATCCCATGGGAAGCAAGTCTAAGGGATAAACCAACTGAAGACAGTTAGCAGTTTGATAAAGAGACATTATTAAGGGCACAAGAGAAACTATCTTTCCTATCCCACTGCATAGGAAAGATGGGAAGAATGGCAAGAGACCATCCTGGCTTAACCAGGAGATCTTCAAGAGGAAAAAAAAAAAAAAAAAAAAAAAAAAGGGAGTCCTACAAAAAGTGGAAACTAGGTCAAATTACAAAGGATGAATATAAACAAATAACACAAGTATGTAGGGACAAAATTAGAAAGGCCAACACACAAAACGAGATTAAACCAGCTAGAGACATAAAAGGTAACAAGAAACCATTTTACAAATACATTAGAAGCAAGACGACGACCAAGGACAGGGTAGGCCCATTATTCAATGGGGCGGGGGAGGAACCAACAGAAAATGTGGAAATGGAAGAAGTGATAAATGACATTTTTGTTTAGTTTTTCACCAAAAAGGCTGATGGTGATTGGTCATCTAATGTAGTGAATGCTAGTGAAAATGAGGTAGGATCAGTGGCTAAAATAGGGAAAGAACAAGTTAGAAATTACTTAGACAAATTAGATGTCTTCAAATCACCAAGGCCTGATAAAATGCATCTTAGAATACTCAAGAAGCTGACTGAGGAGATATCTGAGCCATTAGCAATTATCTTTGAAAAGTTATGGAAGATGGGAGAGATTCCAGAGGACTGGAAAAGGGTAAATATAATGCCAATCTATAAAAAGGGAAATAAGGATAACTTGGGGAATTACAGATGTGTCAGCTTAACTTCAGTACCTGGAAAGATAATGGAGCAAATAATTAAGCAATCAATTTGCAAACACCTAGAAGGTAATAAGTAACAGCCAGCATAGATTTGTCAAGAACAAGCCATGTCAGACCAACCTTCTAGCTTTCTTTGATAGAGTAACAAGCCTTGGGGATCAGGGAAAGCAGTATATGTGGTATATCTTGACTCTAGTAAGGTTTTTGATACTGTCTTGCATGATCTTCTCATAAAAAACCCTAGGGAAATACATCCTAGATGTCTAGATGAGTTCCACTGAGCTTTTAAAAGCAAAATCTTATTTAAGCTAAAATGTATGACAGACTCTAAATGATCAACTGGTTTATCATCAAGAAAACCAGTTAACTTAGAATTTCAGTTACTCTCTGGTACAGGGGATCCCACACAATTTAATCAATTTGCTTAGCCTTTTTTCTAAGGAGCCTACATCTTGTTTGTAGTGAGTCCCAAGTATTTTCACAAGGCTGAGCTCAGAATTAGTTGGTTTAATCCTGATTTCCAATTTACAGGGTTCCTGCCCCCCCTCAATTTTTTGTGGTTAATGTATATATGTATCAGTTGGCATTGGCTCTACCTGGGCTACCATGTCTACTTGTTGGCTAGTGGTCTGGCACATTATTGGCAAAGATGCTATAAAATTCTTACTGTGGGGCTCTTCTGTTATCAGACACTTCTCTTATATGGTTAGAGGCAGTTCCTCTGCCCTGAACAGTAACATCTGTTTATGTTCTATATAGCCTGGATTATCACAGCTTTACAAATTTTCCAATCCCCTCTCCTAGACCAGGGGTAGCTGATTTTCAACTACAGTAATTGTTCCACTGGGCACATTCAGTAGAGCTCCAAATATGGTATGAGTGTCAATTCATCGCTGGTCTACATCACTGGCAGCTACAAAATGTAAGACAAAATAAAGGTCATAAATTGGTTCAAATTCCCTGATACTGAAGTACTGTCTGTTTCTCACTTGTGCAGTACCATGCACTTACAGTCATTTCCTTACCATTAATGTTATTCTACAATGTTTCATACACAAGGAAAAAAAAAACTAATTTCTAGAATCAAAAGGAATTTCACAAGCAAAATTTGAATTTTTTTTTTTTACGTCCAATAAATCCTGCTTCCAATGGAGGTGGCAATAATCTTTGCAGGCTAAACTACTGAGGCTTTCTCTGCAGTGATGTGCTCTTTTACCTCCACTTTCGAAGAAAGGACATTTTTAGATATTTCTGACATCAATTCCAGCAGGTATCCATGTTTTCTTCAGAAACTGAAGCTCTTCATATATTCCTTCTCAGTCAGGAAAAATACTGTTTTTTAGGTTTCTCAGTCACCCTGTTGTTTACAGAGCTGTCTGGATCCGGTCACTATTCAAGGCTCCTTTTGCCTAAGCTGTTTCATTTTAGTCTGTAGACTTGTCAAATTGTTATACAGTGTCTCAACCACCCCTTTTAGAGTTGTTATATCCTTGCTCAAGATAGTTAAAAAAATGTTCCTTTAGTTCAACAATTCCAGCAGAAAAATGTGGAGGAGGAACCACATATCTTGAGCCTCAGCAAATGGAATAACCTACTTAGCCACCATTTTAGAATTGACATTTCTTTAACAGTAATTGTTTTTATTATGGGTTCACGTATGCTACTAGCTTATGTCAACTTGTAATTTACACTAATTTGTTACCTATTTCTATTAGGCTTAGGAATTCTGGTAGCACATATGCACTTTGTGAATAAAAGCAAATATTCACATGCAATGATGCATCTTAAAGTTGAATTTGTATAAAAGGAAAAAAGTAAGTAAAAATTCTGAATTTTAGATCAAGGTAGTTTTTCTAGGGATGCATCTGGTAATGCTGCAGATATCAAACTCCCACTGTCGAGTACACTTATGGGATTCCAGACTGAGGAAATGATCAACTTTCTTTGCTATCTAAAGCCTAATCAGGACACAGTTTGTAAATTTCCATTTTGTAAATACTTAAGAGTTTCCTTATTCCTCTTCAAAGTCTGATTGTATCTTAAATCTTCCAGTTCTTCAGCTTCTCAAATGCCTGCATCTTGCATTCCTAGAATCAGCTGTTTCCAGAATGTTGTGGTTCAGCAGTGCTTCTCAGCTCCAAACCCTGGGTGCTTTATACTCTGTGTCCAAATGGGATAAACAGCTGGTGATTCTGACTGGCTGGTAAAAAGCCCTCTTTCAAGACCTTTGCTCAGTTCCCACTGTACTGCTCTCATCCTCCAATTTTATAGAAAATGCTCTTTAGTTCACTAATTCTTAAGTTATGCAAGTATTTAAACAGAGAGACAAAGAAATGAAATGCAAAGCTCATTACACAATGAAGTTGAAAGATTTAACCAGTTCAACCAGTTTCCCATTATGGGTGGAAACTGACCCTTGAGCAATGGTGCAACACAAGCCCTATGTACTACTTTAGTTAGGGTTACCATATTCAAACATTTAAAAAAAGAGGACACTCCACAGGACCCCGCCCCCAGCCCCGCCCCTTCCCCACCCCCATTCCAACCCCTTCCCCAAAGTCCCTGCCCCAACTCTGCCCCCTCCTCTGAGCACCCCGCATTCCCCCTCCTCCCTCCCTGATCTTGGTTGGGGGTTGCTAAGTGCTTCCCTGCTCCCCACTTGCCCCGCAGCCCCTATGCCCTTGCCTGCCCTGCTCCTCCTCACCCTGCAGCCTCTGCGCCCCCCCCGCCCCTGCAGCCTCTGTGCCCCCTGCTCCCCACTCGCCCTGCAGCCCCTGCACCCCCTGCCTGCCCTGCTCCTCCTCGCCCTGCAGCCTCTGCACCCCCTGCCTCCCCTGCCCCTGCAGCCTCTGTGCCCCCCTGCTCCCCACTCGCCCTGCAGCCTCTGTGCCCCCTGCTCCCCACTCGCCCTGCAGCCTCTGCGCCCCCCCCGCCCCTGCAGCCTCTGTGCCCCCTGCTCCCCACTCGCCCTGCAGCCTCTGCGCCCTCTGCCTGCCCCTGCAGCCTCTGCGCCCCCCCGCCCCTGCAGCCTCTGTGCCCCCTGCTTCCCACTCACCCTGCAGCCCCTGCACCCCCTGCCTGCTCTGCTCCTCCTCGCCCTGCAGCCTCTGCACCCCCTGCCTGCCCCACCCCTGCAGCCTCTGTGCCCCCCTGCTCCCCACTTGCCCTGCAGCCTCTGTGCCCCCTGCTTCCCACTCACCCTGCAGCCCCTGCACCCCCTGCCTGCTCTGCTCCTCCTCGCCCTGCAGCCTCTGCACCCCCTGCCTGCCCTGCCCCTGCAGCCTCTGTGCCCCCCCACCCCTGCAGCCTCCTGCTCCCCACTTGCCCTGCAGCCTCTGCGCCCTCTGCCTGCCCCGCCCCTGCAGCCTCTGTGCCCCCTGCTCCCCACTCGCTCTGCGCCCTCTGCCTGCCCTGCCCCTGCAGCCTCTACACACACACACACCCCGCCGCCTGCCCTGCTCTCCCCACTCACCCTGCAGAGGGAGAAATGCAGGCTCCACATGGAATCAAACACAGCCGCGCTGCTCTGTGGGGGAGGAGGGAGCGGGAGGGACTCTGGCTGCTAGAGGCCCTAGTGGCTGCAAGCGGCTTTCAATCAGGCCAGGCGTCCAATCAGCCGCGCCGCACTCCGCATGAGGGGAAGGGGGAAATCCCGGACATTTCTACTTGATTAGAAATCCCCCCTGGACGGCCATTTAACGCTGAAAAAGCCGGACATGTCCAGGGAAACCCGGACGAATGGTAACCCTACTTTAGTCCTTATGAGGGGAGTTAAGTGGTGCATTTGCCTTGAGCTAGTCCTTTGCATAGGGTGACTCTCACCTTATATAGGAAATACGTCAAACTGTCAGGCCAGGAGAAACATTTTAAATGTGACCCTTTAAGTTAACAAAATCATGCAAATCCTATGTCACAAACATAATAACTATAATCATTATAAAAAGTTATGCTTTCCTATACCAAAGGAAATCTGCTGGGGTAATGTGACTGAGAGATGCATATTACAACCAAACTTCCAACCCTTTCACACTAACTTGACCCTCACTCTTTTCAAATCCCTCCATTAAAAATACAATTCCTCCCATCTGTCCAACATTAATCAGCAAAAAGCACTGTCTCGTTTATTAACCAAAAATATCCCAGAAAAACTGAACACAGCAACAATCCTGCATTGCTTTGTACTAAAGCCACCTTCTGATCACTGAAGGCACTATGTGTAGGAATTGTTCCTTTTCCTTTAAACTGTGAACTCTTCCCAATTGGCTTTGTACACTGCCAAGCGCTATGCTCTCAATAAATAAATAAATAAATAAATGAATGAATGAATAATATTGCAATTTTGTTACAATACAATCCATATATTATTAGATGGAATTACTTTAGAATTATATTTTAATGGCATATAGTTGATCATTATAAATTAGAGGGTTTTTTTGTTTGTTTTCTGGTAATCGAGAACTATTGTACTAGTTAAGTTAATTATAATATTTGCACTCCAGGACTTGATCATGTGGTATGTACAACACTGATATATCAATGGGAGCTGTGGGCACACATGGATTGCTGGCTGCTGGGAAGGATGTCAGGGAGGACAACGCGGACAAACCCTTCATAGAAGATGACATATACATTGTGTGTGTGAAAATCCAACTGATCTCAATGGGAGTTCTACATGCAGATCATTGAAATATGGTATCCTATAGAAAAAAGATATTTCCAGAAGTTCTCAATAATAATTTTAACATAGTTAAGATGACCCTTTGTTCAAAAGTGGAATGGCCTCGTAATTTCTCAATGAAGTAGTTTTAAGAATAATATTACTGCAATAATGAACATTTAACAAGAGTGTGAATTCTCTTAATGTCACTGTTGGATAGCTTAGTTGAGCACAGTATTGTGTTTTCTTTAACAGTACAGAGGCACAAACATACTAGCATTCAAATCACTTTTTATATCCTGAAGAACATCTTTACATTTTTGCGGTTTTGAACAGTGCTCAAGTAAATAAAAGAGAGTGGACCTGGTCCTGCATGACAGAAGTCTAATAGAAGCAGGATCAAACCCAGTGTCTGTGACTAAACAGATGCAGTAAATAGATAACAGATCCACAGACATTCTCGGTCACAGTGTAGGCACTGTCTCCACAAACTATGGCTGCTGTGATTTACAAGGAATTTCACTGAGTTTCCAGGGTATTATTGTGATTTTTATAATCAAACTTCTTACACCTCGATTTGTAACAAAATATCAAGATACTTGAATGTATTTCAGTGTATGGCCTACATCATGCTGTCCTATAGAAAACAAAAACAAACAAAACAAAAGAACCAAAGGAATAATTTAAATCGAAATTTCAGAGATACCAAAATCATAAACTTCCTGAAGACTCATCTTTTGGGGGACAGAGGAAGAAAGTAGGGGATATAAATATATAGGGGATATAAATAGGACACTATCCTGTGAAATCTGGGATGCCCTAAGGTGTTTGGGATTTTCCCCATGGATGTTAGGACACCTTCATGTTTTAGGACACAAAGCCCTCCCCACTAAAACAGGTACTGCTAATGAGCTACAAAGGGTTTACAAAGATTCTGTGTAGAGTCTCTGTATCTTGGCTCTGTTCCCTGCTTGTTCATTCCCCCAACCCCAAATACCTGCAGCCACAACCACACGATGCTCACACCAAAGGGTATCTTTCAATAGGGAAATGAAGCCTCTCTCTGCTTCCCCTTCCTTCATAACCTTATATACTTAGGGGTAAATCTACATCCTTTCTCTGAGGAGATCCCCTTTCAGTGGAATTGGATGAGAAGTAATCTGCATGTGGAGGGGCTACTCAGGATTGGTACTGGAGGATGGATTTGTTCTTTATTGGCCCCTGAACAGCGATTTGTGCAAGTAACATTCTCTCCCCTCCATATAGCGGAAAGAGGAGACGATGCTCTTACGAACCTTAATATTACTTTTGACAAATGATTTTTAAGACTAACCTGCATATACCACTTCAATTGCCATCAGTAGGTGTTAACCTCATGTATCTAAGGGCAGAATTTGGCACATAAGACCTGATTCTGAGCTCACTTACTCAGATGTTAATCAGGATTCCTCCATCCAAATACTTGGGGTTACATTTGTCAAAACCACTGTGAGATCAGAATCAAATGTTATTTCCAGGATAAATGTGTAATTTTGTAAAAATAAGCAATAGGGATTTAAAGCTATACAAAAAGAAAACCTAAATAAAATAATGAAATAAAAAAGGAGCTGCCAGTTAAACTGAGAATATGAATTCCTATCAATTTGGGGTGATTTCATTATTCACTATTCAGTTCACTATACTATCGCATATTTACTTTATTTAGTATGAAAGATATTTAAATCCTTATTTGTTTCTTCTGAATTTCCCTCCTTTTCTAAGGTTATAAGCCTGGATGTCTCAGTCAGCAGAACAGTTCTATTATCACAACGTTAGTGGACTAACAGAGATGTGGAGGTATGGATAACCTCCTTATTTCTATTTCCCTGAATATGTTAGGTCCTATATCCATAACTCCATGGCGTGTGATTTACCACCGTGGTCCTCAATTAAACTGCAGCTGTTGCATCACAGTATGCCATTGCAGAACACATTAATTCATGCCAAAGCAAAAACAGAATGATACAATCCAAAACAGCAAGAAGCAATGCTTGATATTTAGAACATATCTATTGCACTTTAGGACTGTATGGCTGCTCTTTGACCAGTGAAGAACACAGAAATCATACAAAACAGAAAAAGATTTTTTGAAATTAACATTCCCCAAACTGTAGTTAAACAAAAAAGGATTTCTTTTCTGTTTTGCATTAAGTGATAATTTGGAACACCAGCAAAAGAAATTTGGAAGAATATATTTGGAAGCTGAGATTCTCTTTTCAGCTGATAACGTTTATTATAAGGAAATAACATATAACAGTGAGTTTCTCAGTAATGTACAAGTACTGTTCTGAAGAGTGACTATGTAAAAAATGCACCTTCTTACTCAAAGGAGGTGTTCCCTGTGGATAATTCACAGTCATATCCAATTGCTGAAGTGAAAAAAAACTATTCCACATCCCACCCTTTAAAATATTTGACTTGTTAGCACCTCAAAGTCCATACAGATATGAGTGAGTTGTATTCTTATCTGGCTCACACATCACAAATAAGATTGTTTTATAAGTTCCAATTGCATGTTGATTAGATGTACTTATACCACCTCAGTGAAGACACTATTGCTCTGCACTGGATATAAATTGGCCTGCAGAATCTTTTGAGACAAAGTTCCTCCTCTATCTTGGTGGGTCCTGCACTTGTTGGCGGATTTTCTTGCCTCAGAGATTCACCATGTGGGTTGGGGAACAGCCCAGAGACCTTCCCCTCTGGAAGAACCCACAGTCCAGGTCAATTGGGAGGTTTGGGAGGAACCCGGGTCCACCCTCTACTCCGGGTTCCAGCCCAGGGCCCTGTGGACTGCAGCTGTCTAGAGTGCCTCCTGTAACAGCTGCATGACAGCTACAACTCCCTGGGCTACTTCCCCATGGCCTCCACCAAACACCTTCCTTATTCTCACCACAGGATCTTCCTCCTGGTGTCTGATAACGCTTGTGCTCCTCAGTCCTCCAGCAGCACACTCTCAGCTCCTTGCACCTCTTGCTCCCAGCTCCTCATACTCACACCACAAACTGAAGTGAGTTCCTTTTAAAACCCAGGTGCCCTGATTAGCCTGCCTTAATTTATTCTAGGAGCTTCTTCTTAATTGGCTTCAGGTGTCCTAATTAGCCTGCCTGCCTTAACTGGTTCTAGGAGGTTCCTGATTACTCTAGTGCAGCCCCTGCTCTGGTCACTCAGGGAACAGAAAACTACTCATCCAGTGACCAGTATATTTGCCCTCTACAGACTCCTGTACCCCACTGTTCTGGGTCTGTCACACTTTATACAACTGATGATGCATGAGAAAGAAGGAATCCTTAGCCTGACTCCCCAAAACCAAGCCTAGTTTGCATAGCTCGGAGCTGGAAGAAAATAATCTTTTTAGTTGTAAACTGATCATATTTAATAAGGAAACCACTGAAACACAATAAAATTGGAATTCGACAATGCCATTTTTACAGAGTCACATTTCAGAAGTAGAATTTTGCATAGCTTTCATTACATTTTTATCAGCAAATTTAAATATGAATAAGCTCTGGTGGTCTGAAGCTGTTAGTCTTCACACTAAAAATGACACAGCAGACAGCAGTTTGATCAAGAGCTGATAAACTCAAAACATAGACATTGCTGAAAAAGACATTCTAATGCATGTAAAATATGTTTTTTAAAGCAGT
The DNA here is from genome assembly GCF_027887155.1 of Malaclemys terrapin pileata. NCBI lineage: Eukaryota > Metazoa > Chordata > Testudines > Emydidae > Malaclemys > Malaclemys terrapin. Next base: position 157,117,182 of record NC_071506.1, on the reverse strand, counting down.
GGTTGTCAAAGCTGGTCCGCCGCTTGTTCAGGGAAAACGCCTGGTGGGCCGGGACGGTTTGTTTACCGGCCGCATCCGCAGGTTCGGCTGATCGCGGCTCCCACTGGCCGCAGTTCACCGCTCCAGGCCAATGGGGGCGGCGGGAAGCAGCGGCCAGCACATCCCTCGGACCGCGCCACTTCTCGCCACAAACAAACCGGCCCAGCCTGCCAGGGGCTTTCCCTGAACAAGTGGCAGACCAGCTTTGAGAACCACTGTTTTAAAGCAAATTTAAAATAACCTTTTTAATTTTTGTTTTGTCATTTTAGATTAAATTTCATTGCTGATATAAACTACCCTATTCTATGAGAAAAAAATATTTCAAGTTCATTACTGATTTTATATCTAAATGGAGAAGTAAAACAAAAAAGATGTTAACTGTATATGCTGCCACAGAGATTACAATGAAGTGTTTTATTCAGTGGGGCTATTTCTTCCCTCACACCCACTGTAAATCAGGAGCAATTTCTCTGAAGTCAGTGGAGTCACAATGGTATAAAACGAGGGGAAAGGGAGAGAAAAACCAGACTCAGTATTTGCATAAAAGAAAATGTCTAATTTTCTTTGGAAAGTTTGTAGTTTTCTAAACAATAAAAATATGACTCTAATCTTGAAACACTGAACCCTGAATTGTGATTATTTCTAAAAAATTCTAATATTTTACTCTATTTTTATAGAGACTAACATTTTTAGTTATTTTATCAAATTTATGTTTCTATACCACTCACTGTGAGCCATATGTTCCCTTTTGTAGAAAAAAGGCAAGAAATGGGACAGAAGTGCAAAGCAAAAAATATCTGTCAGCAAGCTCACATACAGCCTGATGGACCTGCAAAAAAAACTAATGTGCAACAAACCAGAGGAGGCATGGCTTTGACAACCCACTGTAAAAGACAACAATGTGTAGATCCTGTGCTATGGACAACAAGGATGTCAAGACTTGAGTTTTTGCTTCTGTTTTAACTCAAGTTCCTTGACTGTCAACTAACCTGAGTAAGCTAACAGTTTTGTAAATACTAATCCAACACACTCCACAAATGAGCTGCAGAGGTGTTGTTTGTTTGTTTGTGTACTACTGCCTCAACTGTAGATTAAATAAATTTGAACTTTGGCACAGCACAATCCCTAGATTGCAGATGCACCTTACTGTGACTGTTTTAATTTTCCTATGTATTAAGTATCAAAAATAAGTTATTTAATCATGCACACTGGATCACTATATAATCTAACAATCAACGGGTTACCTAAGTGCAGTATGTGTGTGTGTGTGTGTGTGTGTGTGTATATATATATATATATATATATATATACACACACACACACATTTGGAAGAAGGCAGGGCTGTGAAAGACTCCAGTCTTCCTTGAAGCAACACACAAAATGCATGCATGCATGAATGAAACAAGGCAAGATCTCCTGCCTCAGTAATTTTTCTCTTTGTATAGTTACTTCTGAGGGTATTCTGTGCCAAAAAAATTAAAATTCTGTGCACAATATTTTAAAATTCTGCAGAATTCCGCAAATGTTATTTGTCAAATAAATGTGGAGGCTCCATCATGGCACTGAGGAGCACAGGCCACTGGCTGCACAAAGGTGGGAGATCTGTGTGCAGCTCCTCCCCCCAGGACATGGATTCAGCGGTAAGGCTGCACCCAACCCTGACATAGCACAAGGACTGGACCTGCCCTAGAAATACCCCAGGGCCCTGCCTCTCCATGCCAGGTGCACAAGGTGTGGGCAGACAGGCTCAGCAAGGCAGAATCCAAGTGTGGAGGGTCTGAGTGTGGGGCAGGGGTTGGCAACCTTCGGCACATGGCCCATCAGGGTAATCCACTGATGTGCCTGAAACATTTTGTTTACATTGACCGTCCACAGGCACGGCCCCCCCAGAGCTCACAGGGGCCGCAGTTCGCCGTTCCTGGCCAATGGGAGCTGCGGGAAGTGGCGGCCAGCATGTCTCTGTGGCGTGCGCTGCTTCCCGTGGCTCCTATTGGCTGGCAATGGTGAAGCGTGGCCACTGGGAGCTGCGGGAGGCCGTACCTGTGGACAGTCAATGTAAACAAACTGTCTCACGGCCTGCCAACAGATTATCCTGACAGGCCGCGTGTGGTCTGCGGGCCACAGGTTGCCCACCACTGGCCTAAGGGGTTTCCAGGTCCTAGATCTCGGTTCTATTTCTTCCTCTGCCACAGACTTCTGTGAACCTGGGTCAGATTATGGCCAAATTTTCACCGGCATTGAGCACTCACTGCTCCATTGAACTTCCATGAGCCAACACTTCTGAAAATTAAGTAATCAGTTTCTAGGTTTCAGTTTTCCAGTTGTAAAACTGGGATAATATTTACAGAGGTATTGTGAAGATAAATCCATTAATGGGTATGGGGCAATCAGATAGTCCTGTGATGAATGCTATTGGAAAACCAATACATAATTAAAAAAGAATATTATTTAAGGCAAGGTTTGGAAAGTGTGCAGTGTATGAAGTGTGAGGCCACATGCTGAATGATGAGAATAAAAATGAATATCAAACAGCCGCCTCATTCACTGGTCATTTCCCCTCCTGCTCAGCAACTGAGGCAGGAGTCCTGTGCTACACTTCACAACCCAATTATTCTTTTAATACCAGAGTTGTTATGTCTGGATATAAGTATGATTCCACGCAAAAGTTATATTGTACATGAATGCTAGCTTCTTTCATTGGCATTTAACAGTATTAATTAAGTGGCATTCTCCAGTAATAACCAGATACTACAAGAATTTAAATTAAGCAACAAAGGGTTTTACATTTCTCTGAATCCCTTCTAAGGGCTTTATCCTATACTCATTGCGTATCCCAAACTTCCATGCACGCAATGGGATAAGCGAGAAATGCAGGATTGGGTCCTAACATAATAAAAAAAAGCCTGACATCTTGTTCTAAAGCAAAAAGTCAGTTTTGCAGATATTTTTAATTTTGCTTCACTTCTTCTGTCAATTCTAAATGGAAGCTTCTGATTTGGGAAGAGACATAAATCTCCAGTGTCTGATTGATACAACAAAGAAAAACATGTCAGAAATTTGCTCAATACTGCAATTCTTAATGTAAGTTATTAATATTTCTACATGTTTTAGACTATTTTGGCTCTAACGCTTGTGCGTTCTGATTCCTTAGTGCATTAAGTACCTCTACTGATTTGATATCTATTTGTGGATTCCCAAATATAGAGCTATTTTACATAGCTGAGAGGACACTCTGCAAATAGGACTTGTACACTAACTTGTAACATGGATGATCATTCATTATTACATTACAGATGAATCAGTGATATTGACAGCTTTGTTTTTCTGGTATGCTGAAGCTTTATGATTCATACCTGTATGTCTACAATGTATGAGTATGTTGCATATATATAATATGAGAAAGAGAGAAAGAAAGACAGAGAACGCATTTGGTCCTGGTTTGCTTCAGTTCCAAAAATGTAAATGTCCCATTATTTTCACGAGGAAGATGCCTTGCAGCCCTTTTTAAGACTCACACAAAATTTTATCAGGAGAAAGCAATTTGATTAGTTATCTGAAAACAATCAGATTTCTTTAAAGAAGGGATTTAAAAGCTTGATGAAAACATCACCACAAGAGACAAAAATACTAAAACCACAAAACATATAGTCCCAATGCTAAGATTTTTCTGCCTGAGATTTTGGGGGGGGGCGGGGAGGGGGAGGAAGTAGAGGGGATTGCCTTTTTTATCTGCAACAATGCCTTCTGCAATTTGTATCAGGCATTTTTTCAAGTTACAAATACAGTATAAACTTTTCTAGCATTACCAATAAAATTTAGAGATTTAGTACTGAAGTAAAACACCATCCATAAAAGACAATTTTACAAATTATTTCCACCTACCCGTGCTAGTGCGATAAGTTCCTGTATGTGCTGGTTGCAGAGGGTCCCCCTGACTCTGGCTGAGACTCCTCATAGGGGGCTTCTGATACACTCTATCTTCGTAAATAGGATCTATATGGTGCTCTGGAGACTGCAGCGCCCTTAATTCGGAGCCAAGGTGGCTGTGCTGGCTGCTGTAAGATGCCCGAGACCCAGCTGCAAACAGATTTATACAGGAAATTTAAGAGAGAAAATCCTCCATGAAACAGGATCCAAATTGACGAAAAGCATATTTGAAGACAACTCTTGTTTTTAACAAAAACAAAACAAAGAATTTTTAAAATGCAAAGAAAAATAACATGAAATGGCACCAGTGATGCAAATTAATCATCTTATCGGCATCACCCAACTGTCTGCTTTTGCTTCAAAACCTGATTTCCTAAAAAGGCAGAAGATATTTCAGAGATAAATAAATACTGTACAGGGCCAATAAAAATAATTTTCTCACACAGGGACTAACAAACATGGCAAGTTGCCTTATCCAGGGGAACCCTATTGAAGGGCTCAACTGCCAAATTAGAAATATGAGGAGGAAAGCCAGAACTAGCCCCACGTGCTGTGTCCACATGGTAAATCTACAAATGAAATAAGTTAAAGCTGATGAATAAATGTGTTGTTCACATCATCAAAGCAGACCTTCTCACTGCTTCACGTGAAGTCTGACAGAGCAGATATGCCTCATCAGCACTTTTGTCCTAGACTGTGTAGAAACCAGACTGCTAGGGCTTTTCACAGACTAAGTCCTCTGGGGATGAATAAATTAAACATATCTTCAGGAAATACAATCTTTTAAAGATGTAGTTAGAAATATTTTTTAAAAAAGATGAATCTGCATTTTACAAGACTGAAGAGTTTATCCCTATTTTTCTTATTCTAATAATAAAAAGTAATATTTTACTATCAGGTTATTAACAGAGAAACTTGTAAACTTCCAGATTTGGCAATTAGCTTAAACATTTGTTTCACTTTTTAACATAAGTATCTTGGTTATGTTTGTCTGCTTTGTGATCTATTTCCAAGAATGAAATTGGGGGAAGCCATACAAAAGTAAAACATACAAAAGGTAAACAGTATTTTCATTTTGCAAAATATTATAATGCAAGGCGCAAAAATAAATACCCAACAGTTCTGAGATGAAAGCACATTCTCTAGAATTGGGAAGCTGTTGAAGGTTTAGAGACAACACAGAACAGATTTTTTAGAGGGGGAAAGAAAGAAAGAAAGAAAGAAAGAAAGAAAGAAAGAAAGAAAGAAAGAAAGAAAGATCAATAATTGATCAGTAGATAATCGATCAATCAATCCAGTATGTGATTTGTTATCACCACAGCCATTGACAAGAACTCATGTTACCTTCTGCTGTTCTGGATACCTTACCAAGAATTCCAAAGATGACTTTATTTGCAACTACTGTAGATATCAGGAAGTGGTCACGATTACCACAGATGGAGAAAACAGCAATGTATTGTGGGCCAAATTTTCAAAAGTCTCAAACCCAAATTCTTTGAACCTGATTCTCAGAGGAGATTAACACCTCCAGAAAGGTTCACCATCCTGCTGATTGGGCGTAAAAATGCTAACATGTTCTTGATGACTTCCAAGTTTTTGTATGAACAATTTTGCTTTCTGTTTAATTCCATTTGTGTTGAAAAAAATATGTGAAAAATTGAGGGCAACATTTTAGAAGCCATTTATCAAACTTTCTCCCTATAAGTCTTTTGGTCAGAAAGAATGTGATCTCTGAAAGAAATAAATTAACTACTGAAGAATTATAAATGGTGTCCTTTCTTTCACTAATTTACAAATGAGTGCTGCTGTTGAGAGTGATGTGATGGATTCAGTCCTCATTCCTGCTTCCACTGAAATCACTGGGAACTTTTCCACTAACTTGAGTGGCAGCATATCTTAATCTTTTTAATACATTTTAAAATGGTTATGCTACTAATTTTGTGTCAGAAGGCATAATTCAACTCCTCTTTTATATAACACTAAAAATTTTCTCTTAAGGACCTAAAGTCCTGATTCTACAATCCCTTATATATTTGTTTAATTTTAAAAACCACATAATCCCTTTTTATTATTATTTTCATTATAGTATTGTCAAGAGCAGAGGTCGGCAACCTTCGCCACGCGGCCCATCAAGGTAATCTGCTGGTGGGCCACGAGACATTTTGTTTACATTGACCATCTGCAGGCATGGCCCCCCTGTAGCTCCCAGTGGCCATGGTTCGCCGTTCCCGGTCAATTGGAGCTGCGGGAAGCAGCGCGTGCCACAGGGACATGCTGTCCGCTGCTTCCTGCAGCTCCCATTGGCCGGGAACAAAGTGAACCGTGACCACTGGGAGCTGCAGAGGGCTGTGCTTGCGGACGGTCATTGTAAACAAAATGTCTCGCGGCCCACCAGCAGATTACCTTTATGGGCCACATGCCGAAGGTTGCCAACCCCTGACCTAGAGGGCCATCTGAGTTTAGAGCTCCCTTGGGCTAGGCACAGTACAAACACATAGCAAGTGACAGCCCCCGCCCCAAAAGAATTAACAATCTAAATAAACAAGACAGACAAGGGATGGGCGTGGAAACAGACTCAGAGAGCTGAAGTGACTCACCCTAGGTCACACAGCAGATAAGTGACAGAGCTGGGAAGCCCCTGAAATCATTTGGACTACCTATGTACTTGAAGTACCTGCGCTAGTGTTTTCAGGATTGGGTTCTAAGTAGTGAATAGTGATTCTTTCCCCCATAATTTTGGGGTTACCTGCTAAAGATTCTCAAATAAGACAAAAAGTCAGTAAAATATGTAATAAACATTTTGAAAAATAGAAACCTCAACACAACATAACAGATATTATATTTTAGAGATCAGGTTTATCACTTTATTAGAATTTGTACTTTCACATCAGTTACTTTCATTTCTCTTCATAGATGGTGAGAATTCAAATAAATATAAACAGTTACATTTTATTATCCTTCCTGACAGATTTGCAGCTTTTCTGTTGATGAGCTACTTAATGAAACTACAGAATAATGTTATGTACAGTGTACATTATTTTGCATAATTTGATAATTATCAGTGCACAATTTGGTTGGTATAAATGAGTATCAAGCACAGCACTTGTCAAGATGTGTACTTGTATAAATCAAGAAATGTGTACTTTCAACTGATATGAGCCTTTAACATGTGCAGTAGCAACATGGAACATGATTCATTCCTATGAGATGATGTGTGATTTTGCCACTTTCACTCTAAATAATCAAGTGCCAATATTTGAACAGGAAATAATGGAAACTAGCAGCACTGACTGACTCATGGCCTTTTGCCAAAACACTAAAGCTTTATTGTGAGACAAAAAGGCAGAACATTCATTTCAGCACTTTAGCCTTGCAAAAAGGACTGTTTTAGAGAAAGAAAGAGAGAAATTTGCTAATATTTCTATACTTGTTGGCCTATTAGCATTTTCATTATCCAGTTCCTATTTTCAAGTTTTGTTTTATTTTTTATAATTCTGACCTAGGTTTAATTTGTCAAACAAATTCTAAGTGTGGGAGCAACATGATTTTACCTCACATTTTACTTTAAATCTGACAAAAATAATAAAATAATCAGCTAGCCAAAAACTATCAGAATAGGGAAAAACAGAGACTGATTTCTGAAGCATGTATTCCACCCATCAAAAAGTCTATATGTATGATTTTCAGAGAAGCTGAGAGTTAATGAGAGCCACAGGTGGCTCAACATCTCTGAAAATCAGCTCCCAGATTTTGATATTGTATTTCTGGAGACTTTTAGGACCAAAACACTCCCCTCAGAAAAAGGCCACAAAAATTGTTATTTCAGTCTCATTACATTTCTATTGCCTGTTCCAATCTAGGGGGATGGGTTTCAGGTTCTACAGAGCCTTTAAATTGTACAGAGCTCAGGGATCTAGAAGTAAATCCCATGGACCCCAGCTCAATAGTGCTCCCCTGATCCTCATAGGACAGTGGCATTTATTAAAACATATTTCTGGATTGCTACAGGTTATTTGTTGTCCAATAGAACAGAGTTAGCACCTCCAATCACAGACAGAAACATACAGGAAACCTGTGCAATTGGCAAAGAACAGGTATAGTATGCTCCCTGGTGCTAACCGGACAAAGTAGGCAGATGGCTGCATTCTGCAACAGCTGAAGCTTCAAGGATGATGTTTAAGGGTCAGTCTAGACCAGTGTTTCTTAACTTTTTTGATACCAGGGACTGGCTTGTTGCCTTTCTAAACTGCATCAGGGAAATCTCAGGGACCGGCACCGGTCCACAGACCGGTCATTGAGAAACAGTGTTCTAGACATCATATTCAGTAATCCAGTGTAGAGGACAAAATGTCTGGAAAAGTGTCAAGGTCATGAGATAAGAAAAGCAGACACAAATATCTTACCAGGTATAGAGGGGTGGAAAAAAACATTTTTGGTCACTGAGGCCAATTTGGACTCTAATTCCAATGGGGATCCCATTGTACCCTAAAGATCCTTCCCCTAAATCTAACATCATCGCTGTTGTGTTTGAATCAAACTTCCAGTAACTCACAATTATCCAAATCCCAATCTCAGCAAACAAGACATAGAGCAATGTGTCATATGTATACTGATGAACAGTTTCCATATGAGGAGAAATTACTAAGACTAGGAATTTTCAGCTTGGAAAAGATATGACTAAGGGGGATATGATAGAAGTCTATAAAATCATGACTGGTGTGGAGAAAGTAAATAAGGAAGTGTTATTTAATCCTTTTCATAACACAAGAACTAGGGGTCACCAAATTAAATTAATAGGCAGCAGGTTTAAAACAAACAAAAGGAAGTATTTCTTCACACAACGCACAGTGAACCTGTGGAACTCTTTGTCAGAGGATGTAGTGAAGGCCAAGACTATAACAGGGCTCAAAAAAGAACTAGATAAGTTCATGGAGGATAGGTCCATCAATGGCTATTAGCCAGGATGAGCAGGGATGGTGTCCCTAACCTCTGTTTGCCAGAAACTGGGAATGGGCGACAGGGGATGGATCAGTTGATGATTACCTGTTCTGTTCATTATCTCTGAAGCACCTGGCATTGGCCACTGTCAGAAGACAGGATACCGGGTTAGATGGACCTTTGGTCTGACCCAGTATAGCCATTCTTATGATGCCAAAGGCAACTTACTATCTGCCCTAACTGCCTCAGCAAAATGCTGGAAAGAAAAGCTGACAGAATAGAACCCTAACCCTAGTAACACTGACAAGGAAGGGAAGATAAAGACCAGCTATATTTCCAGTCATGTCTATGCTATACAGAAAAAGGTTTGAGCATCATCAATTATAAATCAAAGATTCTAAAAACTGAATTAGCCACATATCATACCTACAGGGCATAGATAAACCAAGGCACCAACATCAATCCATATATCTTGCATATATTAAAGTTGCTTAATCTTCTCAGCCATGAGAATGGCCATAGCTGAGGTTCCAAGCAAGACTGTCCCAGACAAGGTGCAAGATCCTTCTTCTAAAGAAAGGCAAACTCTCTCTCCCTTTCTCCACCTTGGATATACTCAACTATGTTGAGTATGTATGTATGTATGATATGTATGTGGAGGGAGAGAACAATAAACAACCTCTCCAAACACCACCCTGCCTTACCTGGCTTGGAAGTCGTTATACTCTCTAGTTCCCCTAGTATCAAGGCAAGGAGTAACAACCTCCCACAAAACCACCTTCTCAAGCTAGTAGGTCTCTCACTTCTATCTGAATGAAAATAATTATTTTAGGCCAATACCATTCCCATAGTCCCTTGCCACAAGACTAATCAGTTAAACCAAAACTGAACACAAAACTCCTCCATACTGAACTATTGTAACCCATCTGATACCAAATCTTGTTCCTCCACTGTATCAATGCCCTTAGTGCTCCATCCTCATAACTTCATACCAATCTACCTCACTGTCCAACCATTCTTCTCATTTATTCACCTCTGAATCTGCTTTCTCCCAATATATGTGATATATTACAACCTACAAAGGTCACATCACAGCAAAAATCCACTAGTTTTAAGGTTTTTTAAAACGAGTGAGTCATTTGATGTTTATCTGTTCTGTTCATTCCCTCTGAAGCACCTGGCATTGGCCACTGTTGGAAGACAGGATACTGGGCTAGATGGACCTTTAATCTGACCCAGTATGGCTGTTCTTATATTTTTATAGCAGACAACCAATCAACATGATTTTTCTGTGTGATGCTGTGGCAAAACAGACTAATCTGATGTTTGTATGTTTTAGCAGGGGAGTAGGGTTTAGGAGTAGGGAGGTGATTTTTACCTCTGTATAGGACATTGGTTAGACCGTTACTCAAATACTGCATTCAGTTTTGGTGTCCACATGTTCAAAAAGCAACAGAGAGTCCTGTGGCACCTTTAAGACTAACAGAAGTATTGGCGCATAAGCTTTCGTGGGTGAATGCCCACTTCATCAGATGCAGATGCCTTTGGCATCATAAGAATGGCTATACTGGGTCAGACCAAAGGTCCGTCTAGCCCAGTATCCTGTCTTCCTTTTGTTTGTTTTAAACCTGCTGCCTATTAATTTAATTTGGTGACCACTAGTTCTTGTGTTATGAGAAGGATTAAATAACCCTTCCTTATTTACTTTCTCCACACCAGTCATGATTTTATAGACCTCTATCGTATCCCCCTTAGTCATCTCTTTTCCCATCTGAAAAGACTCAGTCTTATTAATCTGTCCTCATATGGAAGCTGTTCCTTACCCCTAATCATATTTATTGCCCTTTTCTGTTCCTTTTCCAATTCCAATGTATCTTTTTGGAGCTGGAGTGACCACATCTGCACGCAGGATTCAAGATGTGGGCATACCATGGATTTATATAGAGGCAATATGATATCTTCTGTCTTATCTATCACTTTCCTAATGATTCCAAACATTCTGTTAGCTTTTTTTACTGCCACTGCAGATTGAGCACATGTTTTCAGAGAACTATGCACGACTCCAAGATATCTTTCTTGAGTAGTGACAGCCAATTTAGACACCATCATTTTGTGTGTATATTTGGGATTATGTTTTCCAGTGTGCATTACTTAGCATTAATCAACATTTAATTTCATCTGGCATTTTATAGCCCAGTCACCCAGTTTTGTGAGATCCCTTTGTAACTCTTCGCAGTCAGCTTTGTATTTAACTATCATGAGTAATATATCATCTGCAGACTTTGCCACTCACTATTTACCCCTTTTTTAGATCATTTATGAAGTGTCTGAAAGTAAAAAGTGAGGAAAAAAACAAAAGAAAATCCCTAGATATTCATTCTATTGCATTAGGGGAAGGGATAGCTCAGTGGTTTGAGCATTGGCCTGCTAAACCCAGGGTTGTGAGTTCAATCCTTAAGAGAGCCACTTGTGGATCTGGGGCAAAATCAGTACTTGGTCCTGCTAGTGAAGGCAGGGGGCTGGACTCAATGACCTTTCAAGGTTCCTTCCAGTTCTAGGAGATGGGATATCTCCATTAATTATATTATTATTCAGTGGAAAAAAAAGGGGGGGAATGGGGAAAAAAATCCAAAATGTCAGGTTATTGGGTTTTGAAAATTGAAATGAAAATTTCAATAAACTGAAAACAAAAGGAAATTTTAATGTTTAGAAGTTACTATAAAAATAGTGGGAAATGAATGTTTCCCCCCTCCCCCCCAAAAAAATCATTTTTGACAGAGAACATTTTTTGGTTGAAAAATGTAAATCAAATCGACTAAATATCTATTTACTAGACAAAGGAGCAATTACAGTCTGTGTATATTATATACATTTCAATAAATTGCCAAAATACATATGTCTAATTGTAATTAAAAAAAAAATACTTTAAAGCTAGATCTTAATCTCTCTAGTTCATCAGGTGAATATGACCACCGATAGAACCTTATATATCACATTACTTCTTTATTCCCCCCGTGAAATTCTCCTGTTTCAGCCACCAATCATCCGCTGGACCATTGGATAGGGCTCTTAGACATCCAAGGTTATGCTCTGAACAGCTAGAGTTGAGCAAAGGAATGCACTCCCCTCCTCTCTAGGTCTAAGAGCTCAGTACAGCCACTGGTCCTGAGGAGAACATTAGGGGTTGTGCTATGTCCATACTATTTTAGGTATTAGGTATGTGATAGATAAAATATGTGGGTGGAAGTGAGACAGTGGTTTGAAACCTAAGCATTCTGTGAGGTCTCATTTGGTTCTAGGGGCCATCCTGGATGGTGGCAGAGAGACCAGACTGGGACACTGGACTCCATGGGTTATAAAAAGGAAGCCTGAACTAGATTATGAAATGAGACTTGCCAGGACTTAAATAGGACAGTGGATCCTGCCAGCTTATTAGTGCCTGAGTTATTCATAGGTTTTAATAATAAAGTACAAGTTTGTTGACTGGAGTCTGGAGTGCAGCTGTGGTGAAGGGGGATTTCTGCAGTGGCCTTTGAAAAATACCTACCATACCTAACTGAGACCCCAATTCATCGGGATAGGGTCCTTGTAATGAGTGAGGAGAGGCAGTGGCGCCCTGTGGTAAAATTTCCAAGTGAGAAACTTGGTGGTGGCAGCAGGTAACCAACACTGTGCCATAGGAAACCCATGAAAGATACACACATGAATCATCACCAAAAAGTAGGATAAACTATGCATTTGAAGGGTTAGCAGCAGGCCTCAATTCCAAATTCTTGCTCCAACAACAAACCTCCATTCACCGAAGTGGCAGGTTCACCAGGTGTATAATACGGGAACCCCATTAATGAGATATGATTTGGCTCAAAGCTGGTCGCTTTAACCACACACACCATCTGACACGTTTCTCAATAACAGGTTTACTGAGTGCAACACTTAGGTAAACACCACACACAGATCTACTCAGCTGCTGACTGGCTACATGTGATTTTCATAATGTTTCAGATGACTCAAAGTTCCAAGTGCCAAACTTAGCACCGTGTGATGTAATGCAGTCTGGAAAATTGGGTTCATAAGGCAATGACTGGAACTCCTTTGATCTGCATTTGTAAGGTTTTCATGAGACATAGAGTATGGTTAATATTATTCATTTAATGTGTATGGATAATTCAATATAAGTTGTAACAGTAGATGTCCCATTCCAGTATGCCCATAGGTGAAGTGACACAATGGCTCATACACAAAATTAAAAAGGACTGCCGTTTTTTCTAGCTTTGGAATGCAGTATGCTCTTCAGTGTAGTGAAATATGTCACACTGGGAATTTTGACCTAAATGGCATCCTACAGCTGAAAATTCATTGACATGCCTATTTATTCTCTGAGAAGCATGTCATGAAATGCTACTGTCCTTACAAAAAAAAGTGTACAATACATGTGTGAAAGTGGAATGAATTATATTGCAAAAATAGAATGGATTAAAGAAATGCTGTATGTACTTTTAAGCAGAAATAAGGAATGTTGAAATACAGCTGTCAGGAAAAGAAACATTAAGGCATAAACGAAGAGTCCACTTAAGCTAATGGTGGAACATTAACCAGAGATCTGCAAAAGTTAGTAAGGAAATTGAATATGTATGTCTAGCCTCAGGCAAACTTGTCAGTTCTGCTTTCTTTGTCCTCTTGTTAAGTTCGCACCCTTTTTATCTGTATAAAATAAGGTAGTGTGGGTCTTGCATGGTGCTCACATTATCTAAGTGTATTAGCAGAGCGCTGTGCTAATAAACAGAGTGGTCTAACAAATTGTGAGTCCTGAATCTAACTTTGACACATGCTAGTTAAGTAAATGTATTGTTGGTCAATATGTACCTTTTGCTTGTAATGCTCAGGAGCAAGATGTGAGAAATGGGGGACTCCTATATACAGCAGAAGTCTCTTTCATTGACTGACATAGTGAAATCTCAGTGTCTAGAGAAAATTCCAAACTACTTCAATGCATTGCATTCTGGAGACTACAATTCCAGTTATAGTATATCTCAATATAGAATGTTAAATTAATCGGCGAGGAAAAGGAAATTAGGTGACCTATTTCTCTGTAAAAACTTTTCACACTAGTCCCGATCAGACATATACTATGCCAGCTCAACTTTTTTAACCGTAGAAGTTTTAACAAATGATCTTTTATTTATCTCATACTGTTGACTTCAGCTATTAAACTGGTTTCATTATATGCAGTAAAGAAATGACAATGAATACTGGTTGAGAACCAAAGAGAAGCACATAGAAGAAAAAATGTCAGCACATATATAAGTATAGAAATGGTTGAAATATGTATATGATGTACCATAATGGTGATATAATCCAGGGACAAATCCTGACTCAGACAAAATTCCCATTGACCTCAGTAGCAATTCTGGCCAAATAAGAACTGAATGAGGATATCACTCTTATTCATAGTGCACAGAGATACCACACAGCTACATTTTTTGAGATATGTCAAGGAACAGAATAATGCTCTTAATGTGCAGCACCCTGGGGACCAAGAGACCAAGGAGAGAAGAAAGCATAGTGAACCCAAGCATTCAAAATGAATACAAGTTTTAAACATTATTTACATGACAGATGGTTAAATTAACCAGTAAAACACAACAGGCCATATGGCTGAACTAGCTAATGCATGCATTGGGTGTGTCACCAAATGCCTCCAGCATACCCAAGATATGTATTAAACAGAACAAGCAATATGGTCTGTAGTGCCGCCTTCTTAAGTGGGTATCCTTTTCCCCAAATAGTATTTCTCAGCAGTTTAAATAAGTAAAAAAAATATTTCTACACCACGTATATTAGTTCTCATTTTTTAAACATATGGTACATTTGATACTTAATGTTTCCACTTTATTTATTTATTTTAAGGTTTTCAGAAGCCTTGCATTTTTTTTCAGCCCTCCTTTTTGGGGGAATGCTCCTCTCACCCCTTGTACAAACTCTGACCGGACTGAAAAGCCTGATCACAAGTTAGGTTTTTGATACATGTGATTTCTGGAGGTTTTTTGCATATTGTATCCCCCTGCTCAGTTCTGGTTCATGCTGTGGTATCAGACCATAACAAAGTGAACACATGCTATAATATACAGGTTCTTGGGTTTGGAAGAGGGACTCCTGCCTGCTTGCCTCCCTCCCCGCCCAGTTTCTGTTAGATCCCCTGTGTAAAGCCTATTTACTCATGCTTTGTGTGTAGTTTGCACACAGTTGACCCCCAGTGTAGGTGGTTTGTTTTGTTTGTGGTTATAGGCTCTTTGCTGGCAAGCAAACAGTCAGACAATGATTTTTATGGCAGGAAAAATATCTTATCTATAGAACAGATGAAAAATGCATTCAGTTTGTTTTATTCTCAAGCATGATCAAAGGAGAGGTAGATTTTTGTTGAAATGCATATGTATGCAATGTCTCAAGATGATATGATGATAGATACAAATTCATATAATTTTAATAAATTCTCATAAAATGTCCAGTACAGTTGATTTAGTACAGATTATCTATTGTACAGCAAGCATGGTAATGATTTTATATATGGGATATCATATGAACCTCCTCCAAACATACAGCATTATGAACTTCTTTGGTCTGAAAATCAGGTTGGAAATCTCATGAGATTAGGTTTCAAAATTTTTGAAATTTTCAATACGCTTTGGTTTTATAGCTGCACTACTGATACCGCAAAAGCAGTCTCTCTTATCGGACTTTAATACTTGCACCTCAGGAGCTAAAAAGTGAAAAAAATGTATTAGGATTTAATAAAAATTCTAATGCTTACATTTTTGAACCTGAAAAAAATTAGCATGGTTCATTTTGTTTTCGATGAAGTTTCAGGACAAATTGTTTTCACCCATATGTAAAACCTTAATTCTGCTATTCTGTGTTAAAAACAAAGAAAAACCTCCTACATGTGTTTCCGTCATTTTTTTATATTTACTTTTACAATCCCTCAATGCTTTTCTGAACTGCAAACCACTATTGCATCTTTTTAATTCTGTACAGCTCCAAATGCAGAAGTTTTCACAAAAAGAGTCAGTACATTTATATTTTGTGAAAGCCTTTTCTTTTCCAGGTACTGTCCTCATTCTGCTCAAAAGCATTCACCTACTTAAAACATTTCATCACAAATAAATGTCTAGAGGAAAAGGAGAAATGTGACTGGGAGCTAAAATGAGATAAGAGGTAGAGATAGCCGGCTACAGACAGCAGATTAAAAATCACGAACAGGTTTGGGGAGATAATTCCTGTTTCATTTCTGAGACAGAGAGCTGAACTGGGGGGAATAAACACAAACACCAAAAAAACATCACCACCCAACAGCAGCAATCTGCCTTTACTGAGACAGAAAATAAAAGACAAAGTCATGAAATATAGCTTTTTACTGGGTTGGCAGTTCATTTTTCTCCCCTATTCTTTCAAACAAAACCCAAAACCCAAACCTTCAATTTTAAGTTAAATAAAAACAAACTTTAAAAGGAAATATTGTGCATAACTGGAACAGACACCAATGTTTTCTAATATAAATCAACTTTTCTAACTTTCCTTTCACTAGCCGCTCCAGCTCAAGGTTGAGTTCTCCAGAGACAGCATGATATTACTAGAGAATGATACCAGGCAACAGCAGGTATGTTGTCTGGGTAGTTAACCACTGCTCCATGACGGTTTCTGACTTCAAAATAAAAGCATGTTATGATCCCAGGGCAGAACCTTTTAAGGGGGGGGGAGGGGGGGGCTTAATGCCTGTTTTTTTTATCCGCACAAAGATAGTAGTAGTAATAATTAATTATTATTAATAATAGATTTGACTCAATTTTGAAGCACAAAAGCTTGTTTTGCAACATTAGCTCTTTCTTGCTTAGACAGACTGATGTTATTGCAAAGCATTCAGCTCAGCAGCTGTAGAAATAGAAAGATAATGTTAGCGCATACGGCTGAATATACCCCAAAAAACAGGTATACAGTGAAGAAAACCATAGCATGTCTTATAGATCCTACACTTAACGCTTGTTCCGCAAGAACTGCAACTCAGTAAAGGAAGAAAAGTGTTTATTTAGTATCTAATAGCCAGTCCTTCCTCTCCATACGACAACCCTATATAGGGTACAAGAAAGTGATCAATAACCCTGTTCTGCCCAAGAAACAATGAGGTCTAAGCATCCAACCTTCACACATCCCTGTAGAGCTCAAGAGAGCCTCCAGAGGCCAGGGCTATGTACACAAACGCCTAACTGGTTCCAAAACAGCCAAGCTACCCAGTAACCCAGCACTACTATTCTGTGTTGACTATGACAACATGTTCTGTTTGCAAGCATGTGTTCTAGGTCTCTGAAATTGCACTGTTGAAGTTCAGAACCTTATATTACATTTGGGGGTTGCTATCAGAAAAAAAGAAGTAATATGTGCGACTTTATTTTGTAATTTGGTTTTACTATGCATACTGCATGTTAATAGACATGTAAGAAGTATTAAAATGTTGTGGGCAATAGCCTTAAAAAATTATTGCTTAAACTTATATTTTATTAAGAGTATAGATAGAGGACCATAAGATAGTATGTATTCCTTTACATAAAAGTCATCTTTGATGTAAAGTTAATTTCAAACTTTTTTCCATAGAGGCTTCTAGCTAAACATTCAAATGAGACCACTGATTTCTATATATCACTAAGAACCACTATGTGGTTCTTTTGTGACTTTCTAGGGAAAACAGGCTTTATTAACTTTCATCATCCCACTCAGCACAATGAAATAACATTTTTCTTTAGAGAACCACCAATATATTCCACATTCATCTTGGTTTGGTTAATAATTTGGGTTAGCATTACATCTAAAATAGAATTCATAGTACATACACAACTTTTTAAGGACAATTACATGTAAAGAAACTTTTCCAGATAATCTATATAATATTATTGCAATTATGCCACTGAAAGAAAACTGGAACATGGATTAGCCTTTGTTAAAATATAGGTGAATTAATTATGAGTATTTGTTAAACAGCTCCTTTGTATTACTGAAATGTATGTAAAAATGCAATATGCAGACAAAATAATCTACCTATAAATACAATAGCAGCCTCCACGAAGACTTAAAAGTAACCTTATATAAGTAAGTAACATCACCATAGAATTTAGAGGAATACCTAGGTATTCTACTAAATAAAGGGAAGTTTAGCAAGTATAAGCAAATAAAAAGAATAATGAAATACTGAGGTCATGCCAATTTATCTAAAGCAAATTGTCAGAAAAAACTGTACAGAGAAAATAGACTATGGTTCTCACTTTTAATTCATTTTATTTATTCATACAACACCTATCGCCCTGGCAGCTATAAACTTACTACACATTTTACAAAAAAAACACCCTCACAAAAATATCACTTGCATAAAACTACCCAAAATAAGTCCGATTGAGAACACAAAACTGATGGCTACAGCAATGGCAGCACAACTGAGTCATTTTTCTAGTAATAAAAAGTCAAAACCTAAAAACAAAACAAAAATCATACAAAACAAAATCAGAATAAATACATCTTGCATTTCTTGCACTGAGTCACAAAGCTCACTAGATTCTGGTTGCAGCTGATGGGTATGGGAAGGAAATTCCAGAGGCGAAACCCTAAACGGAGAATGAGTTCTAATGTTCTAAAGAGTTCAAGTCCAGGAACTAACACCAAGAATTGTCCATCTAATCTTAACTGGCACAGTAAATGCTGCAATGGGGATTTTGGGTCAGAAGCTCTCTTTCAAAGAACTGGGTCCCACCTGAATCTTTCTGAGCTTCAGTGGTTTTCACAAGCACCTACAATTGCACTTAGAGCAAACAAGAAGGCAGACCTCAGACAATGTGTTGTCTATTCACTGCAGTTTGCCATACTCATTATATGGACAGCTGTATTCTGCTTTAGTTACAGCTTCTAGGTCCCCAAACATTTTACACTGCTCCCCTCCCTTACCCCTGTCTGCCCTCCCCCTCCCCAAACGGTGGTTACAAGCTGGGGTCGGAGCTGGGGCTGGAATCGCAGCTGGGCTGGGAGCCAGGGGCTGGGGGTGGATCTGTGGCCAGGAGCAGAACCGTGGGGGGGAGGAGGTTGGGACTACAGCCAGGGTCAGGGGCAGAGCCATACCTGGGCTGTGGTCGGGGCTTGAGGCTGGGGGCAAGGCTGGGGCCATGGCCAGGAGTGGGACTATGGCTATGCAGGGAGCCAGGAGCTGAGACCAGCGCTACAATTGGGGTTGGGGCCGGAAGCAAAGCTGTGCCTGGAGTAGAGCTGGGGGCAGAGCGGGGCTGGGTGGCACTCCCTCCCCGCTCCTCCGTGGGGGCTGGCCCGGGCCCTGCTGTGCCTGCTTGAACATTCCTCTGTGCCCCACAGTTTGGGGACCACTGTTCTAGGAAGATTTCAATGGCAGTTCTACATAAAGAGAATTGAAGTAGTCTAGCCTAAAAGTGATAGTGCCAATCTTTAAAAGAGGAAAAAGGAGGAGCTGAGGTACTAGAGACCAGTCAGCCTAACCTCAATACCTGCAAATGTACTAGAGCAATGTATAAAACATTCCATTTGCAAATACCTGGAGGATGAAGGGGTGATCACCAGCAAGCAGCAGGGACTTATCAAGAACAAATCATGCCAAACCAGCTTGATTTCCTTCTTTGCCAAGTTAACTGGTTTGGTGGATAGGGAGAATGCAGAGGACATAATATACCTGGACTTTAGCAAGCCTTTTGACCCAGTCTCACATGACATTCTCATAAGTAAGCTGGAGAAATGCAGGCTCTGTAGAATTACCACTAAGTGGATACATAATTGGTTAAACAACCACGAACAAAGAAATCATGTCCTATTGAAAGGAGGTCTCAAGTGGGGTTCCACAGGGATCTGTTCTGGGTCCAGTGTTATTTAACATCTTTATTAATGAGCTGAATGTAGGACTAGAGAGCATACTGATTAAATTTTCAGATAACACAAAGGTGGAGTGGGGTTGCAAACTCTTTGGAGGATACAACTAGGGTTACCATATTTCAACAATCAAAAAAGAGGACGGGAGGAGCCCTGCCCTAGCCCCGCCCCTGCCCCTTCCACTCCCTCCCACTTCCCACCCCCTCAGAATCCCCAACCCTCTCCCCCACTCCTTGTCCCCGTGATTGCCCCCTCCTGGGACCCCTGCCCATAACTGCCCCCCAGGACTCCACCCCCTACCTAAGCCTTCCTGCTCCTTGTCCCCTGACTGCCCCCTCCTGAGACCTTCCCCACATCCTAACTGGCCCCCTAGGACCCTACCCCTACCTGTCCCCTGACTGCCCCAACCCTTATCCACACCCCCACCCCCTGACAGCCCCCCCCAGAACTCCTGACCCATCTAAACCCCTCTGCTCCCTGTCCCCTGACTGCCCCCTCCTGGGATCCCTGCTCCTAACTGCCCTCCAGAACCCCACCCCCTACCTAAGCCTCCCTGTGCCTTGTCCCCTAACTGCCCCCTCCTGAGACCCCCCCACCTGTACTCTGACTGCCCAAAACCTTACACCCCCAACCCCCAGACAGCCCCCCCGAACTCCTGACCCATCCAACCCTCCCCCTGCTCCCTGTCTCTTGACTACCCCCTCCAGAACCTCCCTGCCGCTTCTCCGACCCCCGGCCCCCTTACTGTGCTGCAGAGCAGCGTGCTCAGCAGCAGGGGGAGGGGAGCAGGGTCGGAGCTCCAGACTGCCGGAGGCCGAGGCGAACGGCCGGCTGGCGATCTGCGAATGCAGGGAGGGGGAGGGAGGGAGAGAGAGGAGGGGACTGGTCTCAAGTTGCAGGGGAGAGGAGGGGGAAGTGGAGGAAGGGCTCAGGCTGCCGGAGCCCCGTGCGAGTGGCACGATCCGGCCGGCTGCCCTGTAAGCCGCGCATGCTCTGCATGGGGGGAAATCCGGACATTGACAAATTCCCCCCAGACGCTATTTTTAACTCAAAAAAGCCGGACATGTCCGGGGGAATCCGGACGAATGGTAACCCTAATACAACTAAAATTCAGAGAGATCTTGATAAATTGGAGAACTGGACTATACACAACAAAAATGAAATTCAATAAAGACAAATGTAAGCTGTTACATTTAGGGAAGAAAAACCAAATGAACAAATACAGAATGGGAGTTATGGTGGATCATAACCTCAACGTGAGTCAACAATGTGATGCTGTTGCAAAAAAAAAAAAAAAAAAGAAAGAAAGCAAATGCATGGAAGTCATGGGAGGTGATAGTATTGCTCAACTTGGCATTGGTTAGGCCTCCGATGGAGTACTGTGTCCAATTTTGGTCACTGATATATAAAAAGAATGTAGGGAAACTAGAAAGGCTCCACAAGCAAGAGACAAAAATGATCAAAGGGATGTAAGCCATATGAGCAAAGGCTGAAGGAACTGGGTATGTTTCATTGGGAAAAGAGGAGATTAAAGGGGGGGACATGATAATGGTCTTCAAATACTTGAAAGGCTCCATAAGGAAGATGGAGAAAACTTGTTCTCTCTTGCCACAGAGAGCAGGACAAGAGGCAAAGGGTTCAAACTACAGCACAGCAGATTTAAATTAAATCTCAGGAAAAACTTCATAACTGTAAGAACTTCCCTACTGTAACTGGAACAAATTTCCTAGGGAAGTCGTGGAATCTCCTTCACTGGAGGTTTTCAAAAAGAAGCTTGATAGCCATCTGTCTTGGATGGTTTAGATGCAACAAATCCTGGGGGTTAGACTACATGACCCTTGCAGTCCCTTCTAAAAAAAAAAAAAAAAAAAAGGAAAATTTTTGCCTGACCCACATTAGGAAGCAATAGTCAGAGACTGGTCATTCATAGATAATGAAAGGCAGCACAAGCTAAAGGCACTACCTGAAAATCTGGGGACTGTGATGAATCAGACAGCACCAAAAGGTTTAAAAGCATTTTTGCAAACTTGACTGCTGCAGATATCACCTCCACTCAACTCTGCAAGTGCTTTATCTTGGCAAAAAGCGTAACTTTCAATTTATCTGAGTTGAGACACAGCCTATTCACTTTTACACAGATCTCTATCTTGCTCTTCAAGAGTAATAAGCTTGCAAACTGTGGAGTCAGTGAAAAGGAGATGTAGAGCTAAGCATCATTAGTATATTGAGGACACTACAGCCCAAAACACTTCACAGTCTCACCTAGCAATTTTTCATACATGCTGAACAGGAAGGAGGACATGATGGAACTCAGAGAGATATGTCTCCCCACAAGAGAGCCACTGAAGAGGCCAAGTAGTTGCCTAACACTTGCCACACATACTTCCATTGGTTTGAGGTTTGTAGTTGCTATGACCAAGGAGAAAGAAGTTCTATTTGACACAAGCAGAGCCACAACAGAGGACTGTAAAATTTCTCCCCAAATGCAACTGATTATACCTTTAGCAGGTTCTCCAATATCAGTGTTCAGTCTTCTCCCCAGCCACTTCATCCACTACATACAATTTGTATACCATAAGACCAGCAAAGACTATAAGGATGTCTACCATAATAAAAATGAAGGGCATGCCCTTACTCCTCTCCAAGATATGAAGAACATGGTGAGAGACCAAAGAATCTTGACACGCTTATTAGCAATCTCCTGTCTTTCATGCCAAAGAGATATACATTCTATTGTGCAGGGGTTAGCATTAGAGTTTCTGATCTTAAATAAGCTAGAATTTGTATCACATAAACTATGTAGCACCTGGATACATGAATGGGCACAAACTGAACATATGAATGCATCCATTCTGATATAGACAATATAGCAATAGGGTTTTTTGTTTAAAAAGAGATTAATTACCCCTCCATCACCACCCCCAGCACCTCTGGAGCAAAAAATGTACAGGGGAGTCTTCCCCCATGCCTAGGCACCATGGCCCATGCAACAGCATCCCCTCTCTCCACCCATGTAAGCTTCAGGACAAAAGGAACTGCTGGGAAGAGCTAACTAGAGATTCTCTTAGCAACAGAAAAGTGTCTGAAGCGGGTACAGCCGTACCATGGAGGAACGGAAATCCAGCCAGGGTTACCACTTCCATACCATCCTAAGATCCAGAACTGTGCAGGGGACACCGCCACCCTGGGGACACCAAGGCCCATGTAACCTAACCCCTCCCTGAAGCCATGCAAGCTTGGGGACAAAAAAAATTGATGTAAGAAGACAGCCAGATACTCAGCCAGCAGGAGAAGAGAATAGCAGCTCAAGCAGGGACTGCTTTGGACTCTGATGATGTCATCAGTGCCTGACAGCTGTGCACATTTTTTACTCTGGACATTCTCTCCCCTCTGCTGATTGGTTGTTTGCTCCAACTCCCTCCCTCAAAATCTATTCATTTAAGCTTCACTCCATTGCTCTTCATACTCCTCTTATATGCTTTCTGATCAGTTTACCCCTCTGCCTCCCTTTTCTCTCTATTCAGCCAATCCTTTCTCTACAAAACCCTATCTTTTTTTATATGAGAATGAAAGAAACAAAAGCTTTGAAGTAATATGACATTTGCAGACCATCACCTTGTTCACTCTGCTTTTACGTTATAGCCCTTATCCCTCAACTCTTTTTTTGCTTACTTAAATTGTAAGCTCTTCATGGTAGATAGTGACCCTTACAGTATGTTTATGAATAATACAGAGGGGTCCTGTTCTTGGTTGAAGTCCCAAGGCAGTACTATAATGATAAGAATAATTATTGAAGGAACAGGAATGAAGAGAATTGGCAGTAAAATAAGAGAAATAAAGTCAGCCTGATAGTGCAACTATGGTGTTTTGTACTTGCATCAACTTTGGGACCAGCCTCAGGATTTTTACTCCCCAGGCATGTGAATAATCATTTGTATTTTGAATGAAACAGCTTGGCATCACAAAGTGTGGAAAGGAGGCCAAATTTTAATTTTCTGAATGCTCTCTGACCAGGAAACTAATGAAGACACATTAATGGAGGCCTCAAAATAGCCTTGTGTTTCACCTTGCTAGCTAAAAGGAAAGTGCCAAAACAGAGAAAAGAACAGTATGGGTAAAAAAAATCAGAACATGAACTTTCTGTCCCAGAATTAAAGGATACTCACAAAGCTCAAATGTATAAAACTTGTATCAGGTAGAAAAAGAAAATTATTAAAATAATAAAAATAAAAACAAGAATAACCCATCCTGGTATAAATTAATAAAGCAATGTTGTTCTCTTTTAAAGAGAGAATTCTATGAAAATAAATTAAGAGGGAGTTAAGGAAAACACTTGAAAAATGTTGTCGTCTTTTTGTTATGGTCCAATCATATCCATGGTTGAGACCTCTGATTAAATGTAAAAAAATGTTGGGCTATGAATTTCTCTTCCTTCTTTTGTCCAAAAAAGCAAAGCTGTTCTTCACAACAGGACTATCTATTAGCTCAGTTTTGTCTAGGGATGCAGTTTCGATGCACAGAGAACAACTTATTCTGTGTTGGGAGTCTATTTATAAGGGATGCATTTTAATCTCTAAATAAACAAACAAATATATATTTTGGAACTAAAACATGACTGGGAATCTGCAGCCTTACACAGTCTAAATAGTATTTTATGCTCAATGCTGGATCTTCTTTAGGATTAGTAGTTTCCCCAAAGAGGATGATTTTAGTACAGTGCAGCACTAAATCTGATTCTCACACTGGCTTTAGTTCAGCTGAAAAGGTTATTCTTCAAATGGGGAGCTACAAGGGAAATGGCTGGATACATGTATTTTCATATGTGATAGTATAAAAGGTTTCAGCTTCAGCACAAGTACACAGTACAGCATTCAAGAAAATACAGAGAATTTGTGACATTCTGGATTATTTTTTTTATGATATCATTTCTGGATCATTTTAATAAATATGGTAATTGGGAAATATGTATTTCTCATCCAAAAACAGTAGAGACTAAGGGCCTGATATAACACTCACTGGTGAATAAGAATCCTTTTCTTCCATGGACTTCAATGGGAGGTTAGGGTCCTACATGCCATGGCAAGGAGATGTGTGTGGGAGGGAATACAAAGGGAGATATCATTGAGAGGAGAGGTGAGGGAGGGAGCTGGATAGGGCCCTAATATCTTGAAACAGATTCATTTGTATCAGACCAATCTGCTAAGTTTTCCAAAGATAAGATGCACTTCTTAATATGAATACATTAAAATTATACAATATATTTGTTATTATTTATTGTGATATATAAGAGCAAATGGCTTTTCTTTTTATAGTTTTTAATACCATGTATATATGAACACAATTGAATAAAAAATTACTTATCCAAAACATGAACACTGGGGTTTGTAATTTTTAGGAATTATGCCTGCATAGGAATGAAATATCTGGCATGCCACAGATGACATTTCAATATGGTACATCATAGTTACTAGTGACATCATACAGCCAAGTAGCATCTTAGAGCTGAAAAGCAGCTGTGTAATACTCCTTTCACTTAACTAACATGCATGCATCTGTGACAGTGTACCCCATAAGGCTTTATGGGGGGGGTGCTTATAAATGTATGTATGACATAACTGGAATATGTTTTGTGCTGCCTGTGCCATGTAACATATCTCCGTAAAGGTTATGATCTACTATATCTATTCATCCTATTTGTACATATATATCATTTTCTACTTGAGGTTAAGAATATGGGCTGTATGCTTGCTTGGTTTCTAAGTAAGCTTTGTGAGGCATTTGGTCAGCTTCTTTAGGAAGGAATTCGCCAGGTTAAGTACCTGATCAGGAACCACTTGGGGAACAATGCATCTTGGAATGCTCCAATCCACATAAGAAGTCTTCCTGGAGACATGCAAGATACCATGTGGACAATGGCGTCGGCCTGTAAAGACTGAGTCATGCAGGGGCATGTGACTTGCCCAGGTGACTCCAGAACTCCATCTTGGAGCTGGACTTTGCATAGGAGGGAGGAGGAGGGTCTCCACCCACAAGATTCTATTTAAACCCATGGGAGACCCCTCCATTTTGTCTTCAGCTGGCTAAAGAAGGAGCCTCTCCACCTTGAAGGAGACTGAAACAAATTATCTGTATTTAGTTTGATTAGACATAGATTTGCGCATTTTATTTTATTTTGCTTGGTGACTTACTTTGTTCTGTCTGTTACTACTTTGAACCACTTAAATCCTACTGTCTGTATTTAATAAAATCACTTTTTATTTAGTAATTTACTCAGAGTATGTATTAATATCTGAGGGAGCAAACAACTGTGCATATCTCTCTATCAGTGTTATAGAGGGCGAACAATTTATGGGTTTGCCCTGCATAAGCTTTATGCAGGGTAAAACAGATTTATCTGGGTTTAGACCCCATTGGGAGTTGGGCACCTGAGTGCTAAAGACAAGCACACTACTGTGAGCTGTCTTCAGGTAAACTTGCAGCTTTGGAACAAGTGATTCAGACCCTGGGTCTGTGTTAGAGCCAGACGGGAGTGTCTGGCTCAGCAAGACAGGGTGCTGGAGTCCTGAGCTGGCAGGGAAAGCAGAAGCAGGGGTAGTCTTTGCACATCGGGTGGCAGCTCCCAAGGGGGTTTCTGTGATCCAACCCGTCACAGCATCATTCTACAAAATGCTGCAGTACCTTAATGCTCTCTTTTGGAACCTAGCCAGTTGGTGTACATATTGGTGTCCAGCACTGGAGCTACACAATCTTTGAACATTTTGTTTGCATTTAATATGACTTTCTACTATAATACATTGCCTGGAATAATCCAATGTGGAATAAGATTTTAGATTATCTGTTATATCCCAGGTCTTCTAGCATCAGCATAGACATAGGAATTGTTATACTGGATCAGAGCAGTGGTTTATCTAGACTAGCATCACATCTCTGTGGCCAGTGACAGATGTTTCAGAAAAAGATGCATAATGGGCAAATATGGAATAACCTGCCCATTGAAGAAGATTTTTCCTACATTTATATTTTTTATCCTCTATAATGTAATGTGGATGCTCACATATGTTAGTCCTGATCAGGATGAAATCTTTGTTAAAATTATTTAAGAGAAGAACTATGTTCCTGTTCTGTGTTTGGCATCCAACATCAACATCAAAATCTTGAAATTACTCCTAGACACAGGGATGACTATTATTAGTTGAACAATTAGTACTGTTGGTTTTGGAGCAGTGCAAATCTGGAATCTTCTTCCAAAGCATGAACTGTGCTGCTGTCAAGAATGACTCAGCTAGATTTTCAGGACTCTGCTTATTCACAGAGCTATGCTGCACAACCGTGAGAATCCATAATTTGATCTGCCCAACAATAGGATTTAGCCTTAAAGCTCTCATCCAAGAGTTCATCCTAAAAGAATAAAAAACATGGATACTCAATTAACTAATACATATGTGTCTATGTATTTGTTTTAAATTATTATTTTAATTGATGGTATAACAGTATTTAAGAACTGCTACTTTTTATTCTTTGAGATACATTAATATTATTAAACTCAATAGGAATTGTAATTTTGTCAGCATACTATGTTGCATGCAAACTAACTCAGTCACGTTTGGGGGCAATGTGTAAATTTGAACATTTTTAGTGAAATCTAAATGCTCTTTGTAACTTTTTTGTTTTATACTATGCTACCTTGGAAGTGACTTGACTAATGGTACCTCTAAAGAGCACAAAAGTATTTTAGTTCCAACCTAAAAAATTCAATTATAATGCATATGTAAAACTGTAAAGGGCTCCCACCTATTATATTTTCTAACATCATTTGTGCTTGATTCACTTTCATAACCAGCTGTTTTAATCAATAAACCAGTTAATCAATTAACACTGGTGCAAATTGCAAACAGCATATTATTTGGTAACCAACACATATCTGTATTCACTATTATTTGCATGAATATGGATTTTTTCTGCAAAAGATACATATTGTTCTACAAAGTCACAGCTTATTGGTGTTATATACTTAGCGGTGATCATAAATACCTACAATTACAACTTAATATTAAGCAAAGTGAGCCCCAAGTACTGTGCCCACATTTTAAATCTACAAATGAAATAAATTAAAGCTGATGAATAAATGTGATCACATCATCAAAGCAGATCCCATAAGATACACAGAAGCATCAATATAAAAAGCCTTTCAACAAATACTGTATGTGACACTGCAAAACCTAAAAGAAGAACTGACACAACAAACACTTCAATGGTAGAATCCTAAATCAAAAACACAAAGTACCTGTTCAGCATAAAAGGGCTGTGATGAAAAACTGACATAAAGCCTTATTCTCAGATACATAATAGCATGCACGTTCCTTCAGTCAGATGGTACATCTAAAGACCATAATGCCAAAAAATAGTTTACACAAAGGGAGCCTAACCATGTGACAAACCAAGAGACATGGCCAGAGCCATCAGTAAGTAGTTTGCTAATGTCAGGATTCCTCAGGAGTGGATACACCATATCCTGTGACTGCTGGCAGTGAACAAGGAATGAAAAGAGAGACATGGTTCCAAGAACTAAAAGGACACTGCCAACCTTTTAAAGGTGTCCTGCATATGATTTTTTTTAAACGAGTTTATGTTTTTGCTACTTTTTACAAATAAAAACTAACAGTTCCTCTACTCCTCCCACAGAGAAGTCTATTTATAAGATTAAAAAAACAAACAACAAAACAGGAATGTCAAGTCTGCTTTGGCTGGGACATTTCTGGATCATCAGAGGGATGTACATTGTGAACCCTCTGACATTAGTTGAGGAGATGGTGTTGTTTTAACTTGAACAAAGATATCCTCTGTCAAGTGTTAATTAGTCATTTTATTGGAGTTAAATAAGGGTTAGGATAAGAAGAAAACAAAACGAGCCTTGCTCTGTTTTCAGTTTCTTGAGATATAATTTGACTAGTTTACAAGGCACTATACTGTCTTCCTGTACTTCTGAAAGACACGAACTTCTAATGTAAAAGAACAAACCAGAAATACACCTGTGACATTCTGTACCTCAGAGGAACACTCAGCACTCCCATGTTCATCCTTATAATATGATTGTGTGGTATCTAATGCAAAGTTTGTCATGTCGGGTGTTTTCGGAAGGCTCATGATGCACTGAGCATTGTTGTTATGGTAATGGTATAGTAATCATTGTTATAGTAATATTATAGTAATGTTATAGGTTGTAATTTCATGTATATAGTTATGAGGCTGAAAATGTGTCCTCGTGGCTTAAAGCAAGCCCAGGCAAAAACTCTCCAGAAGCAGAGGGGCAGTTCACACCTCATCAGGGCATGTATGGGACAAACCCAGCCCAGCCTCACAGGAACAAAGGACACTGGCCTAAGCAACAACAAAGGATCTGTGGGACTCTCAAATGAATCACCCCCCTTCCTTTGGTCAGGTTGGGACTGCAATGAGGTAATGCTCACCTGACTCTGAAGTGCAGGGTGGGGGGTGGGTGGGCAAAGCCAAGAGAGAAGAAAGAACATTATAAAAGGGAGAGACATTTGCCATGCTCTTCCTCTCTCTTCCACCGCCATCTACAGACATCACCACCAAGTGACTGAAGCACTTATCAAAGAGGAGAGACTGGCTGAAGGTCAACTAGCCAGCCTGTGGTGAGAAGCATCTAAGTTGGTAAGGGCATTGAAAGTGATAAGATCAGCTTAGAATGTGTTTTGCTTTTATTTCCTTTGACCAAATCTGACTTATGATGCTTTGACTTATAATCACTTAAAATCTATTTTTCATAGTTAATACATTTGTTTGTTTATTCTACCTGAAGCAGTACGTTTGGTTTGAAGCATGTCAGAGACTCCCCTTGGGATAACAAGCCTGGTAAATATAAATTTCTTTGTTAAATTGTTGAACTCATAAGCTTGCAGCGTCCAGCGGGCATAACTGGACGTTGCAATACAGAGGTTCCTAGGGTTGTGTCTGGGACCAGAGATATTGGCTGATGTAATTCGCTTGCAAGTAGCTGTGCGTGAACAGCCCAGGAATGGGGTTCTCACAGCAGAGCAGGGTAAGACTGGCTCCCAGAGTCAAGGATTAGAATGACCTAGCAGATCACCGGTCTAGATAACACCAGAGGGGAACGTCACAACACTTTTCACACACACACACACACACAAATATTCAGGCCTTCTTTATACATCATAAAGAAGAAAACGGGGGCAGGGTGAAGGCAAGCCCATTTTCTCATTTGCAAGCCACCTTTAAGGCTTAATAAATGACTTGTTTTAAAAATGTCCTTTTCCCTTTGCAGTATTGTAGATCCAAAATTCGCTTGTTTTTAATACCTATATTTAGATCTGGCTAGCACAATGAAAATGTATTTTTAAAAATGTTAAGACAAATATAGATACCAGTGTCTTTTGGTTCCAACTTTTTGAGAGTCAGGTGTACAAGAAACCCTTACAAATATATGTATAGCCACTATTGGTTTATCAATCCAGAAGGCAGCGTAATGCTGTATTTTAGGGAGTCAGGGCCTTAGGCATTATCTCTGTTCTGCGGGATGAGGTCATTGTGCTGGTGCGCAGACCCTGAGGGTGGGAGTTGCTTATTACCCCTCGGCACCAAACCATCTGGCCAACAAAGGAGCGGTGTTGATAGGCTATCGAAGATTCCTTCATACCTCAAGGACGGTTAGCGCAATACAAAGCTCACCAGCTCTTAAGGTGAGTAAGAGGAGATAATAGAGAATTCTTTAGAACTTCTATGGGTAGGGCCCTACTAAATTCACAGCCATCAAAAATGCATCACAGACTGTGAAATCTGGTCTCCCACCATAAAATCTGGTCTTTTGTGTGCTTTTACATGTGATACTAGCGTTTCTCAAATAGGGGGTTCTGATCCAAAAGGCAGTTGCGAGGGGGGGGTCCACAAGGTTATTTTAGGGGGTACTGCCACTCTTACTTCTGTGCTGCCTTCAGCGCTGGGCAGCCAGAGAGCAGTGGCTGTTGGCCAGGTGCCCAGCTTTGAAGGCAGCCCCCTGCCAGCAGCAGCACAGAAGTAAGGGTGGCAATGCCATACCATGCCACCCTTACTTCTGTACTGCTGCTGGCAGGGCAAGGCCTTCAGAGCTGGGATCCTGGCCAGCAGCCGCCGCTCTCTAGCTGCCCAGCTCTGAAGGCAGCGTCATCGCAAGCAGCAGTGCAGAAGTAAGGGTAGCAGTACCACAACCCCCCTACAATAACCTTGTGACCATCCACAATTCCTTTTTGGGTCAGGACCCTTACAACTACAACACCCTGACACTGCAGATTTAAATAGTTGAAATCATGAAATTTATGATTTTTAAAATCCTAAGAACATGAAATTGACCAAAATGGACTGTGAATTTGGTAGGACCCTACCTATGGGTAAAGATCACCACTTTACAGATTGGTTGTAAACAGTAGGAAAGCCAGAAGAATATTGATGATCAGACTTACAAGAGACAAACAATTTTAAACAAAATTTACCCTTTGACCTGCTGACATTGGCAGTTTCTTCCATGCTTATTTAAATTTTATAGAACAATTTTCTTACTCCATAAAAATGAAACAGTCTAAAATACAAAATATTGGAAAGTTTTAACATATTTATAACAATATTTTATAATGGGATATTGTATGCCTTGGGCAGAAGTGTGTTTTCTTGAGATTTGTGGAGAGAGGAAGCCACTCCAGAGGTGTGTGTGTATAAATTCTTATAACTGCTAAGCATAATACCACCTGAAAAAGAGCCCTATGTAAACTCAAAATCTTGTTTCTCTCACCAACAGAAGTTGGTCCAATAAAAGATATTACCTGATCCATCCTGTATCTAAGCATAATACCACATCATCTGTGAAAGGAATAAAGAGTATTTGACAGCAATAGTGTTCAAGTTGTCCAAAGTTCTCTATTTGGACCTCATTCAGTTAACCCTACTGATGAAAACTTTTAGGCATACTAAACCTAGAAATTAAATGCTATAAACTCTGGTTTTTCTGCTAGCTGGACTCCTTCAATTCAATGCTTTTACAGGAGATTTTCCAAATAACTTTTAGGGAAACGGAACAAGAAGCTAGGACCATCTCCTTAACTGTCACTTAATTTAACCTATTTTTTTGGACTGCATAACCCTAGAGTTGCATATTATGATGCTAACAGTTTTTGGTGGTGGAGGAGGATAAGGGGAATTAATTGCAAAAGGGCACTTGGGTAACTGACTGATATATACTGCAAATCCTTGTATGTATCCTGTTTATCTTCAAAGTTATCTATTTATGTCAGACAAGAGAACATATGAGCACAGTGGCTGTTACTATAGCAATGAAACTCAAATGATTTTAAGACAGAACAAAAATTCACCATTGAAAGTGATTCAGATCTCTAGTTAGGTGATTTAGAAGACAAAACAGCCTCACAATTTCAGGATCTGGCTTAAAGTTTGTGCTTCCTGAAGAAATGAAACTGGTGATTCCTGCTTGTTCCATAATGCATAGTAAATATCACACAGCCATCACATATAATTCAGTATAATCTAGCATATTTGAAATTTCTGCTAAGAAGTAGTGCAGAAATTGTCAATTACACCTAATCACATCAGTTCAAGGAAAGGGCATTCCCCTATGTGAGGATTTTGTTAAAAAAGGGAGGGGGTGGGGGTAGAGAATAACTTATTGTGGTGGAATGTTCAGTACTTTGATTGTGGTTAAAAAACAGGATTTCAGTGTTTAATGCTGCAAGTCCCTTAACTTTCTCAACAAAAGATTTAGCTAATATTTAAAAGATCAGATGAATCAATATGAGTAAAGAGGAGTGGGTTTTTTTATAAGGTTTACAGCTTACTAATGACTGAACTGAAACCACAATTCTCACTCATAAGGTAGTTTTCAAAAAGACCCTCCAAATTCTTTAATCTTCCTAACCCCTTAATGTCTTGTATTTATTATTTGTCTTATATGCAGCAGCTGCTTATATGAATACATTGCTTGTAACAGATACATTTAAAACACAATTTTTTAAAAGAAGATATATTTAGAGATCAGAGTTCCTGAATTAACCTTTTTCCTTCCTTATTCGTGTAAATGTAAGACAAATATAGAAACATTTTAACGCTAAACCAGACTGCCCATGCAGACAATGAACAAAGCACTTAAAGAGTTAACGATGAGAGATTGGCTTCATTTACCTGCTAGGGTGCCAGGTCTCTGTAGGGTAGCAGTGGCATATAGTTCCTGGGAATGCTTGCTGTACTGATCTGATGTGTGGACCAGCCGTTTGGTAGGAGACAGAGTAGCATAAGTGCCAATGGTGGAGCTTAGCTGATGTATAGGAGAGGAGGAAATATTAGACTGGATGGTGGGTGGAGACGTCACACGAATTGGGGAAGGAGAAAGTCCTGCTGAAGACACAACAATATTGATTGGTGAGCTGGTGCTGTAAGACTTGGCTAGCCGGCTTGGAGACTGCTTGGGAGAAGAGACCCGCTGCGTGGTGCTGTATCCAGCGCTCTCCGATGCTGAACCCACCCGCTGGAGCTTGGTTGGAGAGCCCACCTGCTGCATGGACAGCGGGGAGCTCACTCTCTGGGCTGGCAGAGTGGAGCTGGAGTAATAAAGTGTTGAAGAATGCTGGGAATCAGGCAAATGGAACGCGCTCCCATGGCTTGGCACAAAGGACTCTCTTGACTGAGAAGGTTCGGATCCAGCTAAATGAGCTGTTCGACTAGTTGTGCCCTGTACCGAGGAAAGAAAACAGAACCGTCAGAAAGAGAGAGAGACAGGAAAGGAGTTCAACACATTTTAAAACCAGCCTTGCAAAATTTAACCCCTCTGCTACAGAGAATCCAGTGCTACAGGAAAAAAAACCAAACCAAACCAAACAAAAACCCTTTTATGACCTTAATAAGGTTTGAAACAAATGCCTTTAGGATTAAGAGACTAATCTGCTAAAACATGTTTGTCCTTTAAGAGAAAATATTTCACACTTCAAGTCCAAAACAGTAAAAAGTCCCCTTTACCATTCAAGTTGATATCTGGTTTAATGCATATTTTATTTGTATACAATTGTTGGATATTGTTATTAAACAGTTTCTTGTCCTGAAACACAATGAAATATTTACAGTTCATCCACCAAAACATCTAGTCTGGAGATTTTTTTTAAACAGCACCATTTCAAACTTTTATTTTGTTTATACTCCCCATGTTAGCTCATTAAAAAAAGCACTGGCGTTCAAGAACCATTTTAGTTGACAAAGTTTCTTCACTGAAAAGCAATTAACATCCTTGTTATAAGAGGAGACTAGCCAGAATAATACACTCCTCAGAATTTGCTGCTGCCACCACACAGACTGAGTTCTGCCATTTGAAATAAATAAATACATTTTAAAAAGAGATGTAGACTTTCAAATCAGACTCTTGCAGTTGTAAAGGAATTATGCTTTCCAGTACAGAGAAATGCTGCAATTGAAACCGAAGATATGAAAAAAGCAGAACAAAAATGTCACCCTTCCTAGCGTGTGAAAACCCAGCTCCACATCTCTTTCCTTCTCTTCTCTCTCTCAGTGCCTCTCTGTGTGTGTGTGTGTGTGTCTTTTCTCTCTCTCTCCCTTTAAGAGCCCCCTGCAGCTGTGTCTTCAGAGAGAAAGGCAGTTGCTTCTTATTTATTTACAAGGCACAAAAGAAAAGGAGGGCAGGGGTGGAGCTGTAGACGGGGTGGGTACTTTCCCTGAATCCCATCCAGAGAGAAATTTGCATTCGAATGAAAACAGTACATTGTCAGCCACTTCTGCACAGGAGGTCTTAGATCTTCCTAGCAGCATGTAGTGCAGCACAAAGTTTTCCTTAAGTCTTGTAATTTAGACAGAGAGAGAGAATACTCAGCAGATGCTACCTGTTAAAAATTTCAATTATGTGCCTGAGCCCCTTCTGGAACAGCAAAGAATAGAATGTACACTCTTATCTCCATACATAGACAGCATTCCAATTTTTATCAGGGATCTTAGGCTCAAGAGATCATCTGTGGCTGTTAATCTGGTAACATTAAAATCCTCTAATAACAGCACCCTGGAGTGAGAGATAGCTGAGCATTCTGTTGCAAGTCACTCTCTTGTTTCAAATACATTCTCTCCTCCATCTCTCCCCCCCCCCCCCCCCCCCCATCATGCAGAGGATTACTTGAAACCTTCAACAGTGCTCCAAATCCTGGAAGTTGATAGTGCAATTTGAAACATTCCAATCAATGCTTTTTGGATTTTTTTCAATTCAGTCAAAAAGGTATTTAGAAAAGAGACAGCTTTTTTTTAAATACCGCAAATACTTTTATTTTAATATGTGAAACAATCCTAAATTCTCTAACAATGAACTTCAAAAAATTGTATTGCTTTGTATATGTATTACTTTTATTAGTACACTGGGGGGAGGAGTGTGTTTGTTTGTTTGTTTGTTTTAAATAACGTCTTGTATGCAAGCAAGTGAAACAAAAAAGGAGCCAATTTGAAGGGTTAAAATCCATGTGCATGTTATATAACAACCTGGTATATATGGATTGTGCCAGCTCTTTTTCAGACCCGAAGTCCAGAGTTTGGTCTGGAGACCAGAGGCCTAACTAATAGTGATCAGCTAAGAGAAAGCTGGGGTAAACAAAATAACATTGCCTTTACTAAGATCTGCTTGGTCAGTAGAAATGCCAGATGTTGAAGCAATAACTGAATAATTATGTTTCATCCAATGTTTCAAATTGAACAAAGGATCCCTGTTCCTATTGTGTTTCTCCTGAAGGGAAAACAGTCTTCCCACAGATCCAACCTTGAGTTTATGAAATGGCACATGTCACTATAATGATATGGCACCCTTCCACCTCCTTTCCAAGGGACCAATGCCCTGCCTTAAGACATAAAGGAGACAATCTCTATTTTCATATGCTTTCACTGTTTCTTTGCTTTATCCCCTAGACATGTACCTGTCGGACAATCAAAGGAGTTACTCCATTCGTATGGACCCCAAATCAGAATTCAACATATATATTTTATACTAATAACATTTTATTAAAGTATTAATCAAATGTTAATTTGCTAACTTAAGACCATGGGCAGAGACATTGTGTAACCTTTTAACCATTGGCTATTGTGCTATCTTGTCTTGCTGCAAAACCTATCCCGGGGTGTGGAACTGCCTACCCCGTCACTTTCCCCCGCCCATGGAAAATCTATATATTTCATTGTAATCAATTAATTGACAGTGTCTCTGAGCCTAATAAGCCAGGTGACACTCCGCCAGCGCTGTGTGTAATAAACCCCTATGCTTTGACCTCTACACGGTGTGGATTTATGTCCTTCAGTTTGGGGGCTCGTCCGGGATGCAAGTTTGTGAACTGGCTGAGGATCTGAGACTGAAATCCAAAAGAGGTGAGTATGTTTACTTTACCACCTCATTAGGCCAGGGATAGAAGTCTCTCATCCCCTTTCAGACACATCTTGTTTCCTTTTTAATTTGTGTGAAGGACCTTAGACACATGTGGTCAAAGCAGTGGGGTTAAATAAGGGTACCACTTGGGAGGGAAGACTTGTGCAAGAGGGTCATGTACTGTTTAAACAACTAAGGGGTGTGTTACGGAGGACTTGAATAACCCACCAGCAAGCGATTGGCCGTGAGTTAAGCCCAGGATTGGCTGGGTACGCAAGCGGTAGGCAGTGCAAACTGGTGGTCCATTTCCTCATTGCACGTAACATTGCAAGTCCTAGGGGAGTGCCCCCCCCAAGGCATATGACGTACATGCTTTCGAATAGCACAAAGTCTCCAACCAATAAGTCCGGCATGTGTGTGTAATTGAAGACACGCTTGGTATTAAGGGTGGGGAGACGTCCTCATGAAATTCAAGGCTGTGGGGAGTTGGAACCATAGCATAAAAAGGGGGAAAAGTAACTCCTCATAAAGGCTGACAAGCATTTAGGGGGGGAAGACGCAAGTTCCCTTCAAGGTCAGCAGCCGGGGTGACAAAAAACCCATGGCGTCAAAAGGAGAGGCAATAATTAGTCCTCGAGAGTACTTGGAATATAAACATGTTAAAACTCGGCAGGCAGCAGCTAAAAAAGCAAACTACTCTGCAGCCGGACCAGAGGCAGATCTAGTTACTTGGTGGAACCATCAGAGAAGTGACAAAACAGACAAAGCAGTAATAGTTTTATTGGATATTCTTAACATAAAGGAGAAAGAAATTGCAACGTTAAGATCTCAAAACCAGGCTCTGAGAGATAAGAGCCTATGTTCTAAAATATGGAACTGTCTGGAAATTGGAAAAGATCCCAGAGAAAAAGAATCATCATGTCTGGGACACACCTCCAGATTGGGAGGGGGAGAGCAAACTCCTGGCATATGCCAGCCCACCGCTCCGCCGATTAACTATCTGTGGGAAAACTCAGCAGCACAAAGCAGAGGGGAGGAATCAGAACCCCCTCCATACATTTCTTCAAATGACAGGCCAAATTTAAGCACCCACAGAGATAATAAAGGAGCACCACAAGCATTAATTGCCCCAGGGGAGCAAGTACAGCATATGGCTCCAATCAAAACACAGTTAAGGAGGTTCAGAAACGTTAACGCGCAGGGTGAGCCAGTAAGGGGACTTAGAACAGAAACAACTGAAATTTACCGTCCCTTCACCCCCCAGGAAAAACAGGCATTACTGTCTGATTTACCTGAACTCAAGCGTGATAACAAGAATACTGAGTTCTGGGACAAGCTGGATGGCCTCACAGAAATACATGGCCTCCATAGGAAGGATGTTCACATCCTGGTCAAGTGCAAGTGCCCCAGGGATGTGTGGGAGAATCTAGATAATAAATGGAAGACAGGGCGCTGGGCTGAAGATCGTAACCCCAACCCAGCAGGAGGGGATCAGGCTGAAGAACCAGCAGGAATCCCAAACCCAGACGCAGGCACTGTAACAGAATTTAGGAATGCACTATCTGTTGTTCTAGGAGCCCAAACCACTAACTGGGGGGCTCTGCAGTCTGTGGTTCAGCAGAAGGGGGAGTCTGCCATGTCCTATGCTGAAAAGAAATGGAATGCGTTCCGAGCTTATTCAGGTCTGGAGAATATAACATCCCGAGACCATGATGTATTCCTTCAAATCCTAAAGGAGGGGCTGTCTGCAGATCACCAAGCAGTCCTGTCATTAAGCATCTCAGTTGGAGAAACATAATCAGCAGTAATGAAATGGGCCACAGAAGTAGAAAACAGAAAAAAGAGGAAGGTAGCAGCAACCGCCCCCTCTGAAGAAGTGGTAGCTGTGCATGCAGTCAAAATCACTACCTGCTTCACGTGCAATAAGCCTGGACATCTGGCACGTAACTGTAAAAGTAAAAATAAAATCAAAACATGCAATAATTGTAAAAGGAGCGGCCACTTACAGGACAACTGCTTCTACCCCGGAGTGGGTAAGGAAGGGCAGTGGCCATACAAGCAAAATAAAACCGATACAATTAGTACCCAAGAACAAGATAAG
Organism: Malaclemys terrapin pileata; assembly: GCF_027887155.1. NCBI lineage: Eukaryota > Metazoa > Chordata > Testudines > Emydidae > Malaclemys > Malaclemys terrapin. The sequence goes on along the minus strand of NC_071506.1, from coordinate 157,078,837 downwards.
GATAAACAAATCCAGGAGTTGCTCAAACTCCTGGCTAGCAAATAGGTATCAGCGGCCTCTGTGGCTGGAACCGAAGGCGACCCCAGGATGTTTCTTAACGCACGAGTGGGGGGCCGACCGTGCAGTATGTTAATAGACACAGGAGCCTCGGTATCGATAACCAGCCAAGATCTCCCTCTCACCCGTAGAACAATATGGATTGAAGGGGTGGGAGGGGGAAGATTAAAAGCAACCCTTAGCCAGCCAGTAGAAATAAAATTCGAGGATATGGTCACAGTCAGTCAAATCTGGGTTTGCCCCGAGCAAGGAGACACAATTTGCGGCATAAATCTCCTTAAGGAGCTCGGGGGAGTAATCAACCCCAAAGCTAGCTGCATTGAATGGGCCAAAGGGTCCAAACAGGAAAGATCATCTCAAAATATAGCCATAATTGCCAGTAATAAAGTAATAATACCAGAGTGGGGGAAAAGCCCAGTAGAAACCCTGTGTTCCCTTCACCCTGAAGTGTGGGCAACAGATAAACAAGATTGTGGGCTAGTAAACATGAAGCCTATATCTGTAGAAGGACCAACTCACAAAGCCACAGGCAGTACCCAATTAAACCGGAAGCCTTAGAGGCAGTTAAAGGTATAGTCACTAATTTGGAATCCAGAGGGGTGATTAGAAAAACCACCTCCACAACTAATTCCCCAATTTGGCCCGTCAAGAAGCCGGACGGGACCTGGAGGTTAACTATAGACTACACCCACCTTAACCGGGTGACTCCAAAGGCACATCCTATTGTGGCAAGCCCTGCCACGATTCTTAATTTGCTAACACCAGGACATTTAATATTCTCAGTCCTGGACGTAGCTAATGGATTTTGGAGTATTCCTCTTGCAAAGGAAAGTCAGGAGAAATTTGCATTTACAGTAGGAGACCAGCAGTACACTTGGACCCGAGTACCTCAGAGGGTCCATAATTCTCCCTCCATATTCCACAGGACAATGGCAGAAGTAATAGCACAAGTGCCTTTGGAAGGGGATACTGTGATACTGCAGTATGTGGATGATTTGCTAATTGCCAGTTCAAATGAAAAGGACCATTTAAAAACCCTAAACAGACTGTTCATGTATCTTCGCAAGGCAGGATTTAAATTAAGCCCAAAGAAAGCCCAATTGCAACAGCAGCAAGTTTTATATCTAGGGCATAACATATCACAGGGAGAAAAGGCACTCACAATAGACAGAAAGCAAGCAATTCGAGGGTTAAAGAAACCACGGACAGTTAAGGAAGTCCGAAAAGTCCTGGGACTCCTTAATTTCTGTAGAACCTATATACCGGAGTACTCAGAGATGGTGGAACCAATTCAAAACCTCACTGGGGGGGAAAGCCTGCAAATGAGTTAGTAATATGGGGCACAGAGCAAGAGGAGGCATTTATAAAAATAAAACAGGCTTTAGCCTCCGCCCCCAGCCTGGGCTTACCCGATATGGGAAAGCCGTTCCACCTTTACTGTAGCCATAGCGGGACCCAGTATTCTGCAGTACTAACCCAGCTTCACAGAGACAGACAGCGTCCGGTAGCATCCCTGTCTACCATAAGACCCCCTGTATCCCAGGGATTACCGGAGTGCGTCGCAGCTCTAGATTGTGCTACATGGGCTGTGAAAGCTTGTGAATCGTACACTCTCACAGGGAAATTAGTGCTTCATACACCCCATACACTTATCGATCTCCTCAACACCGGGCGACTAAGATCTGTAACAGATGCCCGCAGGAGTCAGTGGGAATCAACATTGTGCTTGCAAAACCCGAACTACTCCATAGTAAGAGACAAGGAAATAAATGTAGCCGAATGTCTGAACATAGAGGAAGAGGTACACGCATGTCTTATAGATGGAGAAGAGGAAATGTTGGGAAGAATTAAAGAAGAGCCATTACAGAATCCAGATATAGTTTTGTATGTAGAAGGATCAAGAAAGTATGAAAATGGAGTGCCACACACCGGATGGACAGTGGTACTCAGTGATGGGACAGTGATAGCGTCAGGTCAGATGGAAGGATCAAAGTCAGCACAAGAAGCGGAGCTAACAGCCCTCACAGAAGCTTTAAAAGTGGGGGAAGGCAAGAAGCTCACTGTATATACAGACAGCAGATATGCATTTGGAGTCGTGCATGACTACATGGACGTGTGGTCACGCAGAGGTTTTATAACAACAACTGGCAAGCCGATTAATAATATGGAAGCAGTTCAAAGACTAACAAAAGCTGCCAAACTACCATCAGAACTAGCAGTAGTAAAGATAAAAGCCCACAGTAAGATCTCAAGTGAGGAACAAAAAGGAAATTATTGGGCAGATAAACGTGCCAAAGAAATTGCACAAGCAAGTCCTATTAAGATTTGTGCAGCTAGAGTGCCAGAAGAAGAAGTGAATTTAAGAAAACTATATGCAACCATAAGCCCAGAAGAAAAAAGTAAATTGGAAAAACAAGGCTGTGTATATAAAAATCACCTCTGGTATGGGCCAGGGGGAAAGGAGCTGGTAGCCCCGGAGTGCATACGGGCTCTACTGCTCCATGCCATTCATTCTCCAGCTCATCTGGGGTGGAGACAAATGAGGGCCGCCTTGGAATACTGGTGGTGGCCAGCCATGAAAAAAGATGCTTTGCAATTTCTCAAAAGATGTATAACATGTGCACAAGTGAATGTGGGTAGAAGGAAAAAGGTGCCTCTAAATCACCAACCACGACCAGAGGGACCATGGCAAAATTTGCAAATTGATTTTACTGGACCCTTGCCACAAAGCAGAGGGTACACTTACATTTTGGTAATTATTGACACTTTTACCCGATGGGTAGAGGCATTCCCAACCAAGAATTGTACTGCTACAACAGTAGCTCGAATCCTAGCAGAAGAAATAATACCCAGATGGGGTTTACCACTGTCAATAGACTCTGACCAAGGAACTCACTTTACAGGGCGAGTAATGAAGGAGGCATGCAAGGCACTGGGAATAAAGCAAAGATTCCATATACCATACCACCCTGAAAGCTCGGGAATGGTGGAAAGAATGAATAGAACAATGAAAACAGCCTTAACAAAAGCAGTACCGGATACAGGAGAAGGGCGGGCTCGTATGTATCGAATTAGGGGCAGCCCAAATAGGCTAACTCAACTAACACCCTTTAAGCTAATGACAGAAAAAGCAATGAGAATTCCTAGCTCTGTAATCCTCCCTGCGGGGGAGTCGGAACTTTTTGCAGACAGGCTGCAAAACTACATCAAGGCATTGGACAGAGAGTTGAAGGATTTATACAATCAGGTGAAGGAAAATCAAACCCAGCTGGATGATAATAGCAGTCTGGACAAACCTGCATTTAAAGTTGGGGATTTGGTAATGTGTCGCATTTACCCAGAGGTTAAAGAAATTTTAAAGCCAAAATGGCAAGGCCCTATAAGGGTCCTTCTAACTACTAATACATGTGCAAAGATTGGGGGAAAATTGGGAACATTTTGGCGTCACCAAAATCAGTTAAAATTGTTTGAATCAGTATCTGTCAATACTAACGACATTTCCACAGGTGTCTCTACAGGAAAACAACAAGAGGAAGGACTGAAGGGTAACCAGGACAACCAGAACGACCATGGGGAGGCTTCTGCTGTGGCTCCTGCTGTCCATGTGGTGCATGAGGAAGGACGCAAGTAGTATGCCATGTGAAAAGGAGGACTGGGAATGGGTCACTAACCCCCCTCCTCCGGGTTTGCTTCGTTTTAATTGCCGCACTAAGGAAACACTTAGCTTTTGCAAGACACGTGCAGTGGCCAGTAAACAAGTTTGGCCAGAAGTAAAGGTGGCACTGTGGTTAGGACATGAGCACACAGTAGAACGCAAGAAGGTCCAAATAAAATCATACACTGATGCTCATAACAACAGGGAGGCTAGTAACATTACAATTTTGATAACAGCTGACTGCCCTATTATCCGCTGGTGTCAAGTACCAGAGATTATGGAGTTTCATGGAGGCATTTGGAAGGAATCATGGAAGTGTATGAGCTACCCCTTTGAACAGGGTGACGCTCTTAGACGATGTTGTGGCCCTCTTAGAGGGACAGTGTCTATACTTAATGCAACCAGTGTCCGAGTTACCTTTAAAGGGGGACAGCTGCATACTACTAGTGAAGGGGACTACAAAGTCTTGGGCTATCCCTCATTTGAACACAATTACATGGCATATTGCCACGATGGTTTGGGAGGAAACACACAGACCTCGATACTGGAATTTGTGTGGGATTTTGTGGGAAAGAAACCAAACACTCATGAACGATTATGTGCCAATTATACTGACATGGTACCAGTGGAGGTTGGGCCTGTTGAATCAGGATGGGGCTTACCACTTAAAGCCCGAACGGAGGTAACCCCAAAGGCATGGCATACATTTGTTAAACGATGGCCCAAATTAGAATGTCCACAACTGGTAACAATTAACCGGGTTATCAAAGACAGAGTGGAACCACCCGATTGTGTGTCATGCCCTGAACAAATCCCTGTTCCAAAACCAGGACTGATAATGATAGGACCAGCTCTACCGGTCCTCACCTCGGTGGTATTCCACACTTACAGGGTCGAGGTGCGTATTCCTTTAGAGGAAGTGAACAGACAATGTGCAAAGGTCAGGCCTCGAATGAGTAAAAACATTACTAGCCTAACAAACCAAATTGGTGAGCGCTTAACTAGACAGAAGAGGGGATTACTAGATACCCTTGCAGGATGGTTTGGTGCAGGTAATTCTGTTGGCAACTCCTATACCATAGCACGCCAAGCTGAGAGGAGGGACCGGCTGGAATCAAGGTTGGCTGACGCTGTAATTTCTAATGCCCGGGGAGGACTGGATACTACTAAGGCCAGTCGATTGATCCTAGATAGCTTAAAGGATCTGTCAAACTCTGTATCCACCTCATTAGATATAACAAAATACCTGGGTCAAGAAGTCACCAGCCTGCTAATAAATGGGACTAAAATAAAGGCACTGGAGGAAAGTTGTTGGAAAGCAGGACAAACTTTGGCTATCACCACACAAGGAATTGTAACCGATCTCCTTGATGGCCGGGTCCATCCAGCCCTTATGGAAGTGGTGGGACCCTATCTCCCCAGTACCCCTCCGTGGGCATGGGGAAACAGAAAATCAATGAAAGTCCAAAAACCAGTTTGGACAGGTAACAGTATACTCTTTAGCCTTCTGGTACCTTTAGGCATCCCTCATTTGCAACAAGCTAGGATGGTGACCTCCCTGCCAGTATGAAGAAGGGGTCATGTTATTAAAATAGAAGGCGTTGCATACGCTGAGGTCGCAGGGAAAGCATTGTATCCTAGTGAATGTTGCACCCATTCTGATAAGAAAATTCTGTGTACATGTCCATATAATGTTCTAACGAATCTGTCTAGGTTCGAAGTGGCCATTACTGAGAAACTGGCGCACACGGAGCTGGTCCAGATGAACGGTACCTACTGGTGTGTGACTGCCCAGAACCACTCCATCAAGCTAAATGGAAAGCCCTGCCCCTCGAGACATCCATCCGTGTGCATGACGGTCCCCCGAAGGTCAACCCTGACTGTTGACGGGACGCGGCTCCACCGTACTCCGCCAATGATGGGTAACCTAACATGGGATCCGGAATGGCACTACGGCAGTAAGTATCTAGAGGAGGGTCTACAGGCCCTGCAGGCGAAGATCGAGGAGTTGGTGGCCGAGGCCCAGAGGCATATTGGAGAAGACCGTCTGAGGTACACTCAGATAGGAGAAACCGTGGACCAGGCCGATGTGAAGTACTCAAAGGCAAGGAACCAGGCAGTGGAGGTTAAAGCAATGATTATGGGCGATGCCATCTCAGGTGACAAGGTCCCCTGGGGATGGATCTGGGTGTTATTTTGTCAAGTTATGTAGGGATTGTCTATCCTAACATTCCTGATGGTACTGGTGCTTTATCGGCGACTCCGCAGTAGGCTGAGTACATTAAAATTGGTATATTTGACCTGGCGGGTTAGGGAACCCTAGGGTCAATAGGAGGGACTGAAGGGTTAAAATCCATGTGCATGTTATATAACAACCTGGTATATATGGATTGTGCCAGCTCTTTTTCAGACCCGAAGTCCAGAGTTTGGTCTGGAGACCAGAGGCCTAACTAATAGTGATCAGCTAAGAGAAAGCTGGGGTAAACAAAATAACATTGCCTTTACTAAGATCTGCTTGGTCAGTAGAAATGCCAGATGTTGAAGCAATAACTGAATAATTATGTTTCATCCAATGTTTCAAATTGAACAAAGGATCCCTGTTCCTATTGTGTTTCTCCTGAAGGGAAAACAGTCTTCCCACAGATCCAACCTTGAGTTTATGAAATATTGGCACATGTCACTATAATGATATGGCACCCTTCCACCTCCTTTCCAAGGGACCAATGCCCTGCCTTAAGACATAAAGGAGACAATCTCTATTTTCATATGCTTTCACTGTTTCTTTGCTTTATCCCCTAGACATGTACCTGTCGGACAATCAAAGGAGTTACTCCATTCGTATGGACCCCAAATCAGAATTCAACATATATATTTTATACTAATAACATTTTATTAAAGTATTAATCAAATGTTAATTTGCTAACTTAAGACCATGGGCAGAGACATTGTGTAACCTTTTAACCATTGGCTATTGTGCTATCTTGTCTTGCTGCAAAACCTATCCCGGGGTGTGGAACTGCCTACCCCGTCACTTTCCCCCGCCCATGGAAAATCTATATATTTCATTGTAATCAATTAATTGACAGTGTCTCTGAGCCTAATAAGCCAGGTGACACTCCGCCAGCGCTGTGTGTAATAAACCCCTATGCTTTGACCTCTACACGGTGTGGATTTATGTCCTTCACAATTTATCCCTGGTATACAACTCTATTTATTTTCACTCAATTAATTTCAGTGAGTTACCTCCTGGATGAATTTGGCCTATTGTATGAGGAAAGAAATAAAGGATGATCAGTACAAGTTGGTGTAAGTTTGCATTGTCTGTGAGCTCCCCTCCAGCAAAATCTTAGTTATTTTTACTTCTCTTGTATAGCTGGGGCTCCTCTCCTGATTATGTGTGCTTTATTTAGTATGGGGAAGAATATTCTAATATATTTTATCTGGGTATTGGTAATAAGAGGGTATAAGCAATATTATCACACAAATCATGTGTTTCAAAGGACTTTTTAGCTTTGTACTTCAGAAAGGTAGTAGGCATAGTAGTTAATAGTACAGTTGCTAAGGTGCCCAGAGCCCAGAACATGGTGGCCTTTCACAAGAGAATTGACAATATCAAAGTCTCATGGATTTCAGATTATCAGAAAATTGCTTCACTTACTAAAAATGCAAGATCTGGACTTGTAAAAACTACTGAAACCACATGAAAAATGCTGCAGTCAATTCACCATACAAAGCCCAAGAAGTCAATGGACAGCTGGGATAATAACTACGGGTCCCTTGTTTTTCAATTATCTTGAAATTATAAAATCCCACTGACTGACATCAGTTAGAAGACCACAACATTAAACATAAATCCACAAATATGTTTATTATTCTGGTTAAACAGCCAATCCATTATAACATTACTAAGAAAAATCAGAAATATATGGCCTTATTTACTATATCAAAGATTTTTAAAAGCTAGTTTTATCCTGCACTATACTCTGTCTCTGCTTAAACAGATAAGAAAGTCCAAACTGCAGCTGAATTTGCAATGTTGTATTTGGCAAAAGTATAGTTTTCATGTTTCCACACCACTAGAAGTTTCCAATCAATACCAGGTCCTCGATGTGTAAACTGTGGAAGATACCTTTAAAAATCCAGCAGGTCCAAGGGAACCGAGAAATGTATGGGACACAACTGTGGATGGCAGCTTGACCCAATCTGTATGAGAATTTAGCTTGCCCACAAAGAGTTCTCCAACAGTCCAAGGAAGACAAATTCAAGACTTTACTCTAAGATTGATTAGGTCTCTGAAGTCTACTGGCAAGGATCCAGTGGTAGGTGTGACATCCTGTATACCATGTGACACCATGGACCTAAGTGTCCTTTATATGGTTATGATATATTTTGTGCAAAGTATACCTTGTGAGGTATCATTTGAAAGCTCATAATCTACTGAACATCATTATCCTGATAAAATGTGTGCATCAACATTGTCTGTGGAGCTATGAGAGTTTACTATATGTTTGTTACTGAAATACATTGTAATTCTGGGGAACGCCCATAGACTAGCTCCTCAGGGACAACAAAGGACTGACCACAGGTGCTAAAAAATATTAACTGCTGAAGCAACCATTCATCAGCAGGTGAGACTGTAAACAAACGTCACCTGAAAGACGTTTAGAATCTCATGTACACAGAGAACTGTTCTGTCTACACCCCAGTGGGGGATAATCCTCAAAGATGGTAAAAAGGTATGAGAATGGAGAACTCACTACACACCGATTACCTCTCCTCCACCCATCTCTACTCATGGCAGCAAGATCGATTGAAAGACTAAAGGAAGCATAATTGAAATGGGGGGAATGGTCCTGGCCCGGAGGTTTTCCAGTCAGTACAGACTGCTGAAAGTTTTTGGGTGAGAGAAAGCTTTTTGCTTTTAAACCTATTCGCCTTGGTAAAGTCTAGAAATTAGCTTGTCTGTTTATTTCTTTTATAACCAACTCTGACTTTTATGCCTTATCACTTGTAAATCACTTTAAATCCATCTTTCTCTAGTTAATAAACTTGTTTTATTGTTTTATCTGGATTCAGTGTGTATATGGATTGAAGTGCAAGGGGAACTTCTCTTGAGACAGCAAAGCTGGTCCATACAATCATTCCCAATGTTGGAATGACAGACTATCTATGAGCTTGCACTGTTGAGCAGTGTGCTGGACAGTGCAATACACACATTTCTGGGGTGCAAGGCTGGGGCTGGAGACATGGGTGTCACTCTGCATCTCTTCATGGATGGCTGGGAGACCATTCATGTAAAAATCTGGGAGTGATTTTACTTGCTAGTGGCTGTGCATGGGCAGGCTAGCAATGGCTGTTCTGACAGGAAAGCAGTGTAAAAGGCAGCCCAGGCTAGAGAGTTAGGGAACTCAGCAGTTCAACAGTCCAGGTTGCACAGTAGGAAAAAAGAAGTGGGACCACAAAGCACTGAGGTTGGGGTGGAGATTAAAGATAATCTAGGTACAGTCCAACACCTAAATGAATACTTTGCCTCAGGTTTTAATAAGGGTAATGAGGAGCTCAGGGACAGTGGCAGGGCAACTAATGGAGGCTAAACGACGATAAGTAAGTAAAAATGACCACATCCAAGGTGGAAACAAAATTCAAATGGTTTAATGCGACCAAATCGGGGAGCCTGGATAATCTCCATCCAAGAATATTAAAGGAACTGGAACATGAAATTGCAAGCCCCATAGCAAGAATTTTTAATGAATCCACAAATTTGGGGGTTTTGCCCTGTAATTGGAGAATTAGAAAAAAGAGAAACTATATTTAAGAAAGGAACAAAAAAGTGATCTGGGAAACTACAGGCCCATTCATTCAACCTCAATTGTATGCAAGGTCTTGGAACAAATTTTGAAAGAGAGAGTAGTTAAGGACAGAGAGATAAATTGGTATAAAATACCATATGGTTTTACAAAGGGTAGATCGTGCGAGACCAACCTGATCTCTTTCTTTGAGAAGATAAGTGATTTTCTAGACAAAGACATTGCAGTACCTCTAATCTACCTGGATTTCAGTAACACATTTGATACAGTTCCACATCGGAAATTATAGTTAAATTGGAGAGGAGGAAGGTTTATACAAGAATCAAAAGGTGGGTAAGGGACTGATTAAAGGGGAGAGTATAGTGGCTCATGCTGAATTGTCAGACTAGAAAGAGGTTACTGATGGAGTTCCTCAAGGATCAGTCTTCAGACCAATCTTTAACATTTTCATTAATGATCTTGGCATGTAAAGTGGTAGTGTGCTAATAAAATTTGTGGATGACACAAAATTGGGAGGTATTGCCAGCATGAAGAAGGATGGGAATATCCTACAAGATTTGGACAATCTTAAAGACTGGAGTTATAGAAATGGTATGAAATCTACTAGTGCAAGGTCTTGCACATAGGAACCAACAACAAGAATTACAAGCTGGGGACATATCAGTTGGAAGAGACAGAGGATGAGAAAGACCTGTGTGTATTGGTTGATCACAGGAAGAATATGAGCCACCAATGTGATGCACCTGTGAAAAAGGCTAATGCCACCTTAGAATGCATTAGGTGAGTTATTTCCAGTAGAGACAGGGAAGTGTTATTATTACCATTATACAAGGCACTGGTGAGATCTCAGCTGGAATATTGTGTGCATTTCTGGTTTTCCATTTTAAAGAAATATGAATTCAATCTGGAATAGGTGCAGAAAAGGGCTACTAGAATGAGAAGGGACAAGTCACTGACACAGAACAATCTGGATTGCTTGGTTAACTTAGCACAAGCAAACAATGTGTGTTTTAATACAACCAAATTTAAATGTATACGTCTAGGAACAAAGAATGTGGGACATACGTACAGGAAGGTAGACTTCTATCCTGAGAAGCTATGATTTTAAAATGACGGGGGGGGGGGGGGGTTGTGGTGGGTAATCAGCTGAACATGAGCAGCCAGTGTGATGTTGTGGTCAAAAGGGCCAATGCGATCCTCGGGTGCATAAACAGGGGAATCTCAAGTAGGAGCAGAGACGTTATTTTACCTCTGATTTGGCACTGGTGTGACCACTGCTGGAATATCATGTCCAGTTCTGGTCCCCACAATTCAAGGAGGATGTAGATAAACTGGAGAGGGCTCAGAGAAGAGCCATGAGAAAGATTAAAGGATTAGAAATCATGCCTTAGAGTGACAGACACAAGGCACTCAATATATTTAGCTCAACTAAGAGAAGGTTAAGGGCTGACTTGATTACTATCTATAAGTATCTACATGGAGAACAAATATTTAATAATAGGCTTTCAATCTAGAAGATAACATGATCCAATGGCTGTAAATTGAAACTAGACAAATACAAACTGGAATTTGATAGGAAGCTAGGAGGTTGTTGAATCCTCTTGCTCTTGTCTGCCTATGGGCACAGTGGGAAAAAATAATTCAGAGGGCCTACCTTCTGCTTGCACAAAACAGGTTACTTAATACCCAAGAATCAGATTTCTAAACAAATGCCTGATTGTGTGTCCATGAAACTGTAGCTCATTGTATACAGTTTATTGTTGATGTCTTCCTACCCTTATTTTATATTTTTCACACTTAGTGATAGACTCTGTGAGAACATTAATAGAGCTGTGAAAAACAGAACTTTCTGTTCCACGTTTAGACAAATGAGAGAGAAAGGTAGGTGTTGATATTGGCCAACAGAGCTTTGTATCCACATTGAAATTCCTGGGTATTGATTTGGACTCAATGGTTCAAATAGTCTAAGTGTTGTGTGTCTGTCACACAGCTAAAAACCTGCGCTGTTGAAAATCTTGTGTGCACAAGGCTTCTTCTGGTCAGACAGCTCTAGATAAATAATAACTACAACAAAGAAACATTAAGTTGACCCAAAACTACTTGCTAATAAAACGACTTGTGGGTAATTTAGCAAAGGGAAGACATAAAAGATAGCGGATGACAAAACTGTACTGGAACAAACTGACCAACAGGATTACATTTGTCTGTCCACATCTATCTATCTATCTGTGCAGAGTTACAAATCTAGCTCATTAGGCAAACAACAGATCATTTGGGATCTTGGTGAAAAGATTTGAGGAATAAAGCTCAGAGAAACCACACTTCACCAAAAAAACTAAAGCCACTTCAAACTATTGTCATCTTGATCACCAAAAAAGAAAAAAAAGAAAAGAAAATTAAAAAGTTATCAGATTTGTCTTTGATATATGGCTGCTATGGTGAGCCCTGCATATATATATATTTCATATAAAATTCTAATCTACACAGTGTAAGCACTAAGAAGTAAAACCCTTGAAGGTAACTAGTTCAGCCTCACAATGACTTTTGGTCATTTGGCTCCTTGGGGATGAAATGAAGGTATGATTTCTAATGTCATATAGTAGGTGTACATTTAACATTCCTGTTATCAAACATCCACAATAAACTATATTATGCCTAATGTATTAATATGGGTACTATCTGTAAGCAATGTCAAGATAGATATGTTAAAAGTATATGTTTAAAAATACCAGCGGTTTGTACTATACATAAATGCTTCTTGTTACATATATTGTTATTTAACATAGTAAATATTTCAGTTGTGCCTGGGGTAAGGAGTATCAAAGAAAGCCGTTGTATACCACAAAGATATCCAGAGTTCCATGTGAGGAGCAAAAAATTAAGGGCAAACCTAGCTCCTATTTCAGTCAGCAGTAAAACCTGCCATTGACTTTAACAGAGCAGGATTGGGCTGTAAAATTGACTAACAGAAATCATATGTTTGAGGACTCCCTAGACACGAAGGTACAAAGAAGAGGCCAGTAGAACTTATTGCATAAAGCTGCGTAGGCCAGAGGCAGGCATTTTCCTCACTTACTTCATGCTGTGTACAACCTTTGAAGATACCACAATTTATTTGGTCACACAAAATTACACATCCAAAACTCATACTAGTTTGACAAATGGACTTGACTTCCATGTTTTGATTATCCCACCCAGTGTGTGCTGTATTTATTCAAAATTCTTATTTAAAAATATAGTTTTAATTGTAAACTCAACATGGGAAGAAACCCAAAAATGTCTCTTTGTAAGAAAGAACAAACATTATTGCAATGACTTTAATGCAAAAACATAATGTACTCCTTTGAAACTGAATAGTAATATTATTTTAAGTGTAGCACTAAAGAAACCAGTGCACACCAGGTTTAAATAATTCAGTACGTTTATTTATTCCACAAAACAAATCACCCCCAGCTTTTTTAAAGTTCCAACTGAGTCATGCATATCTTCTTCTGCTTGTTTTTCCACTAAAACTGTGTCAACGCTACAAAATCCACAGAGATGTGACCTGCAGAGTGGATACTTGGTCAAAATGGGGCACTGTTTGCTTGGACAAACATTCTACCCAGGCCACATTTTCATATTAACTAGAAGCATTTTAGAACTTTGTGAGTCTGCAGAATTAGAATTCTGTGTATATGTGAGGCAATAAATGTGGCTGTACTATGCTTGTCTTTTCTCGGGGCTGGGAAGAGAGAGGAGAGTCCTCTCCCATGTGTTCCATTTTCTAGAGCAACTCGTGCTACATTTTTATACTTCCCAAAGTAGTTTAGTTTTTAGCTAAATTTCTGTCCAATTATTCTTATCCTGGCATGCAAAGATCCTGAGTCTATCCTTCTCCCATATCCTGTTCACAGGCTTTAGAGAAGCAAATGAAGGTACAGTGGCAGTAGCTGGTTTGGGGATCCAAAATACTAGCAGAAGGCAGTTCTACTTTCTATTTTCCATTAATAAAAACTATTCTTGTGAATTGCTCTATTTCCTTTCATGGTCAATACTTCTCATGCCCATATTTGAAATTCAACTTCAAATACACCATCTGCTAAAGCCTGCCAGCGGCATTGTGAAGTCACTATTTTGTATGTTGTTTGGATAGAATATCATGCAGCTAAGCACCTGCCATATACATAATCTACGTAAGGCAGTTAAAAAAGCCAGAGTAGATCTTTGACTGTACTAGCAAAAGGCATGCTGGTTTTAGAGTTTGCTTTCACTATAAACAGGACTACTGCCATGTCACGGGTTTTGCTGAATGACAAAAAAATCAAGGCTCTGTCATGGAGGATAGAGGGAAAAAGTCACAACATTCCTGGTAAAATGCCAATACTGCTGGGTCACAATAATTTTTAAAATAAAAGTCCTTTATTTTATCATTCGAATTGATTTAAAGGTTTAAAATGTATATTCCGGTGCCTGCGGGTTCGCTCCCAAAGCATTTAGCAGCACAGGAACGTGTGCAAGGGAGAACTCCTACTGCTGCCTCTGCCTCTGCAAAGGCAGCAGCATCCATAAGTGCTGGAAACATCCTCAGCCAGCAATGTACACGCTATGTCTTTCCTTAAAACAATCCAAACTATCACAGAATCTGTGACTACCCACTAATCCAAAGCATGAGCACTCCAGCTCCCCTTTATCTGCTATGCTTTTCAAGTTTTCAGTTGGTAGCTCTCTAGGTTATAAGTAAAACTGGTCACAATCCCATCTTCCAAACGGAGTATTCACTATTTACCTACTTGTATGAAAAGTTCCCATGCCAAAAGTCATTCGTATTGTTTGTAATAAAAAGCCATGACCACCATGAACTCTGTGACAAAAATGAACCCCTAATTAAAAATATAGGGCATAGTAGGATTTGAACACAATATAATTTGGGGAATTATAGGTAAACTGGAATAACCCCAAACAATTGGAATGCTATAATTGAGTACTCCAGTTAGACAAAAAATTAGATTTCGTTTTGCAACACTTTTACAGAAAAATCTCAAACTAATTTATTTAATTAGTTTTTCTGAAAATTACATTTTCAAAAATTATCCCCACTCCAACTGCTATAGCTGACTTTGGGACTATTTAACTACTTTCCCACACACTTAGGTATCACACTTGTTTAGGGACAGTTATATTCCTTGCACAGAGATACCAGAAGCAATTCATATGAACAATTCCTTCTCCTGTGGATGATCTAGACAATCCAATTGTGATGGCAAAATGGGGTCCAAGTAGGAATTCCTCTGACTCCTTTTAATCAATGACTGCAGCTGGCTCCATATTTACAACTTTCCAACACATAATAACCAAAAAAATCCACTATGGTAACATTTAACTTTACAGAACTACACAAAAATGAGGATGCTTGTTAGATGGAAATTAAAAAGAACTGTCACAAGGGTTAAATGCCTGCACACAGCATGGAGACTATTTAAAAACACCATAAGAGAGGTTCAGTCTAAATGTACATCCCAAATCAGAAAACGCAATAAGAGGACTAAAAGAATGTCACAATGGCTAAAGAGCAGAGTAATGGAGCTGGTCAGAAGCAAAAAAGCACCCTTTAAAATTTGGAAATCAAAACCGAGTGAGGGTAACAGGAAGGAGCACACATGCTGGCAGGTTAAGTGTAAAAGTATAACAAGGAAGGTTGAGAAAGAATTTGAAAAGCAACTTGTGAAAAACACAAAAACTAAAGTAAATCAGAAGCAGGAAGCCTGCCAAACAGGCAATGGGGCCACTAGATGACAAAGTTATTAAAGGAGCACTCAAGGAAGATAAGCCCATTGCAGAGAAGTTAAATGAATTCTTTGCATCAATTTTCATTGCAGTGGATGTGAGAAAGGTACCCACGCCAGAGCTATTCTTTTTAGTTGATGCATCCGAACTACTGTCCCACGTTGATGTGTCAATAGAAGAGATTTTTATAAACAAATCGATAAATTAAACAGTAATAAGTCACCAGGACCAGACGGTGTTCACCCAAGAGTTCTGAAGGAATTCAAATAGGAAATTGCAGACTACTAACTGTGGTATGTAACTTATTGCTGAAACAAACCTCAGTACCAGATGATTGGAGGGTAGCTAACATAATGCCGATTTTAAAAAAGGGCTTTGAAGGGGATCCTGGCTATTACAGGCCAGTAAGCCTAATTTTAGTACCAAGCAAATTGGTTTAAACTACAGTAGAGAGCAGAATGATCAGACACATATAGGGAAAGGGAAGTCATGCCTCACCAATCTATTAGAATTTTTGGAGAGTGTTAACTAGAATGTGTATAATGGTGTTCCAGTGATATGGTTGTGACCGAAAGGACCACAGCATTCATACTCTACACACTATTTTAATGATCTTTGTACAAAATATTCCTTGTGAGGTATCATTTGAAAACTAATAACTTGCCAGTCAAGAATATCCTGGTGAAATGTATGTAGCAACATTATATATAAAGTCATGTAATCCCCCTGTGTTATGTTACTGGCACATGTTCAAAACTACACAACCCTGCCTAGGTAAAAGTTGCTAAACAGATCTATCTTAAACAGAGGAATATGTGTTTGCCTCAATTGATATATAAGTAGAAAACAAAGTCCTTGAGACAGCAGGGGGAGAAAATGGCAGGAGACAGAACAAATTTGCATTTCAACAAACACAGGTTGGAAGAAAGAGCATGGGGCCTCCTTTACCACCAGACTCGATGTTGCCTCCTTTAGTGTTTGAATAAACTTTCCTTTGAGGTGTAATCTTCCGAAGAATCCACTTGAAGAATTCACTGGACTGTAAAGGAGAGGGGCAGAAAATCCCAACTTCTCTCTTTCACCTAAAAACGCAAAGGCACCAGCACCTTTGGGCCTCTGGGTGAGATCCTGACTGAGGAAAGGATCACTCACCATCATGCTGGAAGACTGTGGGTGGGAAAGACCATCTTGAACAAAGCCTCGAAACAAAATTTGCTAGATCAGTTTCAAACATTTAGATGTGTGTTTTCACTTTTATTTGCTTGTAACCATTTCTAACTGTATTTCTTATACTTGAATTCACTTAAAATCCTATCTTCTTTTATTAATAAACTTATTTTATTTTTTAATCTCAACCAGTCCAGTCTGTGTTTAAACTGAACTACTTGGTAACTCCAGGTAAAGTAGCAAACAGTTTAATATTGACTTCTTACAGGGGCAACAAACCTTTAATATCTGAACTATCCAGGAGAGAGATGGACAACACAGAACATGCATTTTTTCTGAAAATGCAAGACTGGGAATGTGTTAGGGTCACCCTGCAATTAGCAACCAAAACTAGGGGAAGCCAGAATGTGACTGCTGTGTTGCTGCCAGGCTATTGGGATCAGAGTTGCTGGACCAGGGCTGCAGCTATACATAGACACTCAAGGTGTGATCTGCATGCTGGTAGCCTGTTTGTGAGCAGCCCAGGTTGGGAGATACAACAGCAAAGCATTGTGAAGAACCCAGGGTTAGGGGCAGGCAGTGACACAACTCCTCACTGGCCTGCATTTGCACCCCTGAATGTGACAATAGTGTATTTGGATGTTCAGAAAGCCTTTGACAAGGTTCCTCTCCAAGGGTCTTAAGCAAAGTAAGCTGACATAGGATAAAATATCATATATCAATAACTGGTTAAAAGATAGGAAACAGGGTAGGAATTAATGGTCAGTTTTCACAATGGAGAGAGGTAAACAGTGGGGTCCCTCAAGGGTCTGTGAGGGACTGTACAACATATTCATTAATTAACTGGAAAAGGGGGTGAATAGTGAAGTGACAAAATTTACAGATGATACAAAATTATTCAATATAGTTAAGTCCAATGATGACTGTGAACAGTTACTACAGGGGAACCTCACAAATTGTATGACTGGGAAACAAATGGCAGATGAAATTCAACATTAATAAGTGCAAAGTAATGCATATTAGAAAAAATGATCCCACTACCCATATATAATGATGGGTCCTAAATTATCTGTTACCACTGAGAAAAGAGATCTTCAAATCATAGATTCATAGATTCTAGGACCGGAAGGGACATCGAGAGGTCATCGAGTCCAGTCCCCTGCCCTCATGGCAGGACCAAATACTGTCTAGACATTTATCATCATGGAAAGTTCTCTGAAAATTTCAGCTCAATCTGCAGCAGCAATCAAAAAGGCTAACAGAATATTAGGAATTACTAGGAAAGGCATAGAAAATAAAATACAAAAAATATTATAATGTCATTATGTAAATCTATGGTGCGCCCACACCTTGAATATTATGTCCAGTTCTGGTTGCACTCTCTCAAAAAGGATATAGTGGAACTGAAAAAGGTTCAGAAAAGTGGAATAAAGATGATGAAGGGTATGGAACAACTTCCATATGGAGAGAAACTAAAAAGATTAGGGCTGCGCAGCTTACAAAAGAGACAACTAAAGGGGGGAGTTGAGTGAAATCTATACAATCACAATTTACCCCTTTCCATAAAACAAAACAAAAGAGTCACCCAATTAAATTAATACGCAGCAGATTTAACACAAACAAGAGAAAATATTTTTTCACACAATGCAAAATTAACCTGTGGAACTCATTGCCATGGGATGCTGGGATGGCAAAAGGTATCAATGGGTTAAAAAAAAAAAAAACCTAGATAAGTTCATGGAGGATAGGTCCATCAATGGCTATTAGCCAAGATAGTCAGGGATGTAACCCCAGGGTGACCCTAAACCACTGACTGCCAGAAGCTGGAAGGAGAAGATAGTGGTGGAGCTCTCAAAAATTGCTCTGTTCTGTACACTCCCCCTGAAGTTCTGGTACTGGCCACTGTTGGAAGACAGGATAGTGGGCTAAATAAGCAGTTCTTATACTTGTATGCTTTTGATATACGTTGTTATCTTGCTACGGGTAAGTAAATTTATTTATTACTAATCTTTTTCAATATTTAAACAATTATTTTCAAAAGTTTTTCCCCAAAAAATTCAATGTATTGATTACATACAATATCCTTCTACATATATAAATTCACACACACACCACCATGCAACCTGGAGGAATGGAGAGAAAAAATGTTGTATTTTCCAGGTTTCACATTCAATAGATAGATAGAGTAGATAGGATATACTTATTACCTATCTAACTGGTCCAGGCTGACTAGTTGTGCATAACTGTGTTATGTTGAACGACTCATGTGTAATTTTTCAGAACAAAAATGTTCAATGTTGGCACACAGGGAAGAAATATATAAATATATATTACTAGATTTCTTTGCCTCTGTCCTATGGGTTTAAGCTGGTCCTTTTTTCCCCCTCTATTAGGGAAATATAATATCTAGGGCCCTACCAAATTCATGGCCATGAAAAACGCATCACGGACCATGAAATCTGGTCTCCCCCTGTGAAATCTGGTCTTTTGTGTGCTTTTATCCTATCCTATACCGATTTCACGGGGGGAGACCAGAGTTTGTCATATTGGGTGTCCTGACCAAAAAGGGAGTTGTAGGGGATCACAAGGTTATTTTAGGGGGGATTATGGTATTGCCACCCTTATTTCTGCACTGCCTTTAGAGCTGGGTGGCCAGAGAGCAGCAGCTGTTGGCCAGGCGCCCAGCTCTGAAGGCAGCGTCCTGCCAGCAGCAGCGCAGAAGGTTAGCTTTACCATACCATGCCACCCTTACTTCTGAACTGCTGCCTTCAGAACTGGGTGGCTGGAGAGTGATGGCTGTTTACTGAGGGCCCAGCCCTGCAGGCAGCAGCACAGAAGTAAGGGTGGCAATACTGTGCCATCCTTGCTTCTGCGCTGCTGCTGATGGCGGCTCTGCCTTTAGAGCTGGGCTCTCAGCCAATAGCCACTGCTCTCCAGCTACCCAGCTCCGAAGGCAGCGCCACCACCAGCAGCAGCGCAGAAGTAAGGGTAGCAGTACCGCAACCCCCTACAATAACTCTGCGACCCCCCCACCCAACTCCTTTTTGGGTCAGGATCCCTACAATTACAAGACTGTGAAATTCCAGATTTAAATAGCTGAAATTATGAAATGTATTATGTTTAAAATCCTATGACCGTGAAATTGACCAAAATGAACTGTGAATTTGGTAGGGCCCTAATAATATCATTATAAATATAATATAACAATCCATGTTTTCTAACCTCAAAGGGATGTGTAAGTTTCCTTATTTCTCTCTCTCTCTCTCCATCCTCGATTTTTATTCACTTCTTTAAAAAAACAACCCTAGTATTCTTTTTTTAAAAACTTTTCCTTTCATGTTTCACTTGCTAGGAGGGAAAAGATGGTCCAGTGGCTAGGACACTACCTTAGGACATGAGAGACCTGGTCTTAACTCCCCACTCTACCATGGACTTCTTATCTGATCTTGGGCAAGTCCCATAGATTCTCTGTGCCTCAGTTCCCATCTGTAAAATTGAGTTAATAATTCTTCACTATTTTACAGGGGTGTTATGAGGATAAATACAATAAGGATTATAAAACATTCTCAGATACATTGAGGAGAAACACTATATCAGGTTGTTGTTGTTGTTATTATTATTACTTCTTTATCTTACTACCATTCTTTTTTTCCTGCCTCTGCTTGTCTTCCTTCTTCCCTTTACAGTTTTTCATTTTTCCTCAATCTCTCCCCTCATTTCTTTTTCTCTGCAGCTCCAACTATCATCTTTCAAGTTCCTCTGACCATCCCCTTTCCAGGTGACCCTCATCCCCTGACTCCTCCATTAATCTCTACCCCCACTATTGAATTCAGTCCAATTCAAGCCTATTTCTCCTCTCACAACTCAAGTCTGTCTACATTCCCTTGCTCATTGCTGAAGCCATGTTCTAGGGACCTTCTCCTCTGTAGTCACGTTTTAGGAATCAACTCACCCTGAAAGGTGGTAGAACCTTCAGGGATCCCCTAAATTCCTGCAAGTACCCACCTGGGCTGCATGTGGATCCGATTGCCTTTCAGGTCTTTTGGGGGGCTATCCCCGTTCACCTTGTGGCTCCAATGCAGCAGGAGGGCAGGGATGCCCCCTAGAGAACTACAGAGCAGCTGTTATGTGTCAAGTCAGCCTTAATTCCCTGAAGCTATACTGATTCGATTTGAGCCCCGGGTAGAATACTAAAAACGTAACAATATTTAGCTGACCACGCTTTATTTCATTTTTCAGATTTGAGAATAGTGAGGCTTTTTTATTCACACTATTGAGAGAACTGAATAATGTCTGTCTGTCTATATCACATACCTGTGCAGTATCTACCTAACACCTACTGCTTTCTCTCTGGACTTTATAAGGCTTTGTAAGTTCAACACAGAACTCTGCAGAAGAAGTGAACTATGACATGCAACAATATCCTATCACCACATTAACATGGATAACTGAAATTAATCCTTTAAAAAATTGCTTCGGAAAGCTCTTGTCTCTTTTGTTTCTCTTTTGTTTCCTTCCAGATATCTGTGGTTGTGAAGTACGGCAGATTGAACCAAACTAAACTGTCCAATAAAACTAAAATTGAACCAAACCCAATTTTAAAATGTTGTTTATCCCATCTTTGTGCCCTCTACTGCTGGCGAAAATCAAGATGTACAGAAGCATGGATATCATATGAGAAAAAAAAACTGTTCTTGTGGCATTTCTGATCCAGATGAAACTGGAAATCTCATAAGAAATCTTGTTCTTCTGAAATTTCTACTCCAGTGTATGGATGGAAGAGATTCAGATAAGGCAGCAAAGTTTTTATGTAAACTGAAGCTAAACTGCCAGAGGAAGGGGATGGAGCCTTGAAGATCACAAAATGGGGGAATAGTATAAGTGTCAGAGCAGAGCCGGTGGCAGAAAATCACTCAAACAAGAGAGCTGTCATGGGAAGGGATCTTCAAAGAGTGAGGATGAGTATCTGAACTATTGGATGCCTACCTGAACTGAATTTCTAAACCTTTAAAATGGGTTGATCATTTACCTGCTAAATTATTTGTGTATCTTCACATAGATAAAACAATGGCAGTGTACGGGGGAGTAGGTCCAGCTACATCTGTGAGGATCCATTCATATGGAATTAAGCCACTGTAGCACACAATAAATTAGAGCTCTGTATTAGATTCTGCATCATTTTCTAACTTTTGTCTTACACTTCATCCTATTTCAGTTTTGATTGCTTTGCACTAACAGTTATCACAAGTGACAGATAACAATGGTACTGCAGCAAGGCTGCAATTTAGCTGTACAAACACTATTTTACTGACTATTTGTCCAGAACTATATGTTCGTTCAGTGATATTTAAATAAGGGAAAAAACATAAAATAATAATATAATGGCACATTTGAAAAATTAAACATTAACACCCACAATTTTCAAACTTGAATGCCTAAAAATTAGACGCCTAAATCCTCATTTAAGTACATAAATAAAAGTGGCTTGCAATGTTTTCTTTAAATCAGCATCATTTTATTACTGCATTATGTCCAGCAGCTTTAAATTTACAAAATCAAGAATGTGACTTTACTATATTCTGCTATGGGAATAGTACACAACAACAAAAAGGGTTCATTAGGATTTGTTGAGACACTAAGCATAGAATAAACTTATTTTCTCAGAGCATCCTTGAACAATGTGTGGTGTAAAAGATCTATGCTGCTCCTCAAACATACCTGGCTGTAGCTCTGAATGGCAGCTCTGGCTTGACTGCTGCGGGCTGGGAGCTGTGATGTTGCTGTTTCACCCAGGGCAAGGGTCTGGTTGCTATGGTAGCTCGCTGAATACTGGAAAGACCCTTCAGGTTTGGAATTGAGCTGAAGTGCACTCTGGGATAGAAGGCTGGGCCCTGTGTTGAAAGTAATGTTGAGCAGTCAGTGACAGTCTCAGTGAAAGAGAAAGAGCATGTATTATTTATCAAGAGTTGCTAGGAATTATCAAATGAATGGTTCCAGTTTTTCACATTTTGACTTTTCAGAACTAAAATCAGGTCAGATAATTTAAAGTGGCACATTATCACTTAAACAGCATTGTTTTAAAAAACAAGTTGTCTTATTCTGCTAAACAAAGTAACAGGGCTAAGTAAAACAGATAGCAGTATTTGATAAAAGAGTCCTTTTTTTCCTGATTCCATATAAAGTATTCTGTGTTTAAAATATGTTTTCAAGGTTTTGTTTTATAAACACTTCATTTAGTTTCCATAATTAAATCCAGTTGTTCAGTAGAGGAAATGCTGAAAAGTCCTCCTCCTGGAACCCCAGCACATTAAATCTATTGATCCCTGACAATTTGTAGTAAATATGTGGTGATGTAATACTTTGGTTCCCGTAGGGAAGAAAGACTTTAAAATATTAACAGCACCTCTCATCATGTAGGACTCACCCTGTTCTCAGTGAATCTCTGATGACTAGTTTGTCAGCTTATCTTATCTTTTCTATCAGAGTAATGCACAGTAGGAGAAGGAAGTAAAGATAGTGTGCTTAAATCGGTACTGCCAAAGTGAAAAGTATTTAGAGTGATGGGGAAATGAGCAGTACTACTTTCCCTAATAATGTAGCTGTTCTGTGAAACTAAAACATACTTTAAAAAGGCATAAGATGATTTAGAATATATTTTTATATATATGCATCTTGAAATTAAATCTCCTAATTTTAATACTTAGGAAAGGTGCATGATTGGGTAAAGTACGAGCAACAGCAATACGAGCTTCCCTACACTGCCCTGCCGATATGCGTCAACCTTGACCTTGAGGAACAATCTCATTTTGAGGGTGAGAAAATACTTCATTTTTTATCCCTGTTACACACAAAAAAACTACATTAAAATAATATTGTTGACATTGCAAAGTCAAGCACTCAAGAGTTAAGAAATGACAGAATTAAAGTCCCCTCCAATCTATCCATATCCCAGTCCTCTCCTCCCCACCTCTGACTCCTTGTCCTATTCCATTGTCCTTTCCTTCAATCACACACACAGAACCTGAGGAGAGCTCCCCCTCCCAGCCGGTTGTGTTTGCAGGCTCTCTCTTCCAGCTTCAGATCAAGTCTGGACCCCACAATGACTTCCCAATCATTATCTTCTTCTCCATTTTCTCCTTCTCCTTTTTCTCAAGCAAAATTCTTTCTTCTTCCCTCCCCACTTTTCTCTTTCCAGTCCCCCCAAGTTGTTATCCTTCTCTCTCATTCCAGTTCCCAAAACTCAAATACAATACACATTTACTAGCTTGCTTTTGTTAAGTTCACAAATAGTTTCAGGTTGATCCAAACTGCATTTTTCAGTAAATAAACTATTGATTTGAAAAAATTCACGCAGCTCTAATCCAAATTCATAAAACAACCTTACAGTTTCACCTACAGAATGAATGTAGCCCAAACAACATATACTATGCCTCAAATCCCATCATAATAGGAACAAGCTCCATAATGTTAATATGGATTTGTGGCCTTTCAAATATTCAACAGCAGACATGTAATACATACATTGATCAGACACTACTGCTCTTCCCTCATAGGTTTATCCAGTTGGTTTCAGTGGGTGAAATGCTCTGGGGTCTGAGGCCATGAGGCTTGATTCCCCACTGCTTTGCATCTTGTTTTATGGTCACATCTGTGCAAAGTGTCTGTAAAACACTAATAAATCGGGCTAGTCATATTTGACTCCCACTTTGCACAAGTCTAAATCACTTCTCAAACTGTAAGACTGTGGAGAATCAGGGCCAGTGTTTGTAGAGTGGTCACATTCAGTGTGGACATTTGGGTGTATGTGGCTGAGTAGGGACAGGAGGTCTCAGACCCAATTCAGGAGGGTAATTAATAAGTACGGGGATGTTTCATGATTGTCCTTTGTAGGGGAGTTTCTACAGCATTTTGTGATTTTAGAGTAGAATGGAGAGTTGTTTGAGGTCTATATGTAAAGGGTGAGACATGAAAATACTGTGATCTTTTGCCTACAGTGGGATGGTGGAAATCCATGACTTTAGACTGTATATGAAAAATAAAATGAAAGATGCTGACATAAGCTGGCTCCAAAAAGGAAAATTAATTGCAGGTGTTGCTTACTATGTTACAGTAGACACCATTTTAAAAGTTATTTATTGAAGTTCCTATGTAGGTGCTATCAGATATCACACTTCTTTCTTATTTCTAAGCATAGGTAAAACCGGTTGTACAGTGATCACCACTAGAAAGTCAACATTTGTCAACATATGCCCAACAGTGGGACTGTGTGACTGTCATGGTGGAGTGAGGAAGTACATTCAGTAAGCTCCCACTCTCCCCCTTCCTAATTAGCAGCAACATTGGTAGCAGAGCGCCAGCTAGACCCCATACCCTATACGATTGCAAGGGACAGTGGTACTTGGACTGAGGGCTGCTCCTCCCCCTTTTTTCCCCTCAGAGGAAAAGGGCTAAATTTACAGATGTCTGCAAGTATTCCATAGGAAAGCAACTTTGATTTCCTCAGACATTCTCAAAAACCCATAGAATATATCAGATGGGTCAAACCCATACTACGAGAAACCCAAAAGTTCCTGACCTCAGTACCAGAATCAAATACAATAGACCAGGGGAGGGCAAATTATGGCTTGCAGGCCAGATCCAGCCTGTCAGGGCTTTCAGTCTGGCCCATGAGATTGCCAGCCCCATGGTTCAGCGGGGCTAAGGTAGGCTCCCTTCCTGCCCTGGCCCCACGCTGCTCCCAGAAGCGGATGGCACCACATCCCTGCAGCCCTTGGGGGAGGAGGGCAGAGGGCTCTGTGCACTGCCCTCGCCTGCATGCACCACCTCCCGCAGTTCTCATTGGCCGGGAACGGAGAACCACGGCCATTGGGAACTTCAGGGGTGGTATCCACAGGCGAGGGCAGCGCGCGGTGGAGCCACCTGCTCTAGCCCACTCCCAGGAGCCACTGTGGACATGCTGGCCACTTCTGGGAGCAGTGTGAGGCCAGGGCAGGCAGGGAACCTGACTTAGCCCTCCTGCACCCCGCACCCCAACCCTCTGCCTTCGAGCCCCTGCCGAACCCTTCCTGCACTCCAACCCCCTGCCCTGAGGCCCCTGCCATACTCCGCACCCCATCCTGCACAGACCCCTGCATTGAGCCCCCTCCTGCATCCCGCACCCGATCCCACACCCCACACTCCCTCCCACACCCCAACTCCCTGCCACAGCCCTACATTCATGGCTCTGCATACAATTTCACCACCCAGATGTGGCCCTCGGGCCAAAAAGTTTGCCCACCCCTGCCATAAACTCATTTTACCTGGTGAAAAATGAACTCCACTAGAACATTGGAAAAGTAAAGACCGTATTAGTCTGGTTTGAGGGAGGACATGTAAACACAACAGGATTTATAAGCACTCTGTGAAAACGTGGCAAACATGCTATTTATTGAATAGCATTCCTAAAATTCTGAGGGAACTGCTTTGAAAAATAATTTTTCTTCTGAATCAAAATCTGCTTTCAAAACAATGGGATCTTTTCCCCCCAAAAGATGCTTTTGGAAAGGTTTGAAGTGGAGCTGTGTGAACACTTCCAACTATGATTCACAAGACATTCGTGAATTTGTGCATGAGAACTGGTATTTGAATTCTCAATGTATCATGTTGTGGCCAAAAATGTTAATTCATGTGATACTGTGTCACACTCAATATTTCAACTATTTCCATAGAACCTGAAGATGAAGCTTTGAGAGATGTGAAGTTTTGTACTTTTAACTAGAAACCTCACCTTTATTTATGAATTCTGATCACACTGAGTCAATTAAGCCTTGGTGTGACTCCAGGGAAACCAGCAATGACGTTCATCCGTTGTGTTTAATATATGTGAGAATTCATCTTGGGGATAATCACAAGAATGAGACTCAAGAAAACTAGTTGTCTTTTTGGTTCTGCCATTAACTATGTTACCTATGTGTCATTTAATCCTCAGTGCCTCCATTTTCCAATCTGTAAAATGGAATAATGACAAAGGACTTTGGAATCTAGAAAGTGATAAAGAAATTAAGCAATATGTTTATACAATTTTATCTAAAAATATGGATTAGGTATTGCAATCATACTCAAGCTAGTATAGCTTAACAGTTACTTGGGGAGGCATTTACACATTCATTGCCTTATTAATTAATAAAGTTTGTGGCACTTTGAGATCCGTGGATGGAGGATAGTATGGAAGTACACTGAA
Organism: Malaclemys terrapin pileata; assembly: GCF_027887155.1. NCBI lineage: Eukaryota > Metazoa > Chordata > Testudines > Emydidae > Malaclemys > Malaclemys terrapin. Next base: position 157,052,166 of record NC_071506.1, on the reverse strand, counting down.
CTAATAATTATTATTATTCAAGTCTGATGTTTAATGGTCTTAGATTGCACCCAAAGCTTGTAAAATTGAGATTTGCAATATCACGTCAAAATACAATAGCCTATTTGGAGTCTGGGGGGACCCAGAGGTATTTTGGACTACACAGAAATTCATAGATTCATAGATTCTAGGACTGGAAGGGACCTCGAGAGGTCATCGAGTCCAGTCCCTTGCCCGCATGGCAGGACCAAATACTGCCTAGACCATCCCTAATAGACATTTATCTAACCTACTCTTAAATATCTCCAGAGACGGAGATTCCACAACCTCCCTAGGCAATTTGTTCCAGTGTTTAACCACCCTGACAGTTAGGAACTTTTTCCTAATGTCCAATCTAGACCTCCCTTGCTGCAGTTTAAATTCTTAACATTGGAATTCATAGAACTTTGGTTTACCAGTATTGTTATTTTCAAACCTCTTGCCTTAAGCTGCTCCACTTTGTTGCTTTTGCCATTCAGTCTCTGTTCAAAAGTGCTGATTCTTGGGAGTAACAGTCTAGGAATACAGTAGTCTGTGGCCATGTCTACTCTATGGGGACTATAGTGGCATGGCTAGGGTGCGATATCGATTCTGGCATAATCCTGTAGTGTAGGCGCAGCCTACACTGACAGAAGGTTTTTTTTCCATCAGTATCATAACACCATCTCCCTGAGTGATGGCAGCTAGGGTGACAGAAGCATTCTTCCATTGACCTAGCTGTGTCTACACCAGGACTTAGGTCAGTATAGCCCCATTCCATTCTCCACACCCCCTTCGGAACTCCAATCCCCTGCCCTGAGCCCCCTGCCGCACCCTGCACCCCTCCTGCACCCCAGCCTTCTGCCCGGAGCCCCCCCCCGCACTCCACTTCCTGTCCTGCTCCCCAACTCCCTGCCCTGAGCCCCTTCCACACTCCGCACTCCCTCCCACCCACCAAACCCCTGCCCTAGCCCTACATGCATGGTCCTGCATACAATTTCCCCACCCAGATATGGCCCTCGGGCCAAAAAGTTTGCTCACTCCTGCAATAGACTAAGTATGAACTCATCAGATTCAAACTAAGTATATCTCAGTTGAGGGCTCATTAAATACAAAGGCATGGAAATTGGACTGACTTTTGGATGTAAAAATACAATAGTTATGTGTTGTACTAAAAATACTGCCTCAGTAGAAAAATGTATATAATGATTTTATGCTAAATTTATTAGGAATGTTGTTAAGTAACAATTTTCAAAAAGTAATGATACAGGCAGTTAATGTAGGAAACTCTGTACTTAACGGTAAGGATATCAGAAAGTATAGTACAAAGCATAAGGAGAAAATGAAAGTTAGAATGTTTAAAATGTACAGTTTATGGTTTTGCATTATAATTGGGGATAATATTGAATATAATTGCAAGGAAGTGGATAAACAAGTACTATACAGATACTGATGTCAAGGTGGGGGGTTGGATAGGGGAAGATGGGGAAGGCATTACATAGTAATGACAATACTGAATATCCCAATAAATGGAGAAAAAAGAATCAGGACAAGCTGGTGCTCCTGGAATGTTAGGGAACTAAATCACCCAATAAAAAACGTACTCTCTCTTTTTAAAAACAAAGAGATATCGGTGGCAGTGCTTCTGGAAACTTACCTGAAAACAAAAGAATTAATCAAATTTTAAAAGTATCTGTGTATATGGAATATACTTCAGCTCAGTAAGAGAAAGGTGCATATACTAATAAGTAAACAAGTAGGATGGGAACCTAAAGACATCAGAACAGATCGAGAGGGCAAATGGGTTTTGCTACACGGTGTGCAGAGGGTAAACCTATTACAACGTATAACATTTTATGTCCTGAATGAAGAGAATGCTGCCTCCAATAATATTTGTGGAATGATTGCAACAGTCCAGGATTCATGGGTAATAGAGGCAGGCAACTTTAACTGCTGGCTTAACCTCATGTCGGATATATAGGGCACTTCGTTTTCAGTTTTTTTTTTTTTCAGGAATTTATCAGCATTTATTACTACTACTACTACTACTACTACAACAACAGGTGAAAATCCATGGACAAAACTATTAATAATGTTTCTGGGTAAATATTGGGGTTTTTTTGTGGATGGAAGAACAGAGGAAAAAGTATTCAGTATTTGATGAATGGATTCAATGTGGTTTGCTGCAGAACTAAAACAGAACTCAAAACCAAATGCCACCTCTGAGTTTAAGAAAACACTATATCTCTAATCCCCAAATAAACCTTTTCATTTGAATGAACAGTTTACTTTTGTAGAGAAAACTATTAGCCTATAAATATTTACATTTAACATTTGGGCCACGCCATTGGGCATATACTCAACTTTATCCTTTTATCCTGTTTTTTTTTTTTAAACTTTTGAAAACTTCCTTATGTTCTGAAATGTATTCTGATTTTGATTTTTGTTTTCTTCCCATTTTAGTGTCAGATCTTTAAACCATTATCTGCTAATAGCTTGCAATGTGTAGGTGGTGGGCGTGAGATTCATCGGTAAGTTCAGATGCGCATGCACTTTAGAGCTTGTTTATTTTGTGTATCTTCTAGACTAATATATAGCCTTACTTTAACAGGCAGCTTTGCATATACACACAGACTAATGTATTATCGTAATACATATATCGGATGCAAGTTCATTTTTATATATTTGAATGATACAAAAGTAGGGTGAAAATTGGGGAAAAAAAATGAGTAATACTTCTTGTAAAACCCAGGATTATTATTTTTTTTTTGTAAAAATCAGTTTAAACTGAAAACAAAGGGGGTTATGGATATACTGCTAGCTAGGCAAGAAGCTCCATCTAAAATGCTGAGATACAGTAATCAGAATATAAAGACCAGGACATGATGGGCTCCTACATCCTAAGGGTGGGGATACTTCACTTTTGTGTCTGAAATTGCCAAAACACATACTAGAATAGATTTATTGTTGTTATCAATGAAATCCTTAATGTTAGAATGGAAATAACATATATCTTCTGCCATGCAGCAGTCTTCATGAAAATAAAGTCCAATTGAGGACTAAGAAAAAGATTTGGGGGGGGGGTGAGAAAACCATATTGTTCATGACATTATGGATGATGCCTTCCAGGATATAACCTTAGGAACTAGGTGTGAGGCCTTTAAAGTGGTAATAAGGAGACATAATCTCATACAATAGCTATGGCGGGGGGGCGATGTAGGCAAAAATAGGCAGATTTAAAGGGACAAATTTACAGTTTTCAGAAGCAATATAACTTAACTAATAACACAGAATCCAAGAGAGTAAGAATGACCTCACCACACATTAAGTGATGGGAGTCATTGTCTGATTTGTTTGGAAAACGTGTGTGCCTCTTTACGGGTTAGAAAGACAGGGAGTGACTTTCTGCTACAAGTATCAGAGGGGTAGCCGTGTTAGTCTGTATCTACAAAAACAACAAGGAGTCCGGTGGCACCTTAAAAACTAAGGGATTTATTTGGGCATAAGCTTTCATGGGTAAAAAACTGCATCTGAAGAAGTGGGTTTGGTACCCACGAAAGCTTATCCCCAAATAAATCTGGTAATCTTTAAGGTGCCACCGGACTCCTCGTTGTTTCTGCTACAGTGGCAGACCAGGCCAGCGTGGGGATGCTGACCCATTCCCCTCTCCCGCAGTGACCAGAAAAGAGGGGGGACTATATAGGTCCATGCTGCTGCAGGAAAAGCCCTCTTTTACCTATTTACCTTTTACAATCCCAGCCGTGTCAGGATCTGCTGTGGGCATTGAGATAGTCGCTCTTTTCTCCGGGAGCTGGGAAGGAATTTTTCCCTCACTGCCAGATTGGCAAAGGTGAAGTGGTGTTTTTTTCACCTTCCACACAGCAGGTTCAGAGGGGGGCTCAGTTGGGGCAAACATGAAGTGGGAGTTAGGCTATGATGTTGCAAGTCATTATATAAATGTGGGGGATACAGAAATCAGATACAATGTATTCGTAAGGATTTACAAGAGGTATTCTCGAAAGGAGTGGAAACGGCAGAGGAGGGGAGGAGGGTTCCTATGCCTGCTATAACAGGGAGCCAACCCCTTAAAGCCACCCCCCAACCCTCTTTCGAAGGAGTGGTGGTGAGGCCCTAGCAGCAGGTTGGCTAAGGACCAGGATGGGAAGCCCCTCCCCCAGGTATATATTGAAATGATTATAGAATTACCTGTACTATACACTTTTATGTACCGGGTACTCCCAGACATTTAAGAATAAAGTGACAGCCTAATTAAACCACATCCAGTGTCTCCGGTTCTTCTTCCAGCATAGCCAGACAATGCAAAAAACACTTTCGAAGCACAGACAACAATGGATATGACATAACTGAGATATACTTTATGCAAAATGGGTCTTGTAAGGTATCATTGGAAAGGTTATGATTTACTGAATGCAGTTATCCAATTTCCATGCCTGTATCATTTCTGTATCTGAAGTTAGGAATATTGACTATGTATCTGAATTTCAATTATGCTACTCTGGGTGACGCCCCACTGCTAACACTTCAGGTACAACAATGGAAAAGCCAGACAGGGTGAATGGCCCATCAACGAGGACAATGGACTATGAAAAGGCTTGGCCTTCCTGCGGACACTCCATACTAACACTGACTCATGGGTGCTGTAATACTACAGACAGGTGTTACCTGGGACTTCTTGTAACTATCCCCTGGAAGGGAAAGGGTCTCAAGTTTTGGAAAAAAGGATTCCCGCCTTATGTAAATCCTATTTAAGGGTGGGGAGGAAGGCAAACAAGACTCCTCCTTTCCATGGCCTGTCTGCCCAGGAAGAAAGACTGAAAAAGACACCTGAAGGGAAGACCTGGGGGAGTCCAGACTGAGACAAGTGTCCAGTCTAAAAAGAAATACAACTGGAACTCTGAACCATAGAAACTTTGCAACATGCCTAAAGTAACATTTAGGGTGAGAAGTTACATTTTGTAACCTGTTTCTTAAGTATATTGAGTTTAGCTTGCATATTTTGCTTTATTTGGTTAGTAATCTGCTTTATTCTGTCTGTTATCTCTTATATTCACTTAAAATTCACCTTTTGTAGTTAATAAACTTATTTCTTGTTTATAACATAACCCAGTTTATGTAATTACTAACTGGGGGGGGGGGGGAGGGGAGAAGTTGTGCATATCTCCCTCCATATTGAGGGAGGGGGGAAATTTCAGAAAACCTTTGGGTTTGTTCCCTTAAAGGGAGTGGGCACCAGAGTGTTGGGGCAAGCCCCTTAGGCTGAATCTTTCAAGAGCAGATCTCTGTCTCTCTGTGCAGCTGGCTGTGGCTCTGGCTGTATGCTTGGATGGAAGAGGCTTGTGAGCCTAGTCCGGCAAGGCCCGGTAAAGGAGACCCAGGCTGGCAGAATAGGTTGACTCAGTGGCTTCCCAACACATCAGGTGACTTCCCAAAGGGCCCAAATCCATCACAAACAGAAAAAACCCAGACAGTGCCGAAGAAAGCTTCTCTGAATGGGGGACATAGTCAGGCAGATTACTAGCCACACGGATACTTAACAGAAAATCCAGACAAGGCGTATCTCAAGGCCAAAAATGAGATAATCCCTTTATGTGTTTTTAGGAGTAACAAAATATTAGAGAAATATTTCCAGGAGATATACACTAGCAGATAAGTAAACAAGGAAGATCTGGGAATTAATATACTGCAGAATATTAAAATGCCCAGAGGTATTTTTAAAATGAAAACAGTTAAAAAAAAGGTTCAATAACACAGGAAGAAATAGAGATAGCAATTACATCATTGAAATCGGGGAAGAGTCCTGGGCTAGATTAATACAACTCTGAATTCTATAAAACATTTAAAGCACAGATAGCTCCCTTGTTAGCAAGTGAACTCCAGCCTTCTCACACAAAGAGTGCTAACTGGGCACTTTCTATAATTTAGATGTAGTTTTGATATCTAAAACACAGCAGGATTTATTGGATCCAGCATCTTACAAGCCTATATTTATTAAAAAGATGGACAGTAAGATTCTGATTAAAATACTGATATCCAGTTTAGAGACAGTAATACCTAAACTGATGCCCCAAAACCAAACTGGTTTTATAAAAGAAAGAAACACATTCCATAATACAAGGAAATTTCAACGTGCTACAGCACTCCGAGTGCACTAATAAAAAGGCCTACACTAGAAATATGGCTACTGTTAAGGATTTTGACGGAGAACACCACACATTTATATTCAGAAATACTGGAGAAATTTGGTTTAGGGGAACACTTTCAGAAGTGGATCAAATAATCTATAAAAACCCTATGGCAAGTATCTGCAGAAATGTTGCAAAAACTGAGCCAATGCCATTATGCAGAGGAACAAGACAAGGACGTCCCTTATCAACCATGTTATTTCATTTAATTATTGAACCATTAGCACAAAAGATCAGGTACAGTTAAGAAATTCAGGGAATAAGTGTATTGGGAATAGAAAACAAAGTTTCATTATATGCTGATGACCGTATGTTTTTCATGCAAGATAGAATTAAAAGTTGTTCAGTAATACAAGAAATAATTGAAGTTTTTGGTATCAGGTAACAAACTAAACTACTTTAATTCAGAGATGCTACACCTTGACTGTCAAAGATGGATGGATAGAAAATGCTCACTGAAAGTAATGAATAATAAAATTAGATATTTAGGCATTAATGTATCACCTAAAGTGGGGATGCATTTGAATTAAATATTAAGCCATTAATAAAATTATCTACAATGATCTAGACAGCTGGACACTATTACCAGGGACTCTGGTAGGCAGAAAGTAAGTACTTAAAATGAATGTCCTAACCAAGTTCTGTATCCTTTTCCAATGATTCCCTTTACACCCCCTTATTCCAATTTAACTAACTAACTAACTAACTAACTAACTAAAAGTTATTCAAAGTTTCCTATGGTCAAACCAGAAATCAAGAATCAAAACAGAATAGCTAAAATGTTGAGATGGGAGACCTGATGCTACCTGATTTAAAAAGATACACTTCTACCCCGATATAACGCTGTCCTCGGGAGCCAAAAGATCTTACCGTATTATAGGTGAAACCATGTTATATTGAACCTGCTTTAATCTGCCAGAGCGCACAATCCCATCCCCCTGGAGCGCTGTTTTACCGCGTTATATCCGAATTCGTGTTATATCAGGTCACGTTATATCGAGATAGAGGTGTACTATAAATTGGCACAAATTAGTTTGGTACTAGAATGGATTTCTAATGGCAAAAATCCATCATTAATACGGACAGAACAGTAATTGGCAAACCTGATCTCATTACATAATTGTGTACTAGATCTATATTCAACATTTTGGCATCAATGAAACTTCATCTCTTACTTAAAATGCACTTAATATTTGGGAATAGGCGAGGTATTTGACCAAACAAATGAAAAAACCCACATGTTGGTCAAATAAAAAATACGAAATAATAGTGCTTCCATACCCAGGCTGAAGAACCCCTTAAATAAATACATATAGGTGAAACATTAAAAAAAGAAAAGTACGCACAATACAAGTTTATACAGATTTCTTTCTTTAATTAAAAAAAAAATACTTCCAGAAAAGAAAGCAACTAACAAACCTATCTACATTAGAAAATTCCATACAAGCACTTGAAGTTTCATTGGTCAAGATTATGTCTAAATTGAACATATAATTCCATTACTATGTTTTTAAAAAACACAAACCACATACAGCTATTAAGTCATGGAGTGTAGACTATAAATATAGAATAGCATAAAAAGAATTGAATGAGATAATGCAGATGATAAATATTGGCTCCAGTACTAACCAGTGCAAGTTCTGTAATATTTTGTTCACGGAATGTATGTTTCTCCATCCCTATATAAGAACACATTTGTATAACATGCAAAACAGTACACAATATGGGAATGCTGGATGATAAAAATATTTTGAAAATGTGAAATAGGTAAATAAATAAAAAAATGCTAGAGATTGAATTCAAACAGCTCTAAAATCCTGCACTGGGAGTTGGTCTGTTAAAAAGATTACAGGAAGCTATTTTTATTCTCTTTATAGAAAAAAAAATCCTTAATTTGTGGACCTATGCAACGGCTCCTACTGGAGATCACTGGAAGAAACAATTAGTAGAATGGCTAATAATACAAGACAATATTTTTTGTGTCAATAGTGCCACAAACTCACAAAAAAAAGTATAGTACATCTTGCACGATTACTGAAATCACTGAGATGCCTTAATACCGATATGATAATATTGTACTTAAAGAAACAAGAGATAATGAAAAAGGGCATACACAGAGGACAATAACTGAATTATAAATGCTGACTTTTTTAATGATGAACACTGTACTATGTACTGATGGTGAAAAGGTAACAGGCCTGATTTTCCACTTTATTGCACCACATTTCAACTGGTGTAACTCCACTGAAGACAATAGAGTTACAACATAAACTCCCCCAGTACTTCCTATAGTAGTTATAACCCCTGTGTGGTGCCCTACAATAATTTTAGTTCTGCAGAAGTCTCTATGGATCTGGCAACCAACTAACCATCCATCCATCCACAACAACAACACCCTAAAAAAAAGGATAAGGCAATATACCAAAAGTGGAGTTAATACACTATTTTTTTCAGTCTCAAAACTTTAAAAGTAAACTTTTCCAAAAGTGGAAGCCTCTAATTCCTCAAGCAGTCATATATCATATCCGATTACTGTGTTGTCTGACTGTCTCTGTTTTCAGAGAAATTCTCCTCTGACAGAAGATGATGCATGGAATGTTCAGAGGAATGGTTACATTCTGGCAAGATGGGTGGGTCAAATTCTGATTTACAATGGAAAGCCAATTATAATACTTGCTCTGGATTGACTATTATTTCTTCAAATGACTGTTTGTCTTGTCTGTTCTCTGAGTCTTAAATACAAAACTCAGCTACTTCTATTAGCTGAAAAAGGGGATAACACAATTTTTTTTTAAAAATGCACTGTATATTTTATTGTTTACTGAAGTTCATTCCTTTCCTCAAAGGAATCCATTTCACTTTAGCTGAACAGATAGTCACAGGTTTTAGAATTCTGTAGCATCCAAAGTCCTGTGGCAGTTTCGGGGTACCAAATGTTTTAACCAAACTCACTTAAAATTACCTGATTGGTGAAAGGAGGCACTTCAAAAAAAAACTCTGACAGTTTAGAAAAGCCTGATTTCTAATAAGAACAACAGGCCAAATTTCTCTCTGAAGGAACTCGGCTGATGTCAGAGAGATGTATATAGAACAAAGACTTTGTTAGAAAACATTATTTTCTTCAGATTTTGATTTTTCAGTTCATACCCAGGCAGGCATGAAGATGCTATGTGATGGTACCTGTTGCTTTCACATTCTTTTATTTCTCTGTGCAATGAAGGTTGCTAAAGCTCTACTTCTTTAGGGGCCACTGAAGCATAATGGAAAATTTCACCTTAAACTTCATAAACAAATATTTTAACGGGAAGTATCAACTCTACAAAGCTTTATAAAAAGTTCTGGAAATGTTTCAGTACATGTCTAAAGAAAGAAACAAAGAATTTTCAGTTACTTTTTAGCATGTAAGATTTGTATTAAGAATCAAAGGAGAGCATCAATAAAATTAACTTAGGAGCTCTAGAACTTCTGCTGTATGAAAGCAGATTTTAGATGGGCAGAGTTGAGTGACACAGAATACTGGAATTTTAGCATATTTAAATAATACTTCTTCAAAATTTAAAAGGGCTACTTTTTCTGTGGCATATTTTTGTGCCAAACCCTTTCATAATCACTGTTTTTCCACAGAGTAGGTTGTAGCAGCATTTAGCTCACTGCTCTCTTACCATGTGACATGGCTTCTAGGTTGTAACCACATTCTTTTACAATCTGCTGGAATATTACAGGAAGTGCAAAACATATCACCTATGGACATATTAAGTATTATTTATAGTGTAGTAGTGCCAAAAAGTGATAGCACTTTCCAAGCAATGAAGAAGAGACAGTTGCTGTCTCAAAAAGAATAGCACCTTTTATCTACTCTGAGACATTGAAATTTGACAGAAATATTTCCTGCCTTAGAATCCGTTTTTCTGCTCCAACATCTTACATTCTGTGAAGAATAATCCTCACTTTAAAGTAGGTCAGTTTGTCTACAGAGGCAAGGGCAAGCAGGGTAGCCAGACCATGTCTGCCATTAGAGTGCTAAACCTTTCAGAAGTGAGGAAGTGAAAAAAGCTCAAAAACTATGAAGAAATCAGATCTCCCATTTCTCCCTCCCCCAGAGAGAAAGATACAAGAGTAGCACTTTCCGAAGGGTGTTGGGAGTCAGAGAGAATGGTCCAATTTTTCCTAAATTCTTGAGTTTTTTTGCTGTGAGCTCTACATAACAATAACAATGACACTATGACATTATCATCCCTCGGTCTTTTCTTTGCACTTTCACAGTAAGTGAAAAAGCAATTCAAAGTCTGAATGACACTTTTTCAAAAGTATTTTATGCTTTGCAAGGTTTTTTTCTTTAAATCTGTAATGACTAATCCAGCCTCAATCAATGCAGCTCTTCGGTAGAGACTTCATTCTTTCCCATTACTTACCTACAGCCACTAAACAGGTGGTCAGACACATCACATTAATGTGACTTAGAGGAAGGCAGAGAAAATGATCTGAAATTATCAGGCAGCGCCTCATCTCAAAATAAATTACAGCAGTCACTTCTGATATTTTTTAAACAAATTAGGCTGTTAGTAACAATTAATTTCTGTAAGCAAATACATACACAAATATAAAAGATGGTAACACATTAACTGCCATATAAAAGAACTTAATAGATCTAATAAACCTATTCCATTAACTTAGCTATAATACAAGGTATTTTTATTTTCCTTGAAATAGTAGAAATCTACCTTCTCTATGACTTTACAAGACTCAAGTCTTACATCTTTCCTTCTCCAAAATGGAATGGCCTCCTTTCTAGTCTCTGAGAAGGGCTAGTTCAAACTTGAGGCTCCTGTGAAGTCACCTAATTGAGGATCATGTCTACAAGTGTTAAGATTTGCTATATTATCTTTTCACTGTGAGAAACTCCTGTGCCACACAAACAGTGGGTAGCTGCGTCCCACATGGGCGCTTGGAAGAGAATAAGGAGTGTGTACAGAACTGATGTGTGTGTGTTTGTGCCAGAAGAGATGTGAAATTAGCAGGTGCAGGTTTATTGTTATGTGGGGAGAAGAAAAAATGAGTGATGTGGTTCAGCCAGAATTACCACAAAAGAGTGAAATCCTGCTTTTGCTCTGGGCTCAAGTAATCTCCCTTGACCTGTGGTTAGCATGTAGGAGCTCATACTCAACAATATGGCTGACAGGTTTTGTTCCGCTTTGTGTGAGATATTTTATGCAAATTATTTAATGAGCCAATTTGCATCTTTGCAAATAATCTCCATATATCCATATACTTAAAGGTCAACACACCCAGCCCTGAGAAAGCGTGGATAGGTCACAGAACTGCACAGGATAAAGGAGTGGGTGCTCTAGCGTTTTGGGGGAAGAGTGTTTCTTGGGGCTGTGTTGGGGGGTAGAGGCTCCTTGGGGCAATGAATTCCTGGAGTAGGTGGGTTGCAGTGGAGACAAAGTGTACTGAGGTCCTGGAGGGGAGACGATGGGTACTGTGGGGGTTAACAGCTGCTTTCATGAGCCACTGTCACCTCCCAGCTGCTGATTCTGGGGCCTCTTCCTGCAAGGAGAGGTGAAGCAGCCTTTAATGTCCTCAAGGTGAAACTGCAAGCACATGCATGTAGCTTTCCCAAAGCTGGCAGCAACCCAGCGGAGTTAACATGTAGGAACACACTTTTGAAAGTCACTCCCCAGGTGACCATAATCAATCTCTTCTCAAATACCTGTATGAGTAATTTCAGGTTATATATTTGTCTATTTGGCTAACCATCCCTGGTTAATTGCCTTCACCCCATTCAGGTATTAAGAAATTAAATTCTTCTTCCACTCTTTCAAGACATAACACAATGCTGACCTTGCTTACATCCTACCACTCCACTCCCTTGACATCTAGTCCTCCTCTTCTTTATTTTTTACTTATTCTAAGACTTAATCCCCCTTCCTTATTACTGTACCTGCTGTCATTATTTCACATTTGTTCTGTTTAAAATATAAACACTGAGGGAGGGACAATTTCTTTTTCTTTTTTTATTTCTGTAGAGTACCAGTAATAAGTAAAATTTCTACAAGTTACACGCATACATGAAAGTCACACTATTGATATTATGGAATAGTTGTAGTATCTGTTGTTCAAAATGATTATTTCACTTTTTCTGGATTTAATAAATAGTACCAAATAATATCTGAGAAATCAAAATTAATTTACAATTCTCTAACCAGCTACATTTTGGATTAAAAAGCAAATGGTTAAACTCTAATACTTTTGCTTTCTTTGGTGTCTAAAGAGAATGATGATATGAAATGCACAGATTTATTTACAGACTGTCAGATTCTATAGATTAAGATTAATGAAGGGTGAGCCTCCAAAGGTTTAAATAAGATTCCCAAGTTTCTCTGAACTACTTCCTGTTAGAATTCACAATGAAAAACGCTCATGAAATTTCTGGTCCTGGAGTCCCATGAGAATAGTCTCTCTCATGATGTTTTTCTTTAACCAGTAGAAAGGGGGGATGTGAAAAGTGGGGTGGTGGGGGGAGGAATGATCATAGAATCATAGAAGATTAGGGTTGGAAGAGACCTCAGGAGGTCATCTAGTCCAACCCCCTGCTCAAAGCAGGACCAAACCTAAACTAAATCATCCCAAAGTATTTAACCAAAGTATTTCAAATTTTAACTAAGATTTGGGTTGTTTCTGGAACTGAACTGATTTGCTCATCCCTAATTGATCCTCCATATTCCTAGATGATTAAAAACAATTATTTAAAGCAACTGGTTTATTGAGATGTTGTAATCCCACTGTAGGTGCACATGTGCCTCATGTGCGTGCATGAGATTAGAGTCTTTTGCAAAGCAGCATCTTTGTGCTCCCATAGAAGTGCATAAAGGGCAGAGAGATACTGACCCTCCCTCAGTTCCCTTGCAATTCAAAGACCACCTTAGCTGAGGACTCCAAAAGTGGGGATTGAGGGCAGGTTGTGGGATCCACACTGACTACAGTATTTTGAAGAACCACTGTGTGCCTGTGTGAGTGAATGGCAAGCTGTGTACCCTCTGTAAGTGGGAAGGAGACACTGAGCTGTGACAGTCAAACAGAGACAGATGTACCGGTCTCCTGAATTTTACATCAGACCTAGCTGCCAAGTCCAGAGCACAATGAATTATGTGTTCTTGTGGAGAAAGATAGGCACACCAAACCACTACATGGTATGTCAGGCTCTACTAGACAGAAGGCACCTGCTATGCCTATCTTTCAGAGAAATTAGACTATCACAGGACTGGCAGGGCTTGGAACCTGCAGGTTTTGAATCTACCATGGTGAAAAGCCCTGTTCGTGGTCTGTCAGTATTCAGTTCATATAGGTCAAAATGTTTCATGATTGTTGAATATCAGCAGATCAGAAGAGTTTTGAGAGATTTAGCTGGAGCTACAGACAAGTCGGTTGGACACTTTCCAGGTTCAGTCTCGCTGCCATGGCTGGTGAGAGAGATCTGAAGGAGGGTTGCGGCTTCCTTGTACTTTAACCCTCATACAGAAATATGAGGAGAGAATGGGTGCATGTACACCCGTGTAGCAGACATTGCTATTCAAAAGACTGAGCTTCTGCGCATGTGCACCTACAGTGGCATCCACAGTGACACTTACTCAAACAAGAGCATATGGTTTTCATTAGAGCAGGGTGCATGTGTACCATGGGAAAACTCCTATGTGTGTGCCAAGGCTGACTCAATTGGATTATCCTGGCATTCACAGCAGGGGATTACACAGAAATAATTACAACCAATCAATAGAATGTTGGCTCCAATGGCACCAAATTTGATCTCATCTAACCTTTTAGACATCTGACACATCCGATTTTATACTTTAGTTGATCTACCATGTAAATAAAGTCTTTTTGTTATAGACCATTTTGAGTAACTTCGGATTAAATTTCTGAGACAGGAAGAAAATAATAAAGGTTGAACAGAGAATGCTTTTCAAAATTGGTATGTCTGCTTTAGTAGGGATTTTACTCTCAATAATTCCCCCACACAGGACAGAGATCATCTTTATAATAAGCTATTAATATCTGACAGAATGAAGACACTGTGGAGTTTAGATCTTGGTATCTCCCTTCAATCGGAGGACTGGAAAGGTGGGCCAAGTGAAAACCTTATCTGTGTGTGTTAGAAAACAATAATTGCACATAATTTTATATCATATAAATATTATTTCACATGGGGTGCATACATACTGTGACAAAGTTCCTCCTCTATCTTGGTGGGTCCTGTGCTTATTGGCAGATTTTCTTGCCTCAGAGATTCACCATGTGGGTTGGGGAACAGCCCAGAGACCTTCCCCTCTGGAAGAACCCACAGTCCAGGTCAATTGGGAGGTTTGGGGGGAACCCGGGCCCACCCTCTACTCCAGGTTCCAGCCCAGGGCCCTGTGGACTGCAGCTGTCTAGAGTGCCTCCTGTAACAGCTGCATGACAGCTACAACTCCCTGGGTTACTTCCCCATGGCCTCCTCCAAACACCTTCCTTATTCTCACCACAGGACCTTCCTCCTGGTGTCTGATAACGCTTGTGCTCCTCAGTCCTCCAGCAGCACACCCTCTCACTCTCAGCTCCTTGCGCCTCTTGCTCCCAGCTCCTCACACTCACACCACAAACTGAAATGAGGTCCTTTTTTTAAAACCCAGGTGCCCTGATTAGCCTGCCTTAATTGATTCTAGCAGCTTGTTCTTAATTGGCTCCATGTGTCCTAATTAGCCTGCCTGCCTTAACTGGTTCTAGCAGGTTCCTGATTACTCTAGTGCAGTCCCTGCTCTGGTCACTCAGGGAACAGAAAACTACTCCTCCAGTGACCAGTATATTTGCCCTCTACCAGACTCTTGTACCCCACTGGTCTGGGTCTGTCACAATACACAAAACCAGTTACATACTGGTTCTATAACTATCATTCTTCAAGTTATGTTGCACCTGTCCATTCCACTTTAGGTGCTTGCATGCCACTGCACCAGAGTCAGAGAATTTTTCCTACAGTGATATCCATCCAGGTGACGTCTGGCTCCTCAGCCAATCTGTCTCTCTCCCCAACTAGGGAGACTGCCCCCAATGTTTCCAAAGTGGTTGAGGGCAGGCCTGAACCATAACTAATTTGCAAGCAGCTAGTTATGGCAAAGGACCCAGCTACCCCACTGCACAGGTCTGAAAATATAGTTTGACCATTCAGCACCCAGCCCACCTCCTTTGATAGATGCCTCAAGGTGCTCTGGCGCTTTTGACAAGTCCAGCCATCACCTTTGAAATCTGTCAGGATGCCCATTACCTGCTCATCACTCATATTGAGGGCCATTTCTCGGATTGCTTGGAGTCATGTAATCTTTTGCAAATTTTAGCCTTGAGTAGTTCATAGCTGTGTGGTGAAACTGTGACATCAGACATTATGACGATTTGCCCAATCAGAGTGCAATTTGGGTGCCTTTGCATACTGTAATCCTATTGGTTAAAACTCTTCTAGTACTGACACTGAAATCTTTAAATATGACCTTCTTGGATGTCACAGCTATACAGTATGAAGGGATATATTCCTTAAATTAACAGTTATCGAACTATCTGCTTTTTGTCCATAGCATCTGAAGTGCTTGGGAGCTCTTTACAGATTGTAATCCACATAAGGAAGTGGGTAATAAGCATATTTACAGATAATTCAATTTATATTGCCTGCTGCCAATGTTGACAGATGAAATGCGAAAACCATTATGACACAATGTACTTTCATCTTAAAAGCATAAAGTACTCCGAATAATAGTTCTGGATTTTGGGGCTCCAGACAAAGAAAGGCAAGTTCCTGGAAACTTACTTTCACTAGTTGAATAATCCTGTGGATCAAGTATTCCTGACTCCTGCAGTGATCTAATACAGGAGTCCACCAGCTCAAGACCAGTTGTGAGCTCATCCTCTATATCCTTCTGACCGTCTGTAATAAAAATTATAAAAAATGTTAAAGAATATAAAGAAAATACAAAAGATAAAAACAATGACATAGAACCATTTAAAAATTCACAGCTAGTCAAGGGAATGGTAACATTTAAGGTCTAATTTTCAAAAGAGGCTGGAATGGGCAGGCCCAGAAAAATGCACCTATATCCATACTTTCAAACACCATCCTTTAAAAGGATGGTGTTTGCTATCAATAAGCATATTGAAAAATTCAGGTTTAATTACTGAGATATTTTTCACACTGATCACAATCAGCAACCTTGTACACGACACTCTCCTGTTTTACAACCATTTGTGTCACCACCAATTACTGACACTTCTCAGGGCCGCTCAGAGGGGGGGCAAGTGGGGCAATTTGCCCCAGGCCCCGGGCCCCACAGGGGCCCTGCAAGCTCTGTTTGAGAATCCCTTTCCTCACCCGGCGGCGGTCCGGGTCTTCGGCGGCATTTCGGCAGCGGGTCCTTCAGTGCTGCCAAAGATGCGGAGTGACTGAAGGGCTCCCCGCTGCCGAAATGCTGCCGCTGCAGACTCGGAGCGCTGCCTGGTGAGTACAAGCTCCCCCGCTTTGCCTCAGGCCCCCTGGATCCTCTGGGCGGCCCTGCCACTTCTCTATGGGGATAATTAATAAACAATTTTAATGAAGGCTAGCACATAAAATCCATGATTCTTCTAATTCTTTGTTCTCTTTTGGATAACAGACATTACTGGGGAAATATATCTAGATACAGAATCCATCCAAGATATACTTTACCTTGCGTTTGCCAATGAAACTGCTCTTCTGTTGAACTGTAAACAAAAATAAAGTATAAATTAGAAAAGAAACAAATCTTGGGTAAATTATACAAACCCCCTAAATTTTAGAAAAACTCAGTAATACAGCACTACCATTCAGATATAAACCTACTCTGTATAATGAAGCTGATCAACGAATGCTAAACAACTTTCAAGTCAAATATAAAATGTATTAATTTCCTATAAATATTTTAAATATTGATAATTTGACAGCATTGAAATTTAAAAAAAATCCAATTCTGATCAGTTATTGATATATACAAGATTTAATTATAAATTGTGTCCTATCATTTTAAATAATTGAAGTAAAACAAAAACAAACTCTTTCAAAAGACAAAGCTTTGCCTTGTAACATTTAAAAAACCTCCTCTGTAACTGCTCTCCCTGCACTCCCTCTCTTCATTTTTATAAGAGGAAAAGTAGCTTTTAGAAATGAAGACGTTCTTTGAAAAGATATATTTTATTTATGGATTATGGTCCTGATCCTGCACTTATGCACATACTTAACTTTACTCAGCCATGGAATTTCAGTGACGTCAATAGAACTGTGTATGTGAGTAAAGCCAAGCACATAGATAAGTGTTTGTGGCATGAGAGCCTAAGAGTGGAGTATCTTTTAATTTTAAGAGCATAAGAAACATTTAGGAAGCATGAAGTTTGAACCAGGACCAGAACGGTCATGTGCAATTCAGCTGGAATTTTCAGGACCTGCAGTTATCATTCTTTTGCCTGCATAACTCCAGGTGAAATCAATGGAAAGTTTTTGGTGTTGATCAGCTGCGGGGTTTTAGCTCTGGTTAGTGTTGATACTTAAAATCGATCAAGCTGGAAATTGAGATCATCATTTAGATTATACAGGAATGATGGAAATTCATGAGGATATACAGTAGATATCATAGGTATATTTTCTGCTGTGGAAGAAAACATGGTACTTAAGGTAAATTGAGTAATATGTACAGTAAGTACACTTCACTACTATGCATGATCTTTCTATTCCTCCTTTACATGTCAAGAACTGTCAGAAAAGGGTACAGTCACTCACGCATCGTTATGGTAATTCATAGATTCCAAGACCGGAAGGGACCATAGTGATCAAAGTGTTTGACCTGCTGTATAACACAGGCCATAGAACGTCAGTATATCTTTTAGAAAAGCGTCCAGTCTTGATTAAAAAAAAAATGTTCAGTGATGGAGAATCCACCACAAACCTTGATAAATTGTTCCTAATTACATAGGTGTAAAGATTCAACTACAATAGTCACAATTAAAAAGTTTTCTTGTACCTTTATACATATGGGTAGGATATTACTAGCTTGAACGTCTATTTCCTACACTTATAATGGGGAATAGGATATTATCAGTGGTACCTGCCCATAAAAAAAGCCCAAAACCTTTTTAGCTGTTACCATTATAGATCTATTTATTTGTTCATGTGAGGTTATGAATATATACTTTTTAATGAGAACATAGATTTTTAGATCTTGAATCTTTTTCCCTGTGCAAAAAAGTGCTAGGTAAGTTTCTGAATGCCTTGGATGCAAATCTTTATATCTATGTCCAGGTAGCAAGCATATAAGGAAATTAAATTCAGGACCTTCCTTTTGAAGGTATTACCCTTTTTATGGGAAAAATACTAGGGTTAGGTATTAGCTTTATTTGACAGTGACAAAACACAAGGCTGATAACTGTCTAACTTATATTTATTTAAATAATTTTAAATATGTTTAAATCCTGCCTCATGTTTGACGTTTACAACTAATACATTCAAAGTCATAGATTTCTGTTTTCATTTCCAAACACATGTAGACATCTAATATCTATGACTTACGGCACGTCTTTCTGAAGAGTTAGTGTGTGGCAAGCTAGAGTGTAAATCTACAGCACCCTAATGTGCCATTCACTAATTGTCCCTGATGCGGTGCACTAAAAGTTCTGCACTACGGAATTTTTTTTCAGTGCACGACAGCAGGATTCACACAGTTAGTGCGCATCACACTGTAGCACTGTAGATTTATATCCCAGCCTGCAACAAATTAACTTGTTTATAGACAAGCACTTAATATTAATCTAGTACAGAGGATATTCATGCCTCGAGGAACTGGCAATGTAATGCAGACCCAGGGATAGGAACATGTTGAGTAGGCGCCATAATGCCTTTCATTATTAGGACACAAGAAGTCATCTGGCCCATTTAGTCATGGTCAGAGTTAATATTTTCAAAAATAGCCACCAATTTGGATTACTCGGTTTTTGGTAGCCCAACCTGAAACACCTTGGGCCTGATTTTCAGGAGTGCCAAACATCCACAACTCCAAGTGATGTCAATGGGAACTGTGAGTGCTTGTCACTTCTGAAAGCTAGCCCTAAAGTATTTCAATGTACCAAACCTGAGTTATCCAAAATAATTAGTATCAGCTGCAGTCTAATTTGAAATGAGCTAGTGGTCTTAGTCCATTTTCCACTGGACAGATGTTCGCATAATGACCATCATCATAACTGTTATTAAATAGCTAGATGGCAGTCTCAGGTCAGGGAATGAATTGTGTGAAGCTTGCATTACCCTCTCCGCCAAATTGGTGGGCAGACGAAGCATGCGTACAATGAAATATGTAGATAAACAGTGGACTATGGTTTCTGCGGCTTTCAATCTGGCAGCGTTCATGAGCGCTAAATTCAGAAGAAACTTTTACAAATATTAAATATAAGGAAAAAAGAAAAGAAAAGGAAAATATTGGCTTGGTCTACCTAATATTTTTAAATTAAACATTGGAAAAAACACATTTCATTTACCTGTCTTTGATTTGTACAACACAGAAACATTCTTCTGTGCCAAGCATAAAATAATCAAAAATGGGAGGTCAAAAAAAGTAGAACATTTGTGAGAAATTACAAAAATGTTGCATTTTCCAGTTATGTGCAGGTTTCTCTTCATAAACACTGGAACTTTCATATGTTAAGTAGCAGATTTAATGACGAATGTCTCTCATCATAATGACATAATTTGAAGAATTTGTTAGAAGCTTATGCACTATTACAAAGGATATTAATCTATTCTCAGTTTGGAGAAAAAAAAACGTGCAGCACCACTTTTTTCTAGTTAAAGAATATACTATTTAGATTTATTATACGGTAAATTCTAATTTCATTGCACATTACTGGCCATTTCTTAGTTACAAGTCGCGACTCCAATCCTACAATTGGATGCATTCATGCTTACCCAAACAAAATCTGATGCAATTTTAAATTGAGAAATTAAAAATAAAGCATCCTTTAAACAGTATGTTCTGGCTTTTCTTTCTTGCCCCTGTGCTTAGAGTGATCTTTTCATCAAAGGATAAATTGACCAATATAGACACTGACTCTCCAATGAGTTCCACAAGTGAAAAGGTCTGCCTGACTGAATACAGAACAGTGAAAGTGACTATACACACATGGTGTCAAATGCAAAAAGTAAACATACTTTTTTTCTCTCTCTTTCTTGCTAAGATCTTTCAGTTATCATTATCGTAGAGTGGCACTGCAACCTGTGTGCCGCTGCAGTTTGAGTTTAATTTGTTTTATACATTGGTTTTCATTTTATTTCATGTTATTTCACATTTGCAAAAAATAAAAAAAAAGGTAAAACAAACAAAACACAGGGCTGTAATTATGATTTATTGGCTATAACCTGATACCACTGTCATTTATTATTTCTATTTCAAGTTATTCCATTGCATACAAGACAGCCATTATATTAGTATGACATGAAAAAAATCAAATGTTGCCATTTCAATAGACAAGAATGTAATTTGTATTTAGTACATATTTATATATTCTCTTTTTGGTAGAAGATTGTCTTTGTGGCATTGCTTCAGGCAAGTATCTGAAGAATAGGAGAACAAATGTTCAAAAGTGACTAGTGATTTGGGTTGCCTCAATTTTTGAATGCTGATCTTGACACACCTTTAGAATGACCTGACTTTTAGAAAAGAATGGTTACTTACCTGTTCTGTAACTGCTCTTCTTCGAGGTGTGTTGCACATGTCCATTACACTTTGGGCCTGTGCACATCCAGTGCACCGAACCCAGAGAATTTTTCCCCACAGCAGTGCCCATTAGGGCGATGCATGCACTCTATGGATGCTGGTGCTCTCAGCTGAAGGTATAAGGTCAGAGATGCCCTGGTCCCCTTTCACTTCCTTCACACCAGAATCCAGGAAGTATAGACTCCAACGTAGAGAGGAAGAAGGATGGGTTTTGGAATGGACATGTGCAACACTTCTCAAAGAACAACTGATGGAGAGCAGGTAAGTAATGGTTCTTTTTTATTCTGTCAAGTCTCCTTTAAGTGACACACAAGGAGTTTGGAAAGGAGAGCTTTGTATTCCACTGAGCAAAGATTGCAACACCACTCTCCCAAATATGGCATCAGCTTTCAAAGCTTAAGGGATAGCATAATGACTAATGAATATATGTACTTATGAGCAAGCTGTCGCTCTGCAAATGTCATTGATGGGCACATGACCCAAAAATGCAGCTGATGCTGCTTGTGATCTTCTAGAATGTGCTGAAACCCTCTATGGTCAAGAAAACGTAGTGATGCCATAGCACAGAGATATGCAGGATGAGATCCAGGATGATATTCTCTGCAAAGAGACAGGTTGTCCTTCATCCTGTCAGAGAAGGAAACAAATAGCTGAGGGGACATTCTAAATTGTTTAGTCTTGCCCAAGAACAAGGCTAATCCCTTGCAAACATCCAAAGTATGGAATCTCTCCTCATTCCTATGAGAGTGAGGCTTTGGAAAAAAGATTGTTAAATAGAAAGACTAGTTAAGGTGTAAATCCAAAACCACCTTAGTCAGAAATTTAGAATGGAGTCATAAATAAACCTTGTCCTTAAAGAAGATCGTATACAAGGGAGGTGGGTGGTCTGCAACAATGCTCAAAATTCCCCTACTCTTCTGGCTGAGATAATAGCTACCAAGAATGTTACCATCAGGGACAGATGCAACAATGAACCAGTAGCGATACGGTCAAAAGGCAGACCTACTAATGGTGGCAAGACCAAGTTTAAGTCCCAAGGGAGTGTAGGATCTCTCACAGGTGGAGAAAGCCAGCCTAATCCCTTTAGATATTACATAGTCATTGGGCTAGAAAATACAGTTAATAATAGATACCAACATGGTGGTTCGCTGGCCTCAACTATGGTGCTAGATAGACTGCTTAGTTGCTGTGGGCTGTCTCAACACGGCTGAAGCAGGAGGAGGAAGCAGTGGTCTCCTCTGTTATTTATGATGCGTCTTCATGTGCTCAGACTGCCTTGTAGAGTAAAAAGGATACCTCTTCTGAGTTTGAAGATGAAACTGCTTCTTCTTAGGATCTGGTTATAAATGCCTAGAAATTTAAGGGCTGCCCTAGAATGTGTGTGTGTGGTGGTTTTCTTTTTTCTTTTTTTTAGCACTTCATCCATTTTTCCAGTAAACAAAAGAAACTCATTAAACAGAATGTCTTCAGTCATCTGCTGGACCTCCACTGGTATCCCAGACAATTGCCACCAAGTGGAGCAATGCATTGTAATAGTGGTTGCCATTGCTTGTGTTACAGATTCTGCATTATCCAAAGCCATCTGAAGGGTCTAGACACCAGACAACAATCACTAAGCCTGGCATGATTCGCTTCTTTGGTAGTTTATCTATGAATTTAGACATATTGTCCCAAATAGAAAAATCATATCTGGCTACAAGATCCTCATAGTTTGCAATTCTAAATTATAGTCACAAGGTCAAACAAACTTTTCTACCAAATAGATCATTTTTATGATCATCATCATCTTTGAGGATACACATGGAATGCTCTTGTCTAGAACTTTTTGTTGACTCTAGCCACCACCAAAGATCCTGAGGTGGCGTGTGAATAAAAGTAGTATCTCCTCCCCATTCTCTTAGCCAGATGTGGAATATATGAACGTGTTTGCCAGAATATTTTTGTGGGCTCTTTGATGGCTTCATTAATTGGTAGAGCCACTCTACGAGGGTCTGAGATGTGTACGGTATCCGCTAATTTATGTGGATTTTCCTGCGCTGTTTTCACCTGGATACATAGAAAATTATCCACACTTTTTAACAGTTCCTGGTAGGTCTTACAATCACCAGGAACCAGTCGTGATGATTCTGACATTTGCCTGAGCAGGAGAGGACAATGATGTGTTGAGTGGTGATTGTACGGTTTGTCCTGTACAGGTGCCTTATATCCTAGTCAGATGGGTCTGGTATAGTCAGTATTACATCCAGCACCTGATTGGTACCAAGGTTAGTCCAGGGATCAGTACTGGGCATCGTATGCTGCCTAATGTAAATATGGCAAAAAGACTGGACCCTATATGGGGATATATGACGTAGGATGTGCTGAGCGTGAATGCACTGTCATTTTTCTATGGAGCGGAGGTAGCCCCTCCCTCTGAGAAAGTGAGAGGAGATGGCCTCTCTCCTCAGAGGGAGGGAGAATGACAATTGGAGGGGAAGAGGGTGATGGTGGAGGGACAGAGGTATGCAGGACAGGAGACTGAAAGAGAGAGATTAAAAAAAAGGGGAGGGAGAAAGGTTGGCTAGAGGGACAGGAGGAACAGGGAAGCCAGAGGGACGGAGAGGGTGGCCAGAGGAGTGGTGGGGGAGGGCAGCCAGAGGGAAACTAGGTCTGAGAGAGACCGCAAATCAGTGAAGAGATAGAGATTGAGCAGCACAGACAGACATGTAGAAGAGAGCTCCTTTACTTTAAGGCTGGCTGGTCAACTCAGTCGATGTTTGCTAGCATGTTTCTGAGCATTCGTTCCTGTTTGTTCCTGAGTGTAAGCTCTGGGCATGTCCTATCATTGATTCATGTGGTCCCAGAGATCTGGAACAGGGGAACCAAAAGTCCTTCAGATCCCATGGGTCTGGTCTAACGTATGGCCCCATCAAGCAAGCACCACTGGAGTCAAGTTCATCCCTTCAGGAAGTCATGAGAGGCACTTGAGGCTCAAAGACTGACTTGGGCATTACACAGTACCCAGTGAGCTATTTGGGGAAAGAGGAACCTTGAACTACAAAACAACAATCTATAAGATAATAGGCTGTGCATACAGAGATAGATATAGATATACATTTCTATGTAGAGGGTTATATTTAATTAAGTACACTTAATAGTAAGTTATAGTGTGTGTGTGCATGTGCATATACATTTTCAAACCATTATACTTTATTATATATATTCTTCATGTATTTAATGTTATTGTAGGTAGGTGGAATCCAGTTCAATTTGTTCTGGTTTAAATAAAATTCCCATTATGTTATTTTTTTTGACAACCAGTGGTATTATCTTTGGTAGCATTAAATAACCTTTTATCAGTGTAATAAACACCCAGCTCTCACCTGCTGGGTAAATTATACCACCTCAGTGACAGACCATTACTAAATGTTGGTCAGTGGTTTTTGAATGGGGTGCCCTTCAGATGTATTTCAAATTATAACACAATAACCCTACTCAGACAGGTCTGTTAACACCTGGAAGTGACTGGAATAAACAAGCCACTGGAAAAGCTGTTCAAGACGCTGGAAGCATGCCTGGGGGTTCCAATATAGCCATTGATAAAGCACCAGATCCCAGTAAAAAGGACCTTATAATATTCTGTCTATAGTTCTACTCCTGTAAGACTATCAGTGCCAAGATCATGATCTCCATGAGGATGGTGAATGTGAACCTCATGATCTTCTATAATAAAATCTGAACATATAAGATTTTACCTCTAACTCCAAAGAGGGGTAGGAGTAATCTGATGGCCACAGAGGTGCAGTCCTGGGTGGGTTTAAGGGATCAGAGATTTGGACCAGTTTCCAGTGCTGGTACCAGGGGAAGCATCGGGGGCTTACCCACTGACACTATCACACATGTGCTCTGGAGAGGCATCAAAGACTTCTTAGGAGTTATCAGTACCATCGGCTGCTACATCAAAATTGGTGCTGAGTGAGCCACAACTGTAGACGTAGAGAGTACCAGTCCTTGCACTGAAAAAGCAGAGGAGTGGTGAAACATCTACCTTTTGAAGTAGTGGTGAGTCTGTCATTGAGATGCAGAAGAGGTCCTTGTCCTCTACATATGCCTGTAGTGTCATCAGTACCAAGAGTGTCAGATGGATAGCAGCATGCAAGGAAAAACTTGAGGCTTTGTCAGGCCCAGGCAATGGAGTTGGTCTAAAAAAATAAAAAAGCTGGTGCCTGAGTCAATGACTCTTCACTGAGAGTGAAAGTAGTAACAGTGGTATCAAGGACTGCCTAACCTCAGTATTGGATTTACTCCTGGAAGAGTCTGCAGGAGATCAAGCCTTATTTGAGGAAGACTTCCTAGGCTTTGAAGACTGTGCTATGACAGATGACGTCTGCCTTTTCAATGGTACTGGGGAGGGAGAATGATGCCTTTTCCTGGGATCCTTCTTTTGAAGGGACTCTGCAATTTCTGGAGATGCACTCCTGGATGGAGTGGTGTCCACATAGCAGTGAACCGAATAGCTGTGCTCAAATAAGGGGCACAGCACAGAGTGAATAAGGAAGTACTGGAGCCTTACCTCTCTGGACTTCTGGGTTCTGTGTTTGAAAACACTGCAGATATGGCACTTATTCCTGATGTGACCCTCCCTCAGGCACTTTAGGCAGTGGGAATGAGGATCACTACCTGACATAGATTTCCTACAGACAGAATAGAGCTTAAATCCCAAGGATTTATGCTTGGTCAAACCCTGGTACCAGGCATCAAAGATGCCAGGAACAAATAAAAATCCAAAAAACCCCAAAGTACAAATAGAAAAATTACACACAAGTACTACTCAACTATACACTATAACTGACACTCACAACTAATTACAAAGTTTAGATAAATTCTGAGAGAAAAAGGAAGAGTTGTGTGGCAAGACACAAAACCCATTCCAACTACCAACCATGGGCAGTGAGAAGGAACAGTAGGGGAGTCGGGGTGGCTCCACCTTTTATATTTTTGGCTGGGAGAATGAGTTTGTGGAGGGCACATGTGCTGCCTGGACGGGTACCACTATGGAAAAATATACAGGTCTGTCGCATCTTACATGCATTTAACACACGATTTCAGCTTTATGCGGTCGGCAAAAACAAAAACAAAAAAGAGAAAAATAACAATTTTAATACTGTACCTGTAGTGAGGGCAATTCTGCCCGCCATTACACTCAATGTAATTTTGACTATATGCGATTTTCGCTTTACACGTTGACTGCGGAAGGTAACCCCAGCGTAAAATGCGATAGACCTGTATCTGACTTTAGTACACAGGGCTTGCATGCACCTGAAGTAGAATGGACATGTACAAACACTCAAAGAAGCAGCACTGAGGACCCACCCTCTGAAAATAGGCTTAACTTAAGATATTTCAAGTTGGACACTCAAAACTGAAGGCACCCAAAATGACCTCCTGGTGTCCTGTCTTAACACAAACCTAAAGAACATAATTTTTGATATAGATATATGACTCCTTACATATTATGCATACATACATTTCACAATGATTATTGTGACCAGTGGGCTACAGGTTCTTGTTAGAGACCTCACATGTCACCCTTTGGTTAATTATTATACAGATCTTATTTGATCTGACCTGGGGGATCCCTGTAAAACCTTATGCACCCCCTGTGTTCTCTGCCAGTTGGCATCAAGGGGACCCTGAGTCACAGAAGAATTTTTTATTATTTGTAGTTTGGTAGCACTTAGGTGTCCCAGTCATGTGCATAATAGAAAGATGGTCTCTCCCACAGATTACAATCTAAGTATAATTTTAATTATCTTCTTCCTCCCCATTCCACCTTCCCGCCCCACCAACATTTAATGAAGTGCTTTGTTTTGTTTTGTTTTCCCCCTTTTAAAATGTTAGGGGCCATAGCTGCAAAGGATCCAAAACCTATAGTGTCTCCTATATGACTTCTGCAGTCCTCTTCGTGCCTCACTTTCAATATTTAAGAAACTGAATTGGGAGCCATAAGCCTTCTTCCCATTCAAGTCTCTAAAGTAAAACTTAACTGAAACATTGCAAGGTATTTACGGAATGTAGCATCTAGGCTGGGAGGTAAAGTGGTGTTCTCCCTCCCTTTGAAATCCTATAGCTAGCACTACTGCTAAATTTTGTGACCTACATCCTGGGCTGAATCCCTAGTAAGCCCAACACAGATAAGAAGGTGTGGGCAAAGATGACTCAGACACGTTTACATACCCTCATTCTGAAGTCGGCAGGGGACTACGTCACTTCCTGGTGTAAAATTGAGCAATCTCAAGTTGCTCATTCCGGCAGCCAGGAACCATCCAGATGCAGTGATATCCTGCCCCTGCCCCCTTTTGCTCCATAAAATCCACTATACAGGGGAAGGGGCTCTGGGAGGAAAGTGGAATAGTAGCTGGCATACAAGGATTCCCCTGGACTGATCGAATTGTGAATTCATTAACCATATATAGGAGCCTTAATGGGGTCAAGAACTATCTTAATCAGATACATTATTTGTCACTTATTTGACAAAGATTAGAACTGTAACGTGTATACTATCTCACTCTAACTGCTTGCAACTTATTTATATGGCTTTTCTTTTTCAATGATTAAAGCAATACAAATGTGAAGTCCAGAAAAAGAATAGCTTCATTATCAAAGAAGGAACATAGTTTTTGATTCTAAAGATACCTGAAGCTTCCTGATTCATCTTGTAACGTTAGATCCAACATGAATATCAGAAAAAAATATATGTTTGTAGTTATTGAAATAACCAGTACTAACTGCCTGCAGCTCTTCTCCATCAGCTTTCAGCTTAAAAGCAAAATTTCTAGAAGTAAAGGCTCTAGAAGTCGGTACATCAAAAAATTATAGTTCAGCACCAAGCGAGCAGCATCTGTGCTGAAACCTACTTTCTGGAAGTATGTACCATACTGTACCAAAACATGTTCTTTTCTGAGAATCAGAATTTAGTATAGTGAATTAAATATATTGTCCCTTTTGGGTACAAATAACAAAACATCTACATATACTAGGAAACCCCTCAATAAAGATGTCTTCGTCCTCCCCCAACAAGAATGAGTAAAGTAAAATTTCTACTGGAAATGTAATCTCTGGTCTTTGCTGAACTCAGTGATGTGGACATTGCATGGATGCAGAAATTGAAAGCATCAAGTAGTAACAAATCTTTGTCTGTTCATGGGGGTTTATATTTGTCCTTGCATTCTATGAGGGAAAAAAGAAGAATATAGCATTCTAAAAGTAAAATTTATATTGGGGAACATAATTGTATAAACCGGCTATTCAGAAAAGTGTACCTATCATGTGTGGAAAGTTCAGATAAATAACAAGGATTGTAGAAATGCTAAGATCCCATTATCAGAAAAGCCTGTGTCTGTAATACTAGCAATCTATCTAAATCAAGTTTATGACTTTTCAGGCTTGGCATACACAATCACATTTTGAACTTCATCACAACTATAAATAAGTAAAAAATTGATCCTTTGTATGCTTGAAGTCCAGAAAAGAATACAAATGAAGAGGACCTTAAAGCAGAGTCCCCAGAATCAGAAGGAACACAGGAACTGCCACATTGGATCAGACCATTGGTCCATGTACACCATTATCCTGTCCCCATTAGTGACTAGTAGCAAAAATTTCAAAATAAGGTATAAAATGCTCATATAAGTCAACTACGGAAATAGGAGGGAAAGCCTCTTCCTAACCTCAATTAGTAGTTGGTTGATGCCCTGCAGTATGTGTTAACTCCACTTGTAATTAGTTTTTACCTTATCTAACTAAATTGTGAATATTCTCATTATCCACATAAATGTCTAAGTGGGCAACTGTATCTTCCTCTCCTCTTCTCCAAGATGTTTCTTATCAACACATAAAGGCAGACAGTCACCTTAATATTATGAATGTCAAATGAGTGAAATGCTGTTGCAGATATTCTGCCTGCTGAAATACTGTATAAATCAGGGGTGGGAAAACTACAGCCCGGAGGCCGCATCCGGCCCTCCAGACATTTTAATCCAGCCCTCGAGCTTCTGCCAGGGAGCAGGGTCCAGGACTTGCTCCAGCCAGGGAGTGGGGTCAGGACTTGCCCCACTCCACACGGCTCCCGGAAGCAGCAGCATGTCCGCCCATCCGTCTCCTATGCGTAGGGCAGCCAGAGGGCTCCGCATGCTGCTCCAGCACCAAGTGCTGGCCCCACAGCTTCCATTGTCTGGGAACTGTGGCCAATGGGAGCTGCAGGGGCGGCGCCTGCGGACAAGGCAGCATGCAGAGGTGCCTGGTCACACCTTGGTGTAGGAGACAGAGGGGGGACATGCCACTGCTTCTGGGAGCTGCTTGAGGTAAGCACCACCTGGACGCTGCACCCCGATACCCTCCCGTGCCCCAACTCTGATCCCCCTCCCAATCTCCGAACCCCTTGGTCCCAGCCCAGAGTACCCTCCTGTACCCTGAACTCCTCATTTCTGGCCCCACCCCCGAGCCTGCACCCCCAGCCGGAGCTCTCACCCCCTCATGCACCTCAGCCCCCAATGTTGTGAGCATTCATGGCCCGCCATACAATTTCCATACCCAGATATGACCCTTGGGCCAAAATGTTTGCCCACCCCTGGTATAAATGCATGTTTCTTATGTGACATTGATCAAGCATCAGTTTAAGAGTGCCATGTACCTATATATGTATATCTGTAACAACCTCTTCCCACAGATAAAGTGACAAGACTTGGGGAATATCTTTGTTTCCTGTTTTTATAGGTTGCATTTTCTACCTTTGTTCCACTCAGAGGGATGTCTATTGCCATCTGTCATGCCCTGTGGAAATGGGAAGTTCTCCATACATACAGTTCCTGCAGAATTCCATATTGGGTTCATCTATCTATAGGGAAAATCATTTGTCCTGGAATCCGTTTGGGAAGTTGTCTAGGTCTGAAGAGATGATCCTTTGAAAGACCTCAGTGGAAAAGATGCCAACTTTAGTTTGGCCCCTAACTAATTTGGAGAAGGCATGTCTTCTTTCAGCCTCTCTGGCTCTCCCTTCAGTTTATCATATGGTTGCTGGATGGTTTCAGGGGCAAGTCAGTAACTCTGTATGTCCTGTGCATCAAGGCTTACAGATCCTGTTATAGGAGGGAAAGGACCTGTTCTTCATTGACCTTTGGACCCCATTGTCTGCTCTCTCCTTTCTCTAAGAATGATTTGGTTAGGCAGAATTTGATTTTTTTAAAAATTCAGTGGATAACATCAATGTTTTAAGATTGTTTTTAGATGTTTAGCTACTTAAATTTTCACAATTGTGGGAAGTTACAGAGGAGACAGATAGTGTGGGGTGGGGTGGGGTCAGACAATAATGACTTAATGACAGAAGACATTGAGATTCAGAAAGTTTAAGCTTCATACCTGTTAAAACACCATCCATTTTATGTCAAAATATTCAAAGTGAGTATTTTTAAACCAAACTGTACTAAGTTCTCAAGAACCATTTTTCCTACTTTGCCTGTTTGTAAATTTTTATTATCAACAGTTAACGTGTATACAACATAGTGTGAAATCAACATTTACTGATAGTTACCAATAAAAATCGAATCCTTCCAAGCTTACTTATGACGTATAGATCCAACAAAGTTAGGTGCTATACCTATACTTCCCTAATATTGCCCTCTTTATCTCTAGCTCTCCAGTTATTAAATCTTGGTGTAACTGTTAATCCTTCCAACAACCTTCCCCTGGTCACTCCCAGACCTTACCTTTATTCTTATTCTCTTCTTTCTTCCCTATAACAACCCGAAACACTCAGTAAATGTTGTCTATTTCTCTCACACTCTGATATACAGTGGGAAGGGGGGGGGGAAGAGGCATACTTCACATGCTGTCAGTTTTATGGGTTCACAGAATGCAAAGCTGTCAAAGCAGGGCTGCCTTTTTAGCACCTTAACCTGTGCCTCTGGGCTTAATCATATGTCTGACTTGACTGACTTCTGAGTACTTGAAGCAACCTTTGAGCATTGCAGTCCCTTCTGAAAACAGTGCTTGGGCACTTATCCCCAACACTGAATACTTCTGCCCTTTTGGAGCATTCTGATAAATTAGATAGGCGCAAACACCAGTTTTGAAAAACCTTTAGGTGCTCAGCTTCTTCATGATCCCCTGGTTAGGTGCCCAAACTTTTGAACAGTTTGGCTGTTGTATATATGTACTTAAAAAGCCACATGGATAAATGGAAATGTTATGAATTTAAATTGTTCCTATTATTTCTCAGTGACCAGCTCTGATAAATATCTTCTTCATTTCAACAACAAAGGGTATGTTTACACTTGGAGCTGGGGATGGGATTCCCCACTTAACCAGACATACTCAGGCTTGCTCTCATCAAGCTAGCATGCCAAAAACAATAGAGTACTGCAGTAGCATGAGCAGAGGCTCAGGCTAGCTACCCAAATACGTACCCAGGAGGTCTGGGCACATTTGTACTTGGGGTGGGTAGCCCCTCCTGCCACTTGCCCTGCCCATGCTACCACAGTCACACTGCTATTTTTGGCATGCTAGCTCGATGACAGCTAGTGAAAGTAGGTCTTCTCAAGCTGGGAATCACACCCCTACCACCAAGTGTACTTGTAACCCGCACACCTCCTGTCCCCTCTAGTGGCACTGAGACCACTTCAAGATTAATGAGTCTGCTCTCCAGCCTTAGTTAACGGCCATGTGGCTTTTAGCTCATGCAATAGAGGCTCATGCATTTAGCTCCAGCAATCCCAGGTTCAATCCTGCCTGCCAACGACTGGGGTCTGTCGGTGTTACATACACATACCCAATGAGGTTCCATCAGAAATTATTTTCTTTCAGAACTGAAATACACACCATAAAAAAAGATAACAGGTGAGTAACTTATAATACACTTACTCTGTGTGCTATTTCCAACAGCATTAAAAATGGCACTGTCTAAAACATATACCATATCATAAGACTCTGTTATGGTGATGCCTCTTTCTAGACCACCATTTTCTTTCTAACTGTTTTCCATTTACTTCAGAATCACTATGAGGGACATTTAAGAAATACACATGAGATTTAAATTTATCAGTGACATCTACTATTGGTGTCAATACATAAACCACTATTTTGTAGAAAACTGTATATTTAATGCAGCAAAGAGTCTTGTGGCACCTTATAGACTAACAGACGTATAGGAGCATGAGCTTTCGTGGGTGAATACCCACTTCGTTGGATGCATGGGCATGCATGGGCATGCATCCGACGAAGTGGGTATTCACTCACGAAAGCTCATGCTCCTATACGTCTGTTAGTCTATAAGGTGCCACAAGACTCTTTGCTGCTTTTACAGATCCAGACTAACATGGCTGCCCCTCTGATACATTAAATATACAAGTATCACAATGTACTCCTTATAGTAAAATCTAGAATAAATATGCTCATATTATTCTGTATGACTTCTATTGTAGTTAGCCAGGGATAGCACATTCTTAAGACTGTACAATATAGGGTTACCATACGTTCTCTTTTTCCCGGACATGTCCGGCTTTTCGGCAGTCAAACCCCCGTCTGGGGGGAATTGCCAAAAAGCCGAACATGTCCGGGAAAATGG
This sequence comes from Malaclemys terrapin pileata, assembly GCF_027887155.1. Classification (NCBI taxonomy): domain Eukaryota; kingdom Metazoa; phylum Chordata; order Testudines; family Emydidae; genus Malaclemys; species Malaclemys terrapin. The sequence goes on along the minus strand of NC_071506.1, from coordinate 157,019,581 downwards.
CGGCTCTGCTCCTCCCCGACTCTTCGGCTCTGTTTAAGAGCCGGGCTGCCCGAGAGCTACCGGCATCAGGCAGCCCCTGTGCCTCCAGACCCTGCGCCCCCAGCCAGGCACTTCCCCACCCGGTCTCCGGCGGCGCAGGGTCTGGAGCCCGGGCGGGGAAGTGCCTGGCTGGGGGCGCAGGGTCTGGAGGCACAGGGGCTGCCCGAAGCCGGTAGTGCTCAGGCAGCCCGGCTCTTAAACAGAGCCGAAGAGGAGCAGAGCCTCCAGCTGCAGCGGCTCTGCTCCTCTTCGGCTCTGTGTAACTGACACAGTGTAAGTTACGCAGAGCCACCGCAGCTGGAGGCTCTGCTCCTCTTCGGCTCTGTTTAAGAGCCGGGCTGCCCGAGCACTACCGGCTTCGGGCAGCTCCCGTGCCTCCGGACCCTGCGCCGCCGGAGCCCGGGAGGGGAAGTGCCCGGCTGGGGGCGCAGGGTCCGGAGGCATAGGGGCTGCCCAAAGCCCGAGCGCTACCGGTTTCACGGTTTGCCGGGCAGCCTCCGGACCCTGCGCCCCCGGCTGGGCGCTTCCCCTCCTGGGCTCCAGCTGCGCTGGGGAAGCGCCGGCTGGGGGCGCAGGGTCTGGGGGCTGCCCGGCAACCCCTGAAGCCGGTAGCACTGGGGCAGCCCTTTCCCCCTGGCTGGGAGTGGAAGGGAGGAGGGGGCGGAGTTAGGGTGAGGAAGGGTCGGAGTTGGGGCGGGGCTATGGGTGGGGAAATGGGCGGGGCCAGGGCCCATGGAGGGTCCTCTTTTTGTATTTATGAGATATGGTAACCCTAGTACAATAAGGAGAAATTATTTTCTTTTTCATTACTTAGTTTAGTGTGATTTTGTGAGGTTTTATACAAAACTATTATACAGCAGCTATCCATGTAATTTTACAAAGAACCATGGCAGTACACAATCTTCTCCATTGTTTCTGTAATTGAACCACAAGGAAATAGCTACACAGGCAAGTACTGTCTCACTCCTTTTTAACCTGCTGCATTGGATATCCACAGTTTATGGAATGTGGAAGAAAAAGACCCAAAGAATGATTCAGGAATAGTGAGTGGATAGAGAAACTCTGGGGTCTTCTGCGTAAAGCAATTTCCAACTACCAGGCTTTACTACGCTTTTAAAATATTGAAGCATTTTAGGGGCCCATTGACAAGGGAAGGGAAGTAAAAACAGAAAAAAAAAGCGGTGACTGTGAAACAACATATACACAAAGACATCAGTCACCAAAAAGAAGGCTGAAGCCTTGTTTTGCATTTCTGAGGTATTTGATGTCTAATTAAAAACAACTACGTCATACCCCTGACTGCAATAACCACCTCTCTGGGGATTGGTACAGAACTGCTTTTAAATATTTAATAAAATTATTAGGTATTAAATAACTCAGGTATTAAACAACAGCAGGAAATATTTCTGAAATTCTAACTCCTAAACCCCAGATCAGATCTCGATAAACACTAAAAAATAAGTCAAAAAGCAACATCAAACTGAATCAATATAGTAAATAAGATTTTGTATCTTTTTTAATCCAGCCGTCAATCTCCAACTGACTTTTCACAATCTCTCCCAATTATTTCTCTGTAGTCTTTTAGATGCTGGAATACACAATTTTTGTCCTTGTTCTTAATTCCCACTTTTGCTGGGGAAAAAAAAATGATGGCTTTGTGTTTTTTCTTTTTTTGAGAGAGAGAGAATTTCTGATTTAATAACATATTTCCTTTTAACTGCAGGCTAGCATATCAGGGGGCAAGCGATTTCCCTAATTTTATAGTCAAGTTCTTTTTCTTCCTTAGGTCTTCTGCAAAATACAAAATCCCTGTCTTCTACAGCCAATAGCAATGCAAACATAGTATTTCCTAGGACAGAATCTTGTATCTCTGTTACAAATATTTCTGATTTTCTTTATTGATGAGGCTGAATGATTTTGATTACAAACCCTCCAAAAGGGTTTTGAGCAGTGCATGTCCTCCTCTGCACAGAGACCTCTCAAATTTCTCTAGCACTCTGCATGAATACCAAGTTTTCAAGTATAGCTACTTATGCAGAAACATTTATGAAAAGATATCATATGTATGTCAGACACATAACCCTTTATTTAAGGGCTATTTTTAACTGCTCCATATATTGTTCAGTCCTGTCTATACACAGGCTTCCAATGAAGTTCACTCTCAACTATAATTGTTCTATTATTTTCCCGTCTTTAAATGTCATTTAGAGCTCAAATGTCAGATTGTTAAAGATACTGGAGGATGACATTCCTAATTTAACCACAGAGCAGGTATCACATAGCCAGCAGCAGTTCTTCTTCTTCTTCATTTGTAGGAATCTAGTCAAGGACCCAGGGCCGGCTCTGGCTTTTTGGCCGCCCCAAGCAAAAAAAAAAAAAAAAAAAACCTGCAGCGCGGCTGGAGCGCAGATGCAGGGGGACTGGCTGCTGGGGGGGAGAGGGAAGGAGGGGGAGGGAGCGGGCAGGAGAGAGAGAGAGAGAAGGGGGTGGCCAGGGCTACAGCAGGGGCGCTGCCACACGGCCCCTCCCACTGCTCCGCCTCCTGCCGCCTGCCACGCGGGCTCCACTCTGGTCGGCAGGGAGGGAAGGAAGAGGACTGCCCTGGGCACTCTGGTTCTCCGCGCCGCCGCCCCATACCAGGCGGCCGGAGCACAAAAAAAAAAAAGTGGCCGTGCTGCCCTAGGATTGGGCAGAATGCCACCTCGAACAATCTGCTGCCCCAAGCACCAGCTTGCTCAGCTGGTGCCTGGAGCCGGCCCTGCAAGGACCAGGACCTCATTGTGCTAGACACTGTACAGGCATAGAACAAAAAACTGGTTCCTGCCCCAAGAATAAGCTTTACCATATTGCTCCACTTATGTAAACCCCAGAATCAAAGGACCATTTAGTCTCCCTCTCCTTTCAGTCCTCTGCTGGGAGTGCTAATAAGATTACCAACTGTAGTGATGGATTTTGTGACACAAGTCTCTAATAACCAACTGAACTGAGGTTACCAACTCATTTCACATAGGTTAAAAAACAATCAACAAATGGAGTTATCTTTCAATCACTAAGGATCTGGTCTAGAATCTAACCAGTCATCTACAGCTGAATTCTATCACTAGCCCCCAAAGCCATCTAGTTCCCTCAACTGTTCTAATTTTGCAAATACCGCAGGCTGCACACAGAGAGGGCCAAATCCAGCCTATGCCTCCATCATCATGGAGAGTCCTCTGGCAGTAGAATTGGTGCAATTCTGCTGGGCAAAGAGGGAGAATTTGGAGGATAAGCTACAGGAGATACACACCGTACCCTACATCAGTGTAGTAACTTTATAGATGCCTCACCAACCCTGGCTCCCCAGGGTAGAAGCTGATTGACTTCCTGTTTGTAAGAGCAGGACTTTGAGGGATCCCAACAGTCGTAAGTGAAGAGGGAAATGGAAAATAATGATCAGAGTTGAACAAAAATTATCAGTTAAAAGATTTTTTTGGCGAAAAATGCAGGATCAGCAACACTGAAATGTTTTGCAAATTCATGTCCATTTTGCTGAATTGTTTCAGTCATGCAATAAAAAAATAAAAATAAATAACCCCAAACATTCACAAAAATCAGGATGTCTGTATAGATAACAAATTAGATGTTCCTTAATACGCCAATTCACCACTAATACACTAGCTTCTCCAGTTTTCAACAACAATACTTATGATTTAAGATGTGCCAAATGAGTTGGCTTTCAAAACCCAGACTGAGTCACAGAATCTGTGAACTGGAGCATATTTACTTTTTTTCCCTCCGTAGTATACTACTTTGGATACTGGTGGCATACCCCATTTATTTAGCACCAGTGACACTGTCTGATATTAGGGCACTTCAGATTTAAGTAGTGCAGTGCAATGTTTATGTAACACCACCCAGCAAATTGTGTAATATTTCTAGCAGGGATGTTCAAATTTTGGAGCAAGGAGAGACGAACTAGCAACATGCTAGAAGGGTCATGCTAAGAATGAAATTTAATGTCCAGTTCATCAGTCTATGAGAGGTTTACCCTTCCAGCCCCATTCAAATCCTTAACATGGGGCCTATATGAAGTGCCTTGTGTTGGCAATGAGGTAAATTTCACCCTACATTTGCACACATATTTATATCAAACCCATTACATTTGTACTGGTAATTTCCTTGATAGAGGATTAGAAAATGCTTCTTTTGTTGTGGTCTCTGGGAAATGAAGAGGAAGGAGCTGCAATGGATCAGCTTTGTCCTCAGTCCCCAGCTACAGAGGAAGATCCACTGTGGGCTGAACATGGGAACTTGGCTAACCAGGCTTCAGGCACCGCCAATTTGCAGATCAGACACCTGTCCCTGGCTTCTGCTGGTAGTTCTCAGAGCCACATTTTTGGCAGCTACTGTAGTCACACAATAATATACATCAGACTAAATACATTATGGGAATCATTTCTGGACACCTCCATTGCTACCACTGGTCAGAGATGTTAAGAGAAATGAAAGTTTAGAAAAGGCCTATTTCTCAGCCTTCCAACTGAAGTAGGTTCACAATTAGATCTGTAAAAAGCTTCCTAATCTGAAGTCACTTGTGGAAATACATAGGTTAGTTGCAAGATAATTTCTTTCCCTCCACCCTCCCCAACACCTATTTTGTTAATGCTTTCTTATATGTCACAGGCAGTCAGAGATCAAGCGATGGTGACATCCAGTCTGTCTAGAACAAGTGGGGAAATGAGAATCAGATTTGCTGGAAATGAAACTTATTAAATGCGAATGTTTAATAATCATTGCTGCATGAAACTGCCTTCCAGGGTGAATCACTACATCTTAAGCAACAGTATAAACCTTAAAGGTCACTTTCCATCATAAAAGGGGTGGGAGCAACTGAATCAGTCCTGAATAATTGTTATTGATTGATTGATTTAATTGAGCAAATGGCTATTCATATTTGTATACTGCCTCCGTTGATATAGGGAGTTGACAAATTACCCCAAGTAACTAAAATGGCACATAGTGATAATAGCTATGCTGGTACACAGATTAATCACAGATTCATTATTGAACATGACAAAAATTTCCTTTATACAAGCTAACAAAAATGAACACTTAAAACAGACACAGACATTTGTGCCTTAGAAACACAATTTCCCCATCCCACCTTTTTTTTTTTTTAAGTTAGGAGAAGAAGAGTTTCCTTGAGATGGAACTCTCTTGTTCTATTATTACCTAAAATGACCAATCCCCACGGCCAAAAAAATACAACACAAAACCACAAGACAAATGCACCACAAAACCAATGATATACCTCAGATACATCAATTATATTTTCAATCTCTGGACAGATGACCTAAACTCCCTCATAGATTTCCACCACAACGTCAACAACCATCCAACTCTCTCTAGAACCCTCCCACATCTGCATCGGCTTCCTGGACACCCCAATTAGTTTCAGCAATGGAACTGTGTAGACAACTATGTACAAGAAACCCATGGATCACCAAACTTACATACACAGATCCAGTAACAACCCCAAACACACTAAGAAATCTGTTATCTACAGCCAGATCCTCAGATACCACAACATACACTTTGAGGAGAAAGTCCAGGATACGCACATTAACACACTTAAAACCACCTTCAACAAACAAGGACACTCCACCAGAGAAGTAGATCATATCATGGAATAGCCAACTCAAATACCCCACGAGATCATGCTTCAAATGTTTTCCTTTTTTTTTTTCCCCTCCTGTATTGACCACACACCCTTAGTTAGCACCTACTACCCCACACTGGAACACATACTCAATGGGGACCACATCCTGAAAGAAATCCTTCCTGATACCTCTCTTCTGGCCTTCGGACAACCTCCACCTCAAAGCAGCATCAGATCCTGCCATAACAACACATGCAAAACTTGCAGACTTATCTCCACTACTATAATGTTCAATACCTCCCACAAAACACTTTTCAAGATGCATGCCTATGTACCTCCTCCAGTGAACTAAATGCCCAATAACAACTATGTGAGTGAAACCAGACAATCGCTATGTTCTCAAATGAACTCATACCGAAAAATGATAAAAGACAAAAACACCATAGCACCTGTGGGCAAACTTTCCACAAAACAATCACTCCATATCTGTCCACTCGGTTCTTGTCCTGAAAGGAAAACTTCACAACACCTTCAAAAGACAAGAACTTTAATTCATAACTTTGTTAAAAACATCAAATCATGATCTTAATAAAGACACTGGATTTATGGCTTAACAGTGGTTCTCAAACTTTTGTACTGGTGACGCCTTTCACACAGCAAGCCTCTGAGTGCAACCTCCCTTATAAATTAAAAACACTTTTTAAAATATTTAACATTATTATAAATGCTGGAGGTGAAGTGGAGCTTGGGGGTGCAGGCTAACAATTTGTGATCCCACCTCATGTAATAACCTCATGACCCCCTGAGGGGTCACGACCCCCACTTTGACACCCCCTGGCTTAATACAACAAATATGTAACCCCACAAACAGCCCTTTTTTGTCCTATGACTGCAGCGGTGTTAATGGGCCACTTCACTTGAATGGTCCCTTAAAATGTGTTAACTATTATGCTGAACAATCTCCCATTGACATCGCGTAGTGTGGACCCTGCAGTAAGTAGGTCTAAGCTACATCGATTTGAGTTACGCAATACACATAACTCAAATTGCATAGCTTAGATTGAATTTCCCCAGTAGTGTACACAAGGCTGGAGAAACCTTTTCCAGGCCTGAAAGGAATATCTTTCTGAGACCTGTGTAGCTGGAAAGCTTGTCTTTTTCTCCAAAAGATGTTGGTCCAATAAAAGCTATTACCTCACCCACCTTGGCTCTTTAAAGAAAATAAGACACAGATGAACAATCAGGCTCAGCTCTAAGGCCAGGTCTACACTATAAACTTACATCAGTATAACTACATTGCTCAGGAGTGTGAAAATTGAGCCTCTCCCATTGACATAGCTACTGCCTCTCACGCAGTCACCTTCTCTGGACTTTTGTTGAGACCATTGCTGAAGGTGTATTCAGAGCAGATGACTAAACTGAACATATTAGAGACAATGTATCATGAATTTATACAATGGCATAACATATCCTGACAATATAATTTTTTCCCTTTAATTGTAATCTTAATTGTACTTGTCTATGATGAATTGCATCTCTTGCCCACTTTCCTGTTTTTCTAGAGCCTTCTCAAGTTCCTTATTATACCCTTCCTTAGTTTTGAAAAGCAAAGAATTTAAAAGAGGTTATACAAGATAAGGAAGTCTTTGTCTAGCTGTGTCTTCTACAGTGTTTCTTGCACTATATTTTAGTGAGCTGGAATGATATAGAGAAGGTCACCAATACATAAAATGTCAATCTTCAAAATAACAAAAAAACAGATAAGTCTAAGAGACAGCCTATCCCAGGTCCAACACAATGTATGACAAAACTATATCAATTAAATCCTGAATAAATATTTTAAAATTGGGAAGTATAGTAAGAATGTGGATCAAGTTAGTAATATATTTGGGAAAAGCCCTTCTGATTTTGGAAGATTAGAAAAAGGAAATGTGTTAACCTATAATTTTGGATTTTTTAAACATATTTTGAATTCCAATAGTTTATGAGCAGGACTAGCACTGGGAAGTCCCAAGCCTTAATCTCAGTTTTTGTGCTTACACACTGTGACTTTGATCAAATCACTCCACTTTTCTACCAATATTCTTGCCTGTAAAATACGGACACAAAAACACACAGGCGCACACACAATTTCAGCTGAAAATGTACATCATATTAATAAAGAGACATTTAAACACACATTAGTCCGAACGCAGAGAACATTGTGTAACTTACACGGAAAACCTTACAATCTAGAAAAAATGTTTTAAAAAAAATGTTACAGGAAGTTCCCACCTCCCACTTCTGCTACCCCATTTCAAGATCTAACACAGGGATCAGCAACCTTTGGCACGCGGCTCGCCAGGGTAAGCCCCCTGGCGGGCCGGGCCGGTTTGTTTACCTGCCTCATCCGCAGGTTCAGCCAATCGCGGCTCCCACTGGCTACAGTTCACCGCTCCAGGCCAATGGAGGTGGCGGGAAGCGGCGGCCAGCACATCCCTCGGCCCGCGCCGCTTCCCGCAGCCTTTATTGGCCTGGGATGGCAAACCGCGGCCAGTGGGAGCCGCGATCGGCTGAACCTCTGGACGCGACAGGTAAACAAACCGGCCCGGCCTGCCAGGGGGCTTACCCTGCAAGACGCGTGCCAAAGGTTGCCGATCCCTGATCTAACATAATAAATAGGAAACAAAAAAGCTGCTTAACTTTTTTAAAAGAAATCAGCAACAACATATATGAGGCGAAAGGATCATTTGCAAGTATGTGCTCATCAAAACTATTAGTAAATCTGTATCTAATTCCCCCCATCCACAGAGTCTGATTCCTCACAGTCTAAGAAGTCCATGTCACTTTCTCTAAAAGGCTAATAATGAAATCTCTGTCAGCCTATACTGTGTGTGCTGAGGTGGTCATGAAACTCGGGAAGAATGTTTTGATTTATTTTAGAATCTGAACTAAATGACCCTAAACCACCAAGAAAAAAAAAAAAAACAACCAAACAAACAAAAACCTTGACAAAAAGACTAGAAGAAAATTATCTGTTGAGAAAGAGAACATCTTAACCATGAGAACTGAAAGCTCTAGTTGGTGCCACCTGCAGTGATGTGCTTCATTTTTCAGTGCTTGTGGTTCGTGTAGACTGTTTTGCAAACTGCCAGAAATCTTGTAACAATACTAGAAAAAAGTTCTAATCAATTGGATTTTCATGGATAGTGATGACAGCAAGTATTAAATGTAAAAAAATGTTGCTAATGCAGATTTAAGATTGCCCAGTGGTAACTCATTCCCTTCCATAATATCGAGTTCAGCAAAACTCAAACTTCTGAAGACCAGGAAATACAGAGTTAAGATAAACACCCACATTACCTTAACTTTGCCCTCTGAGCAATGCTCAATATACCCATAACAACCAGGGCCGGCTCCAGGGTTTTGGCCGCCCCAAGCAGCCAAAACCAAAACAAAACAAAAAAAAAAAGCCGCGGCCACGATCACAATCTGCGGCGGCAATTCGGTGGGAGGTCCTTCACTCCGAGCCGGAGTGAGGGACCGTCCGCCGAATTGCTGCCGAATACCTGGACCTGCCGCCCCTCTCCCAAGCGGCCGCCCCAAGCACCTGCTTGAGAAGCTGGTGCCTGGAGCCGGCCCTGATAACAACACACACACACACACACACACACACACACCAGCACTGCCTTTTACTGCAATGGTCAGATGCTACCTCCAGGCCCTCTTAGAGATCCAGAGAGGCCTCGGGCCACTTCAAGATTTTGAGGCCCCTAGCCATAATACAAGTAAAAAATTATGACATGTGAAAATAAAATAAGGCACCAAAAAAAAAAAAAGAGTGTGAGACATAATTTGAATATTTTTTATTTAACAAATGCTTTTCTAGCCTTTTTCTGTGGAAATGCACTAATTATTGAGGAAATATCTAGCTTTCATGCAATGTCACAGTTGATATTAAGCATGGCGAGCCCATTCAAACGCTCTTGTCCCATAGTTGAATGCTGATAGTTCTTTACCTGCTTCAACACGTTGAAGGTGTGTACCTGAAGCCACTGATGCAGGCAAACTGACAAAAATACGCAATGCAATTGTGATATTAGGAAACACCCCAGAGAGTCCAAGTTTGACTATTTCTTGAAGCAATTCCTTTGGTTTGCAATCCAATTTAAATACCAAAAAATTAAGAAGTGTCTAAATTTGAGGCCCCCTTTGAGCTTGAAGCCCAGGCCAAATGCCCCTCCCCAGCCCCCGATTGGCCCTGGATATCTCCCCCAGAAGAATACCACATTTGTAATATTTAACAACCACTTCACACCCTTTTACAACCCCTTCACACTTGCACTTAGGATATCACATAAATCTATCACAGGATATCACTTTCTCATACTCACCATTAAATCCACAGACTGCTCTTATATCCAACCTCACTATTAAAAATACCCAGGGCAAGAAGTCCCCAGGGCTCTTCTATTGACACAACCTACAGAATTCTATATTGAAATGATGCACACAGGAACCTCAATGTACATACCACACTTCCTTCCTCTGAGAAACCCACATCTCCTCACATCACAGTCACAGCTCCTCTAAGTTGCTCCAACTTATCCGTCTGCCATGTGATACAGCTACACCTAACAAGGAATGAAGCTGGAGAGCATGCAGATAATTCCCAGCGGCTATTGCTAACTCAGCGAGGCAGAGTTAAGGTTGTGTGGACATATACCTAAACTCTGTACTTCCTGGTTTTTAGAAGTTTCAGTTTTGCTGAACTTGACTTTCTGAAACAGCACAAGCTATCACTGGGCAACCCTAACTCTACGTTAACAATTTGTTTTGCCATTTAATTTCCAGTTTTTAAACAAAAAGAGAAATGTTTGTTGGTAGCAATTAATGATCATTCAGATGGTCATAGGCCTCACCTATGTTTGCTATTGATATGTAACTATGGCTAGGTAATAATCAAAATACTTAGCTTTTATATAGTGCTTTTTATCAGTAGATCTTAAAGAACTTTACAACATTATCCCCATTTCACAGATGGGACACTGACGCACCGAGTGATGACATGATTTGCCCACAGTCACCCAGAAGGCCAGTGGCAGAGCTAGGAATAGTCCAAGTCCAGTGGTGTTTCCACTAGGGCAGAAGTTAGGCCATACGTTGCTATGTGATGCCTCTGTACTCCTCCCCACTCCTGTGCATTTTGTTATAATGGAATAAGGATAATGATCATCCTCTGAAATGTTGCAATGTGTAGTTGCTAACAGGGCCAGTGAGGGGAATATCATCCATTGTCTATGTCCGAAAACCTTGACAGTTTTATTGCATGGTTGTTACAGTAAGGCACATGAGAGAAGATTGATGTGTCTCTCTTCCTTCTCCATCTCCTGCCTCACCATTCCCCGCAGTATGTAGCTCCCCCACCAACATTTCCAGCTCCTCCTCCCATCCCAGCTATTAGTTGGCACTGTAGAAGCCATTCACATGTAAGAAGTTGCTCCTTGCTGTCTGCTGACCTGTGGTGTTACATACACATATCACAGGCAGCAACTTACTGGAGGGGCATGCATGCTACCTTGGTTATGTAGCTGAGCTGCACACTGAGCTGGGCCACTCATTCTCAATACCCACTTCCAGCTGGGATTCCCACCACTGTTTCAGCTAAGCCTCTCCAGCCATGCTTCAGGTCTACCCAGCTTACAGGGGGGCAGGGAGCAAGGCTAAGACACTCCTAGGAGAGCAGTGAGCCCCAGATTCCAGATGACATGAAGGGACTAGGGAGTGGGGTTCAGATTCCCCTCCCCCTGGTAAAGCAACCCCCCCACCAGAGCCCAGAGGGCAGGAAAGATTTTAGCCTTAAGTTACTATAATATCCACTTATAAATGTAAACCACTGGATAACAAACCACATATTAGGAGCAAGAGTAGTTGGGAATGCATATGCTAATGATAATATGATACCTCCCTCCCAAACGAGAGTAAATACATAAACCTTTATCACCATCTACTTTGAGAACCAAAATCAAAGAGAAAATTCTGACTCTAAAATGAGAATAAAAGAAGCAAATTTACCTACCTCTGCTTCCTTTATTAGTACAAACTCATTTTACACTTTTCTCCAAACAAATAATAATAGCATTTTCTGTATTCCTCATCCGTGTCCTTTTTCAAAGACAGCATTTAACATCTATTGTTTTGAGCAATTTTTATCATTCCTGATGATCTATGTCATATTTTGTTTCCTGTTCTATGCAAAATGCAGATAAATTGGGTGTGTACTTTGGTGGCAGGGGAAGGGAAGAGTTGGTTATATGGGCAGCATAGATATTATGAAACATCTTCAGAGAAATCATTCAAATCAAATCCTGGGCTTTGTTTCTTTGGATGCTGCCTTCTATGCTGTAGGCAGCTCAGAATGTCTTATATAGAAAAAGAAGGGCAAAAGATTGCAAAGGATGAAATCCTCCTATATTGCATCATTAAACTTCAACAACATCTGTCATCTACTATGGCATTGACGTCAAATCTCACAATACTATTTGCATCAATCTGTTCATCCTATTGAAGAACAGCTTACTATGGAATTGGACAAGACACATTATTTCAGCTGACACTTTCTAACAAATATTTTTTAAAAGTCTTCTATTTACTATATCTGCCATATGTTGTCCCACCCCTCTTTCTCCATCATGAAAACCTCCTGTCTTTGACAGTGACCTCTGAGATATACCCTCTGCACTGCTCTACTTCATCCACAATAAACCTTTTTATATATTCTTCCCCAAACAAACCCCTTTCAATCCCAATTTAATTTTTTTTACTGTATTTTCCTCAGCCTCACATTGATGATTTCTAGCCTCTCTTGTACTTAACTGTGAATTTATTTCTGTGTCTGTCCCAATTAGAATGTGAGCTCCTCATGGAAGAGACCATGTCTCTCTACGTTTGTAAAATGTCGTGAACGCCTGTTGTGCTATTTAGGTAATGATTAAATAAAAAATAATAGAATAAAATGTGAAGCAGTTCACCCACAGCTGCCAAGTTTTGTTCTAGTATGTAGAAACTTATGCAAATTATGTAATGAGCTAATTTGCATACATGTAAACAATCCACATATAGACATACATTTAAATTTACGGTCAACTCACCCTGCCCTGAGCAGTGGTGGTGGGGGAGGGTAGGTCATGGAATTACACAAAACTTGTCAGATCTGGCTCAAACAGGTAAGTGGGGAGGTGTTCAAGGGTGTCTGGGAAGGTTCCTCCTGCTGGTGAGGGCTAAATGGGTCTTGGGGGGTTATAGTATGCTTGGGCTCCCAGATGAGGAGTCCACTGGAAGCTCGGAGTCTGCTAGAGGTTCCTTGTGGGGGATGATGGGAGCAAGGGGAATCTGGGACTGATTATCAGGTCCCATCTTATTCTGCTGCTCCAGCTGCTTTCATGAGCCACCACTATCTCCCAGCTGCTGGTTCTTCTAGGGCCTGATCCCACAGAGAGAGAAGGCACTGAGCTGCCTGCTCAGCAGATGGCAGAGGGGCCTCTAGAGACCCAAAGGCACACCAGCAAGCAAATGACTGTAGACTTTACACAGTTCAGTTAGGTGCCTTACACACTGGGTAATGTGGGAATGAAGACGAGGCTGCCAAATGTGTGATTTTCACACATAATGCATGCCATCTGGCAGCCCTGCACATCGGGTTTCTCAGCTCTTGCATTCTGAAAGGAATTAACTGCTGAAACGCTGACTCTGCACTTTTCTCTTGGACCCATAATCTTGTCTGGGACATTGCTCTAAAACAATCGAGACTGTCAAATCTTCCCACATTTTTTTTTCCTGGTCTGTTTTTGACTATTGCACCAAGGTCCAGGGTCCAGGAAACTTTATCAAGGTTCCGCAAAGGTTCCTCAGAGCTGCAGACCATTGCACTCAATATATGATGTTTTTTCCATCTTACAAAATAATCTAAGATTAAACATTAGCTACTCATTTTGACACTCGTATCTGGACAGACCTTTCCCGATTGCATGGCAGATAGACAAAGATGATTTCTGGCAAGTGCTTGAATAACTCTGAAAACTCATGAGACTTTTGCTCGAGTCCAGTTAAATATAAAAATCTCTACTTCAATAGCTCATTGAAGCAAATGGAATTCCATCTATTATACTGTGATAAAGTTCCTGCTCTATCTTGGTGGGTCCTGCACTTATTGGCGGATTTTCTTGCCTCAGAGATTCACCATGTGGGTTGGAGAACAGCCCAGAGAGCTTCCCCTCTGGAAGAGCCCTCTACCAGACTCCTGTACCCCACTGGTCTGGGTCTGTCACAATATGCTTGGAAATATTCTTAATAAAAAAGTATCAATTGTTGAATATATGATGTACAGTGATATCAAAATGGGCATTGTTCTTATTTCTGCCCAATGGGCCAAGTTGGAATACCTTTTGGAAGCCTATATAATTGTGTAGAGAAAGTCAATATTGGAAAACTGCATTTAGTCATTTAAACCACTTGTTTCCTTTTGGGGGGGGGGAGATGGAGGAGAGAGAGGAACAAAATGAGGGAACATACAAACCTCACGTTCAGGCCTTGTCTTACATTGGCAGATGGGGGATCCGGCTCAGATTCTTTGCTGCACTTTTTTTGTTCCAGCAAGTGACTCCCTGCTTCATGGGAAAACCAAGTTCTTTGCTGTGTACAAAAACCCATCTCTAGAGGTCCTGACACCACTGACCAAAATGAACTCATCAGGATTCATCCTTTCCCTTATCTAGTATAAGTAGTTTGGGGCATCTCTTTAGGTTGTTCAGTGAAACTTCATGCCTCCTCTACTAACTATTTGTTGAGGGTTCCTTCTTCAGCCCTCCCCTTTTCTTCATCCCAGGTGAGGTGTTTGATCACCATCATAAATACAAATGTACACATAGAAAAAATACATAAATCCAAACATGTAACTCGGAGTTCTCAGTTGTCCAGATAGCTTTAATCACAAAAGTCACATTTAATTATTTCCTCCTTTTTTTTTAAAAAAAAGAGATTCTAGCACCTATAACACCTAAGCTATGATAACTTTCATATTTCCTGAGCTTCTTCACTGAACTGCCTCACCACTGAGTCATCTCTACACTTTCTTGTCCTTTAAATAGCTTAGCCATCTGTGTCAAATAACTTCCTTTTAACACTCACCACATTATGTTTTTCTACCCGGTTCAGTTGATTTTAGATATTAACCTCATCAAAACCCCAGGTGGGTGTTAATACAGCTTTGTGTGACAGAACTGATGCCTTTGTCCACTGGCAAAATAAGGCTAATTAGAGGGAAGGCAAACAAAGAGAGAGAACTTATTTTTTCTGAACATGAACTGCCTGTGGTCTGAACTGAATTTGCCACTATGAACTTCCCACACTGTAACATATAAATACCAGAGTTAATGGCTGAAAACAGCTTAAGAAAATAGTAAATACAATATATTTCTTAGCCAATTTGGAGTCTAGGCTTCAAAATAAATCTTACATGTAAAGAGCTCAATCCAGAGCATCTCTGGAGAATTACGGAGCTCGCTCAACCCCCAGCCAGGAACCTCAGAAATCAATACAAGCTGATGGTGCAGAGCACTTCCTCAAAAGGATTTCAACACTTTGTGAGTGTTGGATAGGGATGCAAGAATGTGTACATACCCTTCTGTTTCTTTCTCCCCTCTTTTATTAACACAAAATTAACAGTCATGTGGATTCAGGGAGCTTGGTTAAGCTTCTTGTACAACAAACAAGAATTTTTCTTTGCCATTTATTAAACAAACATAACAAGCAAAGCAGGGCAGGGGAGGGGAGAGGGTATCTAGAACATTTACAACTATTAAAAACTAACAAACAAAACATTGCTTGATAGTGTCTGAAAGGACATTAAATGCTCAAAGCAGAGACAGACTTCTCCGCCATTCCCTGGCTTGCGGAAACTCCCGCTCCTCCCTAGCTAGTGTGCGGAGGGCTCATCAAGCAGGCAAATCTTAAGAAGGAACAGTAGGAGAAACAGGTGCCTGGCTGAGGATTTTCTGAGATTCCCATGCTTCCTATCCGTGGAGCAACAGCCACACCTGGCAGATAGAAAAGGTGTTTATCCTGGGAATCCTCTAATCATTTCTGGTCCTTGAAAGGAAGATTTGCCCCTTCTATCCTGGAATCCAATCCCACTCCTCCTCTCCAGGAGAAGGGAAGGAGACACCCACCAGCACCCAGTCTCCTTGAAACAGATTTTATGCAAAATCTCTCTGTTAACTGACCTTCTCTTCACTCATGCAATTTAGGGAAATTTCAGGGGGAAGTACTACCTGGATCCTTCACTTCTACTGTTTTTACATCATTACAGATTCTCCATCCTGGTTATGTCTAAATGATGGTATTTGTAAAAGGTCGGTTGGAAAATATGCTTACTGGGCTCCACACAATGAAAACTATTATAGCAAAATCTATCTCTAGCCCAGAACATGATACTGTGGGGAGGAGGCTTGGTGTTTAAACTTTTCCTTGTCTCTTCTCCCTATGTTTTTTATATTGTGAAAATCTCTGGGTAATGACAAAGCAGGGATGAGTGTTCTCAGCTCCCACAACAGCTGTTGCTTATCTTGCATTAGCCGTTAAAAAAAGTGTAATGATATTTAACATGCTGCAGATATGGAGAATGTGGTACACTAAAGGCAGTTTAGAACAGCTGGAGTAAATTGGGAAGAAAGCAGTATAATCTTCCCATTGTTCAACTGGAAAGTATGCATCTTCTCAATGCACTACAGTGTAGAGTAAGGCCAATCTCTGTTGAAGTATAAACAGATCAATAAGGGTAGAACAGAAGATTAACATCTTCAGAAATAACTCAGTTTATACTAGTTTCTCATTAAGTTTTTTTGGTGTTTCCTCCATTGCCCTACACTCTTTACAATGTTTCATGTATCTGTGATATCATTTAATCAGTCAGAATAAACACAGCGGACCAAATTCACTATAGGCATAAGCATGTGAAACCTCATTCCTGTAGTGTTGTGTTCACTTACTGTATTCCAGCTGCGAATCTGGATCACAATCCTGAAAGCCGGATGTATTATGAAAGTTAAAGGAAGATTTGGTTTTGTTTGTTTTTTAAATATACAATTATTTAATTTATGTAACCCTGAATACATATTCTACCAGTGTGATATATAAATTATGTTAAAACTAAGTTTAACTTTAACACTAAACCATCAAGATTTTTTGCTTGAAAAATCCTAAACCCATGTGGAAAACACCAAAAAAAAAAAAAAAAAAAAAAAAAAAAAGCAACAAAACCCCCCAAACCCACCATATTTTGAACAGCCTTATAGCTTTAGTTATTTTGTTTAAGTAATTTTATCATATTCTGTTACAAAATACAAATATATTTTAAAAGAGGTTTTAAAAGTATTTCAATGTCAATTACATCATTTTATATTTACAGTACCCCAAGTGTGCTAGGTCTCTCATAATACAAATAAGAAGGTGTGGTCCCACTAGGGTGGACTGATTTAAATTATAATGGCACTGCTGATATAGGACTCAGTTAATAAAGAACTAAAGAAGGGTAATGTAATGAATGCAAATAAACATAAGTTTAAAGAAAATAAATCCTGTCAAACTAACTTGATATCTTCTGTTGATGAGACTACAAGTTTGATTGATAATGGTAACAGTGTTGACATAATATACTTAATATACTAAGACTTCTATAAGGCATTTGACCTGGTATCACATGACATTTTGATTAACAAGCTAGAACAATATTGTGATGATGTATCACATAAGGCTTTATGGAAATATGCTTATGAATATATATGACATAACTGGAATATGTTCTGTGCTACATATACTCTCTCTTTAGCCAGCTGAAGACCAAAATGGAGGGGTTTCTCATGGGCTTAAATCGACTTTCTCTTGTGGGTGGAGACCCTCTCCTCTCTCCTATGCAAAGTCCAACTACTAAAAGGAGTTCTGGAGTCACCTGGGCTAGTCACATGTCCATGCATGACTCACAGTTTTTACAGGCAGAAGCCATTGCCCACATGGTATCTTGAATGTCTCCAGGAAGACTTCTTCTGTGGATTGGAGCATTCCAAGATGCCTTGTTCCTTAAGTGCTTCCTGACTGGGCACTTAACTTTGTGAATTCCTTTCTACAGGAACTGACCAAATGCTCTACTAAGATTATTTAGAAATCAAGCCAGTACATGGCCAATATTCATAACTTTGAGTACAAGAATGATACATGCATACAAATAGGATTAATAGATTCAGTTAGATTATAACCTTGACATAGATATGTTACATGGCATATGTAGCACAGAACATATTCCAGTTATGTCATATATATTCATAAGCATATTTCCATAAAGTCTTATGGGATACATCATCACAAATATAAATTTAATGTGGCACACATTAAATGGATTAAAAACTGGCTATGTGATAGGTCTCATAATGTAATGGGGAATCGTCATCAAAAGGTCTGTTTACAGTGGGGTCCTGTAGGGGTTGGTTCTTGGCCCTACACTATTTAACCTTTTTATCAAGGACCTGGAAGAAAACATAAAACCATCATCAATGAAGTTTGCATATGACACAAAAATTAGGGGAACAGTAAATGATAAGAGGACAGGTCACTAATTTAGAGTGATTTGGATTACTTAGTAAAACTGGGCACAAGCAGTGTTTTAATACAGCTAAACATAAATGTATACACCGAGAGACAAAGAATGTAGGCCATATTTATAGGATGAGGGACTGTATGCTGGGAAACTGCGATTCTCAAAAGGATTTGAGGGCTGTGGTAGATATCAGCTGAACATGAGCTCCCAATGTGACGCTTTGGCCAACAGAGCTAATATGATCCTTGGATACATGAATAGGGGAACGTCAAGGAGAACTAGAGAGATTATTTTACCTCTGTATTTGGCACTGGTGTGACCACTGCCAGAATACTGTGTCCAGTTTTGAGGCCCACAATTCAAGAAGGATGTTGATAAATAGGAGAGGAGAGCCACAAGAATGATTAAAGAATTAGAAAACATACCTTAGAGTAGGGTGACCAGACGTCCCGATTTTATCGGGACCGTCCCGATATTTCCTTGTTTGTCCCGCGTCCCGACCGACATGCGGTCGGGACAACCGGACAAACAAGGAAATGCCCCGGAGCCTAGAGCCCGGAAGTGCTCGCACCCCCCCCCCGCCCCGACTCCGCCCCCTCCTCCCCCGATTGGCTCCCTCCCCGAATCCCCGCCTCTTCCCCAGGCTCACCCTTCCTCCCCCCTCCGCAAGCGCTGGAGGGAGGCCCGGGAGACTCAGGGGAAGCGCGGGGCCGGGGGCCAGGGTGAGTAACAGTCCGGCCTGGTCCCCAGCAGGCAGGACTCAGTTGGGTGGTAGGGCGAGGAGGGGGGCGGCCCGCGGGGCCAGGCGGTGGCTGTTCTCACCCCCGGGCAGCAGGACTCGGGAGCAGCCGCTGCTGCAGCTCCCACTGCCGCGGGGGAGGAAGCGGCCATGGCGCTCCGCGGCTGCGGCGCCTCCGAACCCCCCGAGCCGGGGCCTGCTGCGGGGACCCAGCAGCGCGTACGCTGGGCCCAGCCCCTGGCCAGTCGCATCTGGGCTCTGCCCAGCTGGTGCAATCCCGCGGCGGCCCCGGAGCGGAGGCATCGGCAGCCCAGCCCCGTTCGTTCCCCTGCGGGACCCGAGCGGGACGGGGGGGCTGGGGCCTGCTGCCCCCACTCCGGGGCCGCCGCGGGATAGCACCAGCTGGGCAGCAGCCCAGACGCGACTGGCCAGGGGCTGGGCCCAGCGTGTGCACTGCTGGGTCCCCGCAGCAGGCCCCGACTCGGGGGGTTCGGGGGCACCAGAGCCGCAGCCGCGGAGCGCCATGGCCGCTTCCTCCCCCACGGCAGTGGGAGCTGCAGCAGCGGCTGCTCCCGAGTCCCGCTGCCCGGGGGGGAGAACAGCCGCCGCCTGGCCCCGCGGGCCGCCCCCCTCCTCGCCCTACCGCCCGACTGAGTCCTGCCTGCACTCGGGGCCAGGCCGGGCTCTCACTCACCCCGGCCCCGCGCTTCCCCTGAGTCTCCCGGGGCCTCCCTCCAGCGCTTGCGGAGGAAGGTTTTTTTTTTTTTTTTTTGGCCCCGCCCCCCACCACGCCCCCCCACGTCACCCCCCCCCCCCCCCGCGTCCCGATATTTGTCTTTGGTGATCTGGTCACCCTACCTTAGAGTGATAGACTTAAGGAGATCAATCTATTTAGCTTAACAAAGAGAAGGTAAAGGGGGGGGGGACTATCTACATGGGGAACAATTATTTAATAATGAGCTCTTAAATCTAGCTGAGAAAGGCATAACATGAACTAGTGGCTGAAAATTGAAGGTAGACAAATTCAAACTAGAACTAAGGCATACATTTTTAAGAGTTAGGGTAATTAATAAATTGGAAAAAGGTTATTAAAAATCTTTTGCATTTATAACTAATTGATTTATTACACAAGGGTGGTGTTATCTATAGTTAGTGAATTGAACCATAGGCGTCAACTTTCAAAAAGGTTGGGAGGTGCTCTGCCCCAGACCCCACTCCCCTCCACTCCTTCCCCCAAGACTACACCCTGCCTCTTCCTGTCCCTGCTCCTCCCCTGCCCCACCTCTTCCCGTCCAGTTCTGCCTCCTCCCCCAAGCACGCTGCATCCTCGCTCCTCCCTCCTCCACCCAGAGCCTCCTGCCTGCACGCTGCAAAACAGCTGATGGTGGCGGGCAGGAAGCGCAGGGAAAGCAGGAGGCACTGATCCGTGGGGCCTGCCAGCGAGCAGGAGGCACTGGGGGGAGCTGACAGGGGGCTGCCCGTGAGGACCCACGGAGTCGGCGCCTATGAATTGAACTAATTGTTTCTGGTTATCACGTCCTTCAAGATTTTAGAACTAGTAGACCTCATCCTCTCATACCTTCTTTTTATTCATAGATTGGAAAAGGAAAATGTCTTTCCTGCTTTTTCAACTCCCAATCAGTGACAGTTTCTCATTTTTGAATGAACTAGTCATTGAATTGAACTAACTGAATAAACTGAAATGAAAAAAGTACTTACTGAACCTCCAGAAAAGGCTACTGTTGTCAAAAGCTGGTTTAGCACTTCAGCAAACTCTTTCCAGGTGCTTAGCCAGTGACTTCCACCAGTTCAGTGGCTGACTTTATTTAAAACTTGGCAGTAAATGTGTATTGGGTAATATTATTTTATTTGTTTTAATAGAGTAAGTTTAGGCCTTAACATGGGTTGTCATAATTTCAAATTTAACTTTAAATGGATTTATTAAAAAAAATAAATCTGCATTTAATTTAAATTTAGAAAAATCTGATTTTCCTTTTATTAATTTTTTTTATCTACCCTGGGTCCCAACCTCAAATGGTACATCTACACCTCAAGTGAAGGTGTGATTGTAGTATGAGTAGGCACACTTGTGTTAGCTTTAATTTAGCAAGCACAGGTAACAGTAGTGTAGAGGTGGTGGTACAGACCTCAACATAGGTTAGCTGCCTAAGTACAAGCTGCCAGGGACCCTACGTACTCTTGTTGCTAACCAGTGATGAAATTCATCCTGCCACATGTTACCCATGTTATCTAGCTTGAAACTAGTACAGATGTGCCTACCTGTGCTACAATTACATTTTTACTTCCTTCACTTGCAGTGTAGACCTAGCTTAAGAATTTAAAATCTAATTCAGACATGTTGCAACAAAATGTGGGAGGAAAACTAGAGTGTAAAAAAACAAACATTGAGAGCTGCTTGGGTACAGAAAAAAGACTGATGGTACAGAAATATGATTATGATATGGTTATTATAAATACATGCTTATGTTGTTAGTCAGCAAAAGATTGTGCACAACATGGTGGTTTACATATTACATAATCTATTTATTGATTTACAGTATAAATAAATGTGACTACTTTCTTGTAGGCATCCTGGTGGAAATGGATCTTAAGCAGGGATTTAAATTAGCAGGCATAGTGGCCTGACAAGCCAGCCCAGAAAATGTGTTCCATATAAAGGGATTGATGTGGGACATACCCCTTAGCCTCACCACTAATACTAAAGTGGGTTGGAGAAACACTGTCTAAAAGCACCTCATGCTTTCACACTGGTGCTGATCCTATTTGCAGGCTCTCAGAAAATACAGTAAATACATTAAAAAGCAACAGAGGGTCCTGTGGCACCTTTAAGACTAACAGAAGTATTGGGAGCATAAGCTTTCGTGGGTAAGAACCTCACTTCTTCAGGCGCAAGATGTAAATACATTAGAATTTTATGTGATAACTGATAAACTGCATCCTAGAATCAACAACTGAAATAAAATTCTGAAGAGAAAAACAAGCACACTTTGCACCATACGTGATCTACTCCTTCAGAAACTGGTTACTATCCAAGAAATATACTCAGAGCTTACTGTAGTATTATGTTTGGTATGCTTATGACTATCAAAATACTCTGTTTATAGAACAAAAAGACTAATATTGACATAGTCCCCTTCCTTTCTTCACAGATGTGTAGATGATAAGAGGAGACATTAATTCACAAAGCCAAGATTATGAGGCTGTCCAGAAGAATAAACGCTCACTATTATTTTGAAAGAATCTTTTTTCAGCAACATCATTTCTGTTGCTGTTTAATTTTACAAGAAAAATCTTAAAATATAACTTAACTGGAAACAAGTTCTTATACTGGAAAAGATAGGAACAAAAAACAATGTGAACTTTCATTTCTTTACAATAATCAAATATGTTTTAAAAAAACCTCAGCAGTATGATTCACAATAAAATGTAACACCAGAAACTGATTTGATGTTTAATTTTATTGTTGTAGACCCCCGTTAGTTCCTTCGCATTGAATGCCCAGTGACTAGACTCTGAGGGGTCATGGAATACACATTTGCATCATATCTTGAAGAAACGCAGTTACAGGAAGTAACTGTTTCTTGTTCTTCAAGTAGAGGCAGCCATGTATTCCACTTAGGTGACTCACAAGCAGTACTTACCCAAGGAGGCAGGGCTCAGAGTCTGTCTAAACAAAAATAGCAGGACTGCCCTACCAACATTTGCATCCATTCTGGATGATGCGATCAGGGGCGGCTCTATGTTTTTTGCCGCCTCAAGCACGGCAGTGAGGCAGCCTTCGGCGGAATGCCTGCGGGCAGTCCGCTGCTCATGCGGATTCGGCAGCGTTTCTGCGGGTGATCTGCCGGTCCCGCGCCTTCGCCGTACCCACTGCCGAATTGCTGCCGAAGCCGCGGGACTGGCGGACCCCCCGCAGGCATGCCGCCGAAGGCTGCCTCACTGCCGCCCTCAAGACGACCGGCATGCCGCCCCCCGTGGCGTGCCACCCCAGGCACGCGTTTGCTGCGCTGGTTCCTGGAGCCGCCCCTGGATGCGATGATGGCATAATGGTTCATAAACATATGTATCGACAATCACATAGCAGCCCTGCAAATATCCAATATTGAGACGTCATTGAGGGACAACAATATTGATGTCAAGTATCAGAGGGATAGCCATGTTAGTCTGGCTCTGTAAAAAGTGACAAAGAGTCCTGTGGCACCTTATAAACTAACAGATGTATTGGAGCATAAGCTTTCACGGGTGAATACCCACTTTGTCAGATGCAGGTCAATATTGATGTAGCTTGTGCCCTCATACAATGAGCTCTCATCCACTGAGGAGGCATGGTCAAAGCCTACAGATCCACTTACAGATCATTTGTGAAGAGTCTGCTTGCCCCTTCATATGATCTGCCTATGACACAAACAGATGAGGCAAAGCATGAAATGGTTTAGTCCCGTCCAGGTAGAAGGCTAGACACCACCTGACATCTAACATATGGAGACGCTGCTCCTCCGGAGCTGAATGTGACTTAGGAAAGAATATAGATTCAAATGAAACTGAGAGACCACTTCAGACACAAATTTAGGGTGTGGTCATAAAGAATTGTCCTTAAACAATTGTGCATACAGAGGCTCTGCCATCAGAGCCTGCAACTCACAGACTCTCCTTGTGGATATTATAGTCACCAGAAACACAGTTTTCTGACACAAAAGCAGAAAGGGACAAGAGGCCAGAGGCTTGAATGCCCCTCAGCAGCCAGTCATCCAGATAAGGGAAGATACAAATTCCCCTTTTTCTGAGGTACGCTGTCATCATGACCATACACTTGGTAAAACTGGGGCGTGGGGGGGAGGGGGAGAGGGAGAGAAGAGAGGCCAAAAGGAAGCACTGTGTATTGAAAATGATGCTTCACCACAATGAACCAGAGGAGTTTTCTGTGGCTAAACAAAATCACCACACCAAAAGAGGCATCTTGAAGGTCTAGAACAGCAAACCAGTCGTTCTGAGACAACATGGGGAGGATAGTCAACAGGGTGATCACTTGGAACCTCATGAACCTGATATAGTAGTTGAGGCTGTGAAGGTCGAGAATGGGTCTTACCCCTCCTTTGGATCTGTGGACAAGGAAGTACCGAGAATAGAAACCCTGACCCCAGTGTTCCAGAGGAACTTCCTCCATGCTCCCATACCCAGTAGAAAGCAGACCTGCTCAAGGAGCAGTATCCCAAAGAGTGATGGGAGGGAGTGTTTGGAGGAGGAGTGGAGAGGAACTGGATAGCATAGCCCTATCAGACAGTGCTTAGGACCCCATTGTCAGTTGTGATTGAGCCTCGAACACTGTAAAAGTGAGCCAGCCTCTCCCCGAACAGAGGTAGGGTAAAGGAAATGATGACTGGACCACTGTTCTGGACAAAAGAGTCAAAATGGGTGCCGGGTGGGGGGTATGAGGGAGGGCGTGTTGATGGGCCAATCCCTGGACCTGAATGCCTTCCCCTCTGGGACCTTTGCCTTTTCTGGGGTAGCCCCACTGTCTCAGGGGAGGAAAAGGCTGCCTAATGTGTTGCAGATGGTATTACTGCTGCTGCTGCTGTTGGCCACCATAGTGGTGCCTTTGCTCTGTCAGTGTATATACTCCCAAGGAACATAGGGCAACCCTAGAATCCTTCAAGGATTGCAGAGTCTTGTCCATCTTGTCAGAAAATAGCATCCAGGCATCAAAGGGCAAACTCATCCATCTATAGACTGCAGGAGCAATGCCTAAATTCTGCATCCAGGATGCCCTTCTCATGAGCACTGTGAAGGTCATAACTCTGGCCAAAGTGTCCACGGCGACTAGCATGGACTGCAACAATATCTTGGCCGCCTCGATGATGAATGTCGAAATTCCTCTTTGCAGGTTTCTGGCAGCTGGTCTGTAAACATAAATATAGCCATCCAAATTACAAAGTCATATTTGAACAACGATTGCTGATTCACAATCTGCATTTGCAGGAAGCAGGCGGTGTAGACCTTTCTACTCATCGAGTCCATCCTTTTAGAGTCTTTTGTTGTTAGGAGTGTCTTTAGAATTTGGGGCTACATGGGAGTAAAACCCTTCAACTCCCTGCATCAGGACAAAGCAGCCTTTCTCTGGGCATTTTGCAGTAGGTGGTACAGAAGCCGGCATTCTCCAAAGAATCTTTCCAGGCTCTAGGAGTGCATCGTTAATAGGTAGGGCCACTCTCCCAGGAACAGACAGCTGTAGGATATCCAACAACTGATGGGTATTCTCCTATGGAAATTTGATCTGAATGCCCAAGGAAGCAGCCACCAGCCACAACAGGTCCTAGTAGACCTTAAAATATTAATGCAATGAAGTAGAGGAAGAACCAGGCACCACCGAATTGTCCGGGTATGAGGAAGAGGTAGTTAATTGCACCAAGGCCAGATCCTGCTCCTGGATTGGTGGAAATAGAAGGGATGACTGCATGTGCCACACAGGGGGAAGTCTCACTGGTGCCTCACCTGTGGTGGATCAATGGTCCCCGCCATTGACCTGCCCAGTGATCTGTTTTAGAGAGGAGGGATAGCTCAGTGGTTTGAGCATTGGCCTGCTAAACCCAGAGTTGTGAGTTCAATCCTTGAGGGGGCCATTTAGGAATTTGGGGATGTAGTTGGGGATTGGTCCTGCTTTGAGCAGGGGGTTGGACTAGATGACCTCCTGAGGTCCCTTCCAATCCTGATAGTCTATGATTCTATGAGGTGAGGAATGTGACTTCCATGATTGAGGAGCATCCCACAGATATCATGGAGGCCACTGGGTATAAGGATAGGGCATTGCTGGCCAGTAGTCGCCAGGCCAGGGCCCCCATCCCAAGCATGAGACAAATGCCAATTCTGGTACTCACGGTGCTCCATAAATGGCCCCGACGTGGGCCAGGAGATGTCCATCAAGGTGGAGGAAGACTCTGACCTCAATGCCAAGGAGCCTCAGGAGTCTTGGGATAAAGGTGGAGCCAGCCCTCAGGGGGTGAGTACCTGGTCTGACTCATCTGTCACTCAAAACAAAGGTGGGACAGTCATTGACGGTAAAAACAGTACTGCTAGCCCCAGATACACCTCCTTTGCTCCTGATGATGAAAGCAGCATTGACACCAGCATTAACATCGTGCTGGTCCATGCTCTTTCTGGAGGAGGCAAAAGAGTCCTCACAAAACCTGGAATGGTCCAAATTAATCTGATGCAACCTTTTCCTTGGTGCACTTGACTGGGAATGGCTCCTCCACCTCTTTGGAGTGTCGCTGGCCCCAGAATGTGAAATGGCAGCACTCTCAGAACCCAAGGGAGATCTCCAATTCAATGAGTGCCTCAGTGCCAAAGCAGATGGCATGGCCTGTTCAAGCAGGTATTGCTTTAGGTGAAGATCCCTTGCCATGTGAGTCCACTTTGTGAACGATCTAAAATTGAACACTGCTTCTTGATGTGGGCTTCCTCTAGACACACAAGCACTGTAAGTGGGGATTGTTGTTGGGGATTGCTCACATACACAATGGCAATGTTTAAACCCTGGTGAGGGCATCACCAGGTAAAAACATAACTAAATCTAACTGACACTAAGGGCACTAACTAACTATATGCAATTAGAAAAAAACACTAAGGGATAGTGATAGATTGTGAGGTGAAAAACACAGAGAGTTCCGACTTCAGCCACAGTCAGTAAGAGGGAACTAGGGGATTTGAGATGGCACTGCCTCAAATTGTTGAATTTACTAAGTTAAAATACTTTAAGAAGGCTGTTGGTCAGTATCACTGGTCACAGGGTTCTGAAAAAAGGAATCGCAGGTGCCTGAAACCAGAGCTAAGAGTGAGGAGTGCAAACCCAGTAAATAACATTTCTAAGAAGCACGTAAGGCCGCTAATGGGCTCACATTTTTGTACTGCCTGGGGGAAATCCCCTCTGAGTGGCTGGCTGTCCCCTTCGCCTGCTTCGTGGAGAGAAGCAGCCAATCAGGGCTGCAGCAAGAAGCAGCAGAGCTCTCTCTCCCTCCTTCCCCTCAGGAGTCAACACCACTCTCACAGGAAGGAGGAGGGATCAAGAAGAGCCCAGCAGCTTGGGGCAGCTCTGCTGCCTCCACCGTTCTCCTTTCCTGTGAGCATCGGGGACAGGATTGCTCCTTGTAGTGTGTTCATGATGATTATCTCAAAGTGTGCAGGAAGGAGTCAAGGCCAGCATGAGCCAGCTGTGTCCCCTGGGGCACACCAAGACACTCAGGGAGGACCCTTCCTTTGTTTAAGTCAGAGGGAAAGAAGTGGGGGTTTACTTGGGAAAGGGATGGAAGTGTAAAAGCTCATACATTTGAGTCAAAATTGACCATACATTGTGTTGCATATAAATTCTCTTGTATAACTTTTTGCTATTGAAAGTAGTTCAAGTGTGTATGTGTGTGAGAGAGAGCAACACATGCACACATAAAATTGCTAATCTGTAAAGGAACTGGTCAATAACCCTAACAACGGTGTTTTTGCTAAAAGTGGGATATGGAATTATTAAGATGGAGACAACAAATGAGGTATTTAAAATAGGTATTTAAAGAGAGAGAATTTTGCTTAGAGAGTGAGGAGTATAGCCAAACAGGAATCAGCTCAAGCTGGTTTTGAGACAATGTCACGTGCAGCTTGTTGCCATGTGTTTACAAGGAAAGTGACTGAAACAATCGTCTCATTTCAAATAGGTCACTGAAAGTGTAGTTCTACTCTTGAAAGTGACTTTAAAAAGATGGCATCGTGGGATTGTGTATTTCTTCTGTCTCATTGATTCCCTGCCCTCTCACCATCACAAACAACCCCATCATACAATCTCACTCATAAGTTTGTCCAGCTCTCTTTTAAAAATAAAGAGAGTTCTTTTCCCCCATTGGAAGGCTGTTCCAGAACCTGAGCCCTCTGATGGTTAGAAACCTTCATTTAATTTCCAAAAGAATTATCTTCCTTTCCTCCCTCTCCAGAAATTACCCGCTGGGTTATGGGAAGTTTGAATTAAGAAATAATGTGACCAAAAACTCTTATTCATCTACTATTAGTGAGCAGGAGCAGCATTCATGTTTTGCTACAATTTAGCTATCAGTGTGGATTTCTGTGATGAATCTTTGTACAATAGCTACAAAATATTAACATCATGGTAATTAAAAAAATGCAATCCTCTAAGTAACTGTGTCAGGAAATCACTTGAGTATATTCACAAGTGCCAAGTTCTGTTTCAGTCATTTACAAAATATAGTGTAGTACTAATGCATAGACTTGAACAAACTGAGAAGCCATCAGTATAGATTAAGAAAATATGTATCAATAGCCACATTAACTGATAATCAAGGTCTGAATTATTTTCTTTCCTTGATGCACTGGGGTTTTACAAATAACACCAATTAGCATTTCTCACACACCAAGATGAGAATAATAGTCTGTAATGTGCAAAGTGAACATGCTGCAGATACTACTATAGCTCGAAATGTGGAAATATCCAATTTTAGTAATATTATATTTTTGTGGCTATTTTTCATCTATATGTTTGATGTTCTGTGTCTTTAAGCTTTTCCTTCAGACAGGGACTAACTTTAACGGTGAATAAAGGAATAGTGAGCATAATGGACTCTGTGTGTGTGTTTATGTTAAATGTTGTGTTAGTGATATTTGTGGTATAAATAGCAATTACAATATACCTTTGACTACCTTACCTGCTTTCTGTCTGTTAATTTGTATCAGCCTGTGACTATTTGTCATACTTCATATTAAGGATACCTTTTAAACTAGTTTATAAATGGTTAATTAATGACTAGTAGAAGTTATAGATATGTTGCAGAAATTAATAGAATTTTAGAGATGGTTTTAAAGCATTTTCATAAATCCAATGTTTCTTTATAAGCAGCTGTTACAAACATGTTTCTTTATAAGCAGCTGTTACAAACATGTTTCCTCCTTTTTTCTTCTTCATTCCCTTAAAAAAATTGCATGGGTGTGAGATGTAGGAAGGCAGCATTTAGTTCCAGACCAATGACTGGTTTAAATCCCAATAGCTCATGAGTGATGAAAGCTAGAAGTGGCTGCTTTATACTAATGGAGAACTGGTAATCCCCACTTCTCCATTGGTACCTTTAGCTATGGAGCAGTATCACAGTGTCAATAATTTTTAAAAAGCTCTGTAAAGCATTGATAGTATAGTTTTTTTTTAAATGTGTTCACAGTGTATGATGGCATAATAATGGTATATTTTATATTTTATTGACCTGTGTGATAAATGAAGGGGGGAGGGTTGCTCCCTTTTATGGACACCCAGCCAGCCAGTAGCTATAAAATCCCTCTTAGTAGCTGTTCTCTACTTGCTTTACCTGTAAAGGGTTAAAAGTCTCACTGCTATGCATAGGTAAAAGGAAGTGAGTGGGCACCTGGCCAAAAGAGCCAATGAGAAGACGAGAACTTTTTAAAATTGAAACAAGACTCCCCTTTTGTCTGTCTGTTGTTGTTCTCGGGGAGAGGCGGACAGGAAGCAGTTATGCTGTGAGAAGCTTGGGCCAGGTATGAAAAATCATCAGTACCATACCTAGAAACTACTCATCTAAAACTCCAGATATGTAAGTAGATGAGGAAATGTCTGGGAAGACGCAATTAGGTTTACCCCTTTTATTTCTTTATGGCTTCCTCTGTGCTAACCCTAGGTGCTTTTGTTATGCTTGTAACCTTTAAGCTGGACCTCAAGAGAGCTATTCTGGATGCTGAATCCTTCTAATTGTTTTTTTTTTTAAATCTAGTAAAAGCCTAAGTCCCAGATGTATTTTCTTCTTTTTTATTTATTAATAAAATTTACCCTTTTTAAGAACAGAATTGGATTTTTGTGTCCTAAAATGTTTGTGCACATGTTGTTTAATTAGCTGGTGTCAACAGATGATTTCCTTTGTTTTTCTTCTCAGCTCTTCCCTGGGGGGAGGGAGGGGTGAAAGGGCTTGAGGGTACCCCACAGGAAGGAATTCCCAAGTGCACCTTCCTGGGTTCTCAAAGGGGTTTTGCACTTGGGTGGTGGTAGCATCTACCATTCCAAGGTCAGAGAAAAGCTGTAACCTTGGAAGTTTAATACAAGCCTGGAGTGGCCACTGTTTATTTTCAGAGTCCTTGCGGGTCCCCACCTTCTGCACTTGAAGTGCCAGAGTGGGCAATCAGCCTTGGCAACCTGCTGTTGGTATTACCTGCATGATTCTTGGTTCTTCTTTAAGTAGATGCAGTTGTGTATTCCACTTAGGTGTGTGCGTGCTCTGTGCCTTGGAGCTAGAGAATTTTGCCCAGCAGTACTTGTAGGCTCATGCCTCATACCCATAGTCATCGGCTGCTTCCTCCCCCCACGGCAGTGGGAGCTGCAGCAGCGGCTGCTCCCGAGTTCCACTGCCTGGGGGGAGAACAGCCGCCGCCTGGCCCCGCAGGCCGCCCCCCTACTCTCCTTACTGCCTGACTGAGTCCTGCCTGCTCGGGGCCAGGCCGGACTCTCACTTGCCCTGGCCCCGCGCTTCCCCTGCATCTCCCGGGCCTCCCTCCACAAGCACCGGAGGGAGGAGGAATGGTGAGCCTGGGGAAGAGGCGGGGATTTGGGGAGGGAGCCAGTGGGGGGAGGAGGGGGTGGAGTCGGGGCGGGGCGGGGGGAGGGCGCAAGCACTTCCAGGCTCTGGAGTATTTCCTTGTTTGTCCAGTGTCCTGACCGCACATCGGTTGGGACGCGGGACAAACAAGGAAATATTGGGACAGTCCCGATAAAATCGGGATGTCTGGTCACCCTATGGCAATCTGTCTGAAGTAGCAGAGAGACCCTCATATTTCAGAAGGAACCCATTTCCATATTGCTTTGTTTCAGCACCCAGAGTGTGATGTCTCTTGATGTCTCAGACTGTGTTTCTCCCAGTCAGCCATCAGCCTGAGCATTCTTAAAGAGAAGGCCTCTGAGGCCTGGTCCACACTAACCCCCCACTTTGGACTAAGGTACGCAAATTCAGCTACGTTAATAACGTAGCTGAATTCAAAGTACCTTAGTCCGAACTTACCGTGGCTCCAGACGCGGCAGGCAGGCTCCCCCGTCGATGCCGCGTACTCCTCTCGCTGAGCTGGAGTACTGGCGTCGACGGCAAGCACTTCCGGGATCGATCCCAGAAGATCGATCACTTACATCCGGACCAGGAAGTAAGTATAGACGTACCCTGAGATTGCTTCAATGGTTAGACCAATTCAGTCTTAATGGATTGTATTCACTAGCCTGATTACTGTGTATCCCCTGTAGATGAGGTTGCTGAAGCTGTCTGGGCATATGGAACCCCCTGGTTAGTCAGCTATAAAATCTGAGAAGTCAAACACATAAATCACTCTTTGGAATTTGGATACAGATTGAAATATGCAATTAATACAGATGCTTATACACATGCCTACTACTATATAAAGCTGAATTTGAACCAAACAGAACCACTGAATATTGACTAAGTGATAGCTGAGAGAGGCTTCTATGCTGGTAATGACATTTAATTAACTATTACTGATCATCTTCAAGCAAAGATGTGTGCACAAAGTGTGGTTGTCATACTATCCTCAAATGTATCCCTGGAGATGTATCTTAGGTCCATTATTTTTTATTATCTATCAAATATCACCAAACTAAGGCCAGTATGCTGCAAAACAGATCTGGAACTCCAGAGGAATTATTTTGTTTTCTCAAGATTTGATTATTGCAACTCTTTGTTTGCAGGACTACCCATTCTTACAGCTGGATGCAGCTCGTCCAAATACAGCTGCTCACAGCTGGAAGATACTGCTCCTGGTCTGAAGCATTTGCACTGGTTTCTGGTTAAGTAAAACATTGATTTCAAAGTTCTTTCATTCACATTCAAGGCCCTGACTGCCATTGTCCCAGCCTTTCAAGCTGAACTGCTCTCTAATTCCCAAGCAAGTAGGCTAGCCAGAATCAGCATGGCATTTGGTTTGTCCTATTCATACAGCATAGATGAGTCATTGAGAGCCACTCATTTGGTAATTATGCATTGGCTATGGAATTCATTGACTACTGCAATTAAGAGTAAGAAATCTAGTTTTCCTATAGGTTGACCAAAACTAGGGAGCAGATTCTCCTATTAGTCACAGCAATAAAAATCCAGAGTAACTCCACTGGGATTAGAATATGACCTAAAGAGCTCCAAAAGTGTCCTATTTCCGCCAGTGACTACCACCCCAACCCACATGCTGGTGAGTTGATTCATTTTCAAAAATGATTTTATGGCAGCAATATTGTTCTCAGTAAGATTTTATCTTTGCTTCTTTTTCTCTGTCTCCCAGTTTTCAGCTCTGGTCTATCTTTTTCACAGTTTCCAGCTTTAAATTTGTGAATTATACTCTGATCTTTATATGAATGGATTACTGGATCCGCAACTGTGAGTGCAATAAATCCATTGCAGACTGAACCAAACCATAGGTACAGTGGAGCCCACTTAAATGAATAACCAGTAAATGAATAGATTTGTTAAACAAATAACCACATTACCCCCCACATATTAATTTTTTGCATGTTTCTGTTGTACACAGAAGATGCCCTCTTCAGTTGTGAGATATGATGGGTCATTTTTAGAGAGACATTTTAAGTGTAAAAGCTATAATTTCTCAGAGTTGGTAAGACAACTCCCACCTGTTCTTGCTCTCTGTATGTGTGTATATATATCTCCTCAATATATGTTTCACTCTATGCATCCGAAGAAGTGGGCTGTAGTCCACGAAAGCTTATGCTCTAATAAATTTGTTAGTCTCTAAGGTGCCACAAGTACTCCTGTTCTTTTTTCTAAAATAATAGCTTGTAAACATCAAGTATTTAAAACAGAATGGAGAATATTCCCCACTTATGGTTCATACCGTGATCCCAAGAATTATAATGGGAGTTAATGCATTCATTAAAGTGAGCATATATCCTAGCATCAAACACTAAAGGCTGTTCTCCTAAATTTTGCCCAAAACTGCCACTGAATTTGGTGTTAACATTGAAAGCTGGATATGTCCCAATATTTGAAAAGCCAACATGCATAGCCATATAATGTGGCAAAGCATCCATTCATTTCAACAGGGATTCAATGAGCACAGATAGGGCTCTAATTGATTTTGCAAGCAACCTTGTGCACACAAGAAAACAACTGTTGTTCAGTTAAAAGGTTAAAAATTTCCAGTTTACATGAAGGTTTTAAAACTGCTATTGAGTGAGGGTAAATTCTGAATACAAGACATTTCAGCTATAAAACCAGTTAATTTTGCTAAGTGACAATAATGTCTGTCTGTCCGCCTGTATGTATTTTGTATTTATGTACAAAACCCCACAGCAAAGAAACACATAATTAAAGGCATCACACAACTTACACTAACCACATTATCATTACTACTTGCATTACAGGAGGCCCTAATCAGGTTTGTACTAGAGAGAGTTAACTCCTTCCCCATCAGCATGTGGTATGATTGCACACTGAATCAGAGACATTAATGGACAAAATTATGTTATCAATAGAAACTATAAGAGAGTACAGTGATATATGGCCAGACACAAAATATCTACATTCCAAAACTTCTTGATTGCATATGACTGACCTCTCCATTTTTCAATATTATTGAAGGTATATTACAAAATTAAAGGTATTTCATAAAAATTGCCACTCAGATTCTTTCTAAAGTAAGGCTCTCAATCTTTTTAGAGAGGTTTTTTGGTTTTTGTTTTTTTTTATTTATGGTTAGAATCAGGAGTGAGGCTATATTGTATTATGTAAATACGTATTCCATTGGTTTATTCCTACTTCTTTCCCAGATGTATTTTTTATAGTTACTTATTTCCACTAAACTAAACTAAATCTTAAAAAGCCAAATGATTCTTATTTTTCAGCTCATTACAATATTTTTACTGATAATTTTTTTTTCCCTCTTGGTGCTCGCAATCACAATCAAAGGGCTAATTAAGGAGACACAGATTTGCATCCTTTGTGCTTTCAAACTACAAACATATGGAGCATTATGCTGGACAGTATTTCAGACTGTAGATAGAGCTAAAGCTTCACACTGCAACAAAATAGCTCTTCCTCCCAATAAGGGTTCCAGTTCTCAGCAAGAAGAATGTCTATCATAACATGGCATAATCAGCAGGAGAAAAAGCATGGGAAAAGGATTTTCAGTAGTATAACAGAGGAACTGAAAACATGCAGCTACCCAAACACCTTGCAAGCACATCTTAACTTGCCAAATCAAAGGCATCAGCTACAACATTTCTATTTGCAGATGATCATGTGCCTCTGATGTGGGAGGAGCCTAATTTTCTTTTGAACTACTCTGCAAATCTTCCATTTCAAGAAAAAAGTTTTATGAGAAATGTTACAATTCTAGTCCTAGCAACATTCTGTGTAAGAAATGACATACAGAATTCAGGATACTAGACAACATTTTTTTATTTTAATTTGACAATTCAACTGCAATGATAAACATTTAAATGAATTAATAATAGGTGAAAATTTAGGCCACCTATATTGTGCTGGGGCTTCTTACCACTTGAGAATGAATGTAAAATATATATTTATTTTATACAAATGGAAGGCTTATGAAGTGATGCTGTGTTGATACTACAAAATAATTACACTTGGTACTTGGAAAAAAATCAATAGACAACAGATGGTCTACATTCTTCTTTACTATGGGAAGTAAAAAAATATGGTGATGATTCTAATCTCTGAGCAGCACTCTCTTTTTCTAAATTCCTGGAAGGGGGAGAGGAGCTTCATGAATCCAAAGTTTAATCATTTTCCTGATGCTTGAAAAATCAGTTTGAATGGTGGATGCAAAAAAGCTGTAGGGATGCTCTGTAGGTATTAGGCTTAACCAAAATGGCCATTACCTGACAACCTTGTTCCATTACAAATGTTTCCTTTGGGGAAAAATAAATGAGCTATAAGCACTTCCTGGTTCTCTTCTCTGTAGAGGGAATAGTTACTATCAAATATTGAATTGCTTGTCACATGCTAATTCATGATGACAAAAGTTTGCAAGTGCTGCAGTGCAACTCTTACTACAGTTTAATTAAACCCAAGTACAGCATTGCTGGGATTAAAATGGGAGAATAGGAGAAACACCTACTATGAATAAAACTACTTGATCCTTTTAGAAACACGCCACAGTATACTGTGGAGGTTGCTCAGGGGTTGGTAATGGGATAAGGAGCTCAGTTTAGGATCCTGGTTTAAACAGGTGCAGACCGATAGTGTCCCTATCTCATAACTGTTCATTGAAATAAGTTGGTTCGTCTTAGTTCAGTTTCCACATGACAAAAATCACAACACTAAGCAAGAAATGACAGCTTGGAAGTCTTAGCAGCTCAGCACAAGATTGAATGGGCCTGCAACTAACCTCTAATCCCATCAGGAGGGCCCTCTAGAACAGGGTTGAGAGTGATCTGATCTAGCAAATAATGTCACCCAGTACTTTCGGCATTCATTACAATTTCCTGCACTTAGTACAGGAAATACTGCAAAGAATAAGGTAATATAATTTAGTTATTTAAGGCAAAACAAGAGGGTTTAAGGGCAAATGATGTATATGACCCAAACTCCAGTTTTGTAGCTGGATTGAATGAAATACAGCAAGTACAGAAGAATACATACTACTGGTGAAATAGGTATATTATCAAGCAGAGGGAAAAGCAACTGGAGACACAACTTCCAAAGCAAACTTTACTGGTTGAGCAACATGTTAGTTAAACCACTTGAAACAAATCTTGCCACACTGGGCAGAGAGCTGCATGATAGTGGTTTGGGTAATAAATGAACAACGGCATGGTATAATCCATATCATTTGTTGTTTCTAACATCCAGGAGGGGAAAAAAATGATTAACATTTTGTACTTCCTTGTAGTAATTTAACACTTGTAGCTAGGACACTGCTAGAAACCTGAACAAAGGCATGTTCTGGATTTTACCCATAGCTGTCACAGAAAATCTACATATGTGAGCTAATCAATTATTCTAAGTGACTGAACACATACAGGAAGTTTTCTTCATGTAGAGAACATTAATATAAAGATAAAACATTAGACTTGATTATCCAAATGTAGTGACACTGAATGTGTCTGTATAACTGAAGGAATTTTCCAGTATATTTAATATACAATAGAGGACACAATCTTATTTTAGATAACAAGGAAGTTTGGACAATCAACTTGTTTGTGTACATGCAGATTACATAAAAAAAACTGTCAAAAGAACGTTAAGGTTGCAGAGTCAAGCATTCAAAAGTTAGGAAATGCCAGAATTAAGGTTTCCGGTACAACCTTTATTCTGTCCTCTTTGGCATATCCATTATGATTGTCTTAAATTGCATCAAAAAAGCTACAGGGGTCCTCTGGAAATAAAAACAGTATGTCATCATTAAGGCTACATTTTAGTCATGGGTATTTTTAGTAAAAGTCATGGATAGGTCATGGGCAGTAAACAAAAATTCATGGCCCGTGACCCGTCCATGACTTTTACTATATACCCCTGACTAAAAATTGGGGCGGGGGAAGGACTAGGGAAGGGCGGCCAGGAGGCTGGGGGGAGGTTTGGCAGTGTGCAGCCTGGGATCCCTGCTGGTGCTGTGGGGGGGTTGATGGGGCCAGCAAGCTCCCTACCTGGCTCTGCGCCTCTCCTGCCCCCAGCAGCAGCAGAGCTTGGGTGTGGGTTGGGGTACAGGGGTGGAGCATGGGACGGGGTGAGGTGGGCTCTTGGGCGGCACTTACCTGGGGGGCTCCCCGGAAGCGGCAACATCCCCCTCGCTCAGCTGATATGCGGAGGCATGACCAGACAATTCTGTGCACTGCCACTGCCTGCGAGCACTGCCCCCGTTTTGGCCATTGGCCATGGATCCTGACCAATGGGAGCTGCAAAGCCAGCACTCTGGGCAGAGGCAGCATGCAGAGCTATCTGGCCACGCCTCCGGCTAGCAGCTGAATGAAGGGGATGTTGCCACTTCCGCGCCCCCCCTTCCCCCCCCGGATATGCGCCACCTCACTCCATCCCCCTCCCCCTCCCACACTCAAACTCTGCTGCTCCTGAGGCGGGGGGGAGGGGGGCACAGTAGCCTGAGAGTGCCCCAGCAGCAGCTGGTGCGACTGGCGCAGGGGCTGCCTAAGCTGCCTCTGAGCCAGGAGTAGGGCCGGTGCAACCCATTAGGTGACCTAGGCAGTAGCCTAGGGCGCTAACATCTGGGGGGTGGCGACCGTGGCGGCCGGATCTTTGGCCGCCCCGGTCGTTGTCGGTATTTTGGGGGTGGGACCTTCCACTGCCTCTGTCGGGGGTGGTATTTCGGGGGCGGGACCTTCCGCCACCTAAGGCAGCAAACAAGCTGGCAGCGCTCCTGGCCAGGAGCACTGGCTGCTGCAGAAGTCACGGAGGCCATGGAAAGTCATGGAATCCGTGACTTCCATGACCTCCGTGACTAACTCGCAGCCTTAGTCATCATGCACTTACCTAAGTTTTTTAAAAAGGAAGCAAAAAAAACAGAACATCTATCATGTGGAATGATATTGACATACACATGGGTCATCAGCAGGATTGGAACATTTAGATCCACAGCACAGACCTCTTCAACTTGAGCTAACAGAGTAACTGATAGCACCAGTAGGGTTTCATTCTCTGTGCGAACCAGACACAAGTGCGGGATGAGATATTCACCCCTGCCCCATCCCCAGGCCCAGCTCATGTCCCCTTTGCATAGTGTCATCTCCAAGTCCCCGTTCTCATCCTCACACAAAATGAAAAACAATCCAAAAGTTACTGAACCTGACAAGGAAGAAAAAGAATGGCAAGAGAATAGATTGCTGCTGAAGCTTTCCAAAATGATGGAGAAGGTAACACGGCATCTAAAAATTATGTGCAAGCTACAGAAAAATTTAAAATTTATAGACTCTCACCCCGCCCTAAAATGCAAATGAGTGAAGATATATAAGACAAGCTCCTAGCTCAGGCAAGGCACCAGCTGCTACTGGTGTTTCATTCTAAGTCAGTATGAGACAACAATTATTCACTTTAAGTAATCTTTGGAAGTACTCAATATTAGAATGGTTATCATGTTTCACTAATTTGAGAAAACAAAAGTAACAGCTGAAATTAAAAAAAAAAAACCCTCTAAATATTTGAACATAAGAGAAAGATGTGCCATTTGATTTTGAAAACTTAAAATGTGTTCTGTCTTAATTCCCAATTTGGGTTCTGGGGTTTAAACTGTAAACCAAAGGCCTATTTTTTAAAAAAGTTGTATTGTGACCAAACCCTTTCATGCTAAGCTCAGAACTTCCATTGCCTGCTGGAGTTTGTACTAAAGTAAGAAGCAATTTAGATACTTAAGTAATTTTTTAAGATATGCACAGCTGAGTCTTAAATCTTATCTTTGAAGAAAAGCTGAGGAAATTTAGGAAAAGAGAACCATGCTAAGAAGTTTAAGTCATAATCAGATAACAACAGTACAGCTGAAAGTCCTGGTTGACTTTAGAAAGGGTATCAAGTATCAGAGGGGTAGCCGTGTCAGTCTTACCATCATAACAAAATCAGGCAAACTTCCTACCATCTTCAACTTTCCCCTACCTTTAGAAATGAACTTTAATGTCATTGTGCCACTACCCTTTCTAAAAAGCAACAGAGAGTCCTGTGGCACCTTTAAGACTAACAGATGTATTGGAGCATATTGGACATGCAAGTGGGTATTCACCCATGAAAGCTTATGCTCCAATACATCTGTTAGTCTTACAGGTGCCACAGGACGCTCTGTTGTTTTTTAGAAAGGGTAGTGGCACAATGACATTTAAGTTCTAAAGGCAGGGAAAAGTTGAAGATGGTAGGAAGTTTGCCTGATTTTGTTATGATGGTAAGTGATATTGTAACATTGATTAGTTAATAGTTTATTATTTGCTGATATAAAGTATACATATTAGGATGTTTTAAATATTTATTTTAGGTCTTTTTCTAAAGATGAATCCAGTTAAATATTTTCATATTTCCCCACCCCTCCAATCTCTCCTTTTTGGTCACTTTTATAAACAGTTTCACAACCTAAAAAACCTATCTTACATTAGAGGGGCATCTATATGATTTATGTTTTTGTTTTATTTTTCAGTTTATTAAAGACTTAATGTTCTAGGTAAAAATGATTGAGGCACACAGCATTTCCCAGGAACCGAGGTGCAACTGAAGAACATCAATCGATAGGAAATTCTGTATGCTGTGGTTGCTATTACTACAATAAAGTGAATCAAATACTATTACCGAGTGACTTTTGAATTGAAGGATGCATATTTAATTGCTATTGCTTGGGAATTAAGACCCTTTACACGAATCAGTCATATTGTAACTCCTGAATTCTCTTTCAACATTCCATTCAGGTATTGTGAAGAGACACTGATTGGTAGGCCCTGTGTATGTACATTGCACATATTGCCATTGCTTGTGACTATATTGAAAACAATGGGTCCACAGCTGAGGCATTGCTAGAGTTATAATACAATCAGGTCTGATTAAAAGCCTGGTGGAAGAAGGGAGGGACAAAAAAGAGGTCAAATGCCCCGGACCCTGAAGTAATGAAGAAGGTAATGTGGTATGAATAATCACCCAACTGATCATTCTAGTCTCTTGCATTGACAAGGTTATTTAATTCTTCATACAGGTTGATACTGTACACAACTGATAATACATATAATGCTGAATTTTAAATGACATGCCATATTTGTGATCATTATGGACTCAGCTCATAAGGGTCAGAGACAATTGGCATTTGAAGAGAACAATAGAACCCATAGTGTACAGTTCCTGACATCACCATCATAGAACTGGTTTCAGAGGTCAAGAGAGGGCTGAAGAATGCAGAAAATAAGCATTAAAAGGACATAGGGTATGTCTACACTGCACACATACACCAGGGAGTAGTGTACAGACACTGTGCACATCCCCTAGCATGGGTATAAATAGCAGCGTAGATGGTGACACACTGCTGAGGCAAAAAGAGAAATGCCAGAACCTTAGGGCATGTACCCTACCAGGCTCTCTACATGCCCAAGTAATGCTTCCCCTCTCTACACTGCTATTTTTATCAGTGTAGTGTCCTGATTCCCCACTGCCAGAACCTTTCCCTGGTGCAGGGAAAGGCTCTGGCAGTTCCCTACTGATGGAGCATTCCCACTTCTTAGGGAAAGGCTTCAGCAGCATAGAAAGGCTCTGGCGGGGGGACAGCAGGGGGAAAGATTCTGACAGCTCCTGCTGGAGCCTTTTCCTGCTGCCTTCCCCTGCCACATGTAGTTACCCATCAGTGTGAACACAGCCTGCTTTTCACTGTACATGTAGCTACACATATCCTACACGCTGCCTCCAATAGAGACAAGGCTATAGCGAACTGTGGTGCTCTAAAAATGAAGATAGTCTTCTATTCTTCACAGATCCCCAAACAATAACAATAAATTTATACATGAGCTTGTTTTGCTAGTATGAAGAGGCAAATCATATTTTCTGGAAAAAAAAATATTGCTGATGTTTTAAAAATACTGAATAAAATTCATTCTTTCAGATTTTATAAGTAAAATTAAATATTGTCCTGGCAATAGCATGGATAATACTTATTTACTTCTAAGTGACTTGGATCCCTTAGATATTTTAGCTAATATAATATCGCTGAATGGACTGTTAACGTCTGATCAAATTGTTTAACTGGCAGAATACCTTGACGTTGCTTATTTGATAAGGGGGAAAAGAACATATGTTTTGTACCACGGAACGTGCCCCTGACACTTGGTTGGCGGGGCTAAGCTTTATTATGTAAAATAAAATATATATTTTTTTGTTTTTTAATTCGATGCTTTATAATATATTACTTAATATCCAGACTTGCCAAAAACAGGCAAGTCTTCATACTGGCAGACTTCAGGGGCAACACGCCCAATCCATAGTCTTCTAAAGAGTCCCTGTTCCCTCTCATCCCTTGATTTTACATGTGGTAATCTTCCAAGCCATATGGCCTTTATCTTCA
This sequence comes from Malaclemys terrapin pileata, assembly GCF_027887155.1. Classification (NCBI taxonomy): domain Eukaryota; kingdom Metazoa; phylum Chordata; order Testudines; family Emydidae; genus Malaclemys; species Malaclemys terrapin. The sequence goes on along the minus strand of NC_071506.1, from coordinate 156,978,481 downwards.
TCTCCTCAGCTGAACTCAACTGAGCCGTCGAGCAAGGAGACCCTGCTTAGGCCTGTGACCCCTTTAAAATTCTTCCCCAGTTGACTCTAATTGAGTCAGCTGGGGAATAACATGCTTTAACATTAGGACATTGCAGGAGTCACTGAACATGCTCTGTAAGTTCCCCTACCTTATTTACACAAGCCCATATAGGAAAAGTTAGTTATGGATGGCTGCAGAACGCTACAACTAGTATTACAAACTGTAGGGATACTTTCCCTTTCCCCCTCAGATTGGGATCAGTCACAAAGATATTTTAATACCATGCACTCTTCCTTTGGGCAGACTGTATCTACACAAGTATTTCTCTTGCTCCCAAAGCACTCTTGTGATGGCACTCTAAGAAGAAGAGACAACATCAGATGTAGTTTTACAATATATAAAAAAATCCAAACTATTTAATAGTCTCACTAATGGATCCTGTCTCCTATTGGTGGTGCAAATTCTGTACAGACAAAATTTTATACATGTAACAGGTACTTCAGTGTTATACAAATGAGAAAAGGCTGTTCTCTGTGATGGTTATGATTGGATAATCCTGCAGACACAATACAAAACACCATCACCCCCCCCCCCCAAAGAAGTACATAAAAGGACTTTGCAAGGGCAACTAAAACTAATTCTAATACTAGCTAGTGCTTCTTTTTTTAAAACAAAACAAAAAACTTTGGTCTAAAACACTTATTCTGACTGCAAAAAATGTAATTGATAACAATTCAATGGATTTATAAAAATTCTCAGGACTAAAGTCTCGTATGGTTTATGCTCATAAAATGAAAATTGCATAACCCTGGAAACACTCGTACACAAAACAGTCCATTTAGTTATTTACATTTACATCTGCATTCTCATTAATACAATTTTATTTGAGGATTACATATTCATTGTGTTAAATATCTTGAATAGTTTTGTATCCTACACTATACACCTCAACAAGAATAACAGGAGTCCGGTGGCACCTTAAGGACTAACAGATTTATTTGGGCATAAGGTTTCATGGGTAAAAATGCTCAAATAAATTTGTTAGTCTTTAAGGTGCCACCAGACTCCTCGTTGTTTTTGTGGATACAGATTAACACGGCTACCCCCTGATACTCAACAAGAATGATCTCATAGGTCATTACATTTTATGTACATGTCCTTAAATTCTAAGATTAAATAGTATAAAATCTTTATCTTCCATAACATGTGTGTGTGGAGGGGGTCAGTTTCTCAGAACAATATCGCTTCAGATTTGTCATAAACAGATAGTTAAGGGTAAATGCCTCTTTTACCTGTAAAGGGTTAAGAAATTCACCTAGCGTAGCTGACACCTGACCAGAGGAACCATTGGGAGGACAAGATGGTTCAAAGGGAAGGAGGGAAGTTCCCTTTGTCTGTTGAGTTTTCACTTTGGACCAGAGTGGGAAAGCTCCAGAATTCAGTCTCTTATTAAGTAGTGAGTATTTGTGAAGGAAATAAATAGGTTTATGTCTTGTGCAATTAGAGGAATACTCAAATTGGATATTTGGGTATTTTTGTGTAAGTTTTGTGTAAGTTTTTGCCTAGGGGAACATCCTCTGTGTTTGGAATCCGTTGTCTGTGAGAGTAGCTGGTATGCTAATCTCTCCCAGAAGGTTTTCTTTTACCTTTCTTTTCTTTAATTAAAAGCCTTTTTTAATAACCTGATTGATTTTTCCTTGTTTTTAGATCCAAGGGGTTGGATCTGGATCCACCAGGAGTTAGTGGGAGAAAGGAGGGGGTGGTGGTTAATTTCTCCTTGTTTTAAGATCCAAGGGGTTTGGATTGGTGTTCACCAGGAAATTGGTGAAGTCTCTCAAGGCTACCCAGGGAAGGGAATTAGCACTTTGGGAGTGGTGGCAGCGGACCAGATCTAAGCTGTTAATTGAGTTTAGAGCGTCTCATGAAGATCTCCCACATCTGTACCCTAAAGTTCAGAGTGGGGAAGGAACCTTGACAAGATTATACATATTCTTCCTTTAAAAATAATAATTTCGAGGTTAGTTATTAAGTGCATTGCTAAACTTTTAAAAAATCAGAACAGAAAACTGCTTTAATGAATCCTGGAAAACAATTCATAATTCTCAATGTAAATTATGAAATAAGAAATCATGAAAAGGTGTCCCAAGCTGACAGCACTTAGAACTGAAATCCTCTATCCACACATTAGGTCCTACACAGATGGCAGTAGTCCAAGATTCCTTGTGCTGCACTTATAATGTGCTTTAAACCCTTAACCTACAAGGACCAAGTTCTGCAGATGAAAAGGTTTCTACTAATAAGGTTTCTACAGTTGCTGCCCAAATCCATATCTTGGCTGATCCATGTGCTCAGACTACTGATGAGGTGGCACTCATTACTGGCCAAACAAGGTGAGGCCCTGCACTCATTACTGGCCAGGCAAGATAAGATCCTATACTTAACTTGACAGCATTTCTGTTCATCTGTGTAACGCAATAACTTTTGAACGCTGCATCAGATCAATTCCAATTTTTCAGGGAATGTTCCAGAAATCAATGGGCAGAACCCTAATGATAATGGTGAAAATCAAAAAAGTAGAAAACAGAAATAGGGGCAGGGCCGTCACTATGGGGATGCGGGGCCCGGGGCAGAAGTGACGAATCCGTCACTTCCGGGACTGACCCATCACTTCCGGGACTGACTGTGCTAGCAAATTGCGCTGGCTGCGGGCCCCCACAAGTGTGGGGCCCAAAGCGGTCACCCTGATTCACCATACCCAAGGGACGGCTCCGAACAGGGGACACATGGAGCTCTTGGCATCTGGTTAGCAGCCCCTATCAACTTCAACCAGGTCTGTGATTCTCTACAGATCAATGAACCAGTCTGATGGCTGCCATTAATATCTTCCAGCATAATGGCACTGCCCAGTTCTACTCATCCTCCCAATAGAGTTTAAAATGTTGACACCCTGAATGTCTTATCAACCGGACAGAAAGAAAAGAAATAGGAATGGTGAGTGAACACAGGGGAAAGAGGGAAATGGCACACAAAGTGGGAGATGGGGGGCACACAGAGCTCCTGGCATGGGGAGGGTAGAATGGGGAACCCCTGTATGGGTGAAAGGGAATCCGTGAAATAGAGGGATATGGCACAGTGGCACATAGGGAGTTTGGCGCGGGGGCATGGAATACTGAAAGGAGCCCCTGGTCTGTGCAATGGCATTTTCCTACAGAAACAGTGTGTGCAACCCTCTAGTTTGTATCACAGTAATATTTAGAGGCTCTAACCAATACTGGAACCTCATGGTGCTAGGCCCTGTGTGTAAACACATAGTGAGAATCAGCCCTTGTCCTGAAAACCTATGACATGACAGGCAAAGTGTAGGATGGGAAACAGAGGCACAGGAGGATGGGGTGGTGTGTGACTTTGCAGGTCAACGGCTGAGTCAGAGCCCTCCCACTAGAGCATACTTTCACCTAGTCACACTGACCATATTTGTGGCATACAGAATGACCTTTACTTAGACTAGTAAACAACCATCTGACATGTCTTTTGCACAGTATTGAAATGGGACATATTTGAGATGGCAACCTTTTAAATCTGGTTATTCCACTAACAGTCACCTGTGTGCCAAACAATGTATCCCAACATTTTTTAAGGTTAAAAATTAACATAACAATGCATGTGTTTGAATAATTTGAGCTTTGTTTTGCATAAGTGGTTTAGACCATCATTTGCTTTTCTTTTCTTTTTTATTATGTTTCTTGCCACGCAGAAACAAAAAGGCAGTTATCAAATACAAGTGCTAGATGCTTACAGATCCCCTGAGATAGTATGCAGTAATGACCATGCTAGAATCCATAGCCTCATCAAACCAAAATGTCTTTATTCTGTATTTTGAATTTCACTTAACGCATTATCATGCTTATAAATAAAACCCTTTTTCCTGTGTGTGGCTCATGGAATTGGCCTGATGATTACAACCGCTTAAAGATGAACTCTGTATACTGCAATAGATTATTCTGACATTTGATTGGTTTCAGATAGCTGCAAGGTTTCAGCAGCTGACATTTGACAGATGTCTTTCCAGTCTAATACCGTTTATCTGCAAAGGATCTATTTCTAGGCATTTGGCCTTTTATTTGGAATATCTGATCATCCCCTGTAATGTCAAGCTAACATTTTCTGACCACTATATTGAATGTTTTATAACCAAAAATATTACCTGTTCACAACATGCTAAGTCTACAGACTTTGAATCCTTAACCAGGATTCACAAGAATAAATCGTATGATATCCAATTGATTCTGTCCCTCATGCTTAATATTTTATTGGCTCTGCTTTGCCAGAGCAAGACCAGAGATTTTGTCAGGCTAGAGCTATTTTCCTTGTATTGATGTTCTTCCATTTATTAGAGGAATTATTTTAAATGTTTTTTCTTCTTTGCTCTTTTGAAAAGTAGTGCCAAAAACTTCGAGTAGGAGTGTGTGGGGGGGAGACACCATTGTTTTTGATAGTTACACTGGCATAAAACTGGAGTTACACAGTGGTGAATTAAACTCAAAGGGTGCTACATTGGTGCAGCTGCAAGCCACTGTAGCTCACCTGGTGAAGACGTGCTATGCCAACAGAAGAGTGCTCTCCCATTGGCATTAATTACTCCACCTTGTCGAGTGGAAGAGCGTCTCCTGCCAACATAGCACGGTGTGGACACTGCTTTAAGTGGATGTAACTTACATCACTCAGGGAGGTGGCTTTTTCACACGTAATTTATATCGACTTAAGCAGTAGTGTAGACAAGCCCACAGTCTCTACAGTGAAGGAAGAGCAGGCCAAGTGAGCGATGCCACTCTCCAGATTTCTGTTCCATCAAGGAGAGATTGATTTATGAAAAAGTTATCCATTTGCTTCTCTTCCTCTTCTTCTTTGTGTGTATGTGTGTGTGTGCGCGTGTGTGGGAGAGGTTGTTTTTGTATTTTTGGCAGGTGTTGGATTAGGAGAAGTTGTCATCTGCTGTTTATTCTCTTCACAAAGGGTAAATTGACACTGTAAAAAGAAATGGGCCAGGAGAAGCCATATCTATATCTATTCTCCTTTGTTAGTTTTGGTGAGTCCCAGGACAGGTTTTCCTATCCACTAGTGGGGGTAGGTGCAACACAAATAGAAGAATTCCTGCCCACAATGCTCAGAGAAATGTTCTAACAGTTCTTTGTGGTGTAATTTCAGGGTTTCTATTCACCTAAAGCATGGTTCTGCTTTAATGAAAAGTAAAAGTGTCTCCTCCTTATTCCAGAGGCCTGCTCCCTGTTTATACTCAAAGTCATATCTGCTTACTTAAATAATTAAAATATGTGTTTACTAATTTTTATGCCTACTAGTCCTGCAGTGCCAGTATAGGTTTGGGAGAATGAGCAGAGCTCTGTACTGCTTTTGGCATTATCAACTTGATTGTTTAAGCTCCAATCACTTACATTTATGAAAATACACAGATGTCATGAGAAAATAATCTAGAAAACAGAGTTACACCTGTTTGACCTCCACAAGCTTTATTACTGGTGATAATGTGCAACAAGGAGACTTGACCATCGGATCCCAGGTTAAGATTACAAGACTTTTAGAAAAAAACATCAACACATTCGATAGAGAAATCATTGAGGAACAGAGTCCCAAAATGCTCTTTTTAGTCATTTTTCATAACAAAAATGTACTCTAAATTTCGTAATGTACGATATTATATCTGGATTTTAAAAAAACAAAAACAAAAACCCTGTCTGTTGGAAGTGCCCTGAAGTGATGTTAGAGATTTTTATCATTTTGTCATTCTTGATGAGTTACCTCCATAAAGTGGTCTTTCTGGGAACCTCAAACAGTCAGACAGGAAGCTTGCTCTAACACTGTGACATCAATTATACAAGTAACATTCCCTTCCTCCCAGACCAAAAGTGAACCACTATTTTCATTTTGCATAATCCAGTTTGTTAAGAGTGGGATTTTATTTGGGAGGAAGAGGAGGATCAGAAAGGATGCTCTTTATTTCTATTTTATATTAATGTATTTGTTTATCAAAACATGACTCCACTCCTTGGCAAAATTGGGTTGGCAGACTAACAACAAGAGGTAAGAATAGCTGTTAGCCCTTTAAATTTCTAATTAAGATCTATCGCTAAGGAAGTCTGCATGTTTTTAAAATCTATAGGCAACATACTGCTCTCTGATGAGCGTGAGTACTTCCTGTACTGGGAGCTGCAAGTACATTTCTGAAGTCAGAATTCAGACCTAGCTTCTGTATTCCCAAGCACTTGAGACAGGATTTGAGTGCTATGAAATGCTGCCTTGAAGAAACACAGGAGGAAAAAAAAACATTAAGGGGAGGATGTTCAATAGCATCTAAGTGACTTAAGAGCACCAGTCCTGCTGAGTTTCAATGTGACTTGTGCTCTTAAGTTACTTAGGAGATTTTGAAAAGCTCACCCTAAACCTATATATTTTAATGGTGGACTTAGTTCTTCCCACTCTCCTGGCTTCAGGAAGCCCTAGGTTTTTGCTATGGAGGGGGAGAGGCTGAACACAGGTGGAACATGAGAACAGTGAACCCCTTGTGTGCTGTGGAGCAATATTCTGCAAAGGAGCATACAGGACAGGCTGCAAGAGAGATGGGATTGGCAAGGCGATCCACAACCATGCTAACCTACTAACATAAACCATGGAGAGGGATATCAGGGGCTATACATGATACTGCTCACTTGAAACTACTGTAGCAAATGCAAAGATAGTTCTGCTGGTGGATTCCATTTTGTGGTGTGAAGATGGGAGGGTGACTGCCCCACAAGCCACCTTGAGCTCTAAGGTGGATAAAAATCAATGGTTTTTTAAACTTTGTTATTTAAATTATATGTTTATCTTTTTAAAAATAAACCTGTTTAAAAAGAGATCTGAATTTAAGACAAAATATGTTAAGGTCTAAACTTATTATAATCTCTTTAAAAAATTAAATAAAAATATGATGAATCTATGAGCTTCTATAAAAACTAGAAAATAAAAGGCTGCTTTTCTATATAAAGAAAGACTGAGGGGGAAAACATCTAACTTTTGAGGTCAAGCTTATAAATATGGCACAATAGGTCTGCCTAAGTAATTTAGGAGACTGTCTCATTTTCAAGAGACATAGGCAAGACTAGGCACTTAAACTCCAGTAACTTTAATTTAAGTATATTTGAAAATTGTGTCAGGCTGACCTGAAATAATCAGTTTTCACTGATTACAGCTAATTCCTCTGTTTAATAAACCATTTAGTTGTAAAAGTGAAACATGTTGTGGACACAGACTTCTCTTATCAAAAACATTTAAGGTTGTTCTATTTAATAAAAATAAATGTTATATGCTACTTTGTGTATTCAGTTAAATTCCAGTGACTATCCTAATGCAGCTTGACACAAACCAGAATCAAAAAGTTAAATACCTAGTAAATAAGCAATGTATCATTCACCATTTTCTAACATACTAAACATATACAATTAATAAGTATCTGTAAATATGAAGCCTTAAAATTCCTTAAATAAATGTATATAGTTACAGTGTACCCTTCTAGGTATCAAAAAAATGTACCAACTCTAGCGCAAAGGCTCTGTTTAGCTGTAAATCAACATCATTTAATGGTTAGATCAAGCAATGAGAATGCACCTTGCTTTGGAAAATAACTGACGTACAAATGGAAAAGTTGATTAACATTGATTATTTAAATTGAGGCTTTCCACATAGTGGTTTAAATCATGATTTAAATCAATCTCCCATGACAGACCCTATAACTAAGTGGGTGGAGAGGAAATCTGTACAGTGGGAAATTTCAGAAGACAATGATCTTTCTCTTGGCTGCTCCTCACCCTCCTGTCCCCGAGGCTTCCCTTTGCCATATGAAAACAAATCGACACCAATATCTATTTTTTTAAATCCGGAAAATAATACTTAACCTGAAGGTCAACATTTCCAAAAACGGGCACTGAGTGCCTCAGTTTTTGGGTGTTTAACACATCCGAACATCAAGCCCAATATGTCCGAAACTGAGTACTCCAAAATTGAGGCATCCAAACTCAGGGACCATTTTTGAAATTTGACTGCTCAAGAAGTGTCATCTCTGCAGTTCACTGCCATAAGTCCCGCTTCTCTATGTCTCCTCTATTCTGTGTCATCTTCACAGCTGCAACACTAAAAGTCTTATATTTTAAAAAGCAGGGTTAAGAAATCACAAATAAGCCTTAATCTCAGGCCAAAAGCCTGAGGTTAGGGTTGTATGGCAGAAAGCTAAATCACTTCACTCCCCTATCCCACATCTTAACCTGTGTGTCAGACCTTGATTGCTGCTCTCCTTCACCCTCCTCATTCACGGAGGATATTACTTGGTCATAGTCTCCTGCATTATCAGTGGAGGGTTAAACCAGAATACCTGAAGGGCCCTCTAAATGAGCTATTTGTAGGCTTAAAGGAAGGTTATCATGTTTTTGTTGGGACTTTTCCTTCCTCCAGCACTCATTGACAGTGTAAAATAGACTTGATGGGTCACTGACATTTTGAATTAAGTCATGTTTTCTGATATTAAAAAGTGATTTACTCCTGTTTACAATGTCAGTCACATATTTATGGCTAAATCCTGAAGTCCTTACTCAGTTTTCACCCAGGCAAAATTTCCATGGTCTTCAGAAGGAATGACTAAGACTTTAGGATTTGCCCCTTGGGTAACAGATTTTGGAACTGACACATCCAAGATTTTTTCAGTATAGGAAAATGGGAAAATGAGAAGTCTAGCAAAGCAAGTCAGAACTCATTTAAACAAACTTTGACTTATCTGGCTTTCTAGAGGCACAATGGCCAGATCACCTGCTGTGCTACAGTAGTTCTGCAGTGCTACATGTCCCTTTGTGATGAGATGAACCGCAAACTGTGTGATAAATAGATGTCAAGTTGTCAAGTTTTAATACATTCCTCTGTATATGTTCCCAAATCACTATTGGTTAATTTTCTGCTGGGAAAACAACATTCCTTATGCTGGATCTATGTTAACCGCCCTACAGCTCACCCAGAAAAATACATGTCCTCCTAGTCCAGTGGTGTTGCAAAAGGGTGTGTGCGAGATACATCGGGATTCTGGCCTTCTTTATACTGATGCCAAAAGGTCCTGCACTTGAAGTGTAGGATTAAAAATAGCATTGAACTTTCAAATCTATCTCAATGGATTTGAAGTTACGGTTGGCTGAACATATTTAATCAATATTTGATTTCTATTTAATGTTTTATTATATTACACATTCACATGACATAAAATTATACAATTTCCATCAAAAATGCTTTGTAATATTATCACAATCTAAAGTTCTTTGCTTCACTGGTTCAGTTATAGCCCATGGTAAGCTTCAGGCGACTACTAATCAATTCTGTTTCTGTCACCTTTTCTATACTTGTTATAGGCACTGAAGGGAGTTGCATATGCACTCTTGCAGGTGAACAGTTAGGAAGGCTTAAACCACAAACTAGTGCTATCTAATAATTACTTCAGTGGATTATTATGCATTTGTACCATAGAAGACTTAGATACTAATGTACTTCTGTTGCTCTGACTGAACTATGGTAAAATTATGAAAACAATAGTGGAGTAAAAAAAAAGGTGGAGGGAACATTTTTTTTTTTTAAAAATACATGCCTATGACAAGAAGTTAGAAAAGGTTGACAAAACAAATAACAATCTCTGTTTTGTTTAGCAACGGGCAAATAGCTTTTCCATATCATAGTGCTCCATTTAAATAGTCGCAGATAACAACTAAGAATTGAACTTCTAAGATTCCAGTTTGTGCATTCCTCAATTTATGTTTTAGAATAACAAACTAATAATTAGACCTGCAACAGGAAAGCAAAATTAACTACCTGCAAGCTTGTCCTTATTTTTCAGCTGAAGCTTGTGTGGTATTTCCACACTTCACCATTCTTGCATCCTTCTCTGCCTTGAGAGCCAAAAGAAGAATATTCATCAATCTTAGCCTCACATTTAAAACTCATTAAAAATCCCTTTGCCTTACCTCTTGAAGATTAATAACACCAGTCCCGCATAATAGTTTTGCTAATTTAAATGCTTCTATTTCAACATTTTATTTCAAGTGTACTGTAATTATATTATCTTGCTTCTGGCCAATTTATAAAATGCATTCAAATAATACTTATGTCTTCTGTATATAGGGCAATATTGGGACAATCCGTCACTTTAATTACCTACAACACTTGAAAAAAGTATCTATAGATATCTACATGGGTTTATCAAAATCTAGAGATGTTGAGGATTATTTTAAATTAAAATGAACCATTATTCTGATCTTTGAAACTGTATTTCTATTTAAGACAAACAATTGTTTTCTTTTACAAACATTTCAGTCTTTTTAGCATAGCTTAGTATGTCATATTTTATGATCAAATCAAACTGATGCCACAAATCAGAATGTAAATGGGGTAATGAGTTTTTCTCAGAATTTAAAAAAGACCTTGAAAAACTTCATGACTCTTTAAAAAAAGGGGAGAAAGTGTTGATGATAAAACACTAAATGACGATCTCCTGTACACTGATCTATGGATTTTGCAATATACGCCATAAACAGGCAGGTGTAATTTCTCTCTATTAAATATATATCAAATTTGTGAACATCAACTTTTTTTTTACCTTCTTACTAAAATTTTGTTCAGGATTCTGTAGTGTAGACCTATGAGCCAAATATTATTTTCAGAATACCTATAGCTTTGTAAGAAAATCCAGGGTGCCAGGACCAAGATATTATTGAAAATGGCTGGAACTCAGCAAATTCACGCTGCTTATTATTAAGGAGGCGTGTCTGTCACGGAGGTCACGGAACTAAAGGAACAGATTCTGTGACCTCTGTGACTTCTGCAGTGGCTGGTACGGCTGGCTCCAAGACTGCCTGAGCTCAGGGAATCCCGGGGCCAGCAGCAGCAGCAGTTTGAGTGTGGGAGAAGGCTCAGGGCTGGGGCTTGGGATGCGGCATGGCACTTACCTTGCGGGGGGCTTCCCAGAAGCATCCGGCATGTACCTGCAGCTCCTAGGAGGAGGGGTCAGGGAGTTCTGCGTGCTGCCCCTGCCAGCAGGCACTGCCTCTGCAGCTCCCATTGGCTGCAGTTCATGGCAGGGGCAGTGTTTGGAGCCCCCCTGGCCTTCTCTCACCCTAGGAGCTGCAGGGACATGCCGGCCACTTTCAGAGAGCTGTGCGGAGCTAGGTAAGGAGCCGGCAAGTCCCACCAACCCTCCCGCTCCCAGTACCAGTGGGTTTCCTGAGCAGTGCATTGCCATTTGCCTCCAGCATCAGCAGGGGTCCTGGGCCACTGCCCACCTTCCCTGTAGCCCCAGCGGAGGTCTTGGGCCAACCCCCCCAGCACTCGTGGCACCCCCAGACTGCCCCCCACAGTGCACCCCTGGCTCCCCACCCCAACTTTTAGTTAGGGGTATATAGTACAAGTTATGAACAGGTTACGGGCCGTGAATTTTTGTTTACTGCCTGTGAACTGTCCATGACTTTTACTAAAAATTCCCTTGACTAAAACATAGCCTTACTTATGACCCCAATTCAGCAAAGCACCTAAGCACATTCTTAAGTTTAATTACTTGAGTTGTCCCACTTGTTTCATTCACAAAGAGTGACGCTGAATGCAGATTAATTTGAACAAGTGACATTGCTAACATTATTGGACCATCCACAAGTACTAAGGCCAGCACTGCCTGCATTATCTGAACCCTGATGTGAGAGCCGCATATAGGTTTTCAGTCTTCTGATTTATCCAGTCTTTGCCTTCTCTGCAGCTGAGATTGCCGAAAAGAGTTCTCACTGTAATAGTGGGTTTTTTGTGATGTGGAAACTTGTCCATCAGGAACTTCACTGAAATGACCAACTCACTTGACAAAGGCTATTGAAAAACTGTCAGACAGTAATAACTTTTAGACCACTACCATCTTGAGGAAGATTTGAGCAGTTGTCTCAAAGGTGAAAAGATCCATATCCCATTACCAGTCACCTGAACTACACAAAAGAAGTTAACATGACCTTCAGCAATAAACCATATTGGAGTGGCATAGCCTCCAAACTATCCCCCGTCTCACAGATAACGAATCTGAACATGCCATCAATATTCCAGCATGTGCTGCAGCCCAACTGAAAATAAATGTAATAGCTGGGTTAGTGAAATAAAACAAATTGACCAAATCCTACTGGAGAAGACGTACTAAGCAGCTGGCAAAAGAACTTGGCTGAGGAAAGGAATAGAGGCTGAGCATGCAAAAAAATTGAAAGTCTTGGGTGTGGCTAAGTTGGAGTGTGTGCTGAAGTGCTCAATGATGAGGAGAGAAATTGGAAGCCAGCAAGCAGGTAAGTATTCAGCTTTAGAGTATGTTTGAGTCCCAGATCAGGCAAATTTAAGACGAAACAAATAACCATAAAACTTAAATCAAGAGGAAAGGTAAATGGGAAATTGAGGACTCAAATTGACCAGTTTTCCAGAGAATAACCCAAATGATAATCAGTCTGCCACAAATTATTAAGAGACCCACTACCTATGCATTTCAGCCTAAAGAGCCCCGAATGAGACAGATATTAAAGAGTCTGAGGGATGCCTGGTTTGGGTAATGTGTTTTGGAAGTAGAGTTCCAGGGACAATAACAACACAAGACCCAGGTGCATATGTGATGGGTGAAGAGTCTGTATTAACATACAGTGGAGGAGTCATACTCTAGGGAGGATGAAGATCAACAGTTATGTGGATGAAATAAGAAACTGGGATAAAGCGGATTGATGGGGAATGGGAATGCTGAAGGCCATCTCAGAGATTCTATCAGAGAGACTTACTATTATACTGAGTGGCTATTTAGTGAGGTGAGAGATAGGAGTTTGAACTGTGAACCAGCAGGGAATCAACAGAGACAGCATAGCTCTGATCTTTTATGTTATACATTTAAACTCAAAAATCTTGGCCTCTAAACTGTTCAGGGCTGGGACTGTCTTTTCTTAATTTGCCTGAATGATGCCTAGCACACTTTTGGGGACATCCATGGTAAATTAATAAACAATAAAAATAGCCAGCTGAACTTTATTTGTTTTATAAACAATTCCATCAGAAGGCTTTGCAAAGCAAAACAGCTGTTTGTAAATCAATACTCGTCCACTGTGTTCAGATTACCTTCACCTCCAGTCTCTGCAATAGGTTGTACCAAAAGGGAGTGAAATAATAGTAAATTCTTATTGGTAATGCTTCTGGAAAGGAGCCTGGTCTCATATCAATTTTTCAGACTAACTGAAATCAGTGCTAAAGTAAATGCAGATAATCTTGGAAGTACACTGGCTGAGGGATTTGTTATTTGGGAACAACAAGGGAGTTTTCATGTAAATTAATTTGGAAGAGTTACTAATGTTAATAGTTAAGAACTGCAGGGTTTTTTGTTTTGTTTTGTTTTGTTTTTTAAAGAATGATTGGACTAGGATAAATAAAATCCAGTGACAGGGAGAGAATTTATTTACTGTAAATTGTTCAAGTCCCAGAACTAATTTAAAATAATTCTGGAGAAACAAATGTATTCATCCTCTCAGGGAAAGGGGGTAAATATTTTCCATTTGTTTAATGGAATAAGACATGTGTATGTGGGCTTTTTTCTGGTATAATATTTGTGTGTTTTCTTTAGATAACTGAATATAGAGAGACTGTTTACTTTTCATGACTACAACTACTGCAAACTGTGATATTTTTGCTAAAAGGGGAAAAAACACCATTTTACCCAAATAGTCACTCATAACTGTCACAACTGTGTATGATTTGATCCTTTCTGAAAAGTTATTTTTAACATCTAGAAAGCAGGATGATAAGCTGCTCACTTATGAAATGTCTGTGACAGACGGGAATGGGAGGGTTATCTATCCTGATTAGGTCACTAGTGATTATTCAAATTTAACAATTCTCTTGGTAACTAGCCTCCTTTACCTAGCCCTGAAATTAGCATACGCTAACATCTGTAGGTGACTGTAACAATACAAGGGATTTCTCCACAGATTTCAAGGCATTTTCAGATTTGTTGAGCTAACCCCATGCCCACTTTGGGGTGTCTGTTTTTGTGGGAAGGAGCAAACATCCCTCTCTACAACAAGACAATATAAAGGAAACTATTAGTTTAGATTTCCATGTCTTTCTGGCTCTTTGGCTGATATTGATAAAGAATTTCTAAATTCTCTAACAAACAATAATCATACCTCTGATCCAACCAAATTAGATCTCCTTACACTACTTTCTCCTCTCTCTCACTACTTAGCAGCCTGGAGATGATGATGGTGGTGATGACCATATGTTTGTTTTGGTAGCATCCCCAATGAGTTGGGAATTTTCCAGACATTCAGGAAGAGACTGTTCCGGCGCCCCAAAGAGCTCACAGTCTACAAACGGACAAAAGTTAGGACAACAGTGAATATAAAATTGGATTAATGTTATTATTTTGTTTTAGCCTCCTTATATCTGCCCTCGTCCTCATCTCCATTCCAGGGCTTCTCCTCAGCACTGTCATATTACACCATGTCACCAGCATAGTTTAATAATCCCACGCTATCCTGAGCAGGCCAGCATCTCCTACAGCAATTAACAGACGGTGCTATTACTGGAAGTGGAGATAAATGGAGACCCAGCAGACTCCTGGCAGCTGCTTTGTCAGGCTGGAAGCCAGGCAAGGGGGGAAAAAAAAGCCAGTGCTAGATTTCGGATTCAGTATGTAATACACTAACTTTATTTGTCTCTGGATGAATCCCTTACACAAAAGCTGCTTCAACACTTTCATCATTCTTTACAATTTTTTTCTTCTTACAATAAAGAGATGTATCATACATCTGATAAACTGTATGACTGTCTGATATGCATGACTAAGATACAAAAAGTAACACTGAACTATGCAAATATCTCAGTTTTATTATCTGTATCTGTTTCCTAATCCTATTATGATTCTACATGTTACATTCAACCATAAATGTGGCAAGCAAACAGTAGTAGAAATAACAAAAATGGGCCTTTCAGTTGATTTTCTTGTCACTCATAAGATATTACAACTGAATTATAGCCAGATGTATTACTGGCTCTGATCCAAAGCCTGCTGACGTCAAAAGAAAGCTTCACATTGACTTCAATGTGCTTTGGATCAAGCCCTACATGCAGAAAGATAATTGGCAAAAATACAGAGTGAACATGTTCTGTTTTCCACTGAGCAGCTCCCAGAAACCCATATTGCACCATCAATTTTGCAACATTGACTTCAATGGGGCATTCTGCTTAAAAACTGATGGCATGACATGGCCCAAAAGTGTGGTATATAGGATTAAACATTCAAAGTTCTAACTTGATAGGCAACTTCCATCAACTTTACTTTTGTACTAGTAAGTCAGATGAGGATTGTATTAGACTGAGACCTGGTCTACTCTAGCTGGGGGATTGATCTAAGTTATGCAACTTCAGTTATGTGAATAACGTAGCTGAAGTTGACATACTTAGATTGACCTACCGTGGTGTCTTCACCATGGTGAGTCGACTGCTGCCGCTCCCCGTCGGCTCCACCTGCGCCTCTCGTGGCGGTAGAGTACAGGAGTCAACAGGAGAGCGCTCAGGGGTCGATTTATCGCATCTAGACTAGACACGATAAATTGACCCCTGCTGGATCGATCGCTGCCCTACAATCTGGCGGGTAGTGTAGACATACCCTGAGTGATTCTAAAATTGTACTCATTTCATCAGCAGATACTGAGCTACTCAGACTGTTAGTGAACATTGTCTGTTCCTCTCTCTAAAAAATGGATCAAGGCCTGTAAAGAGAGCAAATATCTTCCGCAAAGTATACTGAAGTTATTTGCTGAAGGAAGAATAAAGCCACCTGGGATTTTAATATTATTTGTTTCTTTTCTCCTTCCATTATAAAGTGCCTGGAGCTGGGTAGAGGTGGATGAAATTTTTTGACAAAAAGTAAATTTGCCAAACAATGAATTTTTAGGGTACCGAAAAAATTCACAAATCCAGGTAGAATTCAACAAATAGTTTCAGCTAAAAGGGAAAAAAAGGGAAAAAATTGAAAATGTCAAAATGATTCATTTCATTTGACCCAAGAAAAACCATCCCCCCACCCAAAAAAAGTAGTTTCAGTTCCAAATAAGCCGTTTCTCCCCCAGATTCTTCAGTTCCGCCATTGAAGCAAAATATCAATTATTCACTCAGTCCTAGTGCTCAGTACCCACATTTCTTGCTGATTTAATTTGTGTCACAGAGTGCATGCACATTAAAAATACTTTGAAGACCCCCTAAAGAAGCTTTAGGTTGCCTCTACTCTTTCAATGGTATTCACATCCTTAGTAGTTCCTTTATGAAGATCTTCTCAAGATCATCTTTTTACCACAACTGGTGTCGTTCTCCCCTCTAAATATTTTACTGACGAGCTTCTCTGATTCCCTTTCTTCTAAAATATGGAGCAAATATAGTGCTAAAAGCACTTATTAGATTTCAAAAATTAGACTAATTAGATTTCAAATACCACACATCAAGTCACATCAACATTAATCTGTAAAGTAGTGTATTTTAAACAATCAGCATATCTAAAAAAATTAAAGGTTAATGCAAAATAAGTATAATGAATAATTAAATAAATAATATGATGGTTTATTTATGTTTTTTTTACAAAGAAGTGAGCACTCCTATAACTGAAGGCCTTACATTTCCTTCTTTGTGTTTCAGCCATTTATGTCCAGTTCTAAGCTTGAAAGAGCAAGACAGAAATATGTAAAAGTCTGAATTTGGGTGAGACATGCACCAACCTATTAATAACCACCTCCTCTCCCCACACTAAAAAGACATTCCAGGGAGTGAGTCATACCTGTAAAGTCCTATCTTCTTATCTGAGTTGTCCACTCCAGTCCCCAGTGATTGTGTGTTTATCAATTGGTATTTTGGATCCCTGGCTGACTTTTAAACACATTTAATTGCTGCTGGAATACTGTCAGAGAAGCATGCAACTTACTAACTCATTATTTACTTATATTAAGAAGACCTCGTTGCTCCTGTTAATAGCCACCACGATCCAAATCACAGCCCACACAGTAAGGACAGCATTAGCTCCAAATGACAGCAAATACTAGATTAGTACTAAGGCCCTGAGCCTGTTTCCATTGAAGTCAATGGCAAAACTCACATTGATTCAGTGAGAGGCCCTAAATTTACTGACTGGAAAGATATTCAGGCTCACCTTCGAAAGTGAATGGATCAGAAAATGTTAAAGAAACAATAATCAAATATGAAGGGAGGTGTGAAATTCTAGGCTCTGGACTTTCAATACAGAAGTTGCCAAATACATAATTAGATATAAAGATAAAAACATGTTGACATGCTCTGAATATTTTATTATTTTATTTTTATTCTGTGCAGTATTTATTATTATTGAACTCTTTTCATACTTTTTCAAGCCTTTTTCCTTAAACCGAGTAGCCCATTAACTGGCATGCTAAACCATACATTTGTCTCTCCAAATTAAGAGGATTCCACAATATTTAATTCCTATGGAGCAACTGCTATTAAATCTAAACTCAAACCTTTATTTAGGACATTGCAGTTTCACAATGGCTGTATAGGCCCCCACTTCAGCAAAATAATAAATAAATGTACAATGGTGAAATGTACACCTTAGTTCTCTACATCACATGCATTTTTCATCTCATGTTCTAGATAAAACTGTTCATGTTTAGACTTGTTTATTTAAAAAAAAAAATGTGTTGCACATACAAGCCCTAATGCTACAATATGTAGGGAAAAGGAATTCTTCCAAGCATGACATAAAACTAAGTAGAAGTAATGCGCAAGGAACAGCAAGACCTATGTCAGTTGTAAAAGAGTTGGAAGATTGACTGAGAGAGAGACTAGAAGAGGAAGAAAAAAGAAAAGAAAAGAAATAAACAGAATTTTTACCTCTTCCCTTCTCTATCTCCCTCCCCCGCATCGGAATCTATATGCAAGATTTTGTAGCAGCAAAAATACAATACAGATGGAGCAATAAAACTTTAACATAAACCTTACAATTAAACAATGCATATGTAACTTATTTAAATTTTGTTAACCCCAAACTTACACATTTCCACTTATTTCAGTATTACTTCATTTTAAAGTTTCCTTAGCCTGGTCAAACTTGAAAACATCAGGTAAGTCTATTACGGGAAGAGATTAGCCGAACTCACATCATTGCAGTAATCCTCTGAGGCTCCATTCAGGATCAAGTCCCCATTGTTTTAGGCATTGTACATAAACATGCAAATGTATAGTCCCTGCCTCAGAGAATTTAAGTCTAAGGCCACCTGCTATGAAAGCCATGTAGATCCCTGTACTCCCACAGAGCCCAGTGACTTCAGCTGGCGTTCTCCCATGCAGTCCTCTTTGCAGGTGCAGGTCCTAAGCATTTGATCTCATTCCGACAAGTTTATATAATGTTATATCTAAGAATACTACATTTTATGACCTATTATGTGTGTATGTGTAATATCTGTAGAACAGAAGCATGTAACTCCAAGTAAAGTTGATGGTAGGCAGTTGTGTGACCTTCAAAAGTTTCAGCCTGACCAATTCAGCTGTGTTTGGACAACCATGGATAAAACAGAATTTACATATAAAACTTAGAGTTAAAGCACTGTTGCTGTAAAAAAAAGGTTTTATCTGCATGCACTTCAGCAAAAGCACTATGAACCAATTCCTACTCACATACAATAGTCCCATTTATACCAGTTAGATCTTTTGCTTAAGGGAAATCATATTTAGCCCTATATTATTTAAGAAGAAGACTAGGCCTAATCTTAACACAGATATAAACATCAACCAAAGAAGAAACTGGGATTTAAGTCCAACACAAAAGAGGTAGCCAATAATTCTCTCTCTGAATTTCACTTAGGCATGTCTCATAGAGCCATGAAAAAGGATTTAGCATCCACATACATTCAGTCCTGGCCTCTTGTAATGAAACTACCAAAAAGAGTGCCAATTGTAATTGCAGGGCTTTTGTGAAGATGACAATTGCTCAGAAGAAACAAAACTGAAATGAAACTGCTCATCTCACATGATTTAAAACAATATTACAAATAATCTTGACTATACTAGTTTTCGATTTATTGTAGTATTAATTTACCTTTTTACTTTAGAGGATTTTTAGGTAACCTATGCACACTCATTAATTCTGAAGGGGATGAGCCTGCCCCCAGCTCTCTGCAGATGTAGAAAGAGGTGAATGCAGCACTTTCCTATGGTTTTGTGGTTCCTGTGATACTTATTGGGGTACCCTGAACCCCAAGGTGACAAGGTGTAAATCACCTTGTTACCCCCTGCCTCCAGTGACTGGGAGACTTGCTTGTGCTTAACTGGGTGTCAACTCCCTGACTCCACCAGCCCGTTGGCCACCCAAACCATCTCCTCTGGGCTATGCCAACCCTTACTTCGCCTTGCAGGTTAACAATATGTGCACCACAGTTCCCCGAGCCCCTAGGAAGTGTTCCCATGTAGTGTCCAGCCCCTTATCCACTGATCACTCACAATGACACCAGGGCTACTGTCCCCAAGGGAACAGTGTACACACCAGTTTGAATGATTCATATCAACATTTGCCCTTTGTATAATACAACGACCTTGAGATATATTTATAGAGAACACAACAATACGTTTATTATCAAAGGGTATGGGTGGCGGGTATCATAGGCCAGGGAAGGCTAAGCCTCCCCTAACCCAGGCTGTGGCCCTGCCATGCTCCCCTTCTCCCCCAAAAGGCTGCAGGGGCTCAGCTTGGACCAGTGGCCTGGAGTTCGGGGCTTGGGCCACCCGGAGGCCTGGGCTGGTCCAGGGGTCAGGCTGGTGCTCGGGTTGGCCAGTGACGCGGGGGTCAGACCGGCAAGCAGCTCAGGCTGGCCGGTGCAGCTGGGGCAAACTGTCTGGAGGGCCAGGCGGTTGGGGTGGGGCTCCTCCAGCCACATGGCGGAGCGGGGGGCTTGGGACTCTGGTAAGCAGGGCGGGGGGGAAGGGGCAGGGCTGGGGGGCTAGCCTCCCCAAAGGGGGGGTTCACACACCACACATGTCAAAGTGTCAAGATTCAAAAAATAGAGAAAAAGTGCATGAGTGCATGAATGCAGGGGACTGGACTAGATGACCTCTCATGGCCCCTTCCAGTCCTACAATTCTATGATTCTAAAAGATAATGGAAACAAACTGGTGACACATACAACAAAATCATAGCATGATTTCTAGAGACTAAACTGAACAGGCTAACCTTCTGCTTAAAGAAGTATGTCTCACACAAATGTCCTTTTGCAGCTTTTCCAACCAGGGCAGGTTGAGATCCTGTTTGCATTAATGTAATCACACCGTCTGATTATTTTCTAGGTGCAGGATAATGGCGTGTCTTCTTTGCCTTCTCTGTATAATTGCCAAAGTTTATTGTTTGTACCCAGCGTCAGGATACACCACCCACCCTGGTAGCTTATTCTGCAGTGTACTGCCTCCCTGTTGATTTCACATACCCCCATTGACTCCCTTCAAGACTGTAAGAGCATCACAACCCAGCTGTCTCTGCTTAGCCCCAATATTTCTCCTGCCTTTCCTGTAGCCCACCACCTAACGTAACTGTGCACAATGAAATATGGGGCTCTCAGCCTCTTAGACTCTTAGTTCTGTACTATCATGGACTCGTACAGAGTGGTCCACATGACAGTTTGCATGCGGTGCAAAGGGTGCAGCAACTGCCACTTCTTTGAGTGCATCTCTTTCCATCAACAGATGCACCTCTGTCCTCAACAGACAGTATTCCTCCAGCCACTGATATTAGTGAAGAACCTCTCCTCATTCCCCCACTCCAAAGTGGCAGCACCTCAGCCTTTGTGCCACTAAGTAGTGTTATACTAAGATAAGAGTGTTACAAGAACAGTAGTTTCTCATAACAGATCTTCTTAAAGTTTTTACATGCTACTATATTTAGTGTGAAATTTTGCCACTGAATGCACATTTAAAAATTAATTTCTTCTATTGTAGAGCATGTCTGATTCAGGCACACATGCACAGATTTGCAATATGTGCTTCTATTGTTTTCTTAATTGATTCGGCATAGATGATCAGTAAACAAATATATTAAAATGTTTTCTTCTAAACCCACTTTATTGTTAGCAGATGTGGAAGATAATGATCATAAAAATAAACTAAAATATTAGGAAACAAAATGCTCATCTGGCTTGAAACAACTTCTTTCCTCATAAATATTTTGAAAAAGAACTGAAAATTAATTAAATGTAAGTTAACATTGATTTTATCACTTTATGAAAGAACTATCCCATTCCAGTTTTAAATGTGTTTTGATTATGCTACTAGCTGAAATCCTGTGGTGTGCTGGTTGTGAGGTTGGTTATGTTGATTTGTGGGTGGGTTGTGTTGTGTTGTGATGGCAGATTTGTTTTTCTTTCTGCAGATGCTGAATGAGGGTAAAGTGCAACAGTGAGGGGCTACATGTATTTGTATTTGGAGTTATTGTGTGTGCTGGTAGTGTTGTTGTGTGGGTGATTTTGAAGAACTGTGGCTGTTGGACCAAATAATCAATCATGTGTGCAGTCTCCCTCACATAACCAATGAAATTGTTGCATGTAACTTAACTGTAGAGCCTTGATGGTGATTGGTTGAGTTACCTTTCATATCACAATGCACTAGAACTCTTGGCATGGCATAGATGTGTGATACTGTAGCTAAAAGCCCACACTACTGCACTGGTGTAATTTGTCAATGTGGCTGAAAACTTTAAAAATGGACAGTAACAGACCACAGCACCCTGTGATGATTCAACCTAGCAATATTCCAAACAAAATGAACCATCAACCATGCTCATAGCTGTATCCATCACTTCACACTAACTCAGAGATTCTAGGCTTCAGAGTAACACATAGACAAAGTGACCATCCTAGAATCTTATTATATTGACTAGAGAATATAACCTTCAAATACCATTCTTGGGATATAAAAATATAGGTTATATTCTGCTGCATTTACTCAAGCTAAACTCTCATGGAGTTCATCAGCACTTTTGTCTGAGAAAGGATACCAGGATTTGACACTAACAGTTATGGTGTGATGTTATAAACAAGGAATTTAGCAACCAACAACCTACCCATCTGCCTATCTAGGTACTTAAGGGACTTCCAGCAACACAGTTTCTGAATCTCTCTAAAGTATTTAAACATAGAAATTACTCTCTCTCTGTTTCTTCCATCCTCTCTTGTAGGGGAAAAAGCTTTATACCATTATTTTCTATTTGGAAATGTGTGTATATGTCAAAGGAAACTAAGTGAGAGAACCTGCATGAATCTGACATTGATCAAGGGACCTATCAATTTTGATACAAATATTAAATATTTAAATGCTAAATATAATATATTGAGGATTACATGTATTATATTGAAATGTACATAGTTTTAATATATTTAAACTGTTAATAAAAAAGATCTGTTCATTATAAACAATTATAACTGAGTAACTAAAGTATTAGTTCATGATTTCATATCAGAACATGAAAGCTGAATTTCAATTTCTAACTAAATTGTAGCTGACAGTGTCAGGGCCAGCGTTTAAAGGTATTTAGGTACCTAAAGATGCAACCTAGTGGAATTTTTCAAAAGTGCCTAAGTAGGTTGGTGCCTAGCTTACTGATTTCAATGGAACTGAGGGCTTGTCTACAGGACTACATTAATGCGAACTAGGTACTTTATTATTAGCACTTGTAGGGTCTATGTGAGGCAGTTAAACCGCAGCACCGTAGTACATGCTATAATTTACACCCCTGTAGTTCTAACTGCAGGGCCTACCATAAAGCACCAAACTTTAAGCACTTTGGAAAACCTTATTCAGACCCCATCTGCATTTTTAAGCACCTGAAATCTGGCCTAGGCTGGGACCTAGGCTGGGAGTCTTTAAAGTTGTCATCTTATGTAAAAGGCTGAATTGGAAGCTGTAAATCAGTTCCAGCTTAACCTTCAGAACAATTAAAAAAACAAACAAAAACCCAAACAGGTGCTCAAGTAGCTCTGCTGAATGCTGCCAAGCAGGGTGAGGGATAAGGTGATTTTTTTTTAAAGTGCATCCTGCAGGAATGTCAGCAATAGTTACTCCTGGGAGAATTCTGCACCACTGTGTGCTCGTAAAATTCATGTGCTCACCCCCGCACCCCCCATATATAAATATTGTAGAAAATAACTTCTGCTGAAAAGTTGTTGCAGTTCTGCCTTTTGCCAATCAGGGGCCACTGTGGCACTAAAACAGAGCAGCTGCTGCTAAGGAAGAGAAGATGTTGCCTTCCTCCCAGCACCCTGCTGGTGAGGCCAGGTGAGGAGACAGGAAATACAGGGGGACAGACAGCGTGGGGCACATGGGGCTGCTGGGGGGGGGTCACAGACTGGGTTTCATAAGGGCTAATGGGAGAGGGAAAACTGGGGCAGGGGCTGAATGGAAGTGGAAGTGCAGGGCCACATGGGGGAAGGGGTGGCTAAGTGGGGGCAGAGAGACACATGTGAACAGGGGGTGAGGGTGCAGGGGCACATGGAGGAAGGGGGTGGCTGAATGGAGACACAGGGCCACATGGGGATGGGGTTCAGGGCCACATGGGGGAAGAGAGGTGACTGAGTAGGGGCAAAGGGACACATGGGAATGGGGATAGGGGGACAGGGACACATACAGGGTGGCTGAGTGGGGTGCAGGGCTACATGGGGATAGGGAAAGGGGTACCTGACTGAATGGAAGAGGCTAGGGGTCAGCCAGGGTCTGCATGGGGGAGGCTCCCTAACAGTCCCTCCCTGTCTCCCCTCCCCCCCCAAAAAGAAACCTGTTCCATATTTCTCAGACCCACACCCAACAACCCTTCAGGTTCACTCCCAGACTCCTTCCCTCTCCCTCAGCTCCTCCATTACCCCTGACTCCCCCCAGGCTTTGCATTGCTTCTGAGGGGGGTGGGAAATACGGTTCTGTATTGCAGTGTAAATGAATTACTCAAAGTTCTGTATTAATATGCCTAGTAAGGAATCTATTTGACAAAAAACATTTCCTGAATCTTTTTCATTGTCTGTATTGTTATAGACATACTTGCTGACAGGTATTTTGAAATAAATTTCCAAAATAATAGAAACTGGTGTGATTATATTATGTTATTTTGACAAATAAAATATGAAAAATGTTGCAGAATTTTAAAATATTGTGTGCAGCGATTTTTAAATGTTTGGTGCAGAATTCCCCCAGCCGGGGTGGCTTTTATGACACTGGCAGATGAAATGAGAGGGGATACAGGGGTGGCAGTGAGAGGTGGAGAAAGGATGGACTGGGAAGTGAGAAATGTTGTAATTTTAAGCTGCCCCCATTGCCTTCCCCCACATGCCTTTTCAGCAGCAGCATGTGGCTCTTTTCACTTCCAGCAAACTTTCCATTGTAAAAGCTAAAATCCAAAAGCTGATTTGCCTGCATGCCTGCAATCCTCACACGAGAATGTAAATTTCAACTTGTCTTGGTCAGCACAAGCTGTGCATGCAAAGAACACAAAATTGCATCTTTGAAAATCTAGACCTTGATTGGGAGTTCTCAATATTCTCAATTTAGTTTTAGAAAGCAGGTTGAAAATGCCTTTAGGGCAACAATAGACTGGCAGAAATGCATGTGGGATGTTGGAGAATAGGAAGAAGGACCAGGAATATAACAAATACAGGGAACTTTTTTTAAAGAGGGCAATTTTTTTATTTTAATTCAGTTTAGAAGAAATGTGCAATTATTTTCAACGGGAATGCTTTCCAAAATAATGAGGAGGACGTCTGCCCATCTTTCTTCTCTTCTATATGAGTTCTTTCTTCAAAAACAAACTCAAGGACTATCTATCTCTTCTGGAGATCTTGTCAACACAGAAGGGACCAGACACATTTAATGGGACTTCCCCATTGACTCAAATATTGTGATCACACACAGAAAATAGCCTAAAAAAGAAAGAAACCCTGCAGCATACAGTTTGATTTAAACAATACCTAACCTATACACACACCCAAAACCTAATGTGTTCTGGGAGATACTTCCATCTCAAAATGAACACCTTCCAGATAATGAAGAGCGACACATTCCAAATATTGAATGTGCCCCCTTATGCTTCAGGAAGGGAAATCCTAGAATCAGAGGCATGTAAGTAGATGCCTGTGCCAATGCAGAGCTTCACTGACTTCAATGGGACTTTACATGAGCATAAGGAACTACCTATGTAGGTTGGATTGAATGACTGGGGGTGACATTGGACCAAAACAAAGTAATAATAATAAAAAAAGGGATATATGAAACAAATTGAGCCAGAGTGTGCCAAAACAGTTTGAGAAAAGATTGGCTTAGCAGTCCAGTACTCATAATATATTAATTGGAATTTCCTTTTTCTTCTTTTGTGGTTAACTTTTCCAATGTTTAAAAAAGCAAAAGGTTTTACTTTATCAAAATTTGGGCTAGCTTTCCAGCTTAGGATCTTTTTTAATTACACTTCGATTACTTTTTCCTTATTGCATGAATGCAGCTCCTTCTTGAAAGGACTTTAATGGTTGCTGGACGCACTTCAAAGTTTACTCAGGATTTACTCACTGGTTATTTTTCCACCAATGAACATGAACTATTCTGTTGTACCATTCAGTCATCACTACTTGGTCAATTTTATGCTTTCAGTTCTTTCTTTCAAGCCATTTGCTATTTAAGTTACTTAAAGACATCCTCATTGATTAAAAGTTGCTACATTTTCTGCTTGGTTAGTGAGCATGGATGAATCTGTAATGTGTTAAAATAATGACTGAGGTATTAATTATTGCTATCACTTTCCTGCTGTAATTCATTCTTAAACCTCACTATTCCCTGCAGAGCTCTTTGGAATGTGAAGGTTGCAGAGAAGCTATGAGATGTTAGCTTTAAGTTAGTGAGGCTATGGAGAGCTTTTAGGCTTCATGGTAGCTTGAAATCCAATATTTCTCCCTGTTGCAAAGCTCTTGTTATTGCAAGGTCTGAATACTTATCTGAAGTAACTGCTTAATGGAATTAACCATTCTGCCCCTCTGGACTGGTTTGCCAATAGGTCAGTGATCTGTCGTTCAGGTAAACTTCTCTCAATACATTGAGTAGTTCTCCAGTTGTCTTCATTTATCAGACTTTGCTGCAGTCAAGCATCATTGAAATTATATAAATTCACTACATTCCATTACAAGTAAGGTTTTTTATTTTTTTTTAATAATATACTATTAGAAGGGGATAGAGCAAAAAAGGTAGAAAGGGGGAGAGAGAGAAAGCAACAGGAAACGAAAAAGAGAACAGAAAGGAAGGGTGAGACCTCTCATAAGCACATTATGGTGCAGATACTGCTTTATTCACTACATTCCTTGCAGTTTAAATCCTTGCTTGGCCAACATGTCTTCTTCCCCACCCCCACCCAAAAGTTTATCTCAGGTGACACCTGTAATAGTCACATGTAATGTTAGTGCCTCAGTGATTGAAGGATTAACTTACCCCCTTCCTTTCTGAACTCATGTCTAGTGTTTTGTGTGTGTATATTTTTTAAGTATTCACTCTAGCATTTCATTTTTTATAATATAAAAGAGTCACCTTTAGTGGATTAAATAGGACAATCCCATATTATGTGGGTATACAAAAACTGTTGATGTTTATGCCAGAATAATGAGTGTACCATTTTAATGGCTGCATAACCTCACTATATTGTATATATACAGTGGGAGGAACAATTCTACTTGAGAAATGGGATGGACAAGTCAAGTTAATAGGGGTAAAATTTTCAAAAACCCTTAAGTGATTCAGGAGTCTAGGTCCCATTTTCAAAAGTGATTTATACACATCAGATCCTCACTGAAAATTGATAGGAAAGTTGGAGCCCATGTCCCAAGTTACTTTTGAAAAAAGGAACTTAGATGCTGTGACGTGTTGTCCATCCCCCCCCCACCCCCCAGGGTGCCACCTGATTACCGCTGAGCCAGCCTGTTCCACCAGCCTAGGGTCCCTTACACTATCTTGCTGAGCCAGGCCCTCAAGCCTCCTCCAGCACACGCACAGGTAGGGACACGCCCAGCTGCAGGAAGACATAGACACTGAAATCAGCTCTGCATGGGAAAGCTTCAGAGCTTGAAAGTTTCCCAGCACTCAAGTGCACACCCCCCTCTGGTGTATAAACCCAAAATTGTATCGTCTTATGCTGCACAGAGAACTGTATAGCATAAGGTCATGAAATCTGCCCCCTCCCTCAATATGGAGGAAGATATGCACAACTTTTTGCCCCCCAGTTATGAATTCCACAAACTGGTTTTAGAGAAAAGAAAAACAAGTTTATTAACTACAAAAGATAGATTTTAAGTGACTAAGTGATAGCAAACAGATCAAGGCAGATTACCTTAGTAAATAAACAAAAACCACAAACTGAGCTTAACACACTAGGTAGGTAGGATATAAATTAGTAAATTCTCACCCTGAGTGATAAACTGGCTGGCAGATTCTTAAGGCACAAGTTATCTTAGCTTTCACAGGTTTTCATACACACGCTAAAGATCCTTCTAGTCTGGGACCATCACTTCCCACAGTTCAGTGCTTGCCCTTCAGGTGTTTCTAGTGTGTTGTTGCAGGGGAACTGAAGTCCTTTCCTTATGTCATTGTCCCCCTTTTATATTTTCTTCCCACTTGCTGGAAAGCTCTTTTGCTGTGACCTGGGCCAAACAGTTCCAATTGTGTAGTGTTATCTTCTAAGAGTTTTCTATTGTATACAGTTCCTGGGTGCTTGTGTGCATTTCCTCAATAAGCTGTTAACATTGTTTGGCCTTTTTACTGTTGTACCTGAAAGGCTGCTTGTGCGTGCTTTCAACCTCAAAACATCTTTCAGTAACACATACATAGCCAAACTTCATAACTTCACATACAATCCAATGAGATATCATTGTATGTGCTATTACTGTCTAGCAGATCAAAACTTTTAGAATGATACCTCACAAGACATACTTTGTACAAAACATATCCTAATTACATGGCAGGGGTGAATTCGGGTGTCAGGGTGTCAGAGATGCTTCTGAAAATTTTACATCTCTAATTTCCATGAATCTGTAACTCTTCCTCACAGCACCTAATGGGAAGAAACACTCTTTAATACTGACATAAAATTGTGTCCTGAACCGGAAGGATCAACGCACCGGGAACAGGCGATAGATTCATGACAGGATATTTATTTTAACATTATTTATACAGTGCCATAGAGCATGGAACTTTATGTAACAGAAAATGGTAGAATCCTTTCTCCTTATCATTTACAATCTAAGGGTCAAATTTTACCACCTTCTCTTACACTTTGAATGGGTGGGTGAGGTTCTGTGGCCTGTAATGTGCAGGAGGTCAGACTAGATCAGTGGCCCCCAAACTGTGGGGCGTGTCCCCCTAGGGGGCATGGAGGAACACCCGGGGGAGCACCACCCAGCCCCTCTTTGTCCCCAGTTCTGCTATGGCTCTGGCCCCCGCCACGCCCCCAGCAGAGGCCCCAGCCCCGCTCTCGGGTGCGCCTCTGCTCCCAGCTGCGACCCCAGTCGCAGCTCAAGCGTCGGCCCCCATCCCTCCTTCTGGTACTCAGAGGAAGGGGAGCATGGACAGATTACCTTATGGGTAAGGGGGGGCGCAACATAAAAAGTTTGGGGACCACTGGACTTGATGATCATTATGGTGCCTTCTGACCTTTTAGTCTGTGAGTCTATGATTTCCCATAGATTTCAAAGGGACAACTTATGGAGTAAGGTATTACTCAGCATTAATAAAGATGTCAGAAGCTCATCCTAAGTTAATAGAATTGGAGTTTACAGCAGCATAAATGAAAGGACAGAGAGAGTTTCAATGAGGACAAGTACAATATGATTATGTGGGTGGGCAGGAAATTTGGGTGGCAGTTAGGGTCTTTTTATCATGTATCTGAGCACTCGATTTATAAACCTCCTTAAGTATGTTAGGACAGCAAATTACAAGTAAGGTTTTTTATTTTTTTTTTAATAATATACTATTAGAAGGGGATAGAGCAAAAAAGGTAGAAAGGGGGAGAGAGAGAAAGCAACAGGAAACAAAAAAGAGAACAGAAAGGAAGGGTGAGACCTCTCATAAGCACATTATCTCATATACATAAAAAAATGATTTCAGTTCTTCCTTTTGCTAAACGCAAAAGAATTCAAGTGGCAGTCAAGCAAGCAACCAGAGTTACTTATTATAGCTGACCTTCCTGCCATCATCTCCGTGAACTTACTCTGTGGGAGTCTCCAGCACATTGACACAAATGACAGGCCATGATCACCCTTCCTTAGTGGTTCCTGCTTCTCACGCTACACTGGAGGTTTTATGATTCACTGACTGCCTGTTTCTTCTGGAAACTATGATTAGGAAGCACAAAAATTTCATTGGTATGCCTGTGATACCCAGCTATACCTGTCATTTTCTCATGATTGTCCACATCTGCTTGTATACGTTTTTCTAATCTAAATAAAAAAAAAATAGAATCACAAAAAATGTATTGTTGCAAAGGACCTTAAGAGGTCATCAAGTCCAGCACCCTGCGCTGAGGCAGAACCAAGTATATCTAGACTATCTGTCACATTCTCAGGTGGAATCCAGACCAGCTAGTGGTTGTGTCACCACCTGCCCTGCAACCTTGGGTGCCTCACAATACTTTGCTGTTGTAGCTCCCAACATGGGCTGCTCACAACTAGGCCACCAGCATGCAGGTCACACCCTGAGTGTCTGAATAGCTGCAGACTTGGTCCAGCAGCTCTGACCGCAGCAGACTGTCAGCAACACACAAGTAACATCCTAGTTTACACCACCCTTGCTTACTACTAGCAGGATGACCCTAACACACTCCCTGTTCCAACAGTCTTCCAGCAAGATGGTGATTGATCCTTTCCTCAGTCAGGATTTCTCCCAGAGGCCCAAAGGTGCCGGTGCCTTTGTCTTCCTAGGTGAAAGAGAGAACTTGGGGTTTTCTGCCCTCTCTTTTACAGTCTGGTGAACTTTTGAAGTGGATTCTTCAGAGGGTTACCCTTTAAAGTAAAGAAGGTGACATGGAGTCTGATCGTAAAAGAGGCTCAATGCTCTCTCCTTACCGGTTTGCTGAAATGCAAATTTGCTCTGTCCCCTGCCATCTCTGCCCTCTACTGTCTGGAGGACCCTGTTTAATACTTATATGTAAATTGAGGAAACACACATCCCTTTGTTTAGAACAGACCTGTTTAACAACTTTTGCCTAGGCAGGACTGTGTGGGTTTGAACATGTGCTACCAACATCATACAGTTAAATACCATAACTTTACATATAATGTTGCTACATATATATCACCATATTACTGGCCAGCGAGTTATTAGTTTTCAAATGATAGCTGATAAGGCATATTTTGTACAAATATTACTACAGTTGTGTGAATACATGGGTGCATTCAGTCACACAATCCCTGGAAGGTTTTTGCCTAACCTGTTCTTGAAAAACATTAATGATGTAGACTCTACAACCACCCTTGGAATCCTATTCCAGAGCTTAACTATATAGTTAGGAAGTTTTTCCTAATATCTAACCTAAATCTCCCTTGCTGCAAATCAAGCCCATTACTTCTTATCCTACCTTCAGTGAACATAGAGAACAATTGATCAGAGTCCTCTCTCTAACAGCCCTTAACATATTTGAACATTGTTACTAGTTATTCCCCCCCCATCACCCCAGTCTCCTCTTTTCAAGACTCAACATGCCCAGTTTTTTTAACCTTTCCTCATAGGTCAGGCTTTCTAAACCTTTTATCATTTTTGTTGCTCTCCTCTGGACTCTTTCCAATGTAGCTACATTTTTCCTAAAGCCCGGTGTCCAGAATCAGACCTTCACCTGAGGCCTCAGCAGTGCTTAATAAAGGGGACAATGACCTTCTGTGTCTAGCATACGACACTCCTGTTAATACATCCCAGAAACAGGATCAAACAAAACCAAAAAGAAACCGGATTTGGTAGTGTGAACTCTTCAGGAAAGCTTCATAACTTGTGTCTCCCTTAAGTGACAGTATTTTACTGTGGGATTTGCAAAAGTATTCAGCATTGGCCTGATAACTCCCATTCACCTCAATGTGAGCAGTCAGGCCAATACTGAGCACTTCTGAAAATCCTTTATTTTTCAACGAGCTCTGCTAAGGCTAAGTGATTTCTGCATGCAATTTTTCTTCTGGATAGCAAACAAGCAACTAATAATTATTTAAATCACCTAATATATTGTCAGATGAAACTGACTGAAAAGAGCTGTCTGGATTAAAAGTCTACTCTAGACATATGGATCTTACATGATGTTCGTCTTTTTGAGTTTCATGAGCTGCCTTCTACAGCTATTTTTTGAAAGTGGAGAAATCCAGCTACATCTCACATATTAGGCTGAAAACTGCTGGAACAGTAGCTTTTAATTCTTATGCATCACATCTTTGTCACATCACATCAGGCCTACCAAATATGCTCATTCATTTAAATCTAAGTTACATACTCTTCAACCAAGAATTTGTTTTCTTGTGCCATGTCTACTTTACTATTGTTCATCCTGCTACTTATTTTGTATCTATCACTGAACTACACGATCTGAGAGCGCACTGTACAGCAGAGTATACTCCTGGGGGAATTCTGGACCAAAAAATTCTGTGCACAATTATTTAAAATTCTGCAAATTTTATTTGTCAAAATAACACGATATAATCACACCAGTTTCAATTATTTTGGTAATTTATTTCAAAATTCCTGTCAGCAAGTATGTCTGTGACAATACAGACACATCCCAAAATTCCCCCTGGAGTAGAGAGTTAAAGAAACCCCCAGGACAACCGAATTCCTGTTTCTCTACCTCCTCCCCCACAGAGCCCAGCCGGGGGCCGAGAAACTCTCACCCCCTACCCCCAGAGGCCAGCTGTGCCCCCCCCTCCAGGCCCAGACACTACATCCCCTCCCTGCCAGAGCTCAGCCACAGCCCCCCAGCCTAGACACACACATTCCCTACCCCCCAGAGGCCTGCTGTGGGGCCCCTCCTGGCCCAGACACTCACACTCCCTACTCCCCCCCGGCCAGGGATCCAGAGGGAGAAACAGCCGGATGCTGCGTCCCGGGCTTGCACAGAGTTTCCTGCGTGCCACCACTTCCTTCCTTCAGGGCGTGATGGGAACTGCAGCTGTTGGGAACTCTCCGGTTCCCTCCCCTTGCCTTGGCCTTGTCTTCTATTTGTGAGCAGGCCTCTGCCACATCCAGCGGCCCCTAGTGGCAGCCAACATCTCTACAGCCCATTTATGGGGGGGAGGGGAAGAGAAATTCTGCGCACACAACATTAATTTCTGGAAAATTGTGCACTGCGCAGTGGAGCAGAATTCCCCCAGGAGTCAGAGTACCACAAACGTCTTGTGTGCAAAAAGTACAAATGACTGACAAAATACACTTAAGTTGTGAACTAGAAGAAAAATAATTACCATATTCAATCTCCATCCCATAATGAATGAGCGACATTAAAAGTATTTTAAAGTATAAATATATTTCATATACTAAGTTGAATGAACCTGTTTGGTTAACATTTTGTTACAGGTAGGTATAACACTGGATTCTTTGGGTGAAAGCTTGGCCTCATTGAAGTCAATGACAAAATTTCCAATTTCCAGAAACCAGCATTTCATCCTTTGTCTTTATAGTATTAACACTTTACTATTGGATTCTTAACACATCAAGATAACAGACAGAAATTTGCTGATTTCAGAGCCACATTTTCCAGTCCACGCTGGCCCATCTGTAGAGCCCTGCAAATCTGTGGATATCCGCTTTATACCTGTATCTCCGGAACCTGTTGTGGATGAATGTGGATCCAAATTTTATATCTAGAGCCCTGCAAATCTGCAGATATCCATGGGATCGGATGTGGATACAAATGTTCTATCCACATAGGGCTCTGGTGCAAAGTGCACAGGTTCTGCTCAGAAACAGCCAGTAGGAATTCCCCTTACAGAGGGAAAAACCTGCTGCCACCAATCTGGCAGAGGCAGCAGAGCCTCAAGGAAGGGGATGTGTCATGGGAAGGAAGACACAAGGAGGAGCCAGAGAGTGATATGGCAGTATGGCACTCTCTACAGTTGATTTTCACTAGTGTATGTCCCATAGGGATCTTACACCAGTGGCTTAAGTTAGAGCAACCCCCTAATTTGGTGCTGAATCAGGGAGCAGAGAGTAACCAGCTTCCTATGCCCTGCCACTCATCCTACAACAAGGAGAGCTTGGGTACAGGGCAAGATTTCAACCAGAGACATTATTCCTGCAATGCAACCAAGTACATTTGCAAA
Source organism: Malaclemys terrapin pileata (assembly GCF_027887155.1). Lineage (NCBI taxonomy): Eukaryota > Metazoa > Chordata > Testudines > Emydidae > Malaclemys > Malaclemys terrapin. The sequence continues at coordinate 156,945,029 of NC_071506.1, read as the reverse complement.
CTGGAGTTTTGTATTACATGGTAGAATCCACTTTCATATTAACTTGGTTTTATTTTTCTATGCAATACTGGCAGTTGTACAAAAAATGTTCAATTAGAAAATTGTTTATTACACTTTATTCATATTGTATTGTTTTTTTAGGTATAACATATCCTTGACAGGGCACCAAAGATGGCAATGCTGAAATAGATGGAGAGAGAAAGGGAGAGAGAGTGTTAATTTGAGAAGATCTATGCATCTCAGCTTCCAGTTTGGATTCAAATATTTGCTGGATGATAAAATGTGTGTATCATTCCCAGCATAACAAGAGACTCTATTAAGTGAATGTAGATATCAGGAATGGAATATCTCAGCTTCCTCCTAAATCTTTTATTACACAAACACAGACAGAGAGAGAGAACATGGAAGACATGGAAGACATCAAAACTGATAAACTCATTCATTTTTGAATGTCCTATCTTCCTCTTCACCAAGCCTCCGGCAAGTAAAGTCCTCTTTCCCTCCCCATGCATCGTCTATTGATTTAAAGTCTATCATCTTGAATAGGTATGGTCACATTGGATCTAATTTGAAAGAATAAATATTTATTCTAAAAATAATCTTATGCATTGAAGTCACAGTCCTGTGTTTTAAGATCTATGTCACTTACATTCACTGCAGCAGTTAGCCTGGGGCTTCTGGGGTTAAGCACCTGCAAAAAAATCACTATTTAATTCAAATAGATACTTCTCCTTCAGAAACTAGCCAAGCCTTCCCCCTTTTCCAATGGCTGAGTCACAGACTATGCACAGATAAAGGCTCAATGGGCAACGAACTGAGAAGGTTGAGTTTGCCATGTGATAGCCTACCATGGGGACCAGGTTTCTTCCTGGTTGACTGAGCTCCTCAGTTTGGCCATCTGGAAAACTAGGATAACAACACAGGAAGAAAAATAGGACCATCTTGTCTGATTTAATTACCCACACGCACACACTTTTCCTCTGAAATCTTTTGAATAACCATCTTTTCTAACCATCTAAATAACCCTTTTTGTATAAAATGAGAAGTCATCTGGGGAGTACTTTCCAATTAACATGTTAATCAATGTTTGTCTCAAAAAGGCTTAGAATTGTTATAAATATCAGAACAGCATGTGTGAAGCTTGTGGGGTAGAGCAGTACGGCTTCCTTGGGGGGAGAGCTGTAATTGAAAGCATCCCTTGGAAAGGGGCAGTTACAGTGTACAAAAGTCTGATTTGTTTGTATATTCGGCCCAGACAGAAGTATAGTTTTTTTTTTTAAGATTTAAAGAAAATATGTTTGTAAAAATTATGTACTATTTGACCAGACTGTATTGACCTACTAATTGCAATGCCCAGAATATAAGATAATTAAGCCAAATTAAGAGTTGCCCCGCCCCATAAACACAATTATATTGCATCTAATCTCTTGTTCTAACTGCTATTGCATTGGCAAATACTTTTAGTTTTTAATTATACTAGCCACTAGTTTATGAACATATTTCCAGCTATTTGAATACATGAGAAACTGTAACTTTATACAGGCTTAAAAGGAAATCTTTCAATGCAGCCCTGAGCCAGTTGTTTCTTTAATATTATTTTCTTGGCTCTGTCTCTTACTGGTTCCCCATCATGTCAGTTGCATTCACTATAATCATTGACAGTGAAAAGGTAATGCGATATGAAGAAAAATGTTAATTGTTTCTGTAAACACAATCAAAGTGCATTTATACAGTAATTACTTTCTTCACTTTTTTCCTACTAGGCCCTTATATCTTTAAAGTAGAAAGCAGATCAATTCATTATTTCTTATAGTTTATTTAAGGCATTTCAAAAACATCAATCTATAAGATTGTAGCAGCATCACACGCTGAAGCCAGTTAAAAGCTAGTTATCACAGACAGCTGTAGTGAAAATTGTACACATTAGTATGACCCCCAATTCTAAAAATAATCAGTACTTATTATTACCACTCATTGTACTAAAATGGAAACTTGAATTCAATTTCATTGCTACTAGAATTAACAGCAACCCAGTGTAAGTTTCTACTTTCACATTTCACTTTGACTCATTAAAAAAAGCCACATAATAAACAAGATAGCTCAGATGAAATTGTCCTTTTTTTGCACAGTGGTTGGCATCAAAATATTTACCAAGTGGTTCTGCAAGTATTTTCTCTTCTACATAGAGTGAAATACTATCCTGACATAGATACTACAAACATCTTAATGGCATTCCAAGATGTCTTTACTGCAATATAGTTAATATATCCAAGTACTGGGGTACAATTTCTCTATTTTCATGTTAAAATATAAAAAGTGAAAAAGTATCAAGTTTTTATGAATTTGCTTATCATTTCCTATTACTTATATAACAGCAATGTTGTGCTAGGAACTTTACACGTAGGTAGGAAGACTATGATCCTGCCATTAATATCAAATTGTCACTTATAAAATGCAAGAAACTAAGCCATATCTTACCATGAAAGCTCAAGTTACTTCTCCAGTGGAGCGAATGTGAATTCTGAACCAAAACGGATGGCAGAATACGGCCAGAAACATGTCAGATGTACAGTAGTATGTGCAATATGAAGGGATTTGGCAGCAGTAGCCAAATTAACATTAACATATTGGGCATCACCTGGATAAAGTCTCCCCCATTGTATTGATAAGACAGTCTGAAAACACCTATGAATTGCTTTTTACCCTAGTTCTTTAAAATGACTTATCTTTTCTAATGACAAGAAAATGCCTTGTACAATGATCAGTTTAAATGATAGTACTCAACACACCCATAGCTGTTTTGGTACAGGCCTATGATTAGAGTAGTGAGATCTTTGCCAGAGACTAACTCAGGAAAATACTGTTTTTTTGTTGACTGGCCCAAAAAGATGGGTATATGCCTCTCTTTAAGCACTAAACATAGGTGGCCTTCTTGCTATTTTGGGGGTTTGAGAGAAGCAGTGAGCAGCAGCTCTCACGGGCAGAGTCCAGCAGCAAAGAAGCAGAAACAGGAACTATCTGCCTAACCTACCCTAAGTTTGAGACCCAGACCAGTGGTGATGGGTGGGAGAGAGAAAAAGAGGTGGAGTTACCAAGGTCAGAAGCCTGATTGACGTGCCAGGTGACCGACTACAGCTTCAGAAAGAATATAGCCAGGACCCCAAGATATGTACACTGAGCTTGGACAGACACAGAGCGTTTGGGGGAAAGGAATGGCTGCACGTTGTTTGATGTTAGCAGCAGTATGAGATGTTGCACTATATTTTGCTAATCAGTCACAGCAGCCCAACTGATCAGAAGCAGCCAAAGGGGTGTATCTCCTCAGATAGTTGTCCCTGAAACAGCTCATGTACAGAAAACACTGGGTGGAGAGGGACACCAGTCCCCTCACCCAAGCAATCACCAGTCACAAACCAATGGGGAGAGATGGAACTCCTGAACTCCATATCCAGAGGCAGAGGTCTGTCTGCCAGTCTCTCCCCTTGAGCCTTCCTTTCTCTAGAAGACAGTGGAAGGCCAGGGTTGACACACCTGACACCTGCTTCTCTGAGAGAGTTAGGAAAGGATTCTGGAGTGATCCTAATCCTGCTCTGTGGGTGCACAGCCAAATGAAGCTCACCCAGAGTTAAAAAGGTATGTGGCACCATGTCACACACAAGTGACTGTCAGATCTGCAACAGTATTTTACTGTATAAACTTATTTTCATTCAGTCAGCCCTGTAGAGCTCCAATACAAATAACACTAGTACACATTGACCATCTGAGAGCTGCAGATGAAGTCCAGGATTTCACCCACTTGCCTAATTATTCTACATGGGATTTTGATTACATTAAGTTACTGGAGAGGATATTTTTATGTGATGCATGGTCTGATTATTTCTGTGGGGTTCACTTGTTAATTCAGCTATCTGTTCCCCTTGATTCTCCTGCCATTGTCTTTGACCCCTGTCCTGAACCCTTCTTTAGTTTTACCCTATCTTTTCTCCTAATAAATAGTTCATTCCTTTTAAAAATTGATTGGTCCCTGATTCCTTTTAATTCTTAGAGTTCTAGTGGTCAGAGGGGCTATATAAATTTATTCACCTGGCCAATAGGCGGAGACACCATCATTTTAGCTCAAGAATCATTTTAGCTCCAGCAACTAGTCAGCTAAAGGCAGATGCCTGCTATCAGCCCAAGAAGCATAAAGAACCCCAGGTCCAGTGGGTCTAAGGAGGGTAAAAAAAGTGAATTCCACTACTCTTGGAGATTGAGGGTGCTTTAGGAGGGGGCTACACATACCCGTGGCATATTACACCTTGTTATATGTATTATTACTAATTTTTACAGTGCCCATCATGGGGGCAGGAGAAACTTGAAGTATAGAGTGTGTGTGTGTGGGGGGGGAATCACAAAAAACAGACACAAAACCACCACAAGAACAAAACAGAAACTGCTAGTCAAGAACTGAACAAAATAAATGTGTCTTGCATTGTAGCCTGAAGGTTCTGACAGAGTTCTAAGGAGAGCAAGTTCCACAAATGGGGCCCTCAGCAGAGAAATGCCTGTCACTCAACAGGGGTCTTCAAACTTTGGATCAAAAGCAACAGCTTCTCATCTAATCTTATCTCAGATAACTGGAACCAAACCATACAGAGCTCACTACTAACATCATAAATTGTACCCAGAAGCCATCAGGGAGGCAGGGAAAGATTTCAGCACAGTGTTTACATTAGCCCACATCACTCAGGCAGAAGGTAGCTGCTTTATGCACATGCTGGTGCAGATACTGCTTTATATTACTGTATACTGAGTGACTTTTTTTTTTAAACTGTATCAAGCACAGGCTCTTGACCTAAAGAAGCTCAAACTCCTCTTAAGAGTTGGTTATGAGGAATCTGTAGGATTTAATTAGAGAAGCTTATCTAGGACAATTGAATTACAAGAACAGCTCAGTATTATAACAGGTTTACTGTCTGGAATAATGACTTCATTTAAAACACGGATGCTCAATTAGACTTGTCAATGTATATGCACTGCTGTTTCCATATTGCTGTACAGAAATGTCAGATCATCAGCCTCTCGAGGCAGCAGTGATGATGAAATGGGAATGTTTTACAGTGACAAGTGCAATTCCTGAACAGATAAACTGAGACTGAGTGTTCTAAATGGAATGATTATTTTCAGAAATAAAGCCAAAAGCTTAGTATTCTTTTGTGTACTCTTTCTTCATTTATCTCTGAAACTCTCGGTATCTGCTGAAATCCTCAGAACATCACTCAGAATGGGATTTTTCGTGTAAGCTAACTTGCCAAGCTAAATATTTGGAAAAAGAATAAGGACAGTTGTCAAAAATAATGATATCCCCAAAAATGTCAGAAATCACAGTGTACGTCTCTCAGTAATTTTTACCAGCAAAATGAGAATATTTTAAGATGCTTTCAAAACCGATCTAGTAGTAGCATATGAACAGCTACTATCCACAGGTTTTAATTTAAGTTTCATCTCTTTCCTACATTACCAAATCTTTAATCAAAGTTTTTCTTCATATTGCAGATTCATATGCATACTTTGTTCAATTTTGTTAAAAATGAAATAAATAGGATGTTTGCACTCACATGCATCTTTGCAATAAATATGAAATCACTGCATAATACTCATTTTCATATGTATGACCCCTTGTAAGACCATAAATAACAGTTTGTGTTAGTGCATCATACATATTTGTGCTAACTCATTTTCAGTCTCCCAGCCAAACTCTGCAGGTGAGAACTGCTACTTTCTTGTTCCTATCAATTATCAATGTTTGCATTAATTAAAAAAAATCAGCAAAGAGTTTACTGCAAATTTTCCCAGTTCAAGAGAGAGAGAGAGAGAGAGAAAAAAAAAATAAATTAGCCTCATAAGCCCATTAGAAAGCATCCTGTATGGTCTCCTGGGTTTTTCTGGGATTGCATTGAGGGGATCAATTAAAAACATGTTTACTTCAGATATGTAAAAGATATTTTATAACATTGGCAAAAAAGCCATTTGACACCAGATACTAAAGTGTCTTAATTTCTTTTACATAGGGTGAATTTATCTGGGCAAGAGAAATTGTTCTATGGCTAAATAATTTCAGGAAAGCAAAGTGATTGATGAATACAATGATTGTTCAGCCGCATTGATCAAAGCAGAGTCTTAGGGCTTTTAAATATTCAGTAGAGTCCCTATATACAATAGATTCTTCCTGCTGCCGAGATGGTATTATATTATGCAAATATACAATGTAAGAGACAATTTTAATTAGTAACAAGGATATTTTAATATGTCTTCTTTATTAACAGTGATAGTATGTTCCATATATGAAGGAAATAGTTCGATACTGTTACTGAAAGATGAATTGCTATTAAGTTTAGCATATAGGATGTTCAAAGTAGTGCTGCCACCTTTTGGTTATATTTAGTCAAAATAAACAATTCTGACTTAGTATTTGCTTGCACACTGGAAATGGTACAGCAACAGAGATTTATGGCACAATGTTAAAATATGCAGCAAAGACAGATCTCCAGGCTGTAAAATTAGAACAAGATGCTCCTTGGCTTAAAAATTCAGTGAACATGACCTCCTTTAAAGATGGAGCCAGCTTTTCCTGGTCAGCCACAAAGTGAGTGTCCATTGACACTAGACCACATGATTTAAAATTAATGCTTAGCTCCTTGCTTTTGAAAAGACAGATCTATGTCTGCAGAAAGATCTCCATGAGTTAGAATCAGCAGAAGAGAAATATTCCTGTTGATCAATTTGATGCCATTTGAGATCTTGTCTCCTGAAGTTTTTATAACACTTTAAAGAAAGAAGATTCCATGTGGGGGTCAAATTAATCCATAAATGCAAAATAGTAATTCCGTCCTTTTAATATGACAAGTGTAAAAATGTACAAAGAAGATCATTTTGGATCTGACTAAGAAGCTCAAAGAGGTCACACATTCTCTCACACATACTAACTAGCCCGAGAGCCCCTGCCACACCCCAAATGTAACTTAGGAACCATACTTTACCTAGCATGGAAAAGAAAGTTCACATCATAGAAAATACTTCAGGAAAGAGGATAATAGAACCTATCATGAACTTGAGATACTATTCCCTGAAGAGTTAGTCACAATATGAGTCCTCTTGGATTTACAACCCCAATAGTATGCTTTACATTAATTTCATGACATCATAATGATTGATCAGTTCTAGGAACAATATAATTACCGTAAGTTGTATATAGTTATAGCCTCTGCTTCACTATATGCCAAAAAAATATGGGGGGGGGAGGGTTTTTGTTATTGTTTGTTTTTTGTTGCCTCAGAATGAAATTATGTGATTTTAAATATCAAGCTTTGTGTGTCTGAACACAAATTACATGATCAGACATAAATAAATGCATCATTCTATGTTATGTATTGATTTATAGTTATCTGTAGACAGCACAGAAGAGTGGCATAAACATTATATATACACCAGTATATATACATAACAAAATGTTTAATCTTTTTTTGCGTCCCCCACCCTCATGTAATTTGGTCAATGCAGCACAGATACTGTTTTTTAACCCCTCTTCTCAGCAATCAAAAATGCAGGACTGACCAATCAAACTGAAGAATCACGGCACCCTCTAGTGGTCCCTCCTCCTCTCCATTCTCACAAGTTTGATTCCTTCTGATGTGAAAACAGGACTTAGTCCTTCTCTATCCCTAAATAGAGACCAGGGACCATGTCTGAGACCATAGCTGCAGCAAAGTCATGCACACTAGCAGAAAACCAGAAATGGACCCACAGTCACACTGGGAATGGACCAATTCAATTCATTAAATTTTTCATCGGGGTCTCCCAGAAACAAGAAACAACAGCCTCTCCTTATGAGAGAAAAATATATATTCTCAACAGCCACCAGCAAAGCACTGCTGTAAGGAATGCAGGATGATGGTAATGCAGCGTGGTGCTGTTGAATGGTTCTTTTGAGATCAATTTTTATAAGTTGTAATACAAAGAAAACTTGAAAGGAAAATATTTTTAATCAAATGCAACCTTCTGTCATTTTATTTGTAGAAAACAAGAGGGGAAAACAATAGGCAAAGCTTTTGCATAAATCATAATTAATTGCACATGAAAATATATTGCTTAAATTCACGTTTAGTTAAAACCTTGGAATGTAAATATAGATTCTTATGTAACTGGACATTTTAGGTGCCTCAATTTTGGTGTGACTTATTTGAGACACCCTAAGGAGCCAGATTTTCAGAAATGCGGAAGCCTCCACCCGCTGAACACTGGGCCCCTTAAATAGGGTTACCATATTTCAACAATCAAAAAAGAGGACGGGAGGAGCCCTGCCCTAGCCCCGCCCCAGCCCCGCCCCCATCCTGTCCTAGCCCCGCCCCTGCCCCTTCCACTCCCTCCCACTTCCTGCCCCCTCAGAACCCCCAACCCTCCCCCCCCACTCCTTGTCCCCTGACTGCCCCCCAGGACTCCATCCCCTCCCTAAGCCTCCCTGCCTCTTGTCCCCTGACTGCTTCCTCCTGAGACCTTTCCCACATCCTAACTGGCCCCCTAGGACCCTACCCCCTACCTGTCCCCTGACTGCCCCAACCCTTATCCACACCCCCACCCCCTGACAGCCCCCCCCCCCGAACTCCTGACCCATCTAAACCCCTCTGCTCCCTGTCCCCTGACTGCCCCCTCCTGGGACCCCTGCTCCTAACTGCCCTCCAGAACCCCACCCCCTACCTAAGCCTCCCTGTGCCTTGTCCCCTAACCGCCCCCTCCTGAGACCCCCCCCACCTGTACCCTGACTGCCCAAAACCTTACACCCCCAACCCCCAGACAGCCCCCCCCGAACTCCTGACCCATCCAACCCTCCCCCTGCTCCCTGTCTCTTGACTACCCCCCCCGAACCTCCCTGCCGCTTCTCTGGCCCCCGACTCCCTTACTGTGCTGCAGAGCAGCGCGCTCGACAGCGGGGGAGGGCAGCAGGGTTGGAGCTCCAGACGAACAGCCCGCGATCTGTGAGTGCAGGGAGGGCGGGGGAGGGAGAGGAGGGGGGGTGTCAAGTTTCAGGAGAGAGGCGGGGGGAAGTTGCAGGAAGGGCTCTGGCTCTGACTGTCGGAGCCCCGGCTGGTCTGTAAGCCGCGCGCACGCTCTGCATGGGGGAGGAGGGGAAGTCCGGACATTGACAAATTCCCCCCGGACGCTATTTTTAACCCGAAAAAGCCGGACATGTCCGGGGGAATCCGGACGAATGGTAACCCTACCTTAAAAGGGTATCTAGTTGGATATCCAAAATTTGAGGCCTGCAAAATCACCGGGCACTTTTAAAGAAAACTTGGTTTAAGTTTTCATGAGCAAACTAATTAGGTGTCCAATTGCCTCTTTGAAGGACAAAACTGAGACATTTTCTGAAAATTTAGCTTAATTAGGCTTGAGAGCTTAAATTTTTACTTTTAAAATTTAATTCATTTTTAATCTAAAGAAAATAAATTAGTATGTATTTGCTGGTTGAGTTCAGTTCTGAAATGAAAGTGCTTCTCTGGGTATGCTTTCTGTTGACCTCCATGGGCTCACCTCTTATGCAATGTTGTAGAAAACAGAAGGAACCTAAACATGTAGTAGTGGATGCAGTCACAGGTGGCTGAGTGGAACACAGGGAAGAAAGGTGGGAATCAGGCATATTCTTTTCCATCAAATAGCCATATGTAGCTTTTCTACAGCAGCTATGTGGCAGCTCAGCTTTATGTAGCTCAGAGGGCCTGGTAACAGGATGGCAAAGATATTGGGTTGTCAATCAGTTGCTTTATAAAGCACGATCACCTGGAAATAAAGTACAATTTACAATGCAATTTCCATTGCAAGTTACTATTGTTCTGTGCAGCAGTAACTCATGCTCCGCATATGTGGCAAGGTAGAAGGTTTGGATGTATGCTAAGTGGGGGAGTTGCCTGTGACATCAGAGTTGCTCTATGAGTCATGCTGCCACAGCATTTAATGTGGGGGAAGGGGGAGGAGGAAGGAATAATCAAGGACAGCACAGAAACACAGGAAATGCTGCACAGGATCTGCAGTGTCTTCCCTGATTATTGTCTCTCCAAGCTGTGTAAGAAATCCTGGCCACGCCTCACAGCTCCTGGTCTGCTGGTTCTGCAGGATTGTGCAGCAGTCTGGTAATTGGTTCTTCAAGCATCACACACCGGTGGAAGGGAAGTGCTCTATTTCTGCACAGCTCTATGCCAGAAGGTGACCATATGGCCCACACTCACTGTTTTATGAAAACTGTTTATCCCAGTATTAATATATTCAGTGGGACACAATTGAAGTTCATATAAAAGGCTATTGTTATGGTAAGGGTAGTAAAGAAAGTAAGCCTTTGTAAACACTTACCTACATGACTAAGATAGTATTTTTGGAATGACAGAGTCAACACAAAAGATACTTTTAGGTCCAAAGTCTGCTCTCAGTTACATCACTGCAAAAACAAAGTAATTTAAGTGACCTCACTAGAGCTGATCTGGATTTCCAGGAGTGTGAATGACAGCAGAATGTGGACCTCAATGTGAGAACAGAATCAAAGCAGAACAGTGAAGGACTGACTTGATTTGTGAAAGGTTTGATTTGGAAGCTGGAATGCAGAACAGGAGTTTTGAAATTGTAGCTACGTGTACATAATTTTCCCCTCCCCTCCCACAATTTTTGCTATTTTAACCATCTTTGCTCAAGGTAAACAAAAAACAAAATAGGCTAGAAAAAATATTGTGGGTCCATGTCCTCTTATTCTTCTCCCAATGAGAATTAGCCCACTTTAGAAGTTCAAATTCTTATTCAAGCACCTGGGGCCTGGGAGGCTTATTACTGGTCAGACACCAGGAACACATCTTGCTGGCAGAATATGGAATTATATGTACCAGTTTTCTTTTCTCAATTATGTTAAAAATAAAAATTAAGTTGGTTATTTTTAATGTATATCACCCCAGAAGCAGTATGTCTTCTATCTGATAATGTTCTGCTACTGAGTTGGAATGAATACAAAGCAAGGAGATTTTATCTACTATGAAGTGCAGTTGCTCACCCATCCAAAATGTTGGGAAATAATTGAATATCACATCTTGGAAACTACTCAGCTGGATCTACCAATTTCACCCTATCATTGTCTTAGAGATTAATACTCATAAATACCCATAATGAAATTTGATTCAGATCTTGCCATATTGGCCAGCAATATATTGTTATTGTTTGCAAATTGTCCCAAGCTACCAAAGGAAGAGGATGGCTATTCAAGGTTTGTCACATTATGGTCATGGATAAACTGAATAACTCTACAAGCAAACCCCACACAGATCAGGACACACCAACTGAAAGTGGCACCAGACTCTCCCAAAACCTTCAGACATCAATCCACTGCTATGATGATCAATAATCCCCACAACACACCTTTCAAGATCTATGGGTCCTGCACATGCCTATCACAACATGTGGCATACCTTATTCAATGCACTAAATGCCCCAATAAAATCTATTTGGGTGAAATGAGACCATCACTATTCTTTCAAATGAACTCACACAGAAAAGTGATAATAGACAAAAACACCACATCTCCCATCCGTGAATACTTTTCACAAAGCAATCACTCTATAGCTGACCTCTCTGTCCTCATCCTCAAAGGATATTTGCACAACATCTTCAAAAGATGAGCCTGGAAACTTAAATGCATAATTTTGCTAGACACTAAAAATCATGGACTTAAGAAACTAGATTTATAGCTTATTACGATATGCGGTAATTACTTCTGCTAAAAATCAGTTCCACCTTTTATTTAGCTGTGACACTCAGTACATTTCCCAGACCTGACAAAGAGCTAGTTATGTGTAATCTCAAAACTTGTCTCCTTCACCAACATAAATTGGCCCAATAAAATATATTACCTCACCCACCTTGTCCCTCTAATATCCTGGGACCAACATGACTATAACACAGTAAATAACTCTACAGGATAAAATTGAGGGTTACCTAGCTATGTGGATAAAAAAAGAGAATGCGAAAACTGTTAAAATAATCGAATAACTTTCAGACTCAAACATTGTACCCTTGTTACCATCATGGATGTTGTTACTTGAAATTACTGCTTCAATAATTACCTGAATATTACTCCTGTTTTATATGATCTTGGAGTGAGTAATCTATAGATTAAAGGTGGGTAAAGAGGTAGTTTGCATATATAACATTCTGAAATGCTGTACTTTGAGACATATCCTGTATTAAGAGCAGAGAGCTAATAAAACAAGACATCGCTATTAATAGACTTTAAGGCACTCTGCTGGCTATAAAACAATAACTTCAATATGACAGTTACCACTGTGGCTTTTTCCTGCCACATCAATCATTGTATTATGTTTATTAGGATTAATAGTGTTTGGGAGAAAAATTAATTATACTTTTCTGCATGCAGATATTGTATTAGTGAGTACAGTAATTATTCCAGTGCCTTGCATAAAATCTGCTTTCCACAAGATGTAATTTATACAACTGTGAACTTTTATATTAGTGCCAATTAGCCTTTAGTGGCATTACTTTAGATACAAAAAAATGTAATCTTAGTGACTCATCTGAAGAATGGCAACTCACAATATACTAGCATTGACCTTCTCAAGTAGTGTCACAGGCCGAACAGGTACCCTTGCTGCCTTCAGCGACATTCACTAAGATGGTGTTGCTGATGTGATTGCTGAACCTAGCAGGGGCTTATCAGTGTCATTCAAGTAGCTTTGTGCTATGCAAGAGAGTAGTATTAAGTGATTGCTTACCTGCCCACAACCGTGTTTTACGTATGTATGAGGCAATTAGCAGAGGCAGTAAGAAAGTATGGATTATAGTTTCTCGAGTACACTAAAAAGTATACATGTCTCTTCCAGCTCTGCCAATGGATGGCACAATGCCCAATGTCTATCAGAGATTAGGATACAGATCAGAGCTATTTTATAAAGAATAGCTGGTTAAAACTCAATCCAGACAATGCTAAATAAATAGGATAGGGAACACTGGAAAATGTGGCAGACATCTTCTAAGCAGCAATCTTGACTAAGGTGGTTTGCCCACGATTCATTGTTAAAGTTCACAAACTGGGATTCATGTCGGATCCTTAGTTCCTTCTGGCTGCTTGGATAGCAGAGGATGCCAAGAGCACTTTTAATGACTTTTTAAAATCATTTGTACTTAGCAAGAAGGTTGCATCCTTTTCTTTCCAATGCAGATGTCACTATGGTTATCCACCAGCTTTGAAAATTCAAAACTTGGAAAACTGAAGCTAATTCAAAACATGAAAGCATTTTAGGTCTTCCACAGAGACAATACATTACATCTGTACTCAGGGCCGGCTCCAGGCACCAGCCCACCAAGCTTGTGCTTGGGGCGGCACCTGGAGGGGGGCGGTGCGGCGCGGTGCTCCAGCCGCTGGGGAGAGCGGAGCTGCAGCGGGCTCGCCGCCCTCCCCCCGGTGCTTTGGCCGGTCGGGGAGAGCGGCCTGCGGCCGGGCTCACCGCCCTCCCCTGCCACGCTCCGGGGGGGGGGAGGGGGGCCTGCGGCGATAGGCTTTTTTGCCTGGGGTGTCAAAAAAGCCAGAGCCGGCCCTGCCTGTATTCTTTGTTCTGTTCTGCCTACTATTTGATTTCCTATTAGTAGACAAGAGGTCTAGCATCATAAACTAATGTAATATATGCGGCAACTTTCCCACTTAACTGAACAATAATGATCAGATGAGGACATATTTCCCTGGAATGCAACTGAGCAACTAGTTCCACCATCTCTACTCCAGAAACTCTACACTTTAGAGAATCCCATAATGCCATGAATACTTTTTCCTAGGATGTGTTCTGCTTATCTGTTTGGTCTCAAGGGGAAGTATTGCCGTTTGCCATAGGGCACTGTAGAATCAAACTATTAATACCTTAAGAATAATATAACCATTTATTTTTTGATGTTGTGAATAGTTATGGATTTTCCTGAGACTATTTCTTCCTTGTCTTCAATAAAAACTAGATTTTTACACAGACACACACACACACACATACATATATATATATATATAGTGATAAACTCAGGACAGACAGCTCCAATTGGGGGCAAGGGGGTAGAAAACAGTCCCAGAAGGTTAAAAGGTCCTCCTTTCTATCAACTGAGGAGGGGTAACTACAGGTTAATCAGGTTCAGCTGAGAAGGGGTTACCAGAGAATCAATTAGGATCAGCTGAGAGGGAGTTACCTAAGGTCAATTAGGATCAGCTGAGTCCAACTAAGGGCTGCCTGAGACCTTTTTAAACCCTCTCCTGTTGGAAGAAGAGGGGGAGAGAGAAAAGGGGTCATGCTGCCAGTGGGGTAGGAGCAGTGAGACTCACCAGGAGGGGAGGCTGCCTTCCCTCCCATAAGGGAGAAAAACAAGCCCAAAAGACTGGTGGAGAGAGGGAATGGACTTCCCCTGTGCAACCAAGAGGGACTGTTTTACCCAAGCCTGTCTCACCAAGGCTAAAAGCAGCAGAGACTGGTGAGACTGAGAAGGTGCCTTGCCATATATATATATATATATATATATATATATATAATCATCGGTTTTCATAAGGAAAAAAATCTTGAGACTGTTTATTAAATGGGAATTTTCTTATGCCACATGATCACATGATACATGATCAAAGTCAGCAAAATAAGAGGAATATGTTTTGTCATTTACTGTATAAATAGAAGTTATTTACTTGTAACTGCAAGTTCTTCAAGATGTGTGGTCCCTATTTGCATTCCATATATGGTATGCATATGTGCCACATACCTAAGTCTAGAAAGTCTAACAAGCAGTGTCCATTGCACATGTGCAGTTGCTCTCCCTGTGTTACCAACTGAAGGCATAAGAGGCAGTGCAGACCAACACCTCTCCAGTTCCTCTTCTTATTTCAAATCCAACCGGATCTGAAGCAGAGGGGGCCAAAGGAAGGTAGTGGAATACAGATAGGGACCACACATTTCAAAGGACTTCCAGTTACAGATCAGTAACCTTCATTTTTTCTTTGCATGCTGGTCCTTGTGTGCATTCCACACATGGGTGACTGACAAGCAGTATTCTGAGTGGAGGGGTGTGTGAGGATGCTGGCAATAAAGATGCTTGAAGAACTGCAGTCCACATGGCTGTATCTGCAGTGAAGGACTGAACTAGCACATAATGTTTGTGAACTTGTGAATGGAACTCCAGGTAGCCGCTTTACATATGTCCATTACGAGTACCTCCTGTAGAGATGCTGTAGAAGCAGTTTGCTCCTTCATGGAGTGTGCCCTTACTTCATCCAGTGGAGGGATATATGCTAATTGTTAGGATGTGAAGATGCAACCAGAGATCCATTTAGAGATTCTCTGAGAAGATATTGCTTGTCCGAGAGATCTTTCTGTTGTAATGAGAAATAGTCTTGGTGATTTTCTGATTGGTTTGGTCCTTTGCAGGTAGAATGCCAGGGCACCTCTGACATCCAGAGAATTAAGTATTTTCTTTTGAAGAATAGCATGTGGTTTTGGCAAGAAAACAGGTAAATGGATAGGTTGGTTAACATGGAATTCAGAAATTACCTTAGAGAGGAATTCAGGATGAAGGCAAAAAGGGAGACTGTCTTCTGTCAAAAAGTGGTATGTGGTGGGCCTGCCATGAGTGCTCCTATCTCACTCAACCTTCTAGCTGAAGAAAAAGCAACTCAACATGTGACTTTCATGGAAAGGTGGGACTTAGAGCATATTGTCAAAAGTTCAAATGGAGGTCTGGCAAGCACTGACAGGATGAGATTGAGGCCCCATTGAGGTATAGGCTTGGCTAATGGCAGAAAGATCCTGACTAGGCCCTTGTGACAAAATGGCTTGTCAAGGCTGTATCCCCACTTTGAACTTTAGGGTACAAATGTAGGGGCCTGCATGAAAACTTCTAAGCTTAACTACCAGCTTAGCCCTGGTCTGCTGCCACCATTTCCAATGGATTCCCCTGCTGGGAAGCCTTGAAAAACCTTCACCAATTCCCTGGTGAATACAGATCCAAACCCCTTGGATCTAACACAAGGAGAAATTAACCATTCCCCTCCTTCCTCCCACCAATTCCTGGTGAATCAAGATCCAAACCCCTTGGATCTTAAAACAAGGAAAAATCAATCAGGTTCTTAAAAAGAAGGCTTTTAATTAAAGAAAAAAGTAAAAATCATCTCTGTAAAATCAGTATGGAAATTAACCTTACAGGGTAATCAAACTTAAAGAGCTCAGAGGACTCCCCTCTAGTCTCAGGTTCAAAGTACAGCAAACAAAGATAAACACTCTAGTAAAAGGTACATTTACAAGTTGAGAAAACAAAGGAAAACTAAGATGCCTTGCCTGGCTATTTACTTACAAGTTTGAAATAGGAGAGACTTGTTTAGAAAGATGTGGAGAACCTGGATTGATGTCTGGTCCCTCTCAGTCCCGAGAGCAAACACACTCCCAAACAAAGAACACAAACAAAAACCTTCCCCCCCCCAAGATTTGAAAGTATCTTGTCCCCTTATTGGTCCTTTAGGTCAGATGCCAGCCAGGTTACCTGAGCTTCTTAACCCTTTACAGGGAGAAGGATTTTGGAGTCTCTGGCCAGGAGGGATTTTATAGTACTGTACACAGGAGAGCTGTTACCCTTCCCTTTATAGTTATGACATGGCTGATGTTGGTATAGTGGGTCCCATGCTTTTCTTGGCGGGGGGCTAAAACACCACCCCTTTCCCTTGCTCTTGGGGTGCCGAGGGCCCCGCTAGTGGCCCGTGAAGGCAGTAGAGGAGGAAAGCGGGGGAAGGGTCTGGGTTTGCTCCTCACTCTGAGCCCCAGCCCCTCTCAACCCCTGTGGGTTTCTTACCCTCTTCCCCCTCAGGTAGGGTTACCCTCAGTCCTTGACGCTGGGGGAAGGAGTCTCCCTTCCTTTGGTTTTCTCGTCTTTCAAGTCTCAGCAATCTCCAAACTCCTTCCTCACACACCCTGACTGCCCGAAGCAGGGGGTTTTATTAGGTTCCTGACAGGGCCTTAATTGACTACAGGTGCTCCAATTAACCTGTAGCAACCCTCCCTAGTCTACAGGGAACCAAGCCTTAATTAGCCTAGGGCTTATATATCTCCCCTCGACCACTGCTCCCTGACCTTCCTGTATCACACCCTTCATAAATCTAACTGTTGTTGGACAAGTAAAAGTGAAACACCCATCTACTGAAGGAAGGAAGGCAGGCACTGACTGCTGTGAGAAGGACCCTCAGTGAGCTAATGGAAAGACCCAAATTCTTCAATGACAGGAGATAATTCAAAGTGACTGGGATTTCTGCAGAGTCTGAACAAGACTGATTGTGCTGTGCCCCCCAGATGCAGAAATATCTCCATTTAGCTAGTTCCTAGTTGAATCTTTCCTACTTTGAGTAAGAATGGCTTGGACACCTTCTGAACATGAGCCTTTATGATCCGATGCCCATCCAAACACCAAGCCTCAATGTGAAGTGTGTCTGGGTTGAAATGCTTGATTTTTCCATCTTCCTGAGTTAGAGGATCCAGGAAGGGAGAGATCTTGATAGGAGGACAGGTTGACATTCTCTGAAGTTCTGGGAACCAAAACTGTCTCAGCCAGTTGGGTGCTAGGACAATGACTCTGGCCCTGATGTAACAGATCTTTCTGAAGACCTGTGGTAGTGGAGGAAAGGGCAGAAAGGCATATCTGAGTTGGTCTGTCCATGACAGAATGAGAACGTTGCACTGGGTGTTGTGGCCTATAGCTCCACCGGAGCAGTACAGGGAAAGTTTCCTGTTTGTTTGGGACACAAAGAGACCCACTGAGGTGTTACCCACTGAGTGACTGCCTTGCTCTGGGCAGAGCTATATATTTCCCACTCATGGTCTGCAGGGAAGTGCCTGCTTTGGTTGTCCATTAAAGAATTCTGAACACATGGAATATATGTGGCTTGGTTAGAGAAAGGCACACTTTGACTCTAGTCTTTCGCTTGCAAGTAACCTCTGTTATTAGATTGCTCATTGACTGAAATCTTTCGATGGGGAGGAAAGTTGTTGATGAAATTGAGTTCAGTGTTGCTCTTATAAAATTTGTCATCTCTGTGGGGTTCAAAATGGACTTTTCTTTGTTCATGCAGACACCCAGTGCTGCTAGAATATGGAGCAGGAACAAAGTTGCCAAACTGACTTCATGGTTGGAACGACCTACTAAGAGCCAATCATCCAAGTATTGGAAAACTGTGCAACTTTAACACCTCATTTGGGTTGCTACCACAGAGAAAACGTTTGTGAATACCTTTGGTGCTGTTGCTATCCCAAAGGGAAGAACTCTGGACTGGTAGTGTTCCTGACCTACCAGGAAGCAAAGAAACTTTCTGTGGGGTGGATGAATATCGACATAATAGGTGTCCTTCATGTTGAGAGACTTGAACCACATTCCATCTTGAAGGAGGGGATTATTGATGATAGTGTAACCATCCTGAATTTTGACTTTTGAATAAAGATGTTCAGTTGTTGAAGGTCCAGAATGGGTCTCCACACTCTGTCTGTTTTGTGGACTAAGCAGTAGGGGAATAGAACCTTCTCCCTTGATACTGTGGTGGCACTCATTCTCTTGCCCTTTACTGGCGAAGCACTTCTTGGCAAAGAATCTCCTTGTGAGAGTATTCTCTGAAGAGAACTCATGAAGGTGGAGAAATTCAACAGAGTAATCATGGTGGATGACTTCTAGAACCCAATTCTCTGTCATAATAGAGTCCCAATTGCAGGCAAATGTAAGAGACATCTTCCAAAGATGGGAGAGGTGATAGAAGTGATTGACATCAATAACGGTGGATGGTTCTTGACAGAGATGCTTTTGTGAAATCCAGGGTTCCTTTTCTAATTCTACGGCCAAGTTTCCATTCTCTAGCCAATTGTAATGGAGTAGTCTGATCTCTTTCATGTACCTTAAAGGTCAGTTAAGTTTTAATTTCAAACAGTTCCAATGTGCCAGAAAGGTCAACAAATCTGTTCCTTTCCAAATCAACTGCGGGAGCGAATTCCAAAGTCAAGGACCCCTCAAAGAAAACATCCTGACACCAGCCTCTTAAGTTTTAAACCAGGGCCTGTCAGCTTGAGCACCTCATATGCTCTGAGCTGTGGTACTATCCAACCACAAGGAAAGAGAGGCAGACTTTCAGGTAGACAGATATGAAACCATTTAGGGCTTATTTTAGCAAATGCCACACTCAGAAGAAACATACTTTTCTTTATGCATCTGAAAGAAAAGGTTACATCCTCTGCAGCAAGCACAAATGAAAAAAGAAGTTTTGTTCACAGTTGCTCCATGAGTAATCAGCAACAGCCAACAATCTAAAACAATCCACAGATTATGAACCAGATTATGAAGCAGAGAACAAACCTTTTCAGTCATTTCACACAATTATTTTTGAACAATACTTTGGCCGAGTTTCCTCGAGTTGCTACAAGGTGATTAACAAGATGAAAACTTTAAGGCAATATATAAGAATGTAATATACACTAAGGGATATAATTAAAACCCAGGCCTTCCTTAATAGTACATTCTGTTTACATACCTATGTGGTAATTAGGCATGCAAATACATATTTGTGTGCAGCTGATCCTCTGTATGTACAAATAATTTACATCCACAATTAGTGGCTGAGTTAAGGCTGCCTGAAAAGTGAGGTATGTAACACCAAACAGACTGCATAATCAATGCAGAAATTACACTCTGAATAAAAAACTAAAAATAATCAGGGACAAGAAGGGGAAGGAGGAAAAAATCTCCTGATTCATCATTTCCCCACCATAAAATATAAAAGTGTGTTTGATACAGCATTAGAGTTCATCAAGATACTTACAGTAAAGGTCCCATACCTAGCCTTTAATTTAGATCATATACTCCTGGAGGAATTCTGTGCCACTGTGCAAGCACAGAATTAATGTCCCTGCAGAGAATAATTGATTCTGATGGGGAGGTGAAGGGAAGCTGCAATTACACGGTTTGCCCACCAGAGGCTGATATGGCACCAGAAGAAAGGGCAGCTGGTTCAGGGACCAGAGCAGCCAGTCATGAAGAGAAAGGGGGCAGAGGCTGCCTTCCTCACAGTGCCCTGCCCATGGAGCCAGGTGAGGAGGCACGGGACATGGGATGGATGAACAAAGAAGGGCACACAGGGCTGGTGGTTCAGAAGGGCTAACGGGGGGACAGACTGGGGGAGGGGCACAGGAGCTACTGGAATGACACATTGAGCCAGGGACTGAATGGAAGTAGGGGTGCAGGGACACATGAGGACAGAGTAAGATGTGCCTGACTAAATGGGAGAGGCTAAGGGTCAACATCATGGAGGTTCCCCAACTCCCTAAGAATCCCTCCCCCCAAAAAGAAAACTGTTCCATACTTCTCCCACCCACACCAAACAACCCTCCAGGTTCACTCACAAACTCCTGACCAGCAATTACTTCCCTCTCCCTCAGCATCTCTGTTCCCTCTGACTCCCCCAAGCCTTTGCACTGCTTCCGAGGGGTGCAGGAAATACGTTTCTGTATTGTAGTTTAAATGAATAATTGCTCACAGTTCTGTATTAATATGCCTAGTAAGGAATCTATTTGTCAAAAATCATTTCCTGAATCTTTTTTGTTGACTGTATTGTTACAGACATACTTGCTGACAGGTATTTTGAAGTAAATTCCCAAAATAATTGAAACCAGCATGATTATATTGCATTTATTTTGACAAATAAAATATGCTGAATTTTGCAGAAATTTCAAATACTGTGCATAGATTTTTTAAAATTTTTGCTGCAGAATTCCCACAGGAATAATCATAATAGTCCACTGTACAAATATATCCTGCTTGCATTTAGGGATTATTTCATTTGTCATATTAATTAATTAAATTACTTAAACAAACACAGCTGATAAATAGTCAACCTAAAATATGTAATGACAACCAGTAAAAAAAAAAAGTCATTTCCACTTCTAATTAATTCTTACATATAAAATACATTAAAAATGGTTGTGTTCCTCATGACTTCAGTATTAACATGGACTGTCAGAGAAGGTTCTAACAAGATTGCAACAGTTTATCTATTAGATTTCAATTGACATGGGGATCACACCCATCTCAGAAATAATTTCAGTGAATGCAATTATGTTTACCAATGTGTAAGAAACCTAGACAATCCTGGGGAGAGAGCATTTACAACTTAATAGGGGTCAGGCTTTGGGAATCACATTACTGCTTCCATCAGCCTAAATGATCCCACAACAGCAATCTCACATTGACACAGCGTGCAGATTTATGCAGCATCTACCAAAGAGCCTGTCTTATCACAGCTCATTCACTATCAAGTGTTTGGACAAGATAAGAACGCATTTGCATTTTTAATAAGGGTTCAATGCCTTGACTTCTTTGCAGATGCTGCACTGACAAATACAAATTACAGCTACAAACATTCAGTTCCTCAAATCTTACTCCAGATAGCCTAGGGAAATAGTCCCAGAGTAAAGATCAAGTACCTACATGACCCTCACTGACATAGATTATAAATTACATATTATTAAAAATTACATTATGTTTATGACTCTGGGTACTTTGACGTATTCTGCGACCTCTTTTGACTCCAGGGCTATCCATTTTATAGGCATACTTCTGCCATCCCTGTTAGCAATAGAGATGGCAGCATAATTAAAGCGTTCTGTGACTAGTATGGACATTCATTACCGTCCCCATCACTCACACAGAACAATAATTGCAATAGCACGTCAGAAAGTGTGTGTGTGGGGGGGGGGGGGGGGGGGAATTTGACAGAGGCGAGGCTTGGGAGGGCACATGGCATTATGTGGCATTGTCTCCCCCCACCCATTTTGCAAGCGCAGAACTGCCCAGCTGAAGGAGGTTGTGTCTGGACTCCACTGACTCTGCAGCTGAACACCGCCGCCTGGGTCCTAGTGCCAGTCATGCCCCCTTCTCTGTTCTGGGAGCCTTCCTGTTTTCTATTCTGTGCAATAGTGAGTGCCCGCAGTGGGGCTGGGTAAGGGGAGTGGGGGAAATGAGGAAAGAGGGATGAAGGAATGGGGGAAAGATGCAGTGGGGACAGGGCTGGTGCTACCATTAAGGCAAACTAGGCGGTTGCCTAGGGCACCAAGATTTGGGGGTGCCAAAAAGCGGTGCCCCCAATTTTTTTTTTACAGCGTTCCTCCCCGAGAGCGTGGTCACCGCGCCACTTCTCCCGCCTCCCAGGCTTGCAGTGCCCATCAGCTGTTTGGCGCCGCAAGCCTGGGAGGAGAATTAGAGCAGGGGCGGCATGCTCGGGGAGGAGGCAGAGCAGAGGTGAGCTGGGGTGGGAAGCTGCCGTATGGCTCCCGGCGGGAGGGGGAGCTGCCCCGGGGGGGTGCCTTAGGGCAGGGAGCTGCCACAGGGCTGGGGGGGGGCGCAAGGTGGAAGTTTCGTCTAGGGCGCGAAACTTCCTTGCACCGACCCTGAGTGGGGAAGGAAGGGGGCTGAAATAGGGCAGGGGGAGGGGAATGTGGGATTGAGGGGAGGGGGGAATGTAGAACAAAAGGGGATGGGGAATCGTGGGGGGGGGAGCGGGAGCCCGGCACGCAGCGTCCCCTCAGTGGCAGCATCTGGGGCTCCCCCATTAAGTAGGCCCATTGAACCCCCACACCTGGTAAGCCCTATCCCTCCACACCCAGACCCCCACACCCCAAGCCCCAACCACCTTCACCTGGATCCCCTGCAGAGTCCCATAGTCCCTGCACCCTGAACCCCCTAATGAGCCCCTGTGCATCCAGATCTCCCACTGAGCTGCCCGCACCCAGATTGCCCCACACAGAAACCTCTCACCCCACACCTGGATTCCCCCACACTAAGCCCCTCCACATTTGGGCTGAGCCTGTCCACCCACACCTGGTGCAGAGGGACAGGGTCCCGGGGTATTTCTGAGGCAGGCCCAGCCCTTGCACTGTGTCAGGGTCAGGTGAAGCCTCACTGCCGAGTCCCTGTACCGGGGGAGGTGGGGGCTTCAGGGTGATCTCCTACCTCAATGCAGCCAGTGGCCTATGCTCCCCACTGCCATGCTGGAGCCACATTTGTTTATTGACAAATAAAATTTGCAGAATTTTGCAGAATTTTAAAATATTGTGCGCAGAATTTTTAATTTTGGGGCATATAATTTTTTTTGGGTGCAGAATTCCCTCAGGAGTAAATATTTTGAGAGACAAGTGGGTTGAAGGATTTGGGATGCTCAACTGATTTTTTAAAAATATTATTATTGTTTATGGTTGGCTCCTAAATGCTAAATTGGCTAATTTGCCAGTAATGGATTATGTTTGCGGAGGTTAAGGTTATCTATACTTTGGCTGTATTTGCTAAACATTTTTATGAGTGCATAGAACTTGGACAGACGCTCTTAATCAAAACAAATGTGTTAATATTCAAAACAAATGTGTTAATATATAAAACTTACAGAAAGCTAAATATCACAAAAAGGTGGATATTTGCTGAGGTGCAAATTGTCACTACCTTATGAGTTTAATCCCTCATAGCTTTCATTCCCTGTCTGTCAAATGACAATAATAATAATAATAATAATAATAATACTTTCCTACCTCACAGGGGCATCATGAAGATAAATCATTTAAGTGCTAAGAAGATTAAATGATGAGGGTCATACAGATAGGGCAGGCTTTCAAAGAATATATATGTTCAGCATGCATTTAGTCACTTAGATCTATTTCCCATAATTTAACAGAAACACCAAATTCATATAATTGTGCTTGCCTAAGTTTTTGCATTGTACACCATCGCCAGGTTCCTAACTCTACAATTACAATGCACTTTTTAGATGCAAATTCCTTCCATCCTCTTACCATGGTGCATTTTATCTATTCCTTTTCAAAAACAGATGTCTCAACTTGATTAACACAGTGTAAATCTTTGGACTGATTGTTTAGGGGCACAGTGCTGATCTGCACAATATGCAACACCACAGAAAGGCTTACATGGGTATAAGTCAGCAAAACTTTTTCTTCCTGTGTGTGTCTGTCTCATACACTGTACTGAAGAGCCCTTTAGGGAAGTTATTTCAAAAGAACAAGAATAACTAATTCAACATTTTCTTTAGACAAAACCCATGTACATTAACCTCCATAAAAAAAAAAAACAACTACAAAGACTGAGGAAAATCACTTTGTGCAGCACTTCTTCCATATGAGTACTCTAACATTTAATTCTATTCTACATTATAGTATCATTCCAATACAATGTCAGAAGTCATTTACAATTCTCACTTTTAGTGATGTTTTCTGTACTAACTTTAGTTACAGTAAGTGGGAATGAATCCATACTAGTGACAGGATATACTATATAAAACAGTATTTTTCTTCATAATGAGAATTATTACCAGAAGCTGGACACACACACACACACACACACTTACTTCAATGAATGCCATTGTCACTTCACATATTTGTATCTTTAAAAAATATCTAGCAATATTCAGGAAAGCATCTTTGGCTATGATGTTTTCAGGCAGTTCAGTATATCACTATCAATAAGATTTGTCTCTGTCCAAAGATACAAAGCCCCACATTCAGCACATACATACAAATGTCTTTTTCTCTCAAGATCAGATAAAGTCCAATATTTTTCCTAGCAATGGAAATTTGTATTGTATGTTTTATTTCAACTTCCTCTGCCATAACATATGTACTGCATGTGATCCTTAATATCCTAATAAATAATTAATGTCATACCTGTACTAGTATTTATCATTGCATTTCTCACTAGAGAGGGTGCTCCCTTGGACAGGAGGTTCCATTTTCATCCTTTCTTGGAAAACAATTCCTATTTATATGTTAGGCTGTGATTTTGAAAGGAGCCTACAGGAACTAGGCACCCAACCCTTATTGAAAGACAATAGGGACAGGGCAGTTAATTTAGGCTTATTTAAGAAATGTAAACATCATGGTTGGAATTTTCAATCATATCTACTTTACATATTGTATATCTTCAGTTTTCATGTTGTCTTTATTAGAATGACATTACTGGGTTTCTACTTTTTAAACATTTAGGTATTTCCTCTCTCTCTTTTATAGTCAGCGTTTCTTTATTGCGGTTTTGTATGTTGCATGTCATTTGATTTAGTTATTTTTGACCTCCCTACATATCTATTAAATGTTGTCATAAAGCAGCATGGCCAGTATGTATGTGTGCATATGCAAATTGCGTACACACACGCACACACAGATAGAAGGGCAAATAGAAGCTTTTAACATTTTAGAGTAACATAAGGATGCTCTTCCCCAGAATGTTTGGTAAAACAAATATCTGTGTAGCTTTCACTATATTAGTAACAATGAGCAATGCACTTTACAAGACAGAGAATTAGCTCACTGATATCTCAATTATCCACATTCTAAATGAAACTATTAATTAGGCTACTGTATCTTTACAGCTTTCAAAGACTGATTAAGCAGACATCTTTGACTGATACGCTACAAAATGTCTTGGTGTACAGAAAAAAACACCAAGAGCCACTCTGTATTATGTGTAATAATATTTAGGACTCTGGACCGGGAAATTAAAAGTTTTCTTTTTAAAGAATAAAGCAATGGAGTACAAACTGATGTTTGAACAGATTCATATAATCTGATTCCAAAAACCTATGTCCCTACCATAATTTGACCTGATTGGTTTTCTAGTCTTGGAGGCTCTTCACTAACAATCCTCTTCGTTTATTGCCAAGTTAATTAAAATGAAAAGAATCCTTTCTGTCCTCAAGCTTCTGCAGCTTTGTATACACAATAACTGATTAAAGTATGGCGTTTAACAACCAAAGGAAAGGAAGCCCTTGCTTTATTCTGAGGTTAGACAAGTATGCCAGGTGATATCCACACTTCTTTGCACAAACCTCAAAAAGCATACACTACAGGATGTACTGCAGATTTATTTTTCCTGCAGAGTTATTGTTAACTAAATGTAAATGAAATATAAAAATCTACAAGCCACATACTGAGTGCTAAATCATACTGAATGCTAAAATTATAATGCTTTTTTAAATCCTAACCGCCACATTTTCAGAGCAGCCTAAACCCTGTTTTAAATTTTGCACTTGCCGTTTTGTACCATTGACCAGTTTCAGCACAAATGTTGATGTTTGATTACCTGATTTGTGAGCCAGACTAACCTTATGTGTAGCTCTTAGGCCTGGTCTACACTATGACTTTAATTCGGATTCAGCAGCGTTAAATCGAATTAACCCTGCACCCGTCCACACAACGAAGCCATTTATTTTGAAATAAAGGGCTCTTAAAATCGATTTCTGTACTCCACCCCGACGAGCGGAGTAGCGCCAAAATCGATATTGTCATTTCGAATTAGGGTTAGTGTGGCCACAATTCGATGGTATTGGTCTCCAGGAGCTATCCCACAGTGCACCATTGTGACCACTCTGGACAGCAATCTGAACTCGGATGCACTGGCCAGGTAGACAGGAAAAGCCCCGCGAACATTTGAATTTTATTTCCTGTTTGCCCAGCATGGAGAGCACAGGTGACCACAGAGAGCTCATCAGCACAGGTAACCATGCAGGCCGATAATTGAAAAAGGACCGTATGGGAGGTACTGGATCTGATCGCTATATGGGTAGAGGATTCAATGCTAGCAGAACTTCGTTTGAAAAGACGAAATGCCAAAACTTTTGAAAAAATCTCCAAGGGCATGATGGAGAGATGCCACAATAGGGACTCAGATCAGTGCCGCGTGAAAGTCAAGGAGCTCAGACAAGCCTATCAAAAAGCAAAGGAGGCAAACGGTCGCTCCGGGTCAGAGCCGCGGACATGCCGCTTCTACACCGAGCTGCATGCAGTTCTAGGGGAGGGCCGCCACCACTACCCCACCTCTGACCGTGGATTCCGAGGCGGGGATAATCTCATCAGCTACACCTGAGGATTCTGCGGACGGGGAAGAGGAGGAGGACGACGAGCTTGCGGAGAGTACCCAGCACTCCGTTCTCCCCAACAGCCAGGATCTTTTTCTCAGCCTGACTTAAGTACCCTCCCAACCCTCCCAAGCCAGTATCCAAGACCATGACCCCATGGAAGGGACCTCAGGTGAGTTTACCTTTTAAAATATAAAACTTGTTTTAAAAGCAAGCGGTTTTTAATGATTACTTTGGCCTGTGGACTTGGGATGCATTCGCGGCCAGTACAGCTACTGGAAAAGTCTGTTAACGTGTCTGGGGATGGAGCGGAAATCCTCCAGGGACATCTCCATGAAGCTCTCCTGGAGGTACTGCAAAAGCCTTGCCACAAGGTTTCTGGGCAGTGCAGCCTTATTCCGTCCTCCATGGTAGGACACTTGACCATGCCATGCTTGCAGCAAGTAATCTGGTATCATTGCATGACAAAGCCTGGCAGCGTATGGTCCTGGTGTTTGCTGGCATTCAAGCAACATCCGTTCTTTATCTCTCTGTGTAATCCTCAGGAGAGTGATATCTCTCCTGGTAACCTGGTTGAAATATGGGAATTTAAGTACGGGGACAGAGGTGGCCATTCCTACTGGGCTGTTTGCCTGTGGCTGAAAAGAAATCCTTCCCAGCAGTTAGCCAAGCGTGGGGGTGGGGGGGAAATTGGCCCAGAGCTTTTTGCGTTTGGGTAGCAGGGATCTTCCCTGATACCAGCCACACGGTGGGGGGAGGGGTAAAGCGATCATCCCAGAGAATTCATGGCGGGGTGGGGGGTGTTAGTTTGGTTCCTGCAGGGATCGTCCCTGATACCAGCCACGCGGTGGGGGGAGGGATAAAGCGATCATCCAGAGAATTGGAGGCGGGGGGGGGGTGGGTAGATTGTTTTCTGCTGCTGAAGGTTAACAGGAAAACCGCAGCACTCAACGGACTTTGCTTGGTATGTGGGAAAGGAGGGCGCAGAAGCCGAAAGACAATGGCTTACCATGGCCGCATGCAAGCTGAATTCTGTTGCCCGGACCTGCGTCTGTGATCTCTAGAAGCAAAGCCACAGGCGCTCAATATTAAGAGGCAAAATGCGACCTTGCACAGAAATCACATGTGCTATGTAATGTGAATAGTATTGGTCACCGTGAAAGAGTATAAGCATTGTTCTGCAAAATGTATCTTTTTAAAAAATTCTCTCCTTTTTTCCCTCCCTCCAGCAGCTGCACATTTTTCAAGCCTCCCTCCTCCGTCCTGAAGGCTATTTCAGATAAGGCATCAGAAAAAGAAGACGCGAGACGAGATGTTCACAGAAATCATGGAATCCACCCACAGTGAAAGAGCTCATCTGAATGAGTGGAAGGACACGGTTTCAAAGTATAGGAAAGAAGCCAGTGAACGTGAGGACAGGAGGGACCAACGTGAGGACAGAAGGGACCAACGTGAGGAGAGGAGAGATGCTCGAGATGAGAGGTGGGGCAGGAAGATCAGAGGAGGCAGGATGCAATGCTGGGGCTGCTGCGTGAGCAAACAGACATGCTCCGGCGTCTGGTGGAGCTTCAGGAATGGCAGCAGGATAACAGAGTGCCGCTACAGCCCCTGCATAACCTCCCTCCCCATGTTCCATAGCCTCCTCACCCAGATGTGTAAGAACGCAGGGGGGCAGGCTCCGTACACCTTCCCATTCCACCCCAGTGGACAGTCCAAGCAAAAGGCTGTCATTTTTTTAACCTTTTTTAGTGGCCTTTTCCTTCCCGCCGATCCTCCTCCCAAACCCCACCCGGGTTCTCTCCCTCTTTTTATAATCAATTAATAAAGAATATATGATTTTTAAATGATAGTGACTTTATTTCCTTTGAAAGCAAGTTGCGGGAAGGGGGAGGGTGGGTTCCTTACAGAGAATGAGTCAATAAAGGGGGCGAGTTTTCATGAAGGAGAAACAAACAGAAATTTCACACTATAGCCTGGCCAGTCATGAAACTGGTTTTCATAGCTTCTCTGATGCAGAGTGCTTCCTGGTGTGCTCTTCTAATCGCCCTGGTGCCTGCCTGCGCGTAATCAGCAGCCAGGCAATTTGCCTCAGCCTCCCACCCTGCCATAAAGGTCCCCCCCTTACTTTCACAGAGATTGTGGAGCACACAGCAAGCAGAAATAACAATGGGGATATTGGTTTGGCTGAGGTCTGAGCGAGTCAGTAACGATCGCCAGTGACCTTTTAAATGGCTAATGCACATTCTACCACCATTCTGCACTTGCTCAGCCTGTAGTTGAACAGCTCCTGACTCCTGTCCAGGCTGCCTGTGTATGGCTTCATGAGCCATGGCATTAAGGGGTAGGCTGGGTCCCCAAGAATAACTATTGGCATTTCAACATCCCCAATGGTTATTTTCTGGTCCGGGAAGTAAGTCCCTTGCTGCAGCCGTTTAAACAGAGTAGTGTTCCTGAAGACGCGAGCATCATGAACCCTTCCCGGCCAGCCCACGTTGATGTTGGTGAAACATCCCTTGTGATCCACAAGTGCTTGCAGCACCATTGAAAAGTACCCCTTGCAGTTTATGTACTGGGTACCCTGGTGCTCCGGTGCCAAGATAGGGATATGGGTTCCATCTATCGCCCCACCACAGTTAGGGAATCCCATTGCAGCAAAGCCATCCACTATGACCTGCACATTTCCCAGAGTCACTACCTTTTGTAGCAGCACCTCAGTGATTGCTTTGGCTACTTGCATCACAGCAGCCCCCACAGTAGATTTGCCCACTCCAAATTGATTCCTGATTGACCGGTAGCTGTCTGGCATTGCAAGCTTCCACAGGGCTATCGCCACTCGCTTCTCAACTGTAAGGGCTGCTCTCATCTTGGTATTCTGGCATTTCAGGGCAGGGGACAGCAAGTCACAAAGTTCCATGAAAGTGCCCTTACGCATGCGAAAGTTTCACAGCCACTGGGAATCGTCCCACACCTGCAACACTATGCGGTCCCACCAGTCTGTGCTTGTTTCCCGGGCCCAGAATCGGCGTTCCAGGGATAGAACCTACCCTATTAACAACATGATCTCCAAAGCACCGGGGCCTGCGGTTTGAGACAATTCTGTGTCCATGTCCTCATCACGCTTGTCGCTGCGCTGCCATCGCCGCTGCCTCCTTGCCTCGTTTTTCTGGTCCTGGCTCAGCATAAACTGCACGAGAACGCGCAAGGTGTTTACAATGTTCATGACTGCTGTCTTGAGCTGAGCGGGCTCCATGCTTGCCGTGGTATGGAGTCTGCAGTGTTCACCCAGGAAAAAAGGCGCGAAATGGTTATCTGCCATTGTTTTCATGGAAGGAGGGGTGAGGCTTTACCCAGAACCACCTGTGACAATGTTTTTTGCCCCATCAGGCACTGGGATCTCAACCCAGAATTCCAATGGGCAGGGGAGACTGCGGGAACTATGGGATAGCTACCCACAGTGCAACGCTCTGGAAATCGACGCTAGCCCCGGTACATGGACGCACATCGCCGAATTAATGTGCTTAGTGTGGCCGCATACATTCGACTTTATACAATCTGTTTCCAAAATTCAAATTATATAAATTCGGATTAATCCCGTAGTGTAGACATACCCTTAGAGATGGTGGCTTACTGTCCTTTTAAAAGAAATTATTTGCTTAGCTGATGTGAAAGGGGTTCACTCTGATTCTCAGACGTCTAGAAACTGTAGTGATTGGGCTTCTATGTTAACCATCCAGTTAGTTAACAAGCTTAAATAATTAAAATAGTGGCCTTGGCTACAAATCAGAATTGGTTGAACAGATTCTTATTTCCTCCTTTTGATTTTAATTGACACGTACTATACAATATGCAGTATGTGTAATGTGGGTGAATGTGTTGCTGTTTGACCCATAAATGTTACATTTCCTGATTTCTGATTTTAACAGAACTGGAACATTTCATTAGCAAAGGATTTTTTTGCATTTAAATTTAAATACTGTATACAAATACTAACTAAACACATGCATATGACAGGGATCAACAATAACTTTGGACATTTGGGGAATAAAGAACTATTTCTGAATCAAATGTTTAAAGTAACAACAGAAATCTGACTCTAATACAAAGAATAAATCTCTAACAACTGTAATCTCCAACAATTAGTTGTTTGCCCTAAGGTACAGCAGCTGTGCACAGACTGGAATTTTACTAGCAAAAAGGAACAATTTCCAGTAAAATATGAGCATTTAGAATTATAAAAACTGCTTACAAAAGGAGGGAAATATGCTAGGAGTCATTCACATTATGGAACCATTATAAAAGCTATTAAAAATCCCATTCCCCAAGTTGTTTTGTAACATTTTTCTAGTTCAAAACACTTTTAGGTTTACTCCTGCTCTGCTCATCTACAGACATATGTGGAAGAGAAAAAATGGCTTTTCTGTGTATGAAAACTTTGAATTAAAATTTCAAGAATAAAATCAGGGAGATGAAAGAAACAGTCTAACTTTCTGGAAACATAATTATTTTTTTCGTCTTGTCATGATATATTCCCCTCATTTTTCTAAGTAACACTTCTTTCTTCACCTAGCTGGGACTACAGCACTTTTACTTTCAGCCTGGAAAAACAAGTAGGATCCTTTACTCCAGCTTAGTTGTATGTTGTACTGAAAAGCAATACGTTTACAATATCCATTAATCAGACACCTAAAATTGGAATGTAAATCAAAATGTTCCTCTTGCAGTCTTGCATGGTGGGAAAGGGGGGAACTGGGTTAGGGTTGCCAGGCATCTGGTTTTTGACTGGAACGCCTGGTCAAAAAGGGACCCTGGTGGTGCCGGGCCGATAGAAGTCCGGTTGGCAGCGCAGAGGGGACCTGGGACTAAGGCAGACTCCCGGCCTGCCTTAGCTCTATGCAGAAGCGGCTGCCAGGCCGCTGCACCACCTAGACGCATGGGCGACCAGGGATGCTCCATATGCTGCCCCCACCCCTAGTGCCAGCTCCGCAGTTCCCTTTGGCCAGGAAACTCCCTGGCCGCCCATATGTCTAGGGACTGCAGGGAGCTGGCAGCCACTTCCTTGGAGCCACGTTAAGCTCCACCGGGTCCCCAAACCTCTCCCGCACCCCAATCCCCTGACCCATCCCAGAATCCCCTCCTGCACCCAAACTCCCTCCCGGAGCCTGGAGCCCCCAACACACCAACCTCCTGCCCCAGGCCCCTTCTGCACCCCAAACACTTCATCGAAAGCTCCACCCCACAGCCTACAACCCCAGCTGGAGCCGCAACCCCTCCCACCCTCCAAACTCCTCGGCCCCAGTCAGGAGCCCCCTCCCGTACCCAAACCCCCTCATCCATGGCCCCACCCCAGAGCCTGTACCCCCAGCCCAGAGTCCATACCCTCTGCACCCCACCCTCCTGCCCCAGCCCTCTCTTGCATCCCTCATCCCTGGCCCCAATCCAGAGCCCACACCCTCAGCCAGTGCCCTCATCCCCCTCCCAGGCCCCAACCCCTACCCCAGATTGTTGAAAGTGAGTGAGGGTGGGGAAGAGCAAGTAACGGAGGGAGGGGGATGGAGTGAGTGGGGGTGGGGCCAAGGAGAAGGGGCACGGCAGGGGTGTTTGGTTTTGTGAGATTAGAAAGTTGGCAACCCTAAACAGGGTCACAGAGAGTTTCTTAATGTACCCAGGCAGGGCCCATGCAGTCTGCTGCTGTTTTTACTCCTTGAGCACATAAGGCATGTCTACACTGCAATTAGACACCCACGGCTGGGCCATGCCAGTTGACTAGGCTAAGGGTCTCGGGCTAAGCGGCTGATTAGTTCCAGTATAGACATTCGGGCCTAAGCTCTAGGACCTGTGAGGTGGGAGGGTCCCAGAGCTCTGGCTCCAGCCCAAGCCTGAATGTGCACACCACAGTTAAATAGCCCCTTAGCCTGAGCCCCTGGAGCCCGAGTCAGCTGGCACAGGCCACCCATGGGTGTCTAACTGAAATGTAGACATACCGAAATAGGGCATGCCCAGCAATGTTCCCCTGCACAACTACTGGTCTTACCACACATGCAGGGGACTGAGCACACCATGCACCTTCCTGCTCAAAAGCCATCTCTCCTTGGCCACTATAATTATATGCACCGCACTACTCTGGCTGGCATGACAAATATATTAAGGGCACAATTTAAACCTAAGGCTATGTCCTCACTGAAAAGAGAAGTGTTTTTGTTTGTTTTTTGTTTTTATATTGAAATACCATTCTCAATGTAAAATCTAGTGGAGACAAAGCACTATAGTTTTTACTTGATGTAGCTAGTTGAAATAAACTCTATACTCTTCAGCTGTGGTTGATCTCAAATAGCTACACTGAGGTAAAAGTTATCTGTACTTTATCTCCACTAGCAGTTTATTTCAACATAGCTATCTAGATGTGAAAGCACATCTTTTTTGCTGTGAAGACGTAGCCTAAACCTTCAGGTTTGCCTCACAATGATGCAGGATCAAGCCAACAATGAGGACAAAACTGCCCCTTATTCAATGGATTTATTTTCTTAAGGGTACTGACTCCACTGCCTTCAATGGGTTTATGTCAATTTCACCTGCCTTGTTTCAGAGACACTCCACTCCAAGCCCACCACTGTTGTACGTGGGCACAACTCCAGTGAAATCAATGGATTTGCACCCAAAAAACCAACAGTGAATTTCCAACAGTTAAATTTGTCCCTCACAGAATGCATGCTGAAATGTGATGGAGGGTATTGTAGTTTCAACAGTCACCATCATTTACAAGGCAAGGAAATCACATAGCAGAGATAATGTGCAAGAAAATATGATTATACAGTAAACACATTCCTAAAACTAAATATTGTTCATGCTATTGAAAGGCCTCTGTTACATAGAATAATGATGGATAAATTTAAAACTAACAGCCATGACTAGAGATCTTACTGTAGTGGATGTTCCTTGGGAGGAGTGCAGCGATTCAGCAACAAGCATCTTTCCTCTTTCTTTTTCCCTTAAAAATTCTCAGGTCCCATACCCCTCTCCTCCGCCAATTTCTCTCACCCTATGATCCCAGAGATCGGGTGAACCCCTCGCTCCTCACACACCAGCACTCAGCTATCCTAATAAATCAACTGAAAATCCTTCATCCTCTCAGTGTATCCAGAGTTGTCTGAGAGAGTCAGACATGGCTGACAGATGGTTCCCCTCCCCCCCGCCCTTTTCAACCGAGGACTCTAAATACAGTCATGGACCTTTGTCAACCTCAAGCTCCCTACCAGTGATGAGTTTTCAAAAATGTTTTCAACTCTTTTTATTCTGCATTATTACAAACTCAGACCCCAAATCAGCCAAGTAGTCCCAATCAGAAAAGCAATTAAAGACATGCTTAACTTTAAACATCTTCAGTGTTTTCCGGTGCCAGGGCCTTAGTGCTCCTCTCTCCCGAGTCACCAAAGAATCACTAGAATCTTTTCTGTTGTATGGATTTTGTTCAACTGTTCTCTAGTTAATGAAAAAATCCAAGATTCAAGTGAACATAAATGTGTTTAGTTTTCTTAGGAAAAACTTAAAATGAAAGGGAAAGAATAAAACAAAAAATAATTTGCCATTACTTTTTAAGTCTTCTTTTGTGCTATTTCATTTTGTAAACAACCACAATAATTGATTAGTTTGAGATGTACTGATTTCTAGTATATAAGAGAATAGACATAACTGTAGGGGATAATATATTTATCATACTGAAAATATAAATGTATCCATTCTTGTAAAATTAAGAGATTAATAACTCATGGCTGAGGAGATCATCAGTAAATATGATAGCCATTCCCTCACATTTTAATTAATGAAATACACCACTACCCCAATCTTTCCCCTCTTTAGTATTATGCATTACATTTCAAATATATTACTTTTCTCTCTAAAGTTTGTAAATTATTAAAAGTATTGGTGGGCTATTGTCATTCCTCTAATGAAAACTACAAGAAATATATAAGTGGGCTTAAGGTATAAGTACTTATATTGATAAATTCACATGTATTTTAAAATAAACAATCTCATATTTAAGGAAACTAATTCCTGGGCTCATGTGACCTCGGTGGGCCTAATTTTATGATCACTTATGTGGCTTTAACCCATAACTCCAATGACTTCTGTGGAGTTATTCCCAATTTACACTCACAAGTGTGAGAAGA
The DNA here is from genome assembly GCF_027887155.1 of Malaclemys terrapin pileata. NCBI lineage: Eukaryota > Metazoa > Chordata > Testudines > Emydidae > Malaclemys > Malaclemys terrapin. The sequence goes on along the minus strand of NC_071506.1, from coordinate 156,909,896 downwards.
ATCAAGGCCCATATGCATAATCTACAAAATTTCATCCCATGTAATCAGTCGTGCAACTATTTATAGTCTAACACATATAGTTCTAATACTTTCTGACTGCCAGATACAATGTTGTTGGGTTTTTTACTCTGTGCAATTAGGCAAACCAATTATGTAACACAATCATTACTGGTAAAATGGACTAACAGACAGACAGAGAGTGCGAGTATTATATGTAAACTGTCAACTTTAAAAAAATTGATTAAATAAATTTAAAAAATTCTCATAGCACACTCTTTAAATGGTATGTCCTTTAAAAAATTAAAATCAATTATTTCTTTGAAAGTCAATGGGAGTTGAGTGCCAAACATAATTTTTTGACTCTGAAAATATTCCCCTTTAATCTTGGACACCATCAAGCTGTTCAGGAGCAAAACTGGACCAATAATAAAAAAAGTACATTCTGGTGGGCAAAAAGGCTTCCAGATTCTCAAAACTAGAGCTGAGATTTTCAAAGATACCTGAGTTATTTGGCTCGGCAGCCACACATTTTAGGTGGCTCTGAAAATCTCAGATCAGGGTTTTAAAAAAACTAAGTCTGATAGCTTCTGGTAGGAGGGCGAAGCTGTGCATGTACATGCTTATCTCTATTTGGCCAACTTATCAGAAGATTTATGTACAACATAAAATGTATAACAAATTTGTACAGTGGAAAATGTCGCTTACATAATATAAATTGGACATAAAATAACAGACAAAAATAAAATAAAACCTCTGCACATAATTCACATTGTCATTTTATCCTTCCTATAGTGCCATTTTACATCTGCACCATTCACTCAAGTTTTCCTTCTAGCCTGTCTTCAACTACGTAACCTTATGAAAAACTAGCCAATTCTTTGAAATCCAGAATGCAACTCCACACAAATGGCTTTTCTAGTTAATCCAAAAACTGTGGGGACAGATTCTGATCCCAGCTACACAGACTTCCCTGAGGTTACCATGGATTCATACCAGTGTAACTGAACTCATATTTTGGCCTTCCAGCTCTAGTCTGTGACACGCTTTCAGGCAGAACTGTGCTCCTCAATAACAATCTTTATTCTGTAACAACTGGTAACTTTCCATTCCAGGTCCCAGAAAACTGCATGGTTTTAATTGAGATTCCTTTCCTTCAGGAGGACCCCTTTTCCACAGCGCACTGTAACACTCTCTCCCTACTCACTAAGATTTACCCTCAAATATTTGGAGGGGGGGTTATATACTTTCCTTATTTCTGGCCCATTAGTCTGATGCTCCCTGTATCTTCTCAATGATCTTTTCTAAACAGCTCTTTTCCTCTGCCATATCTGTGTACAAACCTTTTCTTCCTCTCATACCCTTATTATTTTAGAATGAGCTGGCATTACCTCATCGCCTGCCATCCATGAAAGACCATTAGTAGAAAATGTCAGTTAATCTTCTCTGTTCTTCTGTTTCAGCCTACTGTATTGTTCTGTAAGCTTTTTATTCCAGGACACCTAAATTATGGTGTGTGTGTGTATATATATATACACACCTCTACCCCGATATCACACGACCCGATATAACATGAATTCGACATAACGCGGTAAAGCAGTGCTCCGGGGGGGCGGGGCTGCGCACTCTGGTGGATCAAAGCAAGGTCAATATAACGCGGTTTCACCTATAATGCGGTAAGATTTTTTGGCTCCCAAGGACAGCGTTATATCGAGGTAGAGGTGTATATATGTGTGTGTGTATATATATATATATATATATATATATATATATATATATATAAAATGGTGTGTGTATATATTTATTTATTTATTTCACCCTATATTTCTATATATAGGGTTCAGTCCTGACTCCTCTTTTTTCTCTCATCATTTTCCTGTCAAGGTACATTGCTTACCATCTATATACAGAATGTGCAGCTAGTGAGCAATATCATTCTAATGTTCAGGACCGTAAAATGAAGATACTCAAGGGAAAAGAAATACCTGAAGCATTTCATACTAGCGGGAAATTTTAGAAATGATTCATTTAAAAAATACTTTTCAAAGGAAGGCTTGCCTCTGGCTTTCATCTCTATATCATGAAAGGGGAAGATCTGCCACATATTCTGAATTTCAAAGCAGAACCCCAGACATAGTGGCATTAGAGACAAGAATTCAAACTTTATGATAATGTGGCTATGGACAGTGATTGTCCAATGGCACCTTCAGAATGTCTGGACTGAAGTTCTGGAGGAATTATCCTTTAAACAATACACCAGCAAAAATGCTGTATAGTTTTCTGTCTAGTATTCTATAGGGCTGTCAAGCGATTAAAAAAATAATGGCTATTAATCACACAATTAAAAAAATTAATCACGATTAATCACATGCTGTTGAACAATAATAGAATACCATTTATTTAAATATCTTTGGATGTTTTCTAAATTTTCAAATATATTGATTTCAATTACAAAACAGAATACGTGTACAGTGCTCACTTTATATTTATTTTTATTACAAATATTTGCACTGTAAAAAACAAAATAAATAGTATTTTTCAATTCATATAATACAGGTACTGTAGAGCACCTCTTTATCATAAAAGTTGAACTTACAAATGTAGAATTATGTACAAAAAATAACTGCATTCAAAAATAAAACATGTAAAGCTTTAGAGCCTACAAGTCCACTTAGTCCCACTTCAGCCGATCGCTCAAACAAACAACTTTGGTTGCAATTTGCAGGAGAGAATGCTGCCCGCTTCTTGTTCAGAATGTCACCTGAAAGTGAGAACAGGCATTCACATGGCACGGTTTTAGCTAGTGTAACAAGATATTTATGTGCCAGATGCACTAAAGATTCATATGTCCCTTCATGCTTCAACCACCCTGATGACAGATTCTGCTTGATAACGATTCAAAGCAGAGTAGACTGATGCATGTTCATTTTCATCATCTGTGTCAGATGACATCAACAGAAGGCTGATTTTCTGTTTTGATGTTTGGGTTATGTAGTTTCCGCATCTGAGTGTTGCTCTTTTAAGACTTCTGAAAGCATGCTCCACCCCTCATACTTCTCAGATTTTGGACCTTGGGTCGAGTGCTGTAGCTATTTTTAGAAATCTCACATTGGTACCTTTTTTGCGTTTTGTCAAATCTGCAGTGAGAGTGTTCTTAAAATGAACATTTGCTGGGTCATCATCTGAGACTGCTATAACATGAAATATATGGCAGAACACGGGTAAAACAGAATAATACTCCCCCAGGAAGTTCAGTCACAAATTTAATTAACAAATTATTTTTTTAACAATCATCATCAGCATGGAAGCATGTCCTTTGGAATGGTGGCCAAAGCATGAAGGGCCATACAAATATTTAGCATATCTGGCATGTAAATACCTTGCAAGGCTGTCTACAAAAGTGCCACGTTGAAGCCTGTTCTCACTTTCAGGTGACATTGTAAATAAGAAGCAGGCAGCAGTATTTCCCGTAAATGTAAACAAACTTGTTTCTGATAGCGATTGGCTGAACAAAAAGTAGGACTGAGTGGACTTGAAGGCTCTGAAGTTTTACATTGTTTTGTTTTTGAGTGCTGTTATATAACAAAATAAAATCTACATTTGTAAGTTACACTTTCACGATAAAAAGATTGCACTACAGTACTTGCATGAGGAGACTTGAAAAATACCTTTTCTTTTATCATTTTTACAGTGCAATTATTTGTAATAAAAATAATAATAAAAAGTGAGCACTGTGCACTTTGTATTCTGTGTTGTAATAGAAATCTATATATTTGAAAATGTGGAAAACCATCCAAAATAGTTAATAAATATCAATTGGTATTGTATTGTTTAACAGTGCGATTAATCGCGCTAAATTCTTTTAAGTCACGATTAATTATTTTTAGTTCATCACGTGAGTTAGCTGCGACTAATCGACAGCCCTATCTTCTAACAATATGGGTGAAATCCTGGCCCCAGTGAAGTCAATGGCAACAACACCCATATTGACTTCAATAAGGCCAAGATTTCACCCTACATTTTTATAATCTTTTTCTAACAAGTTTTAATACCATTTCCTATTTGTTCCTTCTCTCACTCAAACAGATTGTTCTTCCTCTGTTTTTAATGAAAATTAAGCCCACACAGTTCACTTTTGTTTTCTGTTCTGTACACCATTATTATCAAGGTTGACAGCAGAAATGAACACAGATTTGGGAATTCTGTTTTTAGTTAAATGCTGTTGGTGTAGGTCCCAAAACATTTTCGTAAGACCTAGAAAAAAGGGAAGTTAATTATTTTAATTTTAAAAACAATCCACAAGACATCATTGGATCTCTTAATATTTTGAGAACTCTAAATACATTCCTCACCCATAATATCTAAAGTCAGGTCAAATTATATATCCAGGACGTGACAGTGTTTTTAAATATTTTAGGAAATAAAAGCTCTCCAATTTCTAGAAGTGATAACAGGGCCTAAGAAAACATGCAGTACACCACAGATGTGTTTGAAATATTAAAAACATTTACTGCTTTTTTTTTCATGCACAAAACCTCTGCAGTTCTTTATGCTGCTGCCCATAACCAGCACTTCATTCCCTCTAATGTGCTGTGACTTTAAAAAAAAAAATCATGTCAGAGGTTCAAAATTCCGATACATAAAAGCAGACAGTCCATTTATTCTGCTTTATGACTGAGACATACATCATTGAAAAAAAACATTTTTCCCAAGAAGTAAAATACTAAAAACCCCTTAAGATTAAAGGAGATGCGTTACTTTATATAAAAGTATATTTTGGTGATGCATTTTCTAAGCACAAGAAACAATATGATTTCACCTTCAAATTTTAGGACATTCACTTCCCTCATATAATAAAAATGACACTGAAAGGTTAATGATGTGAAACCTTGCAGAAAAAATGAAGCTATTATAATCTTTTTGCTGACAAGCCCACAGCAAAATGATATGGAAAAATGTATAGTGAAGTCTAGAAGGAAATACAGTTTATGATGTATTTTTACCAGGAGAATCTCAACTTCGCACATATAGCATTGTTTACTAGAGAGCAGGTATAAGCAACTGGTCTCATTCAGTTTATACAGAAGAAACAAGGATTCAGCAGTCCTTAAGGTCATATCTTCAAACTTTTATTTTTTATTTTTTGCATGGAGGCATGCATCCTGAAAAGTTCTTAAAGTAAATACAAAGTTTATCAACATGAAGTGTATCTTACTTTTTTTCTCTTTTATTGGATGGTCTAAATTTTTGGTTTTATTTATACTTCTATACTCCTTAAACAACAGCAAAAATATAAACATGCTACAGATATGGAAAGCTCTGAAAGAAGAAATGTGTATTTCACACTTTAAAGCACTTTTGAGAAAAAGAAACTCTCTAACCCAGTGACTGGAAGCAAGAATTTTCAGCCACATGCCCCAAACAGGTGACTGAAATTATTATGTTGCTTTTGCTAGAGAAGTTGTTAAAGCTGATCACATGTAGTGAGTTATAAAGGAACCTAGTAAAGCAATAATAGTTTCATAAAGTGCCAGCTAGTAACATACCTGTTTTATAATTGGAGATTGAGCAATCATGGATAGTGTTAAAATATTCTTAATCTTTTATTTCCCAGCATCAGTAGGAATTTTTATTATTATTATTGTCAAGAAAAAAGTAGGGCTCTGTCCTTCTCCCACTGAAGTCAAAGGGAGCTCTGTTTGGCCTTTGACTAAACTGTCTGTAGGACAGAGCTGTTAACTGGGAAGAAAATGAGCAATTATATTAAATCATTGATGGATTATTTGTTAGGTAATTCCGTCATGTACCTTCTACAATATGTACGTTTTGTTGACAAGGTAATCACAATACAATCAATATCCTATTCTGATGTATATCTGATGGACTAGAGCAGTGGTTCTCAACCTATTTACCATTGTGGGCCACATATGTAGCTCTCTATGTGTTACATGGGCCGCATCCACACTATATCTATATACTACCTGAATGGCCCTTATGATGTCACATGGGAGACAGCTGTGTGCTGATTGGGCCACAATATGAGATAAAGATGTGCTGCCGATATTTTAACAATGGGCTCCCATCAATATACAGTAACTCCTCAGTTGAAGTCATCCTGGTTAATGTTGTTTCATTGTTGCATTGCTGATCTATTAAACAACATACTTGTTAAAAGTTGTCCACTATGTGCGGGATTCTCTGGAAAAGCAGCCTGTCGGAGCTGGCAGGTGGGGGCTTTTAACCAGGGTGGGCCAGCAGTCCCCTTGTCAGCTCCCCTCCACTCTCCCCAGCACCTTCCACCCTCTGGCAGGCCCCGCAGATAATCACCTCCCCTCCCTTCCCCCCCCGCCCCCGCCCACTGCAATCAGCTGTTTCACAGGGTTCAGGAGTCTGGAAGGGAGCGGGGAGGAGCGAGGATGTGGTGTGCTCGGGGGGAGAGGTTGAGCGGGGGCTGGCAGAGGTGGGCCTTGGGGGAAGGGGTGTAGTGGGGGCAGGTCTGGGACAGAGCTAGGGGGTTGAGCACCTCCTGGCACTTTGGAAAGTCGGCCTGGGCAGCCGGGCATGCGCTGTCCAGAAGAGGGAGTGGTGCACTCCAGTGGGATTGCATAGGTTCATCATCACGTTCAGTTTCCACAGGGAAGTGTTTGCAGCTGCTGCTATGTGTCTATTGTGTCTCCTCTCTCCTGCTTCTGTCGGTGCTGCCTTGTTGAGTGTGAGGCTACATTAACAACAATGTGTTAACCCTTGAGGGTTCAGCCAAGTGCCAGTCATCATTTATCAGCAAGGCATTCCCTGGGAAATATCCCACCTGATATCAACATGGTTGCTTTAGGAGAAGCTCAGGGAGCTCATGAGCAGGTCCCCAGACGATCCTCTGATTAGAACTTGTTTAAAACTTATACTATATATGCATATAATGTCTTTTGTCTGGCAAAAAAATAAAATCCCTGGAACCTAAGCCCCCCTATTTACATTAATTCTTATGGGGAAATTGGATTCGCTTAACATTGTTTCGCTTAAAGTTGCATTTTTCAAGAATGTAACTACAAGGTTAAGTGTGGAGTTATTGTATCTCCCTTTAATCTGTGTACCAATATAAGTTGTACCCCATGTGCAATTTAGGATTTATACAGAAGACGCAGAAATATCATTTCAAACTTCCCTTTCAAGCACCTCACTGATCTGGTAAGACCTGTAAAAGTCACTTTAAAAAACAAAAGCAAATGCAGCATCCTATTTAATTGAGATTCAGCATGGTTGAGCTTGAGCTCCTTCTGGTTTAATGGGTCTTCATGTATTCTCTTGACGGCTTTATGCTGAACCACTGCCAACTTGCACTGCTTTTTACCTGTTCTCAGTATCTTTTTTTATGCTTGAAATATCCACAATTATTTCCTAAGTATCATTCTTATGACAATTCCAATTCCAATAAATGTAGTCATCATTGCAATGTCTGTCTGAGTTCCCAGAGATCGTTAGTGTCCAACATTATCTAAAGACATCACCAAAATATCTGGAAATCTTTATTTTCTAAGTTAATTAATTCCTGACCGATAGGAAAAGGAAAAGAAGAGACAGAGAAGAAAGGCAGGAAATTGGATAATCTGTAACCGTAGCTGGTGACTCTTGGTCACGGGAAATGTAAACATATATCCCCTGGAACAACTCAGAAGAAATTGCACTCATAACTGGTAAACACAAAAAGTTGTAGGTGCACCCATGAAAATAATAGCCCACCATTTTCCTGCTATTAGAATGTTTGTTATACATTAATATATTTATTCCTGAATCCTGTTCTAGCACGAACACAGTTCATGGCTCCTTCAGCCCTCATATCTTCCTTTTGTGTATATGTTGTACACGACAACTTGGATAAGCCAACAGTGAAATTATTTTCAGCTTCTCACATGCAGAATAAAGGGATTAGATTTTTTGTAATCATGGAACAGGTAATGCAGAGACTAGATACAGATAAAGAAGGAATGAAGATCCAGCATTCTCTTAGAACCCTGCTGAGTTGGAAAGAGAACCCAAGACTATTATAATGATCTTGGGGTTCATTAAATAACAAACCAGTGAATGAGAAAGGAATACAATTTTAATAAAATAAACCGAAGAGCTTCTGTAGTGAGCTGCTGCACACAGCCAAGCAGTGTTCCCAACCTCTGCCTCCAAATTTCCACACTCACAACACTGTCCCTTATGAGGGGGCATCTCCAAATCACAGTCTTTCATAAACATATCTCTACATCTTCCCTCCTAATGAAAAACAGAATACCAATTAACTCATATGTGTGTGTGTGTATGTCTGTATGTATGTGTGTATATGTGTGTGTGTGTTTTAAGATCCAAACCCCTTGGATCTTAAAACAAGGAAAAATCAATCAGGTTCTAAAAAGAAAGCTTTTAATTAAAGAAAAAGGTAAAAATCATCTCTGTAAAATCAGTATGGAAATTAACCTTACAGGGTAATCAAACTTAAAGAGCTCAGAGGACTCCCCTCTAGTCTCAGGTTCAAAGTACAGCAAACAAAGATAAACACTCTAGTAAAAGGTACATTTACAAGTTGAGAAAAACAAAGGAAAACTAACACGCCTTGCCTGGCTATTTACTTACAAGTTTGAAATAGGAGAGACTTGTTTAGAAAGATGTGGAGAACCTGGATTGATGTCTGGTTCCTCTCAGTCCCGAGAACGAACACACTCCCAAACAAAGAACACAAACAACAGCCTCCCCCCCCCCCCCCCCAAGATTTGAAAGTATCTTGTCCCCTTATTGGTCCTTTAGGTCAGATGCCAGCCAGGTTACCTGAGCTTCTTAACCCTTTACAGGGAAAAGGATTTTGGAGTCTCTGGCCAGGAGGGATTTTATAGTACTGTACACAGGACAGCTGTTACCCTTCCCTTTATAGTTATGACAACTCTGAAAAGTGTATCTGCAGTGAACATGAATTTACTGGCTGTGTAGGTCACAACCAAATAATACTTTTGCAGCTTTATCGCCATTCTTTGAATCCTTAAGGTAGCATTATTTAGCAAACCGCTAAATGACCATATCAGGGACTTGTGATCCATTTCAAGTTTCATTGTTTGTCCATAAATATACTGATTGAATCTTTCACAGGCAAACAATGTTCCTAAAAACTCCTTTTCGATCTGTGTATATCTGGTTTCTGCCTCAGTCAGTGATTTGGAGGCATATGCCCTGGTTGCCAACAATCCTCATGTTTCTGTAAAATCACTGGACCTATCCCAGACTGTGAAGCATCTGCTAAAATTTTAATAGGCCTTTCTAGCGCACAGAATTTCAACATTGGCTCTGGTATCAGTCGTTGTTTTAAACCTTCACATGATTCCTCCCGTTCTGCACTCCAATACCATTCATTTTTATTCTCTAGGAGTTTTCTCAAAGCCATTGCTTTGGTAGATAGATTAGGTATGAATTTCTCCAAGATACTTAACCATTCCTAGGAACTGTTGGACATCTTTCTTTGACTGAGGATGTGGCATCATTTCAATGGCTGAAAATCTTCCTCTTATCAGGTTTTACACCTTCATTGGAAATAATGTCCCCAACAAAAGTCAGTTCTATAATCTCTAAAACACTTTTCTCCCTATTAAGTTTGAGATTTGCAGACGTGGTTGCATCCAGAACTCCCCAAAGTCTATGATCATGTTCCTCTTTCAATGAACCCCAGATAATGATGTCATCCATTTAGGTGTCCACACCATTAATAAGTTCATAGATCATATGTATGGTTTTGTGGTACACTTCTGGTGATGAAACTATGCCAAAGTGTAAGCATAAAAAACTGTATCTTCCAAATGGGGTGCTAAATGCGCATCACTTTGAGCTATCTTCTGTTAATTTTAACCAAAAGCCTGAGGATGCATCTATTTTACTGAAACATTGAGCATTTGCAAACTGACTCAATCTCTTCTCTGGTTGGTAGTTTGAAATGTTCTCTTTTTACAGCCTTGTTGAGGTCTCTGGGATCTAAGCATATTCCTACTTGGCCATTACTTATCTCCACAATGACTAGGGTGCTCACCCATTCTGTTGGCTCCTCAATTTTTTCTATTACTTGCATTGTTTCCATCCTTGGAGTTTATCACGGAGTGCAAATGGCAAATTTCTATGTGGATAGATTACTGGAGGGACCTGCTTGTTTCTCCAGATGGTATTTTCACTCTACAAGCAACCCCCCCCCCCCATGAACACATCATGATATTCCCAAAAGAGTGCCTCATAGCCAGATTCAGTATGACCTTGTATTGAGAGCAAACATTTTACTCAATTGAGTTTCTCACATGCAGTCAGGCCTAAAATTGGTGTCATTTGCTTTGGCACTACAGTGTACATGGTGTTTTTATGGTTCATGCTAGCAATGCACCTCCCCTTCACTGGTATATTTGTTCCAGAATAACCAATTACTTTTATTTTTGTTGGTCCCACATTTGGTCTTATCGTTAGCCTCTGATGATTTTGTTCAGACAGAATATTAATCTGACCTCCTGTGTCCAGTTTCAGTGGAATAATTGTTCCATTCACTCTCATAGGCAATATCCAATCTCTCTCATCAGGCATGCTAGATCCCAGTACGTCTAGTAAAAACTCCTCAACCAGATTTTCTTTCGATGAATACACTTACTTTTCTGCATTTGGGATCTGTAGCATTTTGCAAAATGATTATTTCCCCCACATTTCTGACAGAGTTTCCCAAAGGCAACACACTGTTTGCTATGATCCACACCTTCCACATGACCATCTGTACCCAGTCTTCCCCCTAGCAATGGTTTTCATAGGAAGTGGTTCCACTCTTTCATACATAGATAACACCTTATGGTGAATTCAGCTCGTTGGCTTGTGCTTTCACAGTATTTCTGCTGCCATGCATATTTGGAGAGTTTTTTTCTAAATTTAAGTCTCCTTCATGAAGCACTGTCTCTCTTAACACATAGTCTTTACTGCCACAAATGATTCTGTCTCTGACCAGAGACTCTGTCTCCTAATCAATTCACAAGTTTTACTGAGTTTCCTTAATTCTGTGACATATTGCTCTATGGTGTCATCTGATTTTTGCATGCATATAAAAATATTGTCTCACTCAAATGTTTCATTCCTTTTTGGCGTGCAATCTTCCTCAAATTTAGTCAGTATTGAATTTAACTTCATGCTTTCACCTTCTTCAAACTTAAAATTGTTATAAATATCCAAAGCTTCCTCCCCAACAACATGAAAAAAGTAGATGATTTCACTTGATAATTTTTCTCCTGTGCCCCTATGGCTGCTAAATACAATTAAAATCTCCATCTGAATTTTTTTTTTTCTAGTTCTCTAGTTCTAGTTACCTGCAGGGACAGCTCCAGGCACCAGCTTGGCAGGCAGGTGCTTGGGGCGGTCACTCCGGAGAGGGGCGGCAGGTCCAGCTATTCGGCGGAGGGTCCCTCAGTCCCACTCGGAGCAAAGGACCTTCCACCGAATTGCCGCTGCAGATCACGATCGCGGCTTTTTTTTTTTTTCCCCTGGCTGCTTGGGGCAGCCAAAACCCTGGAGCCAGCCCTGGTTACCTGACAATTGCACACTGGAAGGATGTTGCAACACATCCATTTTTTTACTCTCCCCGCCCCTTCTTGAGCTAGTCAAGCTAATATTGTGCTCTCCAAACACATGCAAAACCCAGGGTGCCTGGTGCTCCACATGCTTGTTCTGCTTTCAGTTGCAAACACAAGCGTTAACTTCAAAATGACTGCAGTTTTTTTTCTCATTCAGCACTTCTGACACCATGTAAGGATCTTGCGACTCATTAAATAACAAACCAGTGAATGAGAAAGGAATAAAAATGTAATAAAACAAACTGGAGAGCTTCTGTAGTGAGCTGCTGCACACAGCCATGTGGTGTTCCCAGCACATACCTCCAGGGCACATCTCCAAATTCCCACACTTGCAACACTATTCCTTATGAGGGAGCATCTTCAAATCACAATTTTTCATAAATAGATCTCTACAACCATCCTGTTAAATTCTAAGAAAAACAATTTTGAAGCCTTTTGTGAAGGATGCTGCCAGAGAAGCAAAGTAAACGCACTTGAACAAATATTTCAAAAACAGGATTTACACTCATCCATCTTTACAGTAGGGAAGGATACTTTAGTTCATTCAGTGGCAGAATTGTACACTTCATTGTGCTGGGACATCCTACAATAGAAAGCAATGCTGATCTCTTCCAGTGTATGCTCTGATTACTACAATGATGACAGAGAGTGGCTTTTGGATATCACATTCTATAAATATCAAAGTCAGTATGCAGAGACGTACACTGGCAGGACACCAGCAATTACAAACAAAACCAATGAATTAGGGTGGCACCAGGATTGTAAAGACACTTTGCAAGCAAAGAGTCACACCACAACATGACATGCAAAGTGTGCAAGATTTAATTCACAGTCATGTTGGTGGGAAATTTAATGTTAATGAGAAAATACCATTAATTCAACAAGTAAACAACCGATAAATAGTTGAAAACATATATATAAATGTAATAAACCCTCCAAATAATTCCTGTTTCATTTATCTCACCAAATATTTAATGTGATTTTGATTTGGAATGCAGAATTAGCAAATCAAACCTAGAGAGGCAACCCAGCCTTCGGTAGGAGTTGAAGATGCTTGGAACCATGCAAGATCTAACCCATTTTTATTATTATTACTCAGTTAGAAAAGTCAAATCTTGACTATGACACTCAATTAGCATAAGCCCAGCCTGAGCTGGGTTGTCTAGCCAGGCTAAGTGAGTGCACAGGGTTAATCAGAACCACAGGTGCAGGATCTCTGGCAGCAATTACTAATCTGATCTGTGGTAGTCCACCAATGCCCATCAGCTCCCAAACAGAAACCCTGCAAGTATTTAGAGGCAGACAGCTCAGCACAATCCCTCATCAAGCACTATATTTTGGGGAGCTCCGAGTTTCCCCATTGTCTGTCAATTCTCTCTCCCATGCACAGCCATTTCAAACAAGCCTGTTAGTCCATGCATGGGGGAGGGGAAAGAGAGAGAGAGAGGGGAGCAAATCCAAATGCCTCTAACAACCCCCCCCCCACCATCAACTCAACCTACTGTAGTAACATCTATCAAACAAAATGATTATATCTTTATCAGTCATTTAATATAATGGAAATAAAATCACTGTCACAAGATTAATGTCTACTACTAAGAAAATACACTTTTCAGCTTCACCGCGAGCTTTTTTCCCCTCATATAAATGCCGTAGCTTTGCAAGGACATTTAGGTAGCAGCAGGAGGTTACTGGTCACAGGGTAAATTAGGGTTACCATATTCAAACATTTAAAAAAGAGGACACTCCACGGGGCCCCAGTCCCGCCCCCGTCCCTGCCCCAATTCCGCCCCTTCCCCCACCCCTGGCCCTGCCCCAACCCCGCCCCTTCCCCACCCCCATTCCAATCCCTTCCCCAAAGTCCCTGCCCCAACTCTGCCCCCTCCTCTGAGCACCCCGCATTCCCCCTCCTCCCTCTCGCTCTGATCTTGATTGGGGGTTGCTAAGTGCTTCCCTGCTCCCCACTCGCCCTGCAGCCCCTGCACCCCCCCGCCCCTGAAGCCTCTGCGCCCCCCGCCTGCCCTGCCCCTGCAGCCTCTATGCCCCTGTCTGCCCTGCTCCTCCTCGCCCTGCAGCCTCTGCACCCCCCCCCACCTGCCCTGCTCTCCCGCTCCCCCGGCAGAGGGAGAGCTGCAGGCTCCACGTGGATCCAAACACTGTTCCGCGCTGCTCTGTAGGGGAAGAGAGAGCGGGGGAGGGGGAGGGACTCTGGCTGCTAGAGGCCCCAATGGCTGCGAGCGGCTTTCAATCAGGCCCAGCCGTCCAATCAGCCGTGCCACACTTTTCTACTTTATTAGAAATCCCCCCCCTACCCGGGCGGCCATTTAAAGCTGAAAAAAAACGGAGAAACCCGGATGGATGGTAACCCTAAGTAAATGACACATTCCATTGACTTCTCTTAAGCACATCTAAAGTATAATGAAAGTATCAAACAACACTTTTCATCATTTTGCAATTTAGAAAAAGGAGCCAATAGATTCAGCAGCACTGCCACTTACTCCTGCATTGTTCATGGATGGCCCTTCTAGGGGTCTGGAATTTGCAAATGGGAAGGGCAGGCCGGGAAGGGTGGCAAAGGGCTGGAAATTCACTGAATAGACAATACAACCTGAGACTGTAATCTCTTTTCATTAGAACCACTCTGCACTTTGAAACCCCTCCTTGGGAGATGATGCAGGGGTGGTAATAGGCTGGGGCATTTCTGTCAGTATAATTCCAATGAAGCCATGATACTAGGGGGCAGGACTCCTGGATTTAGTGCAGAGGTACAAGGCCACCATGACGATCCCATGAGACTGATGGGGATTAGAGGCTGAACCACTTGCCTGTTCCCAGATCTTCATGGAAGGATTTAGAACAGGGGTTCTCAAACGTAATTGTTTAATTACTACACAACCCCAGGAGGAGGACCAAAGCCTGAGCCCACCCAAGCCCCACAGCCCCGGGGACGGGGGCAAAGCCAAATCCCAAGAACTTCAGCTCCAGGTGGGAGGCCTGTAACCTAAGCCCTGCCACCCAGGGCTGAAGCCCTTGGGCTTTGGCTTCAGTCCCAGGCTGTGGGGCTCATGTATTGGCTTCACCTCCAGGCCCTAGCAAGTCTAATGCCAGCCCTAGCGACCCCATTAGAACAGCATCATGACCCACTTTGGGGTCCCAACCCACAGTTTGAGAACCTCTGATTTAGAACATACTCTACTAGGTGAGCCTCACACATTTTTTGCCCCGCCCCGCCCTCCCTCCCCCCCGGGGTGCCTCCTGCTCCCAGCTGTCTAAAGATTGTGCGTATATACTCAGAGTGTTAAAGACTCTATGCAAATGTAATTATCCCTTCCCCACCCTCTCAAAGCTCTACGCAGCACATACCGGTACCTGTCTGTGGTGACATATATGACGTCTGGTGTGTGGTGTCTAAGTATTGCTGATACGACATACTGTACAATTTTTGATGCAACAAGATGAGATTGAATGAAGTATCAGTCAGCCAATCTCCTTACTTTTCTTTGTTTGGGTTATAATCTCAGCATTATATAATCACTTGTTTTGTCTGGTTATATCATTGTATTGTTTTGGAACATGAAGCCAGAAGAACTGTTAAATAAAATGGCTTTGCACCAATGGAAGTAATCCAAGAAACACAACTGCAGGTCTGAGATTTTAAAAAATTAACATATGCATATACGCATTCAGCTGGAATGTTCTCAGAAAAAATATAAGAAAGCAACCCTATGATTTCATACTAGGGCTTCATGGCAAGGATGTGTTATTTTAACAACTGCCTGCCAGAGCTAAGAAAGAAGCAGGTTTAATGCACTCAAATTGTCCACCTAAGATTAACGATAATGGTGATAATGATTTACATTATATATAGGGACAAGTGTAATTATACAATGACTATAGAATAAAAAATTAACAACATAGTATTTGGTTCACATTTGTTTAAATTTTAATACTCAGTTTTGTCTCTCTTTTTTTCATTTCAATTGTCTTGGGAAGAAGAGGCAAAATGACTGACACAGTGCCACTTAGAAGCAAGCTGTAACAAGGTGCACAGACCCTTTGGGATCAAAGAAGGAACCCCTCTTGGGACAAAATTTCCTGGCTCTCTTTAAACAAACACATTAATGAAGGCAAGAAAAAGAGAAAACTAGCAGCAGGGGGTTAACAGCTGCTCCCTTCCCACTCCCTTGATTATGGGACAAGAGAAGGCAGCTGTAGTCACCCCAGCACCCACTCAGGGAGAGCAGGTTGATTTTGTTTTCCTAATAAAATGGGCTCTCCTCATGAGAGATACAGGAGAAAGGCTTCCTGGGCTGGGTGATTTGTTCCTGGAAGAATTCTTTTAGGCTTGTTCTCTGTTTTCAGTTGACTAACATCAGGAATAGCATCTGGAAAAGTTCTCAGAACATATACACTTTTTTTTCTTTTAAAAGTTTGCAAAATTTTCAGTTGCTATACAATGCTTAGATAACCAACCTTCGAAAGGGATGTTTTTGAAACCCACGAGTCTGGTGACTCACGGTGTGTTCCAGGACAACACTTTGGCCTTCTACAAAAGCAAAATATACATAACTGCTCTGTAAGATATAAAGGGACTACTCAGTGCAACAAAAATAAGTGTACTCACAGGACTGCAGGCTGGGAACTTGCTGCTTTATTTAACTGCATCACATAAGAGTGGGTCCATATAAAGCTCCTACTGACTAAACAGGCAATAAGGGAGGGGTGGAATATGGCTCCATCCCATAATACTCTGGGTAATCATGTTACTACATCAGGTTTCCTCATAAGAACATAAGAATGGCCATACTGGGTCAGCCCAAAGGTCCATCCAACCCAATATCCTGTCTACCGACAGTGGCCAATGCCAGGTGCCCCAGAGGGAGTGAACCTAACAGGTAATGTTAAGTGACCTCTCTCCTGCCATCCATCTCCACCCTCTTCCTTACCCATCCTGGCTAATAGCCATTAACGGACTTAACCTCCATGAATTTATCTAGTTCTCTTTTAGTTCTCATACAGCTCTGCTAATATAGTCCAGTGTTACTGTACACATTCTATCTTGTCACCAGCATTACTGACCTTATCTAAACAGGATTCTACACCGCATATTTCCCTTTTGCTACAACAACACTGCATACCTGTTGCTATGATCAGTTTAACTTCATCTGTGGTAGCAATAATGGAAACACCAATTTAAACAAGATGCCAACAGTCTGTGGTGTTTCTATCACAGTATTTAGACTTGTCCGAAACAAGGGTAAATACCACTGTGGTAAAAAATTAAAAAGATCGTTTTTTGGAGCTTTTGTTTTGTTTTCAATCTCTGTGTGAAAACTTCCAGTTACACTCAGCTGAACAAAAATAAGAAATATCCAAGGGCAAAACTTTAGCCTTAAAAACTGTGTATATAAATTCATAAATATAAGGAAACATAAGAAAAGCTAATAAAAACATCACACTATAATATTCCCTCTGTACTGTTTGTCAGTGTTCCCTGAAGTAGAATTCAAACAAATGGGTCAAAAAAAGAAGCAGAATTCAAACCAGGAGTCAAAACTGCATGCCCTATTCACTCAGATAGTCACCAAAGGCAATATTATGTCATTAAGGCAAGGAGGATTCTCTCCATATCAACTCTTAATTTCTTTCCTGAACACACACAGTATTTTATTTTGTTATTTCAAGTGTCAGATTTCTTTTTGAAGGTGATTGAAGGAGTGGGAAGAACAGAAGTATGCCAATATTAGTTTTGTAAGGTATGATCAGAGAACTATAAAGATGAATTGTATTAGCTTTTTATTTTAAATAGGGGTGGGCAAACCACTTCAGTTAACAAAAGAACCAACATAATACATGACTCATCCTCAAACCAAACCTGAATCTTTTATGAGATTTGGGAAAGGTCAGTTCCAGGGACAGCAACAACTGGGGTGAGAAAATAACTTTCAGGTCATAAATCTCCTGCTGAATGTCTCATGACATCTGTAGTTTTGCAATTACATTTTTTCTGCTCCTCTATGAAAGGCCCCCATGCTATCCATACATAGATAATAATGAAATGGACTATACACAGAGCATTTTGTGCATTTGACAGCAAAATAAACTGGGGAAGGGGGAAGAGATAGAGATGAGGCATGTATCAGCTGTAATAATTGTATGCATGTTTTGTATATATAGTGTTGAAACATTTTCCTACAGAAGTATGATTTTTTTTACTTGACTTGTCCCTTTTAGTCTAATTCTTCTTACTTTTGCAACATAGGACCTGAGCCTGCTGCTACTGCCTATAACTTTTTTGGAGTGATTCTCCAATGGACAAAGCTTTCCTGGCAAGCCCCAAAACATGTAAATACTTTGGGGCATTTCAGGGGAATCTCTAACAGTGAAATCCCAGAGATGTAAAATATAAAGAGGCAGCAGCAAGCCTAGAACCATCACTTTATGATAGTAATGCCACTTGTTCCCCTTCTCTAAGAAGAGAATGGTTTAGGGGATTTAGTGCCTCATTCCCCTGAAGAGTGCTGCCCATAGTAGGAGGGAAAATTACAGAGCATCTCCAAGAAAAAAAGCTCTGGACTCTCATCCTGCCTCTGAAATTTGCTGCACTTTGCAGAGGGAAAGGAGAAGCCATCATAGGCAGGAAAGGTTGATCACTTTTCAAAAGGCAAAAGCGGGACATATGCAGGAGCCCCACCCCCGCTGCTCCTCTACCTTCTGCCCCTTTCCCCTGCCCTCCAAAGCCCCCATCCCTAGGTAGGCCAGAAGCTGGAGCTGGTAAGAGCCACTCAGAGAGCCTGGGCCATTGTGGGGATTGCCAGATGCTCCACCTGCCCTGGTCAGTTGAAAGGGGAGCCCAAGAGCAGCCCCAGGGCCCATACCCCAGCCCCTGGGAAAAGGCTGGTGCTGCCCCTCAGACTTGGGCAGATGTGGCGTGGCATTGCAGGGAATCTGGGACAGATGCTATCCTGGTGTGTTTCAGCCCGGGACTTGAACTCCATATTTCGGAGCTGTTCCTCCCAATTCAGAACAGGTGGTCACCTAGCCACACATGATAGCCCCTCTCAGCACTGCATTTTCAGTCATCACCCATACAATAACATTATTTTTAAATTTTGGAATCCTCACAGTATCACTTACAAGAGGCTCTTAAAGCACTTCACTAACATTAATGAGAATCATTGATCTCTATAAGGTATTGTACTCAATTTACAGATGAGAAAACTGAGTAACATTGATTAGTGACTTGTCCAAGATCATCCAGGAAGTATGTGGCAGAACCAAGAATAGAACTGAGGTCTCATCAATCAGGCCTGTGCCCCAAACATAAGGAACATAATTCCTCCCTCATTAGAGAACTTAACTTTTCAATTCACTGGCTATAGTGCCTTTCCCTAGAACCAAATTCACTTTTAAAGGAAGATATAAACAAGTAAAATAGAAATGATAAATCTGATAGTATATAATGTACTACAAATAATATTTTACAACTGGTTGTCCATCTACAGGACGGTGAAGAAAAGCTGAAGAGAAACATAAGCTGTATTAGTAGGGCACCATTTTTTAAACAGTAATTTTATACTGCAGATAAGGTACACAAGTTCCACCTTAGTTGATTACCATTAAATGCTGAGTGCCATAAATATGCCAGGTTGACAGCTGAAAAGAGTGCCATCACAGATAACCTAAATTGCTTTAGATGGGGTAATGAAATGGAAATGGCATTACAGCTATCACTATAGTGCAGTATAATGTTAACATACTCGTTTCAAACACAACCTTCCTACATTAGCTGCACATTTGTGGAGCAACGTAAGAAAACTCAAAAGCAGATTCTCTATCACTGTCATGCTCACAATCAGTCTGCAAGCACAGCCATCTTATACAAGGTTCACTGAGAATGAACATATTGTCAGTTTGGCTACCGTACTTGGTATTGAATGACAGTGACATTGATCAAGGAGCGAATACATGTTTTCTTCAGGTAATATCTTGGATTATGCTCATACAGGCTTCCTTTCAAGGTCAAATTATTGTAGAGAACCTTTAAACCACAGCATTGATAAAGTAGCTGATGACTCTTTTGTCTATTATGGCACTTCTAAAGTATATATCTTCTGTAAAAATGGCTGCCAGGGCCAGATACTTTATGTTGAATGGTTGCCATTAAAAAGTCAACTTTTCCCAACAACATTCATATCCATCAGTGTAGCTATTTTCTTTTCTAAGTCTACAGGGAAATTGTGGTACCTCAACATAGGACAGTAACTAACATGTAAGGACTTTTTAATACAAAAAATATTTACAGATTTTTAAAATTTCTATAAAAATGTTAAAGTTCCATATACAAAATGTAATAAAAATGAAAAAAATCAGGTTCTTAATATGTCTTGTCTAAATACACAAGAGAAAGGTGAAATCTTTACATCTTAAAGATACAAATATCACAACTTTTCTGAATAAATGTTAGTTTATTCAAATATTATCATTGAAGAAAAATGTCTGTGACTATATACAAGAATATATACATATTGAAGGCCCAGATCTGAGCACTCCAGCCCTAATTCAGCAAAGCGCTTAAATCCATATTTAACTTTAAGCACATGAGTATTCTCACTGCTCAGCACCTTGAAGGATGGAGACCTAAATCTTTAGGGTATTCTTTAAACTACCCCATCAGTTACAATAATATTCAAAAAGAAAAAAAAAATTACAGTAGTCTAGGACCCCGACTAAAATAATCATGTAAACAAGACTTTAAGGAGTTCTATAGTAGACGATATATCACAATTTTATTCTGATCACTTGGGGGATGCAATTTTATATTGTAAAATTATTTTTACTAAAATGGTGGATTAAAGAAAAGTATTTTACATCATCTAGGATAACTCACAGTTTTGATAAGAATAAAATCATAGCCTTTGACCTTATTTGAGCACATTCTGACATCAACAAATCTAAGTTTGGTATAAATTTTTACTGCAGTTTTCAGTATGTCTGATGAAATCCAGTAAATACAGTATGATTTACAATTTTACACACACCCACACACACCCTAATTTTATGCAGGCTATTTAGAAAATTTCCCTTCTCCTTCATTATCTAGTCTATAGCCAAAGAATGTACTTAGTTGAAATATAATAAAATCTTATTTATCACCTGATTCTGATACTCTCTCAAATTTGCTACTACTGCCTGAGCCTCTAATAACCTAATGATTCTGCTTTGAAACGGACTCTTCCTAATATGGTTGTTTGTTTGTTTTCTTAAACTAAAATTTTTCTTTAAATATAGTAGTTCCAAAAGATTTAATGCCACTATAGATACACTACAACTTGAAACCTTGTCAAGTTCAAAAACTGAAATGAAAATTGTTTCAGATACTACATCTGCCTTTGAGCCTCCTTGCCAAATTTTTGTGGATTTTGCAATCACATTTTCCTAATTTAAATATTTTCCTTCCCTTGTAGTTCTGTCAAGACCACATGAAATGATAGGGAAAACAGATTATAGAAGAAACAGTGAAACTGACTATACAAAATGTTCAGTTAAATATATTAAGTAGGGTTACCATTCGTCCGGATTTACCCGGACATGTCCTCCTTTTCGCGCTAAAAATAGCGTCCGGGGGGAATTTGTAAAGCACTCACAATGTCCGGGATTTCCCCCTCCCCCGGCAGAGCGAGCGGCTGGGAGGGCTGCAGAAAAATCCCGGGCTGGACTCCTGAGCAGCTGTAGAGGAGCCGGAGCCGCCCTGCATTCTGAGTTGGCCTCTCCTACAACCCGGTCCGGCAGCACTGTGCAGGGCCAGGGACCGGGTTTTGTTGTGCTGGGGAGCGCAGCCACGTGTCCGGCTCGGCTCGCACAGAGCCCAACACCCTGTTCTGAGCAGCAGGGTAAGGGGGACCGGGGGCAGGAAGGTTCTGGAGGGGGCAGTCAAGAAACGGGGGGGGGCTTTTGGGGGGGGGTGGAGAAAGTTTTGGGCAGTCAGGGTACAGGTAGGGGGTAGGGTCCTGGGGGGCAGTTGGGGGGGGGTCTTAGGAGGGGGCAGTTAGGGGACAAGGAACAGGGAGGCTTAGGGGTGGGGTTCTGGAGGGCAGTTAGGAGCAGGGGTCCCAGGAAGGGGCAGTCAGGGGACAAGGAGCAGGGGGGTGGGGAGCTGGGAGTTCTGGGGGGGGGCTGTCAGGGGGCAGGAGTGGGGAGAGGGATCGGAGCAGTCAGGGGACAGGGAGCAGAGAGGTTTAGATGGGTTGCGAGTTCTGGGGGGGGGCTGTCAGGGGGCAGGAGTGGGGAGAGGGATCGGAGCAGTCAGGGGACAGGGAGCAGAGAGGTTTAGATGGGTTGGGAGTTCTGGGGGGGGGGCTGTCAGGGGGCAGGAGTGCGGAGAGGGATTGGAGCAGTCAGGGGACAGGGAGCAGACAGGTTTAGATGGGTTGGGAGTTCTGGGGGGGGGCTGTCAGGGGGTGGGGAGTGGTTGGATGGGGCGTGGGAGTCCCAGGGGTCTGTCTGGGGGTGGGGGTGTGGATAAGGGTTGGGGCAGTCAGGGGACAAGAGGCAGGGAGGCTTAGATAGGGAGTGGAGTCCTGGGGGGCAGTTAGGGGCAGGGGTCCCAGGAGGGGGCAGTCAGGGGACAAGGAACGGGGGGAGGGTTGGGGGTTCTGGGGGGGCGGGAAGTGGGAGGGGCAGGGGTGGGGCTAGGGCGGGGCTCCTCCCGTCCTCTTTTTTGCTTGCTGAAATATGGTAACCCTATATTAAGTAAAGAAACTGAAAAAGTAGATCATCGCCTTTTCCCCCGTTCGCTACTTTTAATTACATGTGTTATTTGTAAGAATAGCAGACAAAACTTTTTTCAAGCAGAAGTGTGAGTTTGAAGCTGATTGTGTCCCTCTGTGTTTAGATTTCATGTTTTCACATTGTATACTCATAGCTAAAAGATTCTCACTTTTTAAAATAGCCTCTAATTTAGAAACTCAGGAGGATAACAGTGTGTTATCCAGGCAGAGCTATGTGCTGTAGTGCACCGAGGGGAAACAGATGTTGCGTTTCAGCTTCACAAATTGTACTCCCCCTGTCCCCATGCCACAGAACCACACATTGATTCTACTGCATATAGGCCCACCCACAATGGGGAGTAAGAAGGGGAGACAGAATTTACCCTCTAGTGTATGTAGAGCCCCCATGGCAATAGCATCTAGATGCCTTACGTTAAATATTGACACTAACACCCTATGGAGTAAGAAAACTTCACCGCTTTGCTGTGCAAAGGCCGTGTCACTGTCAGGAATCAGGGTCTGCACCAGAGCTAGTCTCCAGGCAGACTTATTAGTACAGCTGGCTTGCAGCAGGCCACCTAAATAGCCACACCACCTCATTGGCTGCAGAGGGCAGCAGGCTGGCTCTTAAGCCAACAGTAGCAACGGTTTGCTTGCTTCTCAGCACTCAGCTCCATCACTCTGACTGCTTCTGCACTAACCTGTTCCTGCTGCTCCTGCCTTGCACCCAGTCTTTCCTTTGATCTGTCTCTGCCCTGAATGCCCACCCCACCCCCCCCCCCCGGGGCCTGACACTCTGCTTGCTCCAGTTTCTGCCCTCCAGCTTGCCCTTGGGGTCTGGTATCCAGTTCCTGCCTTCTGATCTTCTGCTTCTGCCTCCTGAGAACTGACTTATGGCTCTGACTGTAGCCACTAAGCCTGACACCCACTCTGGACCACTAAGCTAGACCTTACCCCTTGTCCCTGAGGGCTGACAGTTACTCACACACGAGTCGTCTCTCTGCCATACAAAGGATTCATTTGAAATCCTTCTAGAAAATATGCCTTGTATTTCTGCCTGAAACCCACCGAGTCTGGCTTCTACAAACTGTCATTATTTTACTAATGTATAGAGCACCAATCTCTATAAAAGTTGTGTATTATATCGGGTATGCTATATGTTGTTCATACCATGTATTGTAGATAATATAGAAATATTTTTGATTAACTATGTGAGCTTATTAAGTAAGTGAAATGGGGAAAAGCACATCAAAATAGAATGTATATCTCTCCTAAAATTCATGAACCTTAACAAATGGTCAGTTTGTGAGACTTTCCGCTATGTAAAAATAATACAAATAACGCCAATACAAATTAATACTTCAGTCCAGTCTACATAAGAGAGATCTTGTATTATGCTCTTTGACTGTTACATTATGTCACTGCTGTCACTAAGTGTCATTTTCCAGCTACTGCTGGAAGGAAGACTGGAAATGTCTATTTTAATTAATAACTTTAAATTTCAAATGCATTTCACAGTTCAGACAAACATTCAGAATGTTGCACTAAGTGTCTCTTAAATTTGTCTAAGGCTATCAGCAAATGCATGTATTTAATACAAATGGAGCTAGAGAGAGAACCAGTAGGTGACAGCAATATTTTCTTGCAGCTACCATAAAATGTTCTAAGATACGGGATAGAGAAGGTGTTGGGAAAATGAGACGTGAATGCCATTAGAAGGCCAAGACAACAGTTGCTGGGTCTTGAACTGAACACTATAGGCAGATGGGTCCAGTATGTTACTGCTTGGCTGCTGGAAACCTGAGATGCCATAGGCAGAGAGACTGTATCTCAGCATTCAAAGGAGAGTTCAACTCTAGGCACATTACAGTTTTTTAGGGTTTATTTGAAGATGGGAGGTAAACCAGGGAGGTTGTTATAACTCAGTGCTCTTAAAAATATGACATTTATGGCTGTGGCATCACAGCAGTGAAATACATGATTCATCCAGTCAGAGTCTTTACAGTGGCAAAATCTTCCAGCCAGGGTGCACAGATTATTGCTGATCAGAAGACAAGAGCTAGTCTGGTATCAATACAATTGAGTGGAGGGGAGGGAGAGAAACAGAAATCATAGATACCAAGGGAGGGGAGATGACAACAGAAAAGGTGAAGGAGAAGAGGACAGCAGCAGGAAATGTTGTTGGGTGGGGAGAAGAAGGCTATGAAGGGCACAAAATCAGCACTCCCATCCACATATTATTCTGAACAGGAATTATGGGACTAAATCCCTTCTGGATTTTTGACAGTGAATAGTTAGGGTGACCAGATAGCAAGTGTGAAAAATCGGGATGGGGGTGGGGGGTAATAGGCACCTATATAACAAAAAGCGCCGAATATCGGGATTGTCCCTATAAAATCAGGACATCTGGTCACCCTAGTGAATAGTTTATGTTGTTACCATAAACCTTTGATGGAAAACACAGACCTCTTACTTTATAGGTGCATATAAAATGTTTCAGAGTTGCAAAAACTCAGATTTTCTGTTGTGCCCGTTCTCCATGTGGTGCAGGTGAAGAGGGGAGACAAAGTTGGCTTTAAGGCTCATTTGAATTCCCCTGCCCCCAGGGTTGCTAAGGCTTGGTTTGCCTCCAAATGTAATTTAGAGGAGGCTTAGGGCTGCTTTTAATTCTGCTGACTTGTAATAGCTCCCCAAGGTTGCCAAAGATAGCTGGAATGCAGCACTTTTCAAAAATCAGGCCACTTAAATGTAGGTGCCTACATATAGATTTAGGAACCCTAATTTAATCACTCGGGCTTGAGAATACTAGCCACTGAGCCAATGTAAAAATGTAATCAGGTGTGAGCATTTCTTAAGCAAAACATTTAATTTTTATGTTCCAAGAATATTTTTATTTTCATAACTTGGAGCAGATAACCGCTCTTGCATCTATTATTCACTTAAGAAGAAATTGTGTCCAACTTGATCAGATCTATTCACTGAAATTTCCAAAGCTAAGAATTACCATTCCTTGCATAAACTCAGATATATACATGAAACAGTTTTACGTTGTCTTAAATCTTCCATTTTGGAAATTTGTACAATGGCTTCATTAAAAAGAAAATATTTTGATTACTGTGAACCATATTTACTGATGTTTCAAGTGGGCACAACTCCACTGGTCTCAGTGCACCCATTTATACCACTAATAAATTTAACATCATGGGAGAGAGAACCCAACAGAAGAGACATTCTTTATCCAATATATGAAAAGGACTTGCAATATTTTGTGGCCTGTTACATGCATATTAGTAACCTGAAAAGATTGTCAACGCAATTTGAAAAGTTTTTGACTAAACAGATAAACCCCAATTCATTCAAATTAGGATTAGCCAAAATGCACGATTCAAATTATGTCATACTGCATATAGGACAAGACCCATCACGTAATTCCTTTTATAAGAATGCTAGAGAACAAAAGACAGTATGGTCTGGGAGCTATAGGGACTACTGAATGTATTCACATAAAGTATATGTCACACACTGGCTTTTTAGCTGTGCTAGGTTATTTATAATATCTCCTGGCACTGCTAATTTATGATGTGATATATTTTAGGTGGTGTGCTTATAAAGTAAAATATACTATACTGTGAGTTCACAATGACATGAGTCAGCATGAATAGTGAATTACAGCTAAAATGCCACTATTTTTGCAATATATCTGAATTCTTAAATTTGTTTTAAATTTAGTGATACAATATAAACAAGATATTTCTCTACTTGTTGAAGCACTAGAAATTCATAAACATTGAAGTGGTTGCTGGCATTTTCTTTAAAGAAGGACACATACATGTATTTTATGAGCCAGTCGAACCACTGTAGGAAGAAAATTAGGGCATCAGTGTGAAGTTATGAAAGCAGCTTAATATTGTGCAAGCTGGACCCTGGGGGCAAAGATGAAACTATAGCACCAGCATCTGGAAGTTGCTATGCTTCCATTAAAAAAAAAAACAAAAAACTACCAGCTACCTAGTTAAACATTTGACCTTTTTAAAAATAAAATGATGACGTGCTATTTGATTTAGACATAGATTCTTTCAAATATGTATGTTCCATCTTCTGAAACTTAAACATTAAAGCTGTTGTGAATGTGCTAGTGAAGTTGCTGTTATAGACAAAATATTGAGTAAAACAGAACAGCCTTTTATTTTTACCCTTTTTTTATGACTATCTAGAACTTTCAATCAAATGTTTACAGAAAGTTGTTTTATTTCTTCCTGAAGTAAGTTGCTAGCCAGCTCCCTGTCAAATGCAACTCTACAAGCTTGTCTAATTTTCCATAGTTTAGGATTACAGTGGTCAGAAATGAATTTGTATCAGAGATTTATATTAGCAATGAAGGAGAAAAGAATGTTAGTATCTTGTTTTAGAAAAAGTTTGAAATTTATGGATAGAGTTTCAGCGGAAATGTTTGTCTCATTGAGTTTTCATCATTTCACTATTTTTCATTTCCCACACCATGACACAATGACAATGATAATAATGAATATTAGGTTTGACTGTCAGAGGTGCTGTGCACCTACAGCTCAATGTTAATATTCCATGGGATCAGCTATGGTAAGAAGATGCATTTGTCCCAATAAAGAGGCAATTATGCTTTAAAAAGTAAAATATCCAATACAGTATTGCATTCATTTTGAGTTATCGATATAGAATTAAGTCGCTGCAAGCATCTGTTGCAAGTAACAAGATCCATCACGTTGGGGTAAAATATTATTTATATGGAAGGTCATATTTAACCAGATACAAACAAGTATCCCTGTTTAACATCACTTGGCATGACCACAAATTCCAGACTGCAAGTAAGAGTAGTTTCTCAGATTTGCTGGAAAACATTCTTTTACCAACAAGCCATAGACAATGCCATTTAATAAGGTAGCTTTATTTTTCTATTAATTGTGAAATGTCAGTGTGAAAACTGTGGCTTCTGTAACAGAACCATAACATCTTTCTGACTGATAACTGTAAGCACTCAAAACTGGTGGCATTTACAGCTGTTTCACACTGAATATTGCTCTGCAATGTTGTTAAATTTGCAAAATGTCAACTGTGGAGTCTACACTGAAAATTAAAAGCTTACAAAACCATACAAAGAACTGATTACACTGATCTACAATTTTTGAGAAGTCGTCTGCTTCAGAGATAAAATGTGCTATTTATTATGTATTTTGATGTGCTGAATTCAAATATGACAATTAAAACAACTGATTGGCTACTGTTTCTAAGATATTTAAGTTTTTACATTTTATGTCTATGTATATTGTGTAGATAGAGTTTTAATCATAAATTGTAAACCTAGGTCTTTTCATGTGTTTATGGTTGCTTTACATGATAATATTTCACCTGTCCTGTAAATGTAACACTTTAAAAATCAGCAAAAGGGTTATATAAATACAAATTATTACGAAACAAAAGGCAAAAAACTATTATGTACATAGTTTAGTCCTATTCAGTGTCTACTCGGCGCTTCTTGGCTTGTATCTTGTATTCATGAAATGGAGCATCTCTTGTCCCTGTCCAACAATAGTCTGCAAGCATTGATGGGCTCCATTTGCCCTGATAGCGTTTCTACATCGTTGCAATGTCCTGGTGAAATCGCTCGCCATGCTCGTCACTCACTGCTCCGCAGTTTGATGGAAAAAAATCTAGATGAGAGTGCAAAAAATGTATCTTTAGTGACATGTTGCAACCAAGGCTTTTGTATGCCTTGAGGAGGTTTTCCACCAACAACCTGTAGTTGTCTGCCTTGTTGTTTCCGAGAAAATGTATTGCCACTAACTGGAAGGCTTTCCATGGTGTCTTTTCCTTGCCACGTAGTGCATGGTCAAATGCATCATCTCGAAGAAGTTCACGAATCTGAGGACCAACAAAGACACCTTCCTTTATCTTAGCTTCACTTAACCTTGGAAATTTTCCATGAAGGTACTTGAAAGCTGCTTGTGTTTTGTCAATGGCCTTGACAAAAGTTCTTCATCAGACCCAGCTTGATGTGTAAGGGTCGTAACAAAATCTTCCTTGATTCAACAAGTAGTGGATGCTGAACACTTTTCCTCCCAGGCTCCAATGACTGTCGGAGTGGCCAATCTTTCTTGATGTAGTGGGAATCTCTTGCACGACTATCCCATTCGCAGAGAAAACAGCAGTACTTTGTGTACCCAGTCTGCAGACCAAGCAAGAAAGCAACAACCTTCAAATCGCTACAAAGCTGCCATTGATGTTGGTCATAGTTTATGCACCTCAAAAGTTGTTTCGTGTTGTCATAGGTTTCCTTCATATGGACTGCATGACCAACTGGAATTGATGGCAAAACATTGCCATTCTGCAGTAAAACAGCTTTAAGACTCGTCTTCGATGAATCAATGAACAGTTTCCACTCATCTGGATCGTGAACGATGTTGAGGGCTGCCATCACACCATCGATGTTGTTGCAGGCTACAAGATCACCTTCCATGAAGAAGAATGGGACAAGATCCTTTTGATGGTCACGGAACATGGAAACCCTAACATCACCTGCCAGGAGATTCCACTGCTGTAGTCTGGAGCCCAACAGCTCTGCCTTACTCTTGGGTAGTTCCAAATCCCTGACAAGGTCATTCAGTTCACCTTGTGTTATGAGGTGTGGTTCAGAGGAGGAGGATGGGAGAAAATGTGGGTCCTGTGACACTGATGGTTCAGGACCAGAAGTTTCATCTTCTTCCTCTTCCTCGTCTGACTCAAGTGAGAATGATTCTGGTGCATCAGGAACCGGCAGTCCTTCTCCGTGGGGTACTAGGCGTATAGCTGATGGAATGTTTGGATGATGCACAGTCCACTTTTTCTTCTTCGACACACCTTTCCCAACTGGAGGCACCATGCAGAAGTAACAATTGCTGGTATGATCTGTTGGCTCTCTCCAAATCATTGGCACTGCAAAAGGCATAGATTTCCTTTTCCTGTTCAACCACTGGCGAAGATTTGTTGCACAAGTGTTGCAGCATATGTATGGGGCCCACCTCTTATCCTGATCTCCAATTTTGCAGCCAAAATAAAGATGATAGGCTTTCTTAACCATGGTGGTTATACTGCGCTTTTGTGATGCAAAAGTCACTTCACCACAAACATAGCAGAAGTTATCTGCACTGTTCACACAAGTACGAGGCATCTCTGCTCACTTTGGCTAAACAGAAATGTGTCCCTTTGCAAAATCAAACACTAACATAAGAAAGCATGACACTGTATGATTTCTAGAGCTGATGTAGGGCAATTTGTTCAGCAGAGTGATGTAAGCTTTATTATGATTGCATCATCCATGACTTCTAGGAATAACATGATGCAATTCATATCATGTATGACGCAATACCAGCTTCAGATTGCATCATTCATTGTTTTGCCTAAAAAGCAAGTACTGTCCAAACCCAGTCATAGATTTATTCATAGATCCAGTCAAAGATGTATTTTAGTCATTTCTGGTTTAAATTGAGATCCCTTCCCTTTATAACTCACTTATCCTCCACCATTCCCAAGTCAAGGGTCGTATATACTGATCCAATAGCATATCTTGAAAACTAGAGCGAATCAACAATTTTAAGCATCATTTTCATTCTCAGTGACCCAGAATTAGTAAAGTTTGACTACATTTATTTCAGAAGCATTTTGGTTGTAGAGCAGTGTTATTAATAGAGTATATTTTTAGAGGACTTTCTTTAGGCTCTGCCCACATTAGGATCAGAACTCTGCTGATTTAAACGTAATTGTTGCTGGCAGGTTTCTAGCATAGATTCCCTTACTAGTGTGAACAGGGATGTTTATTTCTTATAAGTATATCAATGTCCCCTATGTTGCCAACTCTCATGAGTTTGTCACGAGTCTCAGGATAATTATTGTTTTCTTAAAAGCCCCAGCTCAAGTGGATATGTGCTGATTTCAGCCTTCATTCTTAAAGAAAAGGCAAGTTTTTAGCCCTTGTGGCTATGGGAAAAAGCTTCAAAACGTGACCCCAGTGCACACTAAAGGCTCAAAAAAACAGAAGGGAAATAAAAAGAACAAATCTATTATTTTTACATAATCTCATTATTTTAAAGCCAATCTCATGATTGTGTGTGATCCTGACTCATGATTTTTGAGCATTTGAGGTTGATAATATTGTGTCCCTTTTGGCTAAAGAAGGCTGAACATAAACTGATTTGGATGTGCTTACTAGACAGCAAGGTAATGTCATTCCAGTGTCCCACTGCCTGGAATGTCAGCAAAGGGCCAATCGCAATGCTTGAATCTGGATTTTCATGTGGTGGTGATATTTAACCTGGGTGGAACATTAAATCAAATTTATTTTAAAGAAAGTTTTATATGACAGCTACCATTACCAATCAGGTGTTTTTGATTGTTTGGTTTAAATGAAACAGTGAATTAAATTATGACAATCAGGTCTAGACACCCTAAGGGGAGAACAGAAGATGTAAACCCCCCAAATAAGCAGTTAAACCAACTGATCGCATCTATCTATAAAATACATCAAGGTCTTTTATAAAAGCTTGTAATGTTCTGAACTTAATGGCCATTATGAGGTACGTATACAGACCACAGTTATGAATGTATGTATTTCTGCATATAGAAAACTGTGATGATAAACTTCAGCTCCACTTCACCGCAAGGTGGTGAACAGTAAGGCAAGGAGGGGCTCCTCACAAGCCAGTTGTTTGCATGAAACCAACTTCAAGTACTCATCTATTTTCCAAACCAAAAAAAGAGACCATGGTGGACCATTATAGTTAATGGGAAGACATTGAGACATCCTGACTAAATTTTCTCCACTCTGAATAATCATGAGTAAGGCTAAGTTTTAGTAATGGGTTCTTTTAGTAAAAGTCATGGGCAGGTCATGGGCAGTAAACAAAAATTCATGGCCCGTGAACTGTCCATGACTTGTACTATATACCCCTGACTAAATCTTGGGGGGAGGCGTGGCCCGGGGGCGGCCCGGGTGCTGGGGTGGCGGGAGGGCAGTGGCGTGCAGCCCGAGACTCCCGTTGGTGCTGGGCTAGGTTGGCAGGGCTGGCAGGCTCCCTATCCAGCTCCTTGTCTCCCCTCAGAAGCAATGACAACACCCTCCCTCTGCACCTAGGCAGAGGCATGGCCACACAGCTCTGCGTGCTGCCTCTGCCCCGAGGGCCTGCTCTGCAAGTCCCATTGGCTAGAAACTGCAGCCAATGGGAGCTGCGTGGGTGGTGCCTGCAGGCGTAGGCAGCGTGAAGAGCCCCGTGGCTATGTCTCTGCCTAGGAGCCGAGGGAGGGGGATGTTGTTGCTTCCGGGGAGCCCCCCCAAGGTAAGCAACGCCCAGAGCCCTCACCCCTCCACGCCCCAACCCCCAGCCCTGAGTCCCCTCCCACACCCAAACTACTGACAGAACAAGGATTAATGGTTTCAAGTTGCAGTGAGGGAAGTCTAGGTTGGATATTAGGAAAAACTTTTTCACTAGGAGGGTGGTGAAGCACTGGAATAGATTACCTAGGGAGGTGGTGGAATCTCCTTCCTTAAAAACCTCTAAGGCCAGGCTTGACAAAGCCTTGGTTGGTATGATTTAGTTGGGGATTGGTCCTGCTTTGAGCAGGGGGTTGGACTAGATGACCTTCTGAGGACCCTTCCAACCCTGCTATTCTATGATTCTACTCCTGCTGCTGAAGGTCGGGGGCGCAGTGGCTGGAGACTGCCCCAGCAGCGGCTGATGCAGCTGGCCTGAGGGCTGCCTGAGCTGCTCAGGCGTCCCCTGAGCCAGCTGCACCGGCTGCTGCAGAAATCACGGAGGTTCTAGAAAGTCACGTAATTCATGATTTCCGTGACAAACTCGCAGCCTTAACCATGAGTCACCATGCCAGAAGAAAAAGAAAGAAAAAAAGGCTTTTAAAAAGGAGCTTTGAAATTTAGATTTTCATCCAAAAACTGAGGGACAACCTCTAGGCAGGAAGCTATCTGGGAGTGATGAATTCCCCCAGTAGCTATAGGGCATGCTGAGAAACTGTTCAAAGGCAATAGCTAACTTGTATTAGAAAAGGGATTTTATCTAATGTGCAAGTGTAAATTTCGGGGGCTTGAGTTTATGTTTATTTTCTGTGTAATTTGTATATGTTTGCTTTCCTTTTCTATGTATTCTTTGAATCTGTGTTTTTTCTAAACTTTTTGTTTATTTTTATCCCAAGCAGGTCTCTATTGTGCAAACTAGTGTGTGTGCCAAAGTCAATTAATAACTGGGAGGTACTGGTTTCACACCTTCAGGAATGATGCACCAGAGGGGAACGGTCCGAGCGTGTGGTAGTTAAGAACTCAGGGAGGACAGACTGAGGAGATTAAAAACTGGAAGGGCTGTTGGTATCGCCCTACAAGGAGTACCTAGGTTGGCGAAAGCCAGGTTGAGACCTTATGCTTATGGGCTGGCTACTCATGTCAGGGAATTAGACCGTAGCTGTGGAGCATAAAGGCCCCAGAGTTACAGTGCAGGCAGTGACAGAACCCCTTATTGGTCTGGGCGATCCCCAAAATACCATATGAATAAGGAATTTTTTTAACATTCAATGAAGGACTTTAAAAGGTCAGTCTAAAATTGAGAAACTAGGAATAAACAGGACTCTCAGACATGTCTTACAGCAAAAAACTATGGCAAATTTTCTAGAGAAGGTGTCTGAAACAGTATATACATGAATTCAGAGGACACATTTCTAAGGACGGATGGGACTGTGGGCTTATAGTGAAATAAGATATGGTTAAAATGGAAAGTGGATAAAGCATGGTCTTTCCTATTTCTAGAATTTCTTATGATTAGAGCTTGAAGTGAATTTCAAAAAGGCTGAGTTAAACATCCTGGAAATATTTCAGTGATAATACAAATGCTAGCTGCTCCTTAATTAAGGCAGTACTGTCAGTACTGATTCAAACTGTGGTGGGGAAAGGGGCAGGGGATATATCTAATAATAAAATGCTGCACCTACTGCTTCTTCCTTTTCAACTAACTGCCTCCAGTACTTTTCACAGATAAAAGTCTGACAAGTGTAAATACTGCTGCAGAAGCTCTTTAAAACTGACTTATATAAAGTGATGCGTAAGCAATTCCTCCTTTCTCATGAGAGCAAATTTATACATGCAATTATGAACACATATTGAGAGGTTCCAGAAATACCTTTTCTGCTTGTGTCTGCATTAGGATTAGCAATAATTAGACACAGTAAGAAAAAAAAATGGCAAACATTACTCCATCTTTGTAAGACACTTCAAAATACAAGAAGGGGGTAAAATGGTTTCCTGGCATTTAATTATCCATGAGAAAGAAGGAAGCTGTGCTGTATTCTAATATACTACACAATGTATTTAACAAACTACTATGCTAGGTGGATATATGATGATTAGTTCAGATTACTAGTAGATCCTGCTCTTCTCATCAGAAACTTGCAACGATCGTTGTCCCCTCACAACTGCACTTATCAGTTAACATGCATTATATTCCATTGACAACTTATGTCACTATGAATTCCCAAAGGTTATTCAGATTTATGTTAATCAAATTGAAAGGGAAAATTAGATAACTGAACTACAAAGCATTGATCCTAATTGGATCAGCAAAGTCTTGTAATGTTGGTGGCACCTAGTAGCCTCATATACTGACTACAAGGGATTTCATCAGAGAACAATTCTTCCGGATGAGTGTTCTTTAAATGCTGATATTTAATTATTTTTACAAATGATTCATTTGGGTCAAGAGTTAAATATTGTTTACAAAATGATATCTTCTCATGTTTACACCAACAAACTAATTTGATAGTAACATCTGGATACCCAACATTACATAACAATGGTGTAAGAAAATGATCAAATGAATTATTACTCACATTGGTCTATATGGTTGGCTAATATACGAAAAAATATGCAGGAATTACTCAATGACTACATTTACAGCTATCTGACTTCTGTATGTTATGTCACATCCCCATTGACAGCTAAGCTTTATCTTACAACATGCATTCGCATTTCATTCGTGTAATTCTTATTTATCATAAACATTAGGGGATGCAAAAAGTAAAACTGAAAATAATTACAGAATATTAAAATGTAGTGCTAGAAAGAACCTTAAGAGGTCATCTAGTCCATCACCCTTTGCTGAGGCAGGACAAGAGCAGCATTTCTCAAATGCACCCACCATGGCTGCATGCAGCCACCAGGGGTTTTGCTTGCAGCCACATCCTCCTGGGTGGTTATTGGAGGGAGGAGGGGGGCACAAAGCAGTGGCTCCTCTCTGGAGACACAAAAGCTGGAGGAGCAGGCGGCCAGTGAGTTCCCCACCTACCCAAGGGCTCCAGCCACCGCGCTTTGGGCTCCATTCCCCGAGCTCCCCGCCCCATCCCCTCTGGCCCCTGCTGCCTTCCCAAGTGCCCCATTGCCCCTGGCACACTGCTTCCAAACCCACCTCCCCATCCAGGGCTCAGTTTGTTGACAGGATTGCCAGGGATGAGTAAGTCTACTGTGAAAAGTGATAGTTGTGTGTTTGTTAATATCACTTTTCACAGTAGATTTTGTAGTTATCAAGTCTTAAAAAAGCAACCAAAAAAAGCAAAAGAAACAATAAAAAAAAAGACAAGGACATGCAAAGCACCTTATTTGTGTTTCTATTCTGTTTAGGTCCAGTAAAGAATAGAGACAACGGAACATTATTTTTATTATCGAGCCTGCAAAAAAAAAAATCCTACATAAATTACAATGATATGAACATGTATCTGTGCATATTCATTTGTTTTTTTCTACAGCTAATTAAGTATTTTAGGAAAAATTGTTCCTGGCCAATGGGAGCTGTGGGAGCAGCACTCGGGGTGGGGCAGGAGCAGTGTGCAGAGTCACCTAGCCGCACTTCTGCCTAGGAACAGCCGAGACAGATCGCTGCTTGTGGGGAGCCATCCAAGGTGAGCGCCCCCCAGATCTGGCCCCCCGAAACTCCTCCCATGCCCCGAGCCCCCTCCCACACCCAACGTCCCTCTCAGAGCCCGCACCCAGGATTCCCTACTGCGCCCCAGCCCCGAGCCCCCTCCTGGACCCAAACTCCGTCCCTCTTAGTTAACCGGCACCCCCATTTCCCCAACATGCCAGATAAAAAAAACTTTTACTGTAGTTGGAAAGTTTTTCATAATATCTGACCAAAATCTCCCTTCCTGCAGATTAAGCCCATTACTTCTTGTTTTACCTTTAGTGGACATGGAGAACAACTAACCATGGCTTTAACATAGTTGAAGACTGTTATCAGGACCTCCTCAGTCTTCTTTCCTCAAGACTAAACATGCCCAATTTTTTTTAACCATTCCTCATAGATCAGATTGTCTACACGTTTTTTTAGCAGTTTTGTTGCTCTCCTCTAGAGTCTCTCCTGATTTTCCACAACTTTCCTGAAGATTGGCACCTAAACCTGCACACAACACTCCAGGTGAGGCCTCACCTGCGCCAAGTAGAGCAAAACAATTATGTCCTCATGTTTACACAAAACACTACTGTTAATACAACCCAGAAGGGTATTAACCATTTTTTGCAATTTCTTCAATTTATGACTGCCAAACCAGTCATTCTACTTTTTGTAGTTGTGTACTTGATTCCCCCCTCCCCGCCCAGAATAGTAATTTGCACTTGTCTTTATTGACTTTCATCTTGTTCATTTCAGACCAATTCTCCGATTTCTCAAGGTCACTTTGAATTCTAATCCTGTCCTTTGAAGTGCGTGTGACCCTTCCCAGCTGGTGTCAGCCACTAATTTTAGAAGCACATTCTCTCACATTGTCCAAGTCATTCATGAAAATATTGATTAGTACCTGACCCAGGACAGACTTCTATGGGACCCCACTAGATACGTCCTCCAAATTTAACAGCAAACCACTGATTACTACTCTGAGTAAGGCAGTGGTTCCGAAACTTGTTCCGCCGCTTGTGCAGAGAAAGCCCCTGGTGGGCCGGGCCAGTTTGTTTACCTGCCGCATCCACAGGTTCGGCGGATCGTGGCTCTCAGTGGCCGCAGTTCGCTGCTCCAGGCCAACTGGAGCTGCTGGAAGTGGCGGCCATTACGTCCCTCGGCCCACGCCACTTCCAGCAGCTCCCATTGGCCTGGAGCAGCTAACCACGGCCATTGGGAGCCACGATCCGCCGAAGCTGCAGACGTGGCAGGTACACAAACTGGCCCAGCCCGCTGGGGCTTTCCCTGCACGAGCGGCGGAACAAGTTTGGGAACCACTGGAGTGAAGTATTTCAATCAGTTGTGCATTCATCACATCTAGACCACATTTCCCTAGTTTGCTTATGAGAATGTCATGTGCACTTGTGTCAAAAGACTTACTAAAATCAAGGTATACCACGTCTACAGCTTCTCCCCCTCCACTAGGACAGTAATGCTGTCAAAGGAAAATTACAGGTTGGTTTGGCATGATTTGTTCTTGACAAATCCATGCTGGCTCTTACTTATCACTCTATTATCCTCTAGGTGCTTACAAATTGATTGCTTAATAATTTTCTCCAATACCCTTCCAGGTATCAAAGTTAGGCTGCCTGACTAATAATTCCTTGGTTTTCTTTGTTCCCCTTTTTAAAGACAAGTACTATGTTTGCAGCTCCAGTCCTCTAGGACTTCACCCATTCTTCATAAGTTTAACATAAACTATGCTAATGGTTCCAAGATTGCTTAAATTCTTTAAGTACCTACGATGAATTTTATTTGGTTTTGTCAAATTGAATATATTTAACTTTTCAAAATATCCTTTAATCTGTCCCCCCGCCTCCCTCCATTCTGGCTTGTGTTCCTTTCCCCTTGTCAATATTAATTGTGTTGAGGATCTGGTCACAATTAACCTTTTTAGTGAAGATGGAAGCAAAATAGGCATAAAACATTTCAGCATTTTTGGTATCATCCTTTATTAGCTCTCTTCCCTTTCTAGGTAGAGGACCCACACTTTCCTTTGTCTTTCTCTTGCTCCTAATGTATTTATAGAACTTTTTCTTATTGCCTTTTATATCCCTTGCTATGTGTAATTCATTTTGTGTCGGAATGCAAAAATCCCACCCCTGCCTCCTTGCAAGAGGGAAACAAAAACTCTAAACCATCTTATTATTAAATCATTACATTCTTACTGCATTTTCCTGGAAGGGGCAAGAGGCCAGGGCCTTGGTGTGAAGCCCTCAAATGCCACAGATCTCAGGATACCCATATGGAGAGCCTATCTTTTTTT
This sequence comes from Malaclemys terrapin pileata, assembly GCF_027887155.1. Taxonomy (NCBI): domain Eukaryota; kingdom Metazoa; phylum Chordata; order Testudines; family Emydidae; genus Malaclemys; species Malaclemys terrapin. Next base: position 156,872,260 of record NC_071506.1, on the reverse strand, counting down.
GTTGTTCTTGGCTTCTTTTCCTTCTGGGAGTATAGCTAGCTCAGAAGCCATGCTGCCTTTGGCTTCCATCACTGCAGGCCTGGTGTAAAGCCTGTGTGCTTCAAAGGGGTCTGGATCAGGCCCTTTAAGAGGAAAAAAAAACATGGAGTACGAGGTGATGCTGCTCCCACTCAGATTTCAACCTGGAAATTCATGGAGTCCTATGGAAAGCCTGCCACATATAGTAAGCTATTCTAATTCTACTGATATTCCCACTTAAAGCCTGTAGAATGCATTCCCACTCTGTTGTATAAAATTAAAAAAAAAATCTGAATGTCGCTATTAAAAAAGAATTCTAATTAAAAGCACAATCAAAGTCTAAATATTCACTTGTGTTTTTTTTTTACTGAAAACCCATCTCTCTAAAGCTAAATCATTTAAATGTTTTTCAGAACCATGAACAAAATAAGCAGCCTAAAAGGGAAAATGTTTCTTAACTAACATGACTCCAGCCACCTGTGAACAGAATTCTGATTATAGCACTCTATTTTGAACTTAATTTGATGCTACATTTGTTGCCACTATATTTCTATAAAGCCTGTCTGTCAATGGTATTTTAGGGGGGTATTTTCAAAATAAAATCCTAAATAAAAAGATTTCAAAATCAGACCACTTATGAAAATCTTATCTGTGGCACTTAGGTTAGGTTAGGCACTTAGGTTCAATGGTAAAAAATTTGAAATGCCTGTAACAGATGTAAATATAAAAGGTATACTGCTTCTGTTTCTCTACACTTGGGGACCTAAACTCAATGTCTCCAGATTTATAGGTATTTTATTGTTGAGTGTCAGAAGCTCATGGTGGCAATAAGGGCTAAGTTCATAAAGGAGTTTAAAAGCCATATTTCTTGTATATTATTTTTGTGCTGGCAGAAAGCCAGTGCAGTGGCAGCACATAAAGTCAAAAGGTAGAATGTAAGACACATGTAGACAGAATCTTTTTATCCATAATTGACAATAATTGTGATATTGGCTTTCTTATGAGCTGCGGGCTCAAAGGTTTTCTTAAGTCCTTTTCAAAAAGATAACATTCTTAAGTTGGTAAAATCCTGACTTGACTATGCCAAACCTCAACATACCTTGGCAGCATACACATCATCCATCAAAGCACCTTACCATCCAAACTGGGGTGCCTATGGAAACACTTTCCATCCTTCCTACCTGAACAAACCTGTTTTGCTAGAAATCATCAAGTTATAAATTTCAGCAACACTTTCTTATTACACCCTTTAGCTCTTCAGTACACCGTATGGATTGAGAAACATATAGCTCAGTTTCTTCTGAATAGCAATAATAACTGCAGCCATAGCACTCAAAATTCTCCGTATCTATTCTCCAAAGGCACATATGGATAATAAAAAGTATCACATCAAAACAAGTGGCTGATGATCAAATATAAAATCATGACTGGTGTGGAGAAAGTAAAGAAGGAAGTGTTATTTACTCCTTCTCATAACACAAGAACTAGGGGTTACCAAATGAAATTAATAGGTAGCAGGTTTAAAACAAACAAAAGGAAGTATTTTCTTCATACAACGCACAGTCAACCCATGGAACTCTTTGCCAGAGGATGTTGTGAAGGCCAAGACTATAACAAGATTAAAAAAAGAACTAGATAATTCATGGAGGGAAGGTCCGTCAATGGCTATTAGCCAGGATGGGCAGGGACAGTGTCCCTGGCCTCTGTTTTCTAGAAGCTGGGAATGGGCAATAGGCAATGGATCACTTGATGATTACCTGTTCTATTCATTCCCTCTGGGGCCCCTGGCATTGGCCACTGTCAGAGGACAGGATACTGGGCTAGATGAACCTCTGGTCTGACCCATTACGGCTGTTCTTATGTTCTTATGATCAATGAGAATTCATCTAATATTGATGACAGATCATTCTACTCAATATAATCTAAATCAGTATAAATACACTGTTGGTATAAAAATATTATTTTCAAGATGACTCAGTAGGATGCAATAATTAATTGTACTGCATAATGCACATATAAAAATATATAAAAACAAAACCAACAACAAGACTACCTCATTATTCAGGATTGACCATGATGGTCTCAGAGCTGGAGTTCTCTAACTCTGACCTTAGAAATTACTATTACTGAAATGTCACTAGTACTTTTTCCAAGACATTGAATAGCAATGTCAGGCTAGAGACCTATAATTTCCCCAGTACATCTTGGTTGAAAAATGTCTCTTAACAGAGATGTCACCACTGCTTCCTTTAAAAATACTGCCATATGGATTTCTTGACACAATTAAATTACACTGAATATGAGTCTGATCCTCTGGAAGAGCTCAATTTCTATTGATTTTGTTGAAGTCCTTCACCTCCTTGCAGAATTGGCCCAGTATATGAATTATCACATGCTACAATGTCAAAAAAATTGTGGGTTTTTTGGTCAAGGACCCTAAGTACAAATAGTGAGGCACAAGTTCCATCAAAATTGTTCAGCATACGCTCCAAACCCAACAGTTCATAACACCATGATCTGGCAAAAGCCTTTTTGTCTGCCTACTGAATTTAGTTTGCCATGTATCCCCATTCACTGTTCTTAAAACAGACTATTTCAGTGATTTATACAGTGGCTATTGCCACAGTACCAAGAGAGAATGTGGAGGACTGTCTGCCCAGATGAATGAGACTGCCCTGAACGCTGAGAAAGCAGCTGGATTATTTATCGAGGAAATTACTGGTCTTGCAAAAATGAACAAATTTTGCAGAAGTGAGTGACCTGGAAAATGGTTTGAAGGACAAGCTTTTTTTTTGTACCACACAAGTCAATCTTCAGTCTCCACTATGACCCTGATTCTTCAGTTCTCCAACACCAAGGCCAAACTGTTGTGATATCTGAGTCACCAGGACAGGAAAATAACAGAATGGTGCCAAATTATTAATGGCTGTGGTCAGTAAGGTGTACTTAACTTCCACCGCTCTGTTATTTCACAACAAATGAGAGCTTTTCAAAGGTCATAGAGTCCCACTGCATCTAATCTCACAGAATGCACTGGACATTTCATGAGTTTTACTTTTTATTAGTGTCATTTGTGGTTTATAGATCCAAAATCCTTCAGGGTTTGTCACAAGTCAGCGTAACATTCTCAAGCATGGGGTGTGCATTGTGATGCTTACATTACCAAATAAAAACATTTTTACCAGTTATATTTGCAGGAGTACCACGTCAAAGAGAAACTGTTGGTGGAATAAATTGAGCTTTTACATGGACTTCAGTTTGGTGATTTTAGATGGTGAGGTAGCAGTGTCGCTGTGTTGTTAAACTTCTGGAGTTTCAGCATAGGAAATATGGGAGGACTGCTGACAGAGTTAAGCAGCTGCTAAGAGCATCACTGCTGAGAGCATCACAGCACTCAGTGAGATCCTAAAATTTTAAGATTAGAACAAACCTCATGAAAACCGCTTTGCAGATGTGATGCATGGCCAGAAAGGGTTAAACATCCTCCAAAATAAATAACCCTCAAAAGACATGTGGAGGGATAACATTTGTGTATTTACATATGTATGAGTAGGGTCGACAATGTAATCAACAGTCCCTGTCTATGATGTATTCTGATAATTCAGAGGTCAAAAGAACAGCCTATCATTTAAATGATTTGTAAACACAGGATATCTCTGTATTCATCTCTCTTTGAAATGAATGGTGGAGGAACAAGCAAATTGTCTTGTGTTAATTCTATAGCTAAGTACTGGTGATGGACCTCCTTCAAAGTCATCCTAATTACCTTTTGAACTCCAACCGTCAAAAAGGACATGAAATTGGATAAAAAAATCCTTGGGTCCTGATTCTGTTATCTCACATCTGCTGAGGCTTCATCAGGGGAAGTTTGAGTCACAAGACTGAGGTCCCAGTTATGCTGGTACGCTCTGAATATGAGATTTGGACACTGAACTATAACCTATGAAGTATTTCTGAAAGAACTCTTTGCAACTACAAAGCTCACCATCTCTGCGATGAATCTGAACCTCAATGAATTGAACTCATGTCTGTCTGTATGTTGATCTTTTAACCATACTCTCTCTCTTTTGTTTTTTAATAAATTTTAGTTTAGTTAATAATAATTGGCTGTAGCGTGTATTTGGGTAAGATCTAAAATATTCAATAACCGGAGAGGGTCCAATCCTTTGGGATTGGTAGAACCTTTTCTTTTATATGATGAAATAAGATTTACAGAAATTTTCATCATATTTGATGTGGGTACCTGGATGGGGGCCTGAGGTGGGATCACTTTAAGGGAACTGTATTGTTTGGATTTCTGAGTAACCAGTAAGGTAATAAAGAAGCTGTTTTGTGCTGGTTTGGTGAATCTAAGTGTTGGAATATCCACCAGCTTTTTGGAGATTGTATGCCCCATTTCTGCAGTTCACCCTAATTGAGTGACCACAGCTGGCTCCCCACTAGGACCGCCCGGTCACACAGAGATATGCCTATGTCTGCTTCTCAGCTCATCCTCAGTTGTTTCCTACACAGCAATTTGATTTTAAAATAAAGATCTTTAATATCTTAATTTCAGTAGCAGGCCAATGTGATGAATCTAGTAAGGGTGAAACTGTTGCTGCTCTGTTATCTCCTGACTGAAGGAGAAGGCTCCTCGGGAGGTGGGAGGGTTTGAGACCTGAGGTGAGAGCAATGAAGACTGTTGCTTAGGGCAGCTGAACTGGATTTCCAGAGCTGCATGTGTGTGACAGAGTGTATCTTGATGTCAGAGTAACAAGACCTATGTCCAAATGCATATACAAACTTGTACATATTGCAAAAACCCCCACATCAGACCAGACCTGATTCTGTGACATCAATTTTCCTCCAACAACAGAAACCAACCTGCTGAAAGTCTGTGGAAACTGGCCACCCCACGGCCAAAGAGCAACAATATGTAACTTGTTTCCTCACTGAAGTGTCAGAAAATGCCCACACAAAGACGATAAAAGTAATCATAGTTCGGAGTGATATGAATGGAAAAAAGTAAAAAAAAAAAAAAAATTGTAAATTTAAAGTTTATGAAATAATCATTTAAAGTATATTAATTCATTTTCATGTTTGCACACCAAGTTTCAGCCCAGAGTGATTTTTTGCCAATTCCTTAAGTACTAAGACTTTAAGCTACAAGCACAGACAGAGCCATAATTATAACATTAGTAGTGTAGACCTGACATAGTAATAATTATCTTTCAGCAGGGTTTCAAAAAAAACCACATCTTTAATCTTATTAAAATATTTTCCAAAGTAAGTATTATAAGAAATGTTTAATCAAAATGGATTATTAATGGGTTCACAGATTTTCATTTTTACTTTCTTGATAAATTCTATAGGGATTCTAAAATGTATGCTTATTTCATTAAGAACATTTAATTGAGTTTTTATAGGTTAATAAACTGATCGAGTGCAATGTCAAAAGACAAACAAACCTGATCCACTCTGGAGAAAAAGAAAAGATAAAACATGTTTGTTATCTTTTAAGAAGTTCATGGCCATCCCCTTCCCTTTACCATGAGTTTACTATATTAGAAAAAAAATGGGAGTCAATTAAAACATTGGTATTTAGTATAACTATTGTTTCATCTCAATATAATCTGTGCATAAGGAAAATGTCAAAACATATACTAGGTCTGAAAAATATAAATCTTAGAATTATTTACTTTGTTATTTTTCTTTATCACAGGTATAACCTTTTCTTTCTTGTATTTTCCAATAATATAAAAAACAACCTACATGTATCTCTTGTGCCTTTCTTAGCAAGCTATTATGCTCACTCAGCTTTCTGAGGCTTTTTTATCGTTTAAAAGTATATCAAACACTTGAAGACAAAACTTTTTTGGTCGGCATACAAATACAAAAAGTCTTTTCAACCTGCAGAAAAAAAAAAATCTTTTTCTAAAACTATATAGCTTCAGAAATTAACTCTATGTGTTTGTGTTAAACCTGAGCCTAAATTCTCCAGCCTTCTCTATAATAAGTTTACTCAAGTAATGGCTATATTAACCTGAATTTCATCTGCTCTCTTGTTAACTACAACTTATCTTTCACTTTGGCTAGATAATCATATATTAACTTCACATTTTCCCCAAACCTCCCTTTTTCTTGGAAATCTATCTTTAAATTATTTTAAAGCTGTCTGTTGAGGTCTGAAGCTCCATAATAGCTTTATTACTACTTTGTTCTGACTCTCAAAAAGCAGCCAGCATTGAATCCCATGCTGATTGATTTTTCTCATGAGTCAATTTATAGCAGCACCGAGATGGAAAAGACTTATTAGGACACTGACTGCACTTTATCTTAGCTGAAAAGTCCAGCAAATATTAGGACAAACATGCAAGGATACAAAAAGTTCAGAGCAGAGCCTTCACTGTTAGGGGCATGTAAATAAAAGGCCTGATTTTCAAAAGCACTGAAGCAAAACTTAGAGCTCCATACCCTCTTGAAGTGGCATTGTCCCAGAGCTGCATGCTATGTGAGTGGGTGGGGAAGAATGGAGAATGAAGACACTTCTTCAGTACCAGGAGACGTCCTGCCCCCACACTCCAAAATCAGCCCTTCAGCCAGCAGCCATGCTACCTCATTAACACCACAACCCAGGATCCACCATTACCCATAAACCCAATACCCATAAAACATCCAATAGTTTCTCACCTCAGCTGCATGCAGCTGTGGGACATGGTTGATTGTGAGATAATTCTTGCACCAGGTTTTGTGTCACAGATCAAAAAAGGCTGAGAACTGATGTAGTAGACTCTTGTGTCCCCCAGGCAAATCCCTTGGTCTCTTTATCTGAGTTATCCCAGCTGTCAAAAGGGGACAATGAAACTGACCATAAGCATAATCTAAAAATCGAGGGTTTAAGATCCCTGCACCTAGAAGTAGCTTGATTAATATGTATTATCTCCAGTTTACATATTTGGAAAGATTAAGTCATTTTCTTGAGTGAAGAGGGAAGCAGAGGGGGAGCAGAAGAGGAGAATAATGTTTGGTTTATACATAGTTAAATCACCACCTCTCATCTGCATTGGGGATTTGTGCATCAATATAGCTACACCAATTTACAAACGGATTTTCCCAATGAATTCTACCCCAGTTGGAATCAGAGGTGAGCTAATTTTTACAGCATTGTAGCATGTCTACACTAAGGATTTGAGCTGATGCAACTGCATCAGTGCAAAATCTCCAGTGAGGGCATGGCCTGAGACTCAGTTTCCCCATTTCACAGTTTGAAGCAATGAAACTGACCTATTTCATAATACAAGCATGTATGTAAAATGAACTGATTTAAACTTTGTCCAAACCACTGAAGTTAACGGAGTTTCATAGGGAATAAGTGAAGTATTTAGCCAAAAATATTCATGAGAAACATCAAACAATTGTCTTTTTTGGAGAATACAGTGAAATCTCATAATGATGCATACACCCTCCCCCCAATAATTTACCCATAAAACCAGTCTCTCCCTACTTCTGAAATATATCCTCATTTTCCTAAAGCCTCATCCATACGGTGCCAGAATAGCTATGTCAGTTAGGCTGTGATTTTTTATATTTTATAAAATATTTATTTTTTTGTTTTATATATACAGACCTACCTATGCCAATAAAAGCCAAGTGTAGAATATAGTTCTACCAATAAACAATAAATCCCAAGTTTTTTTCCTAAGTAGATCCTGTAAACTTAGAACTAACTTAGTAGCTGTATCTGACCAAATTCACTGTAAATTGTTTAATTAAACCAGGGATATTCTGATGCACGGCGGCTGTAAAATTCTGTTCCACTGATTTCTCCCCCAAGATTACCCAAAGTGAAGTATTTCGCAGAGTTGACCATCAAAGCCTTCCCACTAAAGTCTCTTCTTTTTAAAAAGAAAAGCACAACACTATACTTTATGTTTTAATTGTGGCATATTTTCTAGTGATAGTTATATTAAAAAAAATCAATGAAAAAGCACAACTTTTTCATGTATATTTTCCCCATTTTTGACCAGTTCTAATGTTTTCTGTTTCTAGCGCACTTTCCTTCCAGTGCTGTCCTGCACCAATCTGATAAGATCATGCCCTCTAAATTGTTGAAAAATTGCATGGTTATACAGCAATACAGTGGGCTCTTTGTTAAAGCTTATCCTACTTGCTCTGCATTTTAACCTGGCACCAAAAGTATGTTCTAACAGGATCCTGTACTTCATCAAAACCCAAGTAATGCATGACATTGGCCTATACAAGAGCTGGACCTGTGTTACACAGAACTACCCTTAGACACTGATAACAAATTTTTCCTGGTTAATCTATAGAGGTGAACTTCTTTATAAAGTGATGTCTTACAGGCCCATCCTCAGTTTTTAGTATAACATATTGGCCAGGAAAATTAAATTAGCATGCTTCTAGAAAAAAAACATTGTTTAAACAGTGGGCTGGATGGATGGACTGTAAGGTGGATAGAAAGCTGGCTAGATAGTCGGGCTCAATGGGTAGTGATCAATGGCTCCATGTCTAGTTGGCAGCCGGTTTCAAGCGGAGTGCCCCAAGGGTCGGTGCTGGGGCCGGTTTTGTTTAATATCTTTATTAATGATCTGGAGGATGGTGTGGACTGCACTCTCAGCAAGTTTGCAGATGACATTAAACTGGGAGGCGTGGTAGATACACTAGAGGGTAGGGATCGGATACAGAGGGACCTAGACAAATTAGAGGATTGGGCCAAAAAAACCTGATGAAGTTCAACAAGGACAAGTGCAGAGTCCTGCACTTAGGACAGAAGAATCCCATGCACTGCTACAGACTAGGGACCGAATGGCTAGGTAGCAGTTCTGCAGAAAAGGACCTAGGGGTCACAGTGGACGAGAAGCTGGATATGAGTCAACAGTGTGCTCTTGTTGCCAAGAAGGCTAACGGTATTTTGGGCTGTATAAGTAGGGGCATTGCCAGCAGATCGAGGAACGTGATCATTCCCCTTTATTCGACATTGGTGAGGCCTCATCTGGAATACTGTGTCCAGTTTTGGGCCCCACACTACAAGGAGGATGTGGAAAAATTGGAAAGAGTCCAGCGGAGGGCAACAAAAATGATTAGGGGTCTGGAGCACATGACTTATGAGGAGAGGCTGAGGGAACTGGGATTGTTTAGTCTCCAGAAGAGAAGAATGAGGGGGGATTTGATAGCAGCCTGCAACTACCTGAAGGGGGGTTCCAAAGAGGATGGAGCTCAGCTGTTCTCAGTGGTGGCAGATGACAGAACAAGGAACAATGGTCTCAAGTTGCAGTGGGGGAGGTCCAGGTTGGATATCAGGAAAAACTATTTCACTAGGAGGGTGGTGAAACACTGGAATGCGTTACCTAGAGAGGTGGTGGAGTCTCCTTCCTTGGAGGTTTTTAAGGCCCGGCTTGACAAAGCCCTGGCTGGGATGATTTAGCTGGGAATTGGTCCTGCTTTGAGCAGGGGGTTGGACTAGATGACCTCTTGAGGTCCCTTCCAACTCTGATATTCTATGATTATATGATTCAGTGTTCTAACAACAACATTTTCAGACTAGAGTAGAGAATGAGCAACATGGATGAACATAAACAGGAGTAGAGTATGCGATTTCCTTCTGGCCCCTCAAAATGTTTTCAAAAACATCTTTCCCTAGAATACTGGAAGGTTGGGTTATGCACTGAATTTTAATTCATCGGACCTGTGGCTGGTATGATTTGAGTATAAGGCAGAAAATATTTTGGTCAGATTCTTTGCCCTGACTCTGCCTGCTTAGCACAGAAAAAAAGCAGGCTGAAAGCTGCCCCGAAAGGGAAAGTCAAGGATTCCTGCATTTGCCAGCAACTCTCACCACTTCTTGTGAAGGGGGCATGGAGCAGGGAGTTGGTGGGACAGACTATATAGTCCTGCCTGATCTTTGGCTGGCACAGAGGTCCTTGGGACACCTGTACATAATTTAAAAGTCTGTAGGGTAAAAACTCAGTGCAACTGAGAATCAAGACCTTTATGTTTTTTTTTTTCCATGAATTGCTGTGAATTTCACTATTTGTGCTGGCTCCACACTTTTTCATCTTGAAATTCGGTTTATAAGCTTGTGATTCTCTCAGTTATGGACCAGCAAATTTAAAAAAAGATGATGAAATATATTTCTGGTTTCAGTCAATTACTATTTTATGAGCTTATTCATGGGGTAAATCACTCATGAATAAGGCTACTAACTGTGCTACATTTGTTATTTGCTGTGCTGTAGTCATATTGGGCCCAGGATATTAGCGAGACAAGGGGGGATGAGGTAGTATATTTTACTGGACCAATTTCTGCTGATGAAAGAGAGAAACTTTTGAGCTTCAATAGAGCTGTGTGTGGCTTGAAACTTGTCCCTTCCACCAACAGAAGTTGTTCCTATAAAAGATATTAACTCACCCACCTTATCTCACACATTTGTTAAGCATTTATGTAATACGGTGCATAATAGTTTACTCTGTTGTGGAGAGAAGTTATTTAGCACAGGTGAGGAATATCTCAGGTGAGAACTGCCTTAGGCCAGGTCTACACTAACCCCCTAATTCGAACTAAGGTACGCAACTTCAGCTACGTGAATAACGTAGCTGAAGTTTGAAGTACCTTAGTTCGAACTTACCTCGGTCCACACGCGGCAGGCAGGCTCCCCCGTCGACTCCACGGTACTCCTCTCGTCTAGCTGGAGTACCGCAGTCGATGGCGAGCACTTCCGAGTTTGACTTATCGCGTCCAGACAAGACGCGATAAGTCAAACCCAGAAGTTTGATCGCTCGCCGCCAAACTACCGGGTAAGTGTAGACCTACCCTTAGGTGCATAACTTTTGTCTCTTTAAAAAGGAAAAATGTCCTTAATTGTTTTATTTTAAATAAACTTGTCAATGAATTCAATCATCTCTTTCTAAGCTACAAACAGTCAAGAAAGAAGAAAATCTTCAGCAACAACGGGTGACATACTTTTAGCTTATTCAGTTCTTGAACTACTGAGTAAACAGACATTTCAGCGAGGGCTAGCCTGTGGGCTTGTGCACTGTAGCATTGCTGTCAACAAATTAGTCAAAACCTCCTGTGTCTGCTGCTGAAACATCAGTCTACAAGCTTTTTAAACTCTACACTGCTACCATCACCTGTATGAAAGAAGTTTCAACATTGTGCTATCAGTTCATGCTGAGATGAAAAGCAAGAGACCATTGTTCAGTGAAGAAATTATACTAGTTATAAAAACTAATGGTGCAGTATTGACATTCAAGTTAGCAACATTTTAAGCACGAGAGAATTTAGTTATCTGCTGCACTACCTTGAGCAATAGCAAGTAGTCACCAGTGTAAAGCAATGTCTGTAATAAGCAGAAATGAATGAGTCTGAACATAAGAATGGCCATACTGGGTCAGACCAAAGGTCCATCAAGCCCAGTATCCTGTCCTTTGACAGTGGCCAGTGGCAGGTGCCCCAAAGGGAATGAACAGACAGGTTATCATCAAGTGATTCATGTCCTGTCACCCAATCCCAGCTTCTGGCAAACATAGGCTAGGGACACTATTCCTGCCCATCCTGGCTAATAGGCATTGATGGACCTATCTTCCATGAATCTACCTAGCTCCCTTTTGAACCCCATTATAGTCTTGGCCTTCAAAACACCCTCTGACAAGGAGTTCCAGAGCTTGACAGTGCATTGTGTGAACAAATACTTTCTTGTGTTTGTTTTAAACCTGCTACTGTTTAATTTCATTTGGTGGCCCCTTTCTCATTTATTATGAGAAGGAGTAAATAATTCCTTATTTACTTTCTCTATACTACTCATGATTTTATAGACCTCTATCATATCCCCCCTTAGTCACCTCTTTTCCAAGCTGAAAAGTCCCCGTCTTATTAATATCTCCTCATATGGAAGCCGTTCTATACTCCTAATCATTTTTGTTCCCTTTTCTGAACCATTTCCAATTCCAATATATCTTTTTTTGATATTGGGAAACCATATCTGCACGCAGTGTTCAAGGTGTGGGCGTATCATGGATTTATATAGAAGCAACATGATATTTTCTGTCTTATTATCTATCCCTTTCTTGATGATTCCCAACATTCTGTTTGCTTTTTTGACTGCCGCTGCACATTGAGTGGATGATTTCAGAGAACTATCCACAATGACTCCAAGATCTCTTCCTTGAGTAGTAACAACTAATTTAGACCCCATCATTGTATATGTATAGTTAGGATTATGTTTTCCAATGTGCATTACTTTGAATTTATCAACATTAAATTTCATCTGCCATCTTGTTGCCCAGTCACCCAGTTTTGTGAGATCCTTTTGTAGCTCTTCGCAGTCTGCCTGGGATTTAACTATCTTGAGTAATTTTGTATCATCTACAAATTTTGCCATCTCACTGTTTACCCCTTTTCCCAGATTGTTTATGAATATGTTAAATAGGACTGCGCCCAGTACAGATCCCTGGGGGACACCACTATTTACCTCTCTCCATTCTGAAAATGTACCATTTATGCCTACCCTTTGTTTCCTATCTTTTAACCAGTTACCAATCCATGAGAGAACCTTCCCTCTCATCCCATGACAGCTTACTTTGTTTAAGAGCCTTTGGTGAGGGACCATATATGTCTAATTGATAATGTGTCTGCTTGATAAGATTCAAATGCAATTTAAATGTAGAGTAATCCAAGAACTAATTTTTCTTCCTCTGCATAAAAATTTCACTTGAAAGTTTTATTATTTTCTAAATGTGAGGGTCTTGATCAAAATCTTAAAACACAAATTATGTTATCATGTGATCATAATGACTTGCAATATAATGTCACTAAAATTATGCCTTAGCCACTTTGGGTCAAATTCTGCCCTAGAATCTACAGCTCCTATTGATTCCCACATTTGTGTGCATGTGCATGCACAGTTGACCACAAAAACTAGAGTGACCAGATGTCCTGATTTTATAGGGACAGTCCTGATTTTTGGGTCTTTTTCTTATACAGGCTCTTATTACCCCCCCCGTCCCGATTTTTCACACTTGCTGTCTGGTCACCCTAACAAAAACAGACCATTCAATAGGTGGTTTAACTGACAGGGAGTAAATTTAGAAGTGATAACAGGATTTCCCCCCCAACCCCCACAAAGCACACATTTAGCCTGTGGAATGTATTGTTCCAGCTACATAGGAAGAGAGACAAGATACAAGGGGCATGGTTTAATTAAGCTGCAACTTTATTCATTTAACAAAAAAGGAGGCGGACGGGTTGTCTCCCCTCTGTACTAGACTTCAGGAGCCTGGAGCCACAAGGAGGTACCAGCAACTAGCTTGACTGCCTGCGGCTGATCCGGGATGGATGAGAGAGAGAGAGAGACTTCCTTCAGGAATGCAGTGCATAAATACCTCCTATCTACCCAATGCACAGGGTGGGTCAATGCTCCACCTCATCTAGCCACTTCCTGTTCCCTCATTGATTCCACTCACTGAAGACCCCCTTTTCCCTTCCCTCACAATCCAAATGCAGTGGGGACACTTAAATGGCAATCCTTCCACGACATTCAGTGGCAGTCAATATATTGCCTTAAGACAGGGGTTCTCAAACTGGGGGTCAGGACCCCTCAGGGGGTCACAAGGTCATTGCATGGGGGGTCACAGATTGTAAGCCTCCACCCCAAATCCCGCTTTGCCTCCAGCATTTAGAATGGTGTTAAATATATTTAAAAGTGTGTTTAATTTATTGGGGGGGGGGGGAGTCACACTCAGAGGCTTGCGATGTGAAAGGGGTTGCCAGTAAAAAAGTTTGAGACCCACTGCCTTAAGACAACACTGAGGTGAAGAATTTGGCAGGACAGGATTTAAAAAAAAAAAAGAATTAGATATTTATTGTAATAATAAGAACTTCTATAACTAGGATCAACATTTAGAAGATTTTTGAAAGGGTATAAACTGTAATGCTTCAGGGCATAAGCCAGTTTCTAACCACTGGAGTTATAGAATAACCTGCTTATAGGGAAAGTTTCTTCTTAAGTACCAGCTGCAGGTGTATTTTGCACCTTTCTCCAAAGCATCTAATACTGATCACTGTCAGAAACAAGATATTGGGTTAGATGGACCACTGGTCTGATCCAATAGGACTGTTCCTAGGTCCCTAAACTGACTCTTTTTTGTTCCTATGCACACATTTTCTTATTTGAACTTTAGGATAACTACTTAAATGCAGACACCAAAAACAGGGGGAAAAATATTTATTTTAAGGGCAGAGTAAACTCATATGAAGCTGAGAGTAAAAACAAAAACAAAAAATAACCAGGTCATCTGATAAAAAGCAAAAGTAAAGCCATTGATTTACATAGAAACTGATTTAGCTACATGGAACACCCTACTGTGACAGTAAGTATTTTATTTCTCTGTTTGTAAAAGGATTGTCATAAAAATTATAGATGTTTCTAGATTTTATTCCCCAATGCTATCTGAAAGCAATACACCATTTACAGTTTAGAGATTGCCCCTTATGCAGCCCATCATTTTTTTCCTGAAATTATTCCTAAAGATACTTCTCTCTTGGTTTTGTTGTTGTTGTTACAGTCTCGTATTAAAAGTCCCCAGAGAAAAAAATGGAGAGCATATTCTTGGTATACTATGCCTATTGTAAATTAAAAAAAAAAAAAAAAAAAAAAAACCACACTATCTAAAGCTAATAATATTTTTGTATTAGATTCAAAGATTGCTGTCAGCATATCATATTTTAGGTTTGTCTACATTTCTTATCAAGGTTTAATTTTAAAGAATTTTTCAAAATATTTTCTCTTGCCATTTAGCATATTCAGAATACTGGTTGAAAAAAAAAAAAACTATTTTTTGTTGAAAATATAACATTAAAATATTGTAATTCATTTATGCACATTGCTAGTACCTAAATATATGTTTAAAAATCAGTAGCAAGCCTTTAGCATGTGCTTGTGCAATTCTGATATAAATTAGATTGGTTATCCACATTTGTTGTCCAGAAAGTTTCCTTCTCAAGTGGCAAATTTGTTTTTTTTTTAAACTGTAAGCAATGCACACACAAAATCACTGCTCACTACATAGGTTACAATGTATTGCACCTATACTTGATTATTTTTCCAGAAATCACGGACCTTAAGGATTTAGCTATCAAAATTTGATTTGCTGCACAATTATCTCAACATTTTTCCCAGTAAACAAATTGCACTACCTATGCATCTCCAAAAGAGGCAGATATGCACTATAGACATGGGCTAGGATACTATACACTAGAGTATATGCTTAACAGAAATTATTTCCACAGAAGCCACTAAAATCAGATGATACATATGCTACTGAGAAATGCAGAAACCCTGATTCATGTACAAATATAAATGCTTCTGGCCTCTTTAAGCCCCAAACAGCAACATATTTCTCATTTTCTATACATTTTTTTTCCATAAAAATTTACCTTATCTATGCAATGATTTAAAAAAATTACTTGTAATAATGTTACAATATTCAGGAAATATCTATAGAAAACTCAAGATAAAGAAAAATAAGTAGAGCTTTTGCTTAGGAAGATTTGTGCAATAAGCTTAGGGAGAAAGGCATCCGCCCTTCCATTCAAATGACATCCTCAGGTGGCTATGCCGCTCTCACTTAAGGCAACTGAAGCTAAACATACATCCAAGGACAGAGTTTAGTCCTAAGAGTGGTCTTAATATTTACATTTTAGTTTTTCAGTTGAACAGCTTACTTATAGTATGGGTATAAAACTGTATCTAGAGAAAACAAACCAAGCTCAGCAAAGAACACAGGATCAGAATACTGTACAGATAAAGAGCTGTTTGTCCATGCCCGTAATTGATTTTTGCATGCATGTATTGATCCAAATCATAACCACATGGTGCTTCACAGTTGAGCTGTAGGCATAACTTTCAACTTTGCAAGGCACAAATGTGTGAATTACACTCAAAATGAGAGCAAGATACAAAAATGAGGATAGAAATGACATTTCTTTAGCCTGTACATTGTTTCCTAAATCTGCAGTTTCAAGAACACATGCTTATATTATTTATAAGAAGAAACACTGAAATCACTATGAGGTGATGTCCATTTGGGTCTAAATGAATTGCATACCTCATCAATAAATACAATTTGAAATTATGTTCACGGGGTTGGGGAATCTTTTTGTTCATCATCATCTTGTTTGTCAGATATCCCAGATGCAGATTGTTGTGTTAAGATGTCATATCAAGGCAAGATAGTACATGTAAGGTAAGAAGAATAGGTTTGCTGAGACAACTCACACTGTGACTGGCTTCCTGTTTAGGTTATGACTGACAGACACAGCAGCTGCTAAAGCTCTGACACAGAGCAGGTAGCCAGGAAGGTCACTGACAAGTCAGGTTCTAAAAGTGACAAATGCTCTGTCCGGGGTACTGACTGAGTTAGTCCTGATAACACACTGAACAGGTCATCACTGGAGATATCAACTCCTGTATCAACTGTTTGTGCAGAGATTGAATAATTCAATTATTTCTAAAAAAAGTATGCTCTGATAGGCTATGTCCACACCTCAATTGATAGTAATATTTTAACATGTTAACTAATTTGATTATTAATTCTAGGGTGTACAGGACACAAACATTGTTGGTTGTGTTTAACCCTAGGCGACAGAGTTCTATAAAATTAGCAAAAACATTTATGCCCTGGAGCAAATATTTGTATTAGTGTCTATATTCAAATTTACAATAGTGTACATTCATGTGTGTTAATAATGGAATCATAAAATATAGGGCTAGAAGGGACCTTGAGATCTCATCTAGTCCAGTCTCCTGTGCTGAGGCAGGACCAAGTACACCTAGATCATCCCTCCCTTGGAAAATTATTCCAGTGTTTAACAATCTTTATAGTTAGATTTTTTTCTGTCTGATATCTATCCTCAATGTCCCTTGTTGCAGATTAAGCTCATTAATTCTTGTTCTACTTTCAGTGGAGTGGGAGAACAATTGATCGCCATCCTCTTTGTAACAGCACTTAACATACTTGGAGTCTGTTGCCAGGTCCCCCCACTCAATCTTCTCTTCCCACTCAGTCTTTTTCTTTTTATGTCTAGTTTTTTTTTTTTAAGCCTTTCCTCATATATGTTTTCTAAACCATTTTTTGTTGTTGTTGCTGTCCTCTGGACTCTCTCCAATTTGCCCCCCATCTGTAAGCATGGTGCCCAAAACCAGACGGTACTCCAGCTGAGGCCTCACCAGTGCTGAGTAGAGCAGGACAATTATCTCATATCTGACATCAACATTTCCTTTAACACACCCTAAAACGATATAAACTTGTTTTGCAACTGCATCACATTATTGACTCACATTCAAGCTGTGATCTACTATAACCTCCCAGATCCTTTTCTGCAGAATTACTGCTTAGCCAGTTATAGCCTATTTTGTAGTTGTGCATTTGATTTTCTTCCTTTCCAAGTGCATGCTTTGCACTTATCTTTAGTGATTTTCAACTTGTTGATTTCAGACCAATTCTCCAATTTGTCAAGGTTGTTTTGAATTCTAATCCTGTCCTCCAAAGTGCTAGTAACCCCTCTCAGCTTGGTGTCATCCACTATTTTTTAAAACATAGCTTACACTCCACTGACCGAGTAATTAATGAAAATACTGAATAATAACAGGACAGATCCCTGTGGGACTCCACTAGACATGTCCTAGTTTGACAGTGAACTATCGATAACTACTCTGAGTACAGGTTTCACCAGTTTTGCATCTACCTTACATAGTTTCATCTAGACCACATTTCCTTAGTTTGCTGATGAGAATGTCATGTTCCCCTATAAAAGCAAGGTACTAAGTTCGCCCTTCTCTAGTCTTTTTTAAAGACCATGATAAAAATTCAAATGTAGGCATACACTCAGCTGCTGGTATGCCTTGGTGTTGGGTGCTCAATCCCCAAGGAACAGACAAGATTAAAAAGAAACAAAACAAAAATCCCTTTAAATCTTTTGAGATAATTATTTCAAAGTGTAAAAAATAATGAAAATGTTCACAGTATTAAAATATGCTGATTACAATCAGTCCAGTTTGATTATTTCTTCATGATCAGAAAGATCTGCTGAATAATGGACTAAACTGACTTCAGAAAATGGTGACATCATTGCATAAATCTGTATGTACTCACTTCTTTTTTTGGTAAACAAAACTAATTTTCAAAAGTGAGTTTTTCAGATGTCTTAAGTTTCAAGATGCAGGCACATAAACATCAGCAAAAATTGTAATTTCTGATTTTGACTCATTTCTGCCAGATACTCTTTAAAGATAAAGAATGTTTTATCTTTGGAGATTAAAATTAGATTTTTTTAATGAACTGTTTAACTAGAAGGATTCAGTGTTAACTACATTATTTCATTTAAAAGAGTTATTCAGCTTCGTCAAAACCCTGGCTTTCAGCAAAGGGTCCACAGCAAAATGGATTTTAGCTCTTTTTACACTTGTTTAAGTATGATTTTAGAAGAAAGTGAGTTTCAAAAAGACTTGTTTCATATATTTAGAATACCTTAAATACTATAAAAAAGAAGCCTACAATGCACTCACTCTTTCTCTCAAGATTTCATTGTGCTCCATTCGAGGCCTCATAATTCATCCACCTGGGAACTGCATTACCACCTCTACTGTGATCCTACCTTTATCCCTCAAGTACATTTTGAAAATGCTGTAGAACAAATGGTACCCCATTGCAAAAATGTTAAGGAATTTACTTAAACACACAATACCATAATAGGTGCAGTTCTCTACTGCTTTTCTATCTCACAGATATTTGATCATGAGGAACATTATTGCTGGGGAAGTGGGGTGCATATAGACTTTTAACTCAATTGGCTATAGAAAAAATTGAGAACATACCAGATAAAGAAGATGATGCTGAAATTAACCCACACAGCAGATTTATGGCAATTTTTTTAATTACTAGCTTGACGTTTTCTTTGTTTCTACAGTTTTCTTTGTTTCACTACTATCTGTACAGGGTGATCTCCCTTCCCTTCTCAGACTTTTGTGAATGTGGGAATTCCAAACGTTGGGGGGGGGGGGGGAGAGATTTCAGAATTATATTGATTCTACCCCTTCCATTTCCAGTGTCCCACCCTCCTTCCTTGCAAGCTTTTGACCCCTGCTTTCACTCCTACTCTTGTTGTTACCTCCTGTATCTGCTATCTATCTCTGTACCTCCTTTGCTCCCCTTTTACTCCCGTTTATTCCCAAGTACAGGGCTCCTACCCACCTTCACCCTCCTCATCTTTGTATTCTCCTTTTGTACTTCACTCTAGTAATGGATGTGTTTGTGTGGGTCTGCGTGAGTGCGTGTTTGTGGGTCCTGCAATCCGCAGTGTCTGCTCCTTCTGCACTCCATCTCGCAGCACCTGCTACATACACAGCATGGTATGTTGTCCTCTCCCTCCCACTAGCAATTTATATTTTTTAGCCAGACAGAGTGCTAGAGAGCCAGGCTTATTTGTGGACAGCAGGGAAGGGACCAGGTCTTGCAGGGAAAAGGTCCAAGGGCTGTGAACAGTGGTGGTGGAGAGGGATGGTTACTACATTGCCTTCTATGAAGAACTGAGCAGAGAAGGTGCAAGGGGGCTCAATAAAAAATTGTTGGAGTGCTAGTGAACCCATCAAAGATGATTCTGTTGATGACTATGACGGGTTCATCTGGACTCTCCTTACTGTGGCATTCTAGGAGGCTGACTCTCTGGTAAATGCCCAGTTGCCCAGCAGCCCACGCCAGGCCTCCTGCTTACTGCTATGATATATAGAGAAGTATATTGTGCTAAGGACCGTTTCCTTTTACTAACATAAAATAATAAAAGTCAATACTTCTATAACAATTTTCACCTACAGATCTCAGAGTGCTTCATAAAGGAAATTGTCCCCAATTTACAGATGGGGAAAGTGACGCTCAGGAAAGGACTCTGTAGAAAATATCATACAGACATTGGGCTGTATGAGCTTTACCAAGTATTCCTTGTTGCACTGGAGAGGGGGTAACTTGCATCACACAGGGCCGCCCAGAGAATTCAGGGGGCCTGGGGCAAAGCAATTTTGGGGGCCCCCTCCATAAAAAAAAGTTG
Organism: Malaclemys terrapin pileata; assembly: GCF_027887155.1. Lineage (NCBI taxonomy): Eukaryota > Metazoa > Chordata > Testudines > Emydidae > Malaclemys > Malaclemys terrapin. The sequence continues at coordinate 156,852,145 of NC_071506.1, read as the reverse complement.
CAATACTATGGAATGCTATATTCTCGTGGGGGCCTGAGACAAATTGCCCCACTTACCCCCCTCTCTGGGCGGCCTTGGCATCACAAACCTTTCCCTGGGTCTCACGCTGACCTGCCTGCTCCTTCCACTGTCCCATCCAGTCTCCTCCCTTTTCCTCAGCATAAACCTCAGTCCCATAAAGAAGCTGCCACGTTGTCTGTATTCAAAAAGAGGGTTGGCGTCTTGGAGGCAGCTGAGCCCTCCTTTCATGCTCGGTGACAGCAGGGAAAAATGCACATGAGTCTAAGGGGATTATTCTGGGTCCATATATTTTACATTTTCCTGGACTAAAAATAGAATTTGTCATAACCTAATCACAATAGTAACAAAATGAAAATGAAATTATTTGTAAACAGGAAACTCTCTTGTTATTCCACATGTAAAATATTCATGCAGTGGAAACAGTTCATGTAGCTCAGGACTTCAATCAGCTCCTTGAAATTGTCCTTACCACCTTAGTTTTCCCCTGTCAGTCAATGCCAAAACTATGAATGCCCTAAAGATATTGTTTAAAATAGTATCACCAAAAAAAAAGTACATGTTAATGTGAGCTTATCCAATCTTAATTGTAGATACTTTTATAAAAGCATTAATCCTATCCCAACCCAAATCTATAATCAATCAGCTTCCTTATAGCAATTATCATTTATTCACCACGCCCAAGAATTTACTTCAAATGATTTCGGTATTGAAAATTTGAGACACTTTGAAATTAATTTTCATTACTTTGTTTTGAAAACCTGCTAACTGCCCAGAGCATCATTATAGCTGTAGAAGTCATTGCATTAACAGTAAATCTACAGGAGTAGAATCCCTTGAGGGATTTCAGTAGTGTGTAGTATCTTCACCTCTAATTCAAGGGAAAAATCGATTAACATCTGAATTAATAACGACCATCAGTCTTGAAGACCGTTACATATAAAATGGAATCACTTTCAGTCTGTTTCTTTACAAATTTGCTCTTAGTGTTTGAATGAACAAAACAAGGTGACATATAAACTAAATTATTGAAATCACATTATACTGAAAGAGCAATTATGATGTGAAAAGCATTTCTCTTTGCAGAATAGTAGATATTAAAATGCAGTATTTTAAGCAAGCCTCCTTCCAGAGATGATGACCCCTTGATAGCCAGGACACTATAATGTTATCATTTTGTGGCATGTATGATTGCACTGTATTTTATTTAATATAGCAATTCACCCTACCCAGATTTTGATGCCTCTGTTTAAACCCCTATTGAAACTAGAAGGACAAACTGAAATATGGATGAATTATCAGTAAGTGTGAACTTCACCCACACTTACATCATTAAATGTTTGACTCGACTTGGAAATAAGGAATTCTATTTTTTTTTTAAGTTAGAACTAAGAAAATTAAAGACTTTTATTAAATGCTCCAAATAAAAACAAGACAGATACAATGCCATGGTCTAGATTATTGTTTAATTTCATATGAATGTGCTAATTCTGAAAAGCTTGATTTGATGTTAACCTATTAGCTGCCTGCTTTGGACCATGCAATTTCAAATATTTTTTTTAAATACTCTAAAACCCAGAAACTCAAAATTTTGACAAGTAAAAGGTATCTGGGGCCAGTGACAAATGTTGAAAACATTTTAGATGAAATCTCTTGAGTCGGTGCAGCTATTAACATTTTCCTGAAACAAATCAACAATCACATTCCCAAACTCCTTAAAAGATTGAATAGTCCCTTTTAGAGATTTTTAAATGACCTGGGGGCTGTTGATAAAACCAAGAAGCATGACTTAAAACCCCCCATCTCCTATCAATCATAGAAACCAGAGGATTCTTTTTTTTCATATGGCGATTGTCTGGAAAACTTAGAAAATAATGTACAGTAACTCCTCACTTAAAGTCGTTCCGGTTAACATTGTTTTGTTGTTATGTTGCTGATCAATTAGGGAACATGCTCATTTAAAGTTGTGCAATGCTCCCTTCTAACATTGTTTGGCAGCCTCCTGTTTTGTCCACTGCTTGCAGGAAGAGCAGCCCGTTGCAGCTAGCTGGTGGGGGCTTGGAACCAGGGTGGACCTGCTGTTCATGTAATTACACATGTGTGCTTGTGCATGTGGAGTAAAGTGTCTTGGCTGGAAACTGACCTGGATTTTCAACCTTAAGATCATTGTCTGAAGCATATAGATTTCATAGTCATCAGGAGTAGACATCTCAGTCACCACACTGTCACCACAGTCTGAAGGTAAAATCTTGGCTTTACTGAAGAAAATAAGAGTCATTGACTTCAGTGGGGCCAAGATGTCACCCCAGTTCTTCAGATTTCCAATCCAATAAAAAAATAAAATTACTTTAATTGATTATAGCAATTACTTCATTTCAATGCCCCTATAGTTTTGGTGCTGAAAATTCTGCTACCAAAGCATGCCATAGATTCATCATCTTGTCATATCAGATGAAAATAAAAAATCAGGTCACTTAATATAAATTTTCAACAGTCTACCAAAAGCTCACATTCCCTGGTGTGTAATTTGTCACAAGAAGATGATCAATACAATTTATTATCAATGGCAATTCATTACAATGTCAGACAAATGAGCAATTCGTACAGTACCTAATGCTGCTCATGCTTCCAGTCTCTGATCCAAGCTTACATCTCTCCAGTTGGCTGGCTACAATCTGGCGTTCAGCCTCAAGTTCTCGAGTCAGTCTCTCAAACTGCAGCTCCTGAAACACAAACACAAACATTCACTCAATGATCTTTGCAAGAATCAGAAAGAATTTCAGTTCATGTGTCAAATTATATCTTGTGAAATAAGTGTTACTATGACAGCTTCTATGAAAAGCTTCCCCCACCCCTCTTTTTAACACATTCACAGTCCAAATGTATATGATAACACCTGCTGGTTCACTCATAATTCTGATCATGTGCATTATAAATGGAGTTAGTTTATTTAGGGTGAAATTTTCAAATGAGCTTAAGTGACAGACTCATGTCAAAATTCCATCCTTAATGCATATGTTTTTCTTAATGGTGGTGTAATAGGTTTTCACTAAGCTGATACAAGGATGCTAAAACAAAAGGAGCAATTTTTGACATTTATTAAGACTCAGCTAAGGGATCTGTAGAGAATAATACATGGTTATAAAATCTTTTGTATATTCATCATGCAACATAATGTAGTATAGACTGGAAAAATAAACTATAAGATAGAGGTAAGTATGTTTTTATTGGACACATATTGTTTAATTTCAGTATCTTGGTGTTGTGTTGGAGGTAAACTCTTGTGGTTTCAGAGCAGCCCCTTGTTAAAATCCTGCCACTAACTGATGGTAGGGTTAGGGTAATTTCCCCGGTTCTCTGGATATTACCAAGCCAGAGATGACATAGCTATAGAGCTCATAAAATATTTCTGAATTTTTTTAAAATGCACCAGATTGATTCAATTGTAAGTTACCACCCCCTCCCCACACACACACACCCAACTCCCACAGAGCACACACCCCGCCCCAAAAAACCCAACCACATTACAAGGTGAGTATAAAATGAACACCCATTACAAGATCTTCAGTTTTCCGCGGGCTGTCCGAACATGTAGAGTACTCAGTATATTTTTCAAGAACAAAGAATATTTCAGCAAAGTGACTTATTATAAGTTTGTCAAGTTATGCTGCCTTTTCTCCTTGGTTACAGTTCTGAGAAAGCTAGTGTACGTGGCTGGCCCTTTAATGTGAGCTAGGTCCAGCCTCACCTGTGACAGATACAACTCCCTCCCAGCTGAGACTGATCATCCGAGGTCAATTATAAAAGCCAGCAAGTGGCTCAGCGGAGTAGACAGTTGTCAGAAAAGCACTGGGTTGTGGGTAGGGTGACCAGACAGCAAGTGCGAAAAATCGGGATGGGGGTGGAGGGTAATAGGAGCCTATATAAGAAAAAGACCCCAAAATCGGGACTGTCCCTATAAAATCAGGACATCTGGTCACCCTAGTTGTCAGCTGTAAGGTTGGGGAAGAATTTCCCCATGGCATTGGCAGGGACCTTATTGATTGTTTTGTTCTCTTCTCCTTTTGTAGCATTGAGCAGGGATGATCTTTTAGGATTGGGTAGGTCTGTCCCACACTAGGGAAGAAGAGAGACACAGGCTGAGGTAAAAAATGTTGTTGGAATCCCTTGTTAAAATACTGGCAACACATCACTGCTGAATCTGTGTGTTCTCATGTACACATTCTCTCTCTCTCTCTCACACACACACACACACACACACAAAAGCAGAAACAAACAAATTCAGTACTATCACACAACAAGTAGTCTGTGTGATGACTATTCCGTCGCTTGCACTGCATTTACCACCATAGTATCCCACAACATTATACTTAATATACAAAACAATAACATGTTTGAGTCACCCTTCTGGATGACTCAGTAAAAACACTGCACCATTATTCACACAGAGTTCCCCCTCTCTCTGTTTTTCATAATAGTAACTAATTGATAAATGAACTAATTAAAAGCCTGGTTAAATAGAATCACTTTTTATCAAACCCTGACGAGTGCCATGTTCTGTTATAGCAATCAGTTACACTGATTCTAAAATGGAAGAGCCCTAATCCAATGCCTAGTATTGTTCTAGACCCCTATTCTGGGGAAATATAAACTTCTAGCACTGAAAATAAGAGTCCCTAAATTCAATCCTGAGCTTCCCCAATCAACAGGGTCTAGCTGTATAGATCACTGAGCTCCTGTGAGGAAAGATCCCCTTCCCTGCATTGCTGTCCAGTAGCCTCCTTTTGCTGGTTAACGGAGTGGTGTATGATGGACTACAGAAACACACTTTCTTCCAGTCTTTATTTAAAAAAAAAAAAAAAAAACATGCAGAACTGAGCATTTGAAAGTGAGAAGGAAGTAACAGAAGGTTCAGGAAGTTTCACCCCTCCCTCCTGTTGCCTAGCTCCCAGGTCCAGGAACCAAAAGCAATCTGAGTGAGATTACATTTCTCTAATCTCAGACATGGTTCACTTCAGTTTCCAAGGTGATGAAATTATAAGGCTAGTTCTTATTTTATCCAATTCGGTCTCGTCACCCCCCCTTATACTTGGTAATATTGGCACAGAATAATGTAAGCCCTGCATATAAAATGAGGCAGGATCTCAGCACAAGGTGAGAGTGGCAGAATGCAGACCAAGTGTACTTGAAATAGCCACTGACATTTGATGGAGGCCATTTTAAGTATTTGGCACTCAATTATTATTCCACTTAAGATTTGCCTGAATATGAATACCACCAAAACAGCCAGAGTGTGTAAGGAGTGAAACCAAACTGATTATCTGTTGCATCACTACCCATATAATAGGTGTTTAAATTCCATAAATAATTATGTATGAACACCATAACAATGACCAATGACGACCAAAGTTACTCTGGTTCTACTACTTAGGTGCCATGTTTCACACTAGAGGTTGCTGCATCTTAGTGGCAGATGAAGTATTTTTAGAGTAGTATATGCAATTTTAAAAACATGTTGGGTCTTTAGTGGAGTTATGCTAGTGGTGAATTACAATACTTATTAAACAGTCTAAAAATTGAAATTAACTTCATGCTTATAGAATTCCCACTAAAGTCAATGGGATATGCATGCGCATATCTGAGGACAGAATTTAGTCCCATGTTACTGGGCTGTTTATTTTAAATGTGGAGGTGTTACGGTGTTTGTGTGTATTTACATTTTTCTCTGACTTTATTCAGCTTTTTATAGTTGCCTACTTCATATTCAATATTTATTTATTTGCTTACCTAGTAGAACAAATTATCCAAGAAGCTGAAAAGACTGTTGATCAACTTTGCAAGAACTATTACATGCATGCTCACAAGACATGAGCAATATATTATTCTTACTGCAGAGTTAGATTTAATACAAATTTTATTTAAATGTTTGGGAGAATAAAATCACAATAACATAAGAGAACTTTTTCTACTTGCTACTGTGCTTGCATAGTGGATGACAGCACTTCAAATAATGAGATTTTGCATTCATAAAATAAAAAAAACCTACTATTATATAATGCAAGAAGTTCATTTTTTTCCAAATAAAAATTAAATTACACAATAGTTATTATGTAGTAACTAGGATATGTATTCAGATAAATATATGCACCTTTGAAGATGAGGAGCTTTGTTCTGCAACTTGACATCTTAGAGGGAAGTTGGCCAGTCATTGAATTTGGTTTGGCTTATTACACAAAGCTCATTCTCACCTGCCCAATGAAATGCACAGATATACTTCCCCTGAAAAGGTATAAGACTAAGAATCAACGAAGACTCAGGACACCAGTATTTTGCCTGCCAACAATCTCCCTCCTCCTTCCCTTTCCCCAGCCCTGCCAGCGAGGATGGATTAAGAGAACACTTGGTATTAATCCATCAGAATTGTAAGGCTGCAAATGTATGTTCAAACTTATGCAAAACTTGATAAACAGTTTTTAAAAAGACAGGATTTGCCATTTCAAAAACATAACTGCTACACATGCCTCCCTGCTACTCTGGAACGCGGAGCTCTTACACACTTGCCATCTCATAGCTCCTCCAGCCTTCACCACAACCTGCTGGTCAGGAGGCCACTTTATAGCTGTGACTCAGACCAGTGCTCTATCTCGTCACCTCCCTGCAAAAGCAGGTAAAAGCAACAAGGGGGTCATGACAAAAGAGATTGCTTATTTCAAGGAAATGGATGTCTGATGCCATTGACAAGTCCTCTTGCTGGGCTCAGTCCTGTCTACACTATAGTCATTAACTACTATTTCTATTGCTGTTAGCCCACCATGCTCCGAGCACACCCATCATTACTCCAGGGAAAGACTACTCCAGCTCCACCCATTCTCAGAACTCAACGAGGTTACAGCCCCAAAATATATCCAGAAGACCCACCATGGCTGGAGGACACTGCAAGCCCTGTGCTGGTACATCTCATCTCCTCACAATATTCAGAAAATCACAGCTCTAGAAGGCAGGTGGCACTGCATTCCTCTTCTATGCAACCATCAAATGCAAGAAAGATGCCTCAGGTAAGAATTTCATTTGAATTCATATTTATGACAGTAGAAATCAGCACCAAAGATAACACAGACTTTATACTCATTACAGACCACCACAGACTAATGGATTAATAAAAGGAGCTCACTGATACCTTGTCAGCCAGCAATGGTGGTGAAATGCCCCAGACTTGTCATCTGGGGAGATTTCAGCATGCATACTGACAGGGACGCAGATGCAAAAGGCCAAAAACTCATCTCATTTGCCTACCTAGGAATTTCACAGGTCAATTCTGGTCCAACCCAACCCACACAACTGGTCACACCTTGGACCTAATTTTCAGTCTAGATGTTAAGATAGTGGACATCACAACCCAGTCACTGTCCTGGACAGAGCATTACATCATTAAGGCAGTGGTCAGAGACCTTCCATCACTCAGGCAACAAGAAAGACCAATGACCCTGATTTGACCATAAAGATTCATGGACTCAAGGAGAGATGAAAGCATGCTAAAGGACAACAACGCCTCATCCACAGGATGAGGAGTCGAGGACTAGGTGAATCATTACCATTCTACACGGTCAGCCTTTGACATGCTAGGCCCCAAACTGCCTCTTCCTCCCCATTAACCCACAGATGTCCGTGGTTTTCTGACACACTGTGATATATGATGAGAGAAGGGCAGAAACTCAAGCACCAATGGTGGAAAACATAGGCTGATTGAGACAGGATGAAACAATGAATTCTTCAAAGCTTATGCTATACTAACTCCAAGAGAGCCTTTCTATGAGCTTCCATTGAGGATACCAAATCCTTCTCCAAGGAGCTAACCAGGCTGGTAAACCGATTAATTAATCTGGAATAGCTTCAACCTGCATCGTAGTTCTTCATCACACTAGGTGCACAACTATCATCCTACTTCACTGAAAAGATCCAGGAAGCCTTCACAAACAGCATGGATCTGTTCCACTTATATCAACCAGCCAACAGCCTGTATTCCTGGAGTTCAGTAAATTCACTCATCAAGAAGTTTTAAATGCCCTAAAGGTGTGTTGGCCAAAGACTTCTTAATCCGATCTGTACTCTTTCTGGCTTGTGAAAGAGAGTTGTGAACAACTGGTGCTACTCCTACTGAATTTGCCAATGTCTAATTCAGAGAAGAAATTTTCCCTTCTTCTTTTAAAAATGCAATACTCTGATTAACACTGAAGAAACTCACACTGGATACATCTGTCCTAGCCTATCACCCCGCGTCAAACATCCCATTTCTGAGCAAACTCATAGAGAAGCTAACAAAAAGCCAACTACAAGTTCACTTAACTGAAGCTAACACTGTAGACCTGGCTCAGCCTGGATTCAGACCAGGACATGGAACCAAAACCATTTTAATGGCAGTGCTGGATGATTTCTTCCTGTCAACTGACAGACATCCAGTCTCATACCGTTGGACCTCGCTGCAGCAATAACACTGTTGACCCTGAGATTCTGCTCTTTTGTCTGAAAGAGGTGGCAGACTCAGGGTAATGTACTAAAATGGTTTGAGTCCTTCCGGGAAGAACATACCCAACAAGTAGACCCCTCACTTGTGGAGTTCCAAAAGGATCAATTCTCTATACAGTCCTTTTCAACATCTACATGCAAACACTAGGTGAACTGGTCAGACAACACGGACTCAAGTGCCAGCAATATGCAGACGATACAGAGCTCTACCTATCCTTCACCACATACGGCCACAGAACTACCATCAATATGGCCCAGTGCTGGGATGAAATCAGCTCATGGATGAAGAACAGCTGACTGAAGCTGAACCCGAACCCGAGCAAGGCAGAGGTGATGCTGGTGGGCAGAGGAAAATATTCTGAAGAGCTTGCAGCCACGGTGCAGCCTCTGTTGGCTGAAGATACATACCCACAATTGGTCTATTCAATCTGTAGTCTAAGAATAATCTTGAATTCCTCGTTGATGTTGAGCTCTTACATAGCAGCATCCACAAGTAATGCTTTCTACCATCTCTGCTTAGCTAGGAAACTCTGTACCCATCCTGAGGGATGGGGACATGGCCTTAGTTTTTCATGGCTTTGACACCTCTCCTCTGAGCTGGATCATAGCAATGTAATATACCTGAGCATGAAGCCGTCAGCACTTAGGATATGCCAGTTGGTACAGAATGCTGCAACACATCTTAGAAACACAGGCTACTGTGAGCACATCAAACCTGTCCTCCACTCTCTCCACTAGCTTCCCATAAAATATCAACTCAAGTTCAAGGTCTCGGTCTTTATCTTAAAACCACTCCATGGCCTGGGACTAGGGTATCTAAAAGATAACTGGAAGATCAACGACTGCTCCTCTGCACAATGGAACTCTCAAAAATAACTCTCAACTCCCCGATCTGTGTGGGAGACAGAACTTTCTTCAGGTGCAGCCCGAGACTGTGGAATAAACTACCCCAGGAACAAAGATCCATCACAAACCTCACCACTTTCTGCTCCAAGAGCAAAATGCATTTTAGAACTCCCATTTCTAATATAAACACATAGCAACATGTACATTTACAAAAAAATAAAATGAGATACACTGCTGCACATGTGTCTCTTTCTCTGGGGAAGAGAATAAGAGAATAAACAACATGTGACAGATGTGTGACTTAATGCACTACTGAAGGCGCTCAGATACTACACAGATGAACTTGGTGTAAAAATCTATACAAAATAGAACTGATAGAATATAATAGTCTCCTAAGTCCTATTCTGTCCATACAATTACATGCCCAATATATAAAAATCAGTCTCGTATGTATTTTATGGTGATATTTTGGCATTCAAATTTCTATAAACTAAAAGTGACTCCCATGGATTTGATCTTCCTTTTCTTTTCCTTCCAGACACTTTTTCTTTTCTCCTACTGTCACTGTTTATGTCTCTGTCTCTCTCTCTCAGGGTTTGCTCTTTGTGTAAAGTTTAATGTTTGCAGGTTTACTACTTTGTGGTTTTCCCGGTTTCTGTTCCCACTAACACCATTCTTTCATGGCTCTTCTGTCTTCAGAACATTTTCTTCTTATGATTCTGCTTTTCAGATTGTACCCAATGTACAGGGTACCCCATGTTCCTAGGCGACACCTTCCCCTGACAAATAAAGAAATAACGAAAGAGATGCTTAGGGAATAGCTGGGATGAGCAAGTAGCAGTAATTTTACTGTCAGTCTGCCCTAAGGCTGTCATTTCTCATCTCCCCTGATGACTTCCACCATCTGCCATTCAGAGACAGTAGAGATGGGGGAGGTTTTTCCACACAATCCCCTTCCTAGAACCAGACCTGACAGTTCATTGAATACATGACTGATTGAGGAGGCCCTGCATGCAGGAGTTGCATGTCCCTTTGGAAACAAAACAAAAAGGTGAGGTGAGAATAGATGTGAGAATAGAACGAGATCACCATCCCTCAATGTACCACTAACAATATGCAGGAGGGCTTGAAAGGTCTTTAGTATTGTTAAGGAAGAAATTATAGTGGCTAATATTTGAGTAAATCCATGTAGTTTTATATCCTTTTTCTATATTTCAGATATATGACATAGTGATAGGAGCTATAGAAATTAGAAATAATATTGAGGTTTACATTTGATAAACAGCAGGTACTGAACCTGGCTCAAGCATTTGTCATAATATGTATGTAGTCTGTAACCACTCGTCTCACTGGTCCATTCCCTATTGGTTCATCACCACAACCTCACGATAATGTTAGTGGGAATCTAATGAGGCATGCCACATTAGAAATAAAAACAAACACAATGGTTATGCAAGTTTATGTTCATACATTCCATTGTTAAGATAACTGCACAAGAAGGACATCTCTGCACATCAGTGTAGACCAGATTGCAATGTCAAAATGATGCCGAAGGAAGCATAGGGAGATGACAGTGCAATGCTGAAATGACCATTCTGACAGCCCAAAGCATTGAGCAACAGAAAGTGTATGAGGTCAATACACAAAAAAGTGTAGATTGTGATGCAGCACTCCAATGATGTCAGAAAGGAAGGGGCTTTTTACTGTAACTTTAAGTGCAAGTCTGCTGGAGACAAGTAATTTGTGTTTTAAAGTGATGTTGCCTGTCTCACTCTCTCTCTCTCTCTGGTAAGAAGCGTTGATGAGTTGAATTTATCCTTTATATTTTCTTCCTCTCTTTCTATTTCTCGATAACCATTTATAGCAGGTTATCATATGGCAACTAAGTTCCTGTATTTGCATTTTTGGTATAAAACTTCAATTTCTCCTACATTCTGCAGCAAAGATGGGCAAAACTATATATATTTTGTAAGCCTTGAGCATGACTACAGTTTGAATCCAACCCTTATGTAGGACAGAATGATGCGGAGGGAAGCTACTCACCTGTGAGCTGCCAGCTAGAGTACAGGGAATAAATCCTCTATACAGTGAAAAGAATACTGTGCTTAGCATGATAAACCAGCAACTACATCCCCTTCTCTATGGCTGTATAATGCACAAAAGGCCAAGTTTTTAAAAGTGAGCTGAGACTGGATATATTTGGTGCAATGTATCTGAGTCCTTATCCAAACTATGGAAGTGCCATTTTCAGCAGCCACTGCCTTGGGAAAATTCCTAGAAGCAGGAATGCTGTACTGCAGCACTCATCCATCTCAACAGATTTTGGGTTGCACCAAAATGAGTGTCCCTCTCACCCCTAAAATAGGCTCTCCTAGCACACCTCTGTGTACCCCTATGCAGCTGGTTCAGTTGTCTGTTTATTCACCTATAGAAATAGGTACGAACATGTGTATTTGATTTACAGACAGAGAAGAGAAATACTGACCAACCCAAAGAAAAGAAAAAGGATGAGGGAAACCCTACACTGATGGTTGGTATCACTCTCCAATATTAAAAGGGTTAGAAAGACAGAAGATAAAAAATAGCTAAAAACAAACTAAAAATTCTAGTTCAGATCAACAGAAACCTCTACTTGCTGTAAGACAGGTGATGAACTGGCATGCTCTGCCCCTTCCTCCCTATTAACCACACGATCTGGCTATATAAAGTTTGGTTTGTTTCCTATTTCTGTCTCCTGGTATAGGGACATGTTGCCCACTGTCTGTATTGATATATTTAAATATTGAGAAAAACAAGGTCAAAAGGAATAGGGCTTCACTGGAGTCACTGTAATTGTATGTAAGTAGTACAGACATTGAAATATGCCTTGAAAATACCTTGTTAACAACCTCTCTCTCTCTCTCTGCCCTTTTAACTATCTGGTGGCAATGACCCTTAAGCATAGTCTATACCTTAGCTTCCTCTTGAAGCAGAAATCAATATGGGACCCAACATTGACTGAACTCAAAAAAACCTTGAAAATCCCCAGTAAGACTGACCCAGCCTTGTGGAAAGGATTCTCCCCCATCCCAGGATTCTTCCCGCAGCTCCCATTGGCCGGGAATGGCAAACCGTGGCCACTGGGAGCTGCAGGGGACCATGTTGTGCCTGCGGATGGTCAACATCAGTAAAATGTCTCGTGGCCTGCAATCAGATTATCCTGATGGGCCACATGCAGCCTGCAGGCCGTAGGTTGCCCACCACTGCTCTAGTGAGACATCCAGTAAGCACATTTTTAACTGATGCTATGTGCATGTCTTTCTTTATAAGTTCAAGCAAACTGGCCTAAGAGAGATTTGAACCATAACTTTAAGCAATTGCTTTTGATATTTTAAACTTGTCCCTTTTGGACCAATCCCTTCCAGTAGCAGGGACCACACTCTTAAAAGTGCCGTAAAGGCAAGTGCATCCCTTCTCCTTGGAGAATTACTGGGAAGAGTGATAAATGTATTAGATACTAACGAACTGATGATCATAAGTAAGTATTACATTATTATAATATTGTTATATTATTATCGTGGTGATTTGCATAGTTCCTTGGTGTAACGACTAAGCGTTAACCACAGTTGATGACACTTGCTTGAAGGACTGTATTGGTGTGTTCAATACATGGATTGAATGTTGATTGTGTCTACACCCGAATAGTGAAGTGTTGAAAGTCCCCCCTCCCACCCATGCTTACAAGCACCTGCTTATTCAGGTCTCCATTTTCTTAACACTTCTTTAACTTGTAGGACTGATTATTTTACATGGCAGAAATGTTTATGCTTTAGGCCAGGTCTACACTACCCCCCTAATTCGAACTAAGGTACGCAACTTCAGCTACGTGAATAACGTAGCTGAAGTTCGAAGTACCTTAGTTCGAACTTACCTTGGTCCACACTCGGCAGGCAGGCTCCCCCGTCGACTCCGCGGTACTCCTCTCGCCGAGCTGGAGTACCGCAGTCGACGGCGAGCACTTCCGGGTTCGACTTATCGCGTCCAGACTAGACGCAATAAGTCGAACCCAGAAGTTCGATCGCTCGCCGCCGAACTACCGGGTAAGTGTAGCCAAGGCCTTAGTGTGTTTTGCAAGAGACATAGTGAATTATGAGCAAAGTTCATAAAAGCCAGCAGGTGTGAAAAATCTGAGGAATTAAGTTCACCCTGCGGAGGTTTCCTGGATTTTACTGTATTCTCCAGAATGTAAGAGCCAATTTATTAATTTTAAAAAGCTTTAACTTGTGGTTGTAAACATACCATTCACAAAGTACCCCAAAGTACTGCTATTCACTTGATCCTGCAGATACAGAAAAACAACCCCACTAAAACAAGTACAGACATCCCTGGTAAGATTAATACGGAATGGCTGATTAATAATATACAAAAAATAGGCCTCCCAAGTTCAAATACGTCAAGGATAACAGAACTCTAGTACAGATGTACTATGTTAACCTAGTAACTAGGATAAATTGTGCTCTAATTAGTGTCACATTATAAAGACATATCATTATAAATATCCAATTATATCATGTATAATACTATGAGTCACAGCTCTACAAGCTCTGAATGAGGTGATTTCTTGTAGCTTATAACCTCCTTATCCTATCATCCTAGAAAGCCAAGATGGCATGTAGCACTCAAAAATGCATATCCTCTCTGCTAGAAACACCAAATCTTGAAAATGATTAACTTTCCAAGAAACAGGAAACTGAACGCTATATAAGCAGCTATGATGGTCCAGTCTTCATCTAGAATCAGAGCAGAATTATTTGAAGATCCCGGACATGCCAAAACCACCACCTGCAATGCCAATCAACATATGGATTCCAAACTGGATGTCGATCAGCAGCTTCAAAGTGAGGTTTCAGAACATACCTTCCCTTCCATCGTACTACTCCCTCCATTTCCTCACCTCTGGGACACGATCATTTGATTCTTGCCTGATAGTATTCTACTCCTCTTTCATTCAAGCATTTCATTCTTACCCTTCAAAGGGTTATACTGTGATCAGAATGGGGCAAAAATGGTTGTATTTTTCCATTCCCAAGTCTCATTTGCCATGCCCACACCCTCAGTATTCCTCCACCAGCTTGCCTTCACTGTCAGTACCTCTCATGTATTGTAGACATGCCATGTATGCCTTTCCCACTGAAACTGAAAAGGGGAAAAATTCAATACTGGTAAAATATTTTTTCACACCACAGCGAATCAGACTTTGGAATTAATTGTGATAGGATGTCACAGAGAGCAAGACTTTCACAAGGTTCAAAGAATAACTTTTATATGGATAACAAGAATATCCAGGGTTCTAATAGTAAATGCTGACAGAAATTTTCAAAGGGATTAGGAGAATTATCCCACAACTTCCTGCTGTGGGGTTTCTTGCACCTTCTTCCATATGGATTTAAATCCAGAGCAACTTCATTGACATAAGTGAAGCTAAAAATTTGGCTCACTATGCCATTTATATTTATTAAAACTGGATAAAAGAGCTATTTCTTCTACGCAGTGTCAGACTATTTTTAAACAAAAATCCTTGTCCTATTTAAAAAAAAAAAACAATTTAAATTCTGTCCTCAGTGAGTGGAATTAGGCCCAGGTAAAACCAAGAGCAGAATCTGATTCAATATCATATGTCTCTTTCCTTTCATGCACACTGTAACATTGCCCCATTACCTACTTCTCTTACCTTCCAGGCACACAGGCTACATCTTCCCACATACTGACTGCTCCTCTGATCCATATTGTGTGTCTACCATCACTCCCACTCCTATGCAAACTATCTGTTCTTGCTTCCCCAGAACAGTCACCAGAACCATATAAAGTTTTCTCTCTGCCCTTTTTCACTATCCTGATATCTCCATTTTTGCAGTCTTCCATCCTTCTGTCTTTTTTCTCCTCTTTTAAAAATAATCTTGTGCTTTTTCAGATCATTTCTTTATTCTTTCTTTGGCCTCTATTATTCTTAAGCTTTTTCCTCTTCTCACTGCTCCTTACCTATTTTGCCTGCCTGCTTCCCCATTCTCCTTTGGCAGACAGCTTTTCTTCCATGGTGCTGCTGTCCTCCTTCTATTCCTACACTGTGACTGCTCAGCTCCTCAGAGCAGTAAAGTGAAAGCTCTGTCAGGATAGTGTCAGAACTTCAGAGAGCTTGCTAATTTCACACCTTTCCTCCCACCACTTTTTTAAAAAGCAATGGGGAAGCAGGACATACAATTAACAACTTTCTAAGGCACTAGAATGACCATACATCAGAGCTTGTTACTTTGACTTTGTTGTCCTGCTCCATGTGGGAACAAAGCTGCGTGGGGAGCTGTGGCTCAAAACAATTGGGGGGATAACAGAAGTGGAGTGAAATTAACAAACTCTGACACTTTAGCATTACAGTGCTCCTGAGCTTTTTAATTTCATCTTATTGTTCCACTGAACTGGTCATATAAAGATTTATTGAATCAAGAGCTCAATATTGAATCAAAAAAAGATGAAAGTGGCGAAAGAAAAATAAAACCCATGCAAAGATAAGTCCATTTATGTTGACAATTTTGGGATTGAATTTGATGTACACAACCAGAAAGAGATGTTAATAAACCATTACTTCTAATATCTTAACCACAAAAAAATTAGTAAAATGAGAATTAAAATGTAGTTAAGGTTAGTCAAATGGCACCTTATACAATAGGTCTGTTCTCTTCTCAGTGCTTAATAATCATCCTAAATGCTTTCTTAAGTGATTACGTTTTTTTATTACTACTTGTGTGTGGTAGCACTGCAGAACCAACACAATTATTGGAAGGGGAGCTCAATTCATTTCTTGTTTCACAAATAATACACCATGCTGGTTGTATATGCAAAATAAGAAATACAGCATATATAATAGTAAATTTAATTACCACTGTCAGTAGATGTTTATTTCTTTCTTTTCTCTTTTCTTTTTTTTTTAAAAGGCACCCAATTGCATGTAGTCTAGCACCTTTCCTGTTTTGTTTTCCCCCTCTCTCTTTTTTAAAATTTTGAACCAGTAACACTGAAAATTTTACTGCTTTTCTACTTATTTGCAACATTCAGCATGACACTTATTACATGCACCTTGACATACTTACTTCATCCTAATATTCCATTTATTTGAAAGGACTTTACATATGAATGTAGTTGAAGGCAGGTTTGAGCATGAACATATCATATTCTATCAGATACTATTTTGATCATTCAAATAATTTAAATGCTTTATACTATTCTTAAATAGTAAAGCAAAAATGGGTTTTCAAGCAGCATCAGGTAAAATGTGTTCAATTCTGCAGTGCATATTATAGGAATATCCAACAGGTTTCCTATCAAGTTTGGTTCAGTATTGGTTCACTTTAATAACTCAATAAATGATTTTTAATTATTTTCTCTGTATTTTATGATAGTTGTTATTAAAATATAAAGAGAGTAAGAACAGTGAAATCTATGATTCTAAAATCACAGATATTCTACCCTCCTGCACAAATTCTGCAGATTATGGAAATTCTCAATAGATCTCTATTAGTCCCAATTGGGGGGGAGGGGGGAAAAGAATAAAAATGAGTTAGTTTTCAAAAGCATCATTATGATCTTATTCTCGTGATTTCAGTATGGATAGCCTTTCTTAGGAAAAAAATAAGTCTTTCAGCTAAAAATGTAATATTATAATATGATTATGTGCATTAGTGAAAAGATGTATTTATTTTCACAAGCCAGAACCCAGGAAATATTATATAGCATTTTCCTATACCTTAATAGATTCTTCTTACTACAGATTTTCAGATTTATGGACTAGCTCCTGCTTTCTCTGAAGTCAATGAGAATTTTGCCATTGATTCCAACTCAAGAAGATTTAGGCTTAGTTTCTCAGGATAAAATATTAATATTAAATTGAATTGGTACATGAACTTCCTGTTCCTGGTAAGTAGTAAAAAAGGAAAAGGAATGGTTTTACTCTTAAAAAAAAAAAAAAAAAAAATCATAGGATGCTGTACAGTTAAATATACTAGGCTAAATTTATGTCTGTAACTCTAAAAGATTACACAGGTATATTGTACACCTGTTCTACTCTGAAATTGTCATCCCTTACAAAAATAAAGGCTGCTCTTCATATAATATAGAGCAGAGGTTCTCAGACTGTATCCAAAGACTACTAATCCCCTGCAGACACTTTCTGGCAGGCCAGATAGAGCTGGTTGGCCATATGCTGCTGGACCTCTGCCTTATTTCCAGCTTGTAAATCACATTAAAAAGCAGCTAAAATGCTTTAAATACTTCCCTAATCTCCCGTTTCTATGTAAGCACGTGCTGTAGCTACCACACGGTTATTAGACAATTGGAAATGGAAGGAAAGATGTCCATGAGACTATCCATCTTTTAAAATGTCATCCCCAAAAGTCTGAGAAGTCTGGATTGCTGCTCAATTCCCCAAGCACTAATAGGTAAATATGGACACCAATGGCACAACAACTCAGGAACAATCAACTTAGGAAATAAAAGACCTGGTGGGAACGTTTTTTTTTTTTTTAATTATTATTTTTGATACAAATATGCAGAGATAGTATAAATAATTAAATTTGATCAGCTACTAGGATCAAGCCATTTCACTAAAATTATATTAGATGTAATCTGAAAGTCAAACAAACAAATATATTTGGTCTAAATTATATCTTCCCCCAGTGTGAGTACACTCGCAAAATACAGGGATTCAGTGAACACTTTTCAACCCCAAAGTACCCATTGTGTTGCCAACTCTCATGATTTAATTTCAAGTCTTTCAATATTTAGTATACTTTCATAAAGCCACAGCTCCTGGAGGCAAGTGATTACTTGAGAATCCTTGCTTTAAAAAAAAAAATGCTTTCTAATCTTGTAGTTGCAAAGAAAAGCTTGAAAATGTGATCCAAGTGTGTTCTAAAGGCTCAGAAATTAGAATGTTAAAACAAATAAACCCAGACGTTGCTGAACCGATGAGGGGGGATGCCATTTTAGATTTGGTTTTGGTGAGTAGTGAGGACCTCATTGAGGAAATGGTTGTAGGGGACAACCTTGGCTCGAGTGATCATGAGCTAATTCGGTTTAAACTAAATGGAAAGATTAACAGAATTAAATCGGAGACTAAGGTTTATGATTTCAAAAGGGCTAACTTTAATAAATGAAGGGGACTAGTTAGGGAAGTGGATTGGACTAACATATTTAGGGATCTAAAAGCGGATGGCACCTGGGATTATTTCAAGTTGAAATTGCAGGAGCTGTCGGAGGCCTGTATCCCGAGAAAGGGAAAACGGTTCGTAGGCAGGAGATTTAGACCAAGCTGGATGAGCGAGCGTCTCAGAGGGGTGATTAAGAAAAAACAGAAAGCGTACAGGGAGTGGAAGATGGGCGGGATCAGCAAAGAAACCTACCTTATTGAGGTCAGAGCATGTAGAGATGGAGTGAGAAAAGCCAAAAGCCGTGTAGAGTTGGACCTTGCAAGGGGAATTAAAACCAATAGTAAGAGGTTTTATAGCCATATAAATAGGAAGAAAACAAAGAAAGAAGAAGTGGGACCGCTCAAGACTGTGGATGAAGTGGAGATTAAGGATAGGCATGGCACAATATCTAAATGAATATTTTGCATCGGTATTTAATGAGGCTAATGAAGGATTGAGGAATAGTGGAAGCAAGACGGATGGGAATAAAGGAGTGGGGGTTGGCATTACTGTATCGGAGGTAGAAGCCAAACTCGAACAGCTTAAAGGGACTAAATCGGACGGACCGGATGATCTTCATCCGAGAATATTAAAGGAACTGGCGCGAGAAATTGCAAGCCCATTAGCAATAATTTTTAATGAATCTGTAAACTCGGGGGTGGTACCATTTGACTGGAGAATAGCTAATGCGATTCCTATTTTCAAGAAGGGGGAAAAAAATGACCCAGGTAACTACAGGCCTGTTAGTTTAACATCTGTAATATGCAAGGTCTTGGAAAAAATTTTGAAGGAGAAAGTAGTTAAGGACCTTGAGGTCAATGCCAATTGGGACAAATTACAACATGATTTTACGAAAGGTAGATCGTGCCAAACCAACCTGATCTCCTTCTTTGAGAAAGTAACAGATTTTTTAGATAAAGGAAATGTGGTGGATCTAATATACCTCGATTTCAGTAAAGCGTTTGATACAGTACCGCATGAGGAATTATTGGTTAAATTGGAAAAGATGGAAATCGATCTGAAAATCCAGAGGTGGATAAAGAACTGGTTAAAGGGGAGACTGCAGCGGGTCGTACTGAAAGGTGAACTGTCAGGTTGGAGGGAGGTTACCAGTGGAGTTCCTCAAGGTTCGGTTTTGAGTCCGATTTTATTTAATCTATTTATTACTGACCTTGGAACCAAATGTAGGAGTGGGCTGATAAAGTTTGCGGATGACACAAAGTTGGGAGCTATTGCCAATTCGGAGAAGGATCGGGATATCCTGCAGGGAGATTTGGATGAGCTTGTAAACTGGAGTAATAGTAATAGGATGAAATTTAATAGTGAGAAGTGTAAGGTTATGCATTTAGGGATGACTAACAAGAATTTTAGTTATAAGCTGGGGATGCATCAGTTGGAGGTAATGGAAGAGGAGAAGGACATCGGAGTCCTGGTTGATCGCAGGATGACTATGAGTCGGCAATGTGACGTGGCTGTGAAAAAAGCTAATGCGGTCTTGGGATGCATTAGGCGAGGTATTTCTAGTAGGGATAAGGAGGTCCTGGTTCTGTTATACAAGGCACTGGTGAGACCTCATTTGGAGTACGGTGTGCAGTTCTGGTCTCCCATGTTTAAAAAGGATGAAATCAAACTGGAACGGATACAAAGAAGGGCCACTAGGATGATCCGAGGAATGGAAAATCTGTCGTATGAAAGGAGACTCGAGGAGCTCGGTTTGTTTACCTTAACCAAAAGAAGGCTGAGGGGGGATATGATTGCTCTCTTTAAATATATCAGAGGGATAAATACCAGGGAGGGAGAGGAATCATTTCAGCTCAGTACTAATGCGGACACGAGAACAAATGGATATAAACTGGCCGTTGGGAAGTTTAGGCTTGAAATTAGACAAAGGTTTCTAACCATCGGAGGGGTGAAGTTTTGGAACAGCCTTCCGAGGGAAACAGTGGGGGCGAAAGACCTCTCTGGCTTTAAGATTAAGCTTGACAAGTTTATGGAGGGGATGGTTTGATGGGATAAAGTGATTTTATTCAATAGGTCAATAACGTGCCATCGCTGGTAATTAGTAACAATGGTCAATGATGGGATATTAAAAGTTACTACAGAGAACTTTTTCCAGAGGGTCTGGCTAGAGAATCTTGCCCGCATGCTCGGGGTTCAGCTGATCGCCATATTTGGGGTCGGGAAGGAATTTTCCCCCAGGGTAGACTGGCAGAGGCCCTGGAGGTTTTTTGCCTTCCTCCGCAGCATGGGGCAGGGGTCACTTGCTGGATGATTCTCTGCAGTTTGAAAGAGTAGCAGTGGAGAATAAATATTTACCAAATGTATATTTGAGGAAACCATTTTGGAATATGCCATGCACATATTTGGAATTGTAAGCAACTTTCTGCTGGGAAGGCTCAGGTATGAAGTTACTGTAACAGCAGCAAACAAGTGCTTGTGGCCAGATGAGCATTTGCATTGAACACACAAAATGTATCAACATTATCTTTGTAAACCGGGGCTTTCATTTTTTGGTAAGAGAGTGAATTCTCTATTAGTCCCTCTACCTTACACAACTGCCCTCTTTCACTTCTCTAGTTTCTCTCCTCTCCAGATCTCTTCTCCTCCCCACCTTCAGATGTTCCTCGTCTCACAGTGCAGGCTTTGTAAGATGTAAGCTCTGTGCATGCTGCACTTGGCAGATAATGAATGGCTCATACTCTCTGCCAGAAACTGTGATGGAGATGGCCAGGCCTACTGTTCAGAGCCGGAGTCAGGAGTCTAGGGTGGGATTGGTGCAAGGCTGGAGCAGGACTAGGAGCAAGGCAAGAGCAAGAGCAGGGTTGGAGCAGGCTAAGACTTTGGCAGTCTGTTGTCACAGTCAGGCAGGAGTGAGCAAGCCCTGGAGTGAAATCGAGCAGACTGAGCTTCTGTTCCTCCTGGGAGGCTCATACACCTGGTCTGGGAGTCGCAAGGCCAGTTCCTGGCTTGTGGATTGGCTGGAGCACAGCCCAGGAGTGACTCATCACAAGTCACTCACCCCCTCCAATACTGCTGCCTCTGTTACCAAACCAGTGCTAGAGGAAACCGCTCACAACTGGTCAACCGGGGAAGACCGGCAAGTAGCCTTGCAGCAGGGAGGGGAAAGAACTTATGCTCTGCACAGCTGAACCAAACATAGCCAGAATCTCCCCAGACTGGGAAATCTATAAGGGAGTAGGACTGAGAGTAAAGCTGATTGCCCTCTGAAAAGGTGGTGAGAAGTGGGGCTCAAGGCCACCATCACTCAGCACCTCAAGCTCCCTCCTTGCCTCACATGAGCCATTGCTGCTGAGATGGGAGAAGGAGGCGAGATAAAGTTTCAAGCGACTCTTCTTTTAGACCTCTAGGTAACCAAGAGGATGAAAGGGTTAATGGGAACCAGCCTCTGATCTGTCCAGAAAGCATTCAGTTAGCCCACTCAGTGCTTTCCAAGTGTGCAGGATTCTCCAGGCCAGTAAAATACATGCTTTCTGTGATCTCTCCCTAATTACAGACAAGTAGAACTGCGCACTGTATATACTCGTTCATAAGCCGATTTTTTTTTTAGTAAAAAAGTGAAGCATCAGAGAAGGGGTCAGCTTATGAACGGGTATAGAGAGAGGGAGAGGTGGGACAGAGGGGGCAAGGAGAGGCAGCACAGCCACCAGAGCCAGAAGGGAAGAGGCGGGACCAGAGTCTCTCCTCTTCTGGCCACGCTGCTCTCCCCCAGCCTCCAAAGCAGCTGCAGCCCTGGGGCTGGCAGGCAGCGGCCGCACCGCCTGCCGGAGCAGGCTGCAGCTCCAGCCAGGCCAGAGACATCCTCCCCTGACCCGCCCCAGCTAACGTGGGAAGGGATGGGATGGAGAGAATGTGAGGGTCGTGGACTAGGGGTGTGGTCATGTGGGGGGTGGTCACAGGGGTTACTCCCCTGACCCCCAGCTTCTCCCCCAAAAAATATTTCCCCACCAGTTGCTGCCCCGGCCCATCAGGGTAAGCCGCAGGCGGGCCGGGACATTTTGTTTACTTAGGTTTACCTCTGTGCCTGCGGACGCTCGAGGTAAACAAACCATCTCGGCCTGCCAGCGGCTTATCCTGATGGCCTGGGAGCCAAAGTTTGCCGACCCCTGAATTATAGGGTCATAATTTTTTTTCCATTTTTACTTATCCATCTTGGGGGGGGGGATTGGCTTATAAACGAACCGGCTTATGATCGAGTATATACGGTATGTAATAAACCCCCAAACCATGTGAAAGTCACCTGGCTGTGTGTTTCAATATTAACTCAAAAAACTCGCTCCATGTATATTGAAGACTTAATTGAGATTCGTGACCTCTTAAGAAAATCTGGGCCAATTTACGTTTTTTGAATCAAAGCCATGCAACATTTGCAGATCTGGATTGCCTGACCTGAAACCAGCTGAATATGTGATGATTTTGAATGTGTTTTGAGGCTTTTTTGAAATCCAAGATGTAGAGAAAAAGAAAATATTCTCCCAAATTCTATTGAAGTGAAATTGTTAAGATTTGCACAGCTCTAATTAAAAGCCTCTATTTTCAGGTGGATGCAAATACTCATGGATTTTCCATTCAATCATTTTTGAATTATCAAAATGTGGGGAGAAAGGTTCATGCTCTAAAAAATAGCAAACTTTTTGCTCTTGACTAACACAAAAATGATCTGAATCTAGAATTTCATTCTAGGTATGTACAAGGCCTCAAGGAGGAAAGCTTGCTTTGGTAATGCTGATCTAAACAGACAAGTCTGCAAATGTGGTACAGCACCTCAACTGTCACATCCAGGCCTTAGTCCTGTACAAGATGTTTGCCTAGAATCCTGCGTCTAGGAAATTGTCTTTGTATTCATATTGTTCCTCTGCTCCTAGGTTCCCTCACCCTCCCATAACTGCTCTTGACTAGGGTTACCATATTTTGTGCCTCCAAATGGAGGACACTCCAGGGGACCCCGGCCCCGCCCCCAGCCCCGCCCATGCCCCCGCCCCAACTCCGCCCCCTCCCCAAAGTCTCCGCCCCCTCCCCTGCTTCCCGCGAACATTTAATTCGCGGGAAGCCTGAAGCAGGTAAAGGGGGGGGGGGAGGAGGTGCGGCCTAGGCTGGCCCCCCCGCGGCTCCAGCCTGGGTCGGCTCGGGCCCTGGGGTGCCGGCCGGCCCCGGCCGACCACACCCGGCCCGCCCAGCACTGCCGGCCGGCCCCTGGCGGCCCGGCGCACCCCCCGGCCCCGCGACCCCGGACCGGCTCCCGAACCGGCCCCCCGGCTCGGCGCACCCCCGCGGCTCCGCGGCTCGGCGCACCCCCGCAGCCTGGCGCACCCCCCGGCCCCGCAACCCCGGACCGGCTCCCGAACCGGCCCCCCGGCTCAGCGCACCCCGCGGCTCGGCGCACCCCCGCGGCCCTGGACCGGCCCCCTGGCTCAGCGCACCCCGCGGCTCCCGGCTCGGCGCACCCCCCCGGCCCGGCGCACCCCCCAGCGGCCCGGCCCGGCGCACCCCCCAGCGGCCCGGCTCCGCGGCCCGGCGCGACCCTGGACCGGCTCCGCGGCCCGGCGCACCCCCGCGGCCCGGCCCGGCGCACCCCCCAGCGGCCCGGCTCCGTGGCCCGGCGCGACCCCGGACCAGCTCCGCGGCCCGGCGCACCCCCCGGCGGCCCGGCCCCCGGCACCGCGCCCCCTGCTCCCCGCCCGGCCCCGCGACCCCGGCCCGGCCCCGCACTGGCCCGGCCAAAGAGGCCCCGGCCGAGCCCTCCCTGCCTCCTGATTTTCCCGGACATGCCCGGCTTTTGGGGATTTCCCCCCGGACGGGGATTTGAGCCCCCAAAAGCCGGACATGTCCGGGAAAATCCGGACGTATGGTAACCCTACTCTTGACCCCAAGGCCCAAGGAGATCCCTCTGACAATCTTATTTTAGATAACTTCCAGGGCTTCCATAATGCATGTAGGGAGTGGCAGTTGGTTACTCTCCCCCTTCTGTGGGAGGACAAAAAGGATTTTCTTGAAGTTTCAGGTTCTGTAGAAACTTTACTTTCCAGTGACCTGCAGAAACTTGGTACTATGCGATCCCCTGGGAACGGATCATGGAGAGTCCAGCTTCTGTAACCCATAAAATATGTACAGTACAGGGTTTATTCATCTCTACTCAGGATTTTCTTTCTACCCAAGCAAATATTCTGTCCCAAGCTAAACTCTCTAAATCTGTCCTATCTACCTAAAAGAGTAACATCAGAAGTGGTCCAGGAAGTATCTCTGCTGGGGTACCTGGTCCCTTCAGTTTCAAATGCCCTGAATCATGGAGCGATCCAACTTAGAATACACAGAACCTACATCACTGGCAATTCTAAACCCTAAAACCAAAAGAAAGGACACTACACTTGCTGGGTCTCAGCATCCTGTACATTTCAGATTTTCCAGCCCCAGACCAGGCAAAATGTGAAATGAATCTGATCGATACACTGAATATTCAAATATGTGATTCAATCTACCTCTCTTACTATTATAGAAACAAAATTAGATTTCAAAACAAAAAGCCCTAAAACAGAATGGTTTAGATTTTAAATATGTTAGAGTCGAGAAATGAAAGTTCTGATTTGCAGCCAAAATTCACCTCTATGGCCGTTTTACTGTTCCCAGATAATGCAGCCATGGAGGTTTTTAACTATTTCTTGGGGTTGCTTGCCATTCAGCAGTGGATGTGTAATGCTGATTTTGGTATTACATGGCTGACCAAGCCTGTATAATTCCCTGAGGCAGACTCAATGGCATTCAGGCTTATAGAAATGATGTCATGGGATGCACTGAGTATACCCACTGCATCCACTTCACATCCTAAGGCAAGGAACAAAATCAGTCAGTTAAAGAAATTGTTAAAGGGGTTGTGTGGTCCCTCCAAAAACCATCTCTCTGGCACAGGTCCATGTTAGAGCTCAGTCAGAGAGAGAAGACAGCCTCCCCTCCTGCACACCCACACATGAATACAGAGGCATAGAAGCTGGAAAGGAAGCTTCACAGAGGTGATTGGGGTGTTCTTCACAACAACAGTGGAACATGAAATGCCCACACCCCTCTCCATATGTAACATCAGGGCCAGAAAAGAAATCCTGCGCTCATCATCAGCCTCTTTTTCTCTCTCAGGAAAGAGAAGTTTTGCAGCAGAGCATGATGATATTGCTTAGAGCTGGTCTACACTAAAAACATATCAGCATAGCTACCTCTCTCAGCAATGTGAAAAATCCACACTCCTGAGAAACAGTTATGCTGACCTCATCCCCTAGGTCAAGGGAAGAGCTATGTGGTTACAGCTGAAAAATGCTAACTTTTTAAATAGCAACTACTGTCTCTAAATTAGTTAATAGTAAACACCCGCACACATACACATATATGTCTGTTGAAAAATGGGGATGGGAAAACCTTTTAACTGCTTAGGAAGAAGCAAAATTTACACTTTGAAAAATATTACTCTGTTCACAGAATAATGAGGCCTTATAATAGATATTGGATCTTATTTACTGAAATTTTGCTGTTTGATTCAGATGTTAATTTCATGCCACATTAAATAAACAACAGATAAAATATTTTCTTTAAATGCTTGCATCAGCTTCAAAGTTGCAGTTTGATACATTTTTGAATTAACTTCACAAAGCACTGAATTTAAATTTGCAAGCTGTGATGATTCAGAATTTTAAAAAGTTCCTGTGGTGGGAATGAAAAGAGGATGGTGTAATGTTGATAAAAGACATGGAATAATCCATTCATATTTGCATACTAACAACAAGGCTTTTTGATTGCAGGATAACTGGATTCACTACTTGTTCCATTTAAGTTGAAATATTTTATGCATAAATGGACTTCAGGAATAGTGACCAATACATTCACTCCCATAACTACTTTCCTTTGAAATCTAACAACAGTGTTCACCCTTAAAACTTAATTAAATAATTCTCCTCAGTGTTTACAGTATTCACTATACTTGTAGGGTATACTAGGATACTAAAGGCATTGAGGGCAAGTTATTTAATTAACTAATGCAACTGGTAAGATTTAAGGGTAACCAATGAAAGTGGGTTGTTAGCTTTCTTCTTTTTTGGCTGTGTGCACATGAACTGGCCACTCATTTCCTAGCAACAAAAATTATCTGCCAGATGCCATCAACACACAGCATAATGGAATTCACCACATTGTAGACAAGATCAAATCTTAATAAAATAAGATTGAGGGGTGAGGGGAGATTTAAGCCTAAAAGATTTAAACCTAAATCTAAAAGATGAAGAAAATCTACAACTGAGACATGGTACAGTATGCTCACCCAAGCAGGTGGACCATCTAATAATATTAGAGCAGCCTACAGCAAAATACCATTCTGTAACAGAGCTTGCTACAATGTGACAGTAAGGTAAACTCAGAATGGATTTAAGTACATGAATTCATGTGCAGAGAATAACCCTAACATCTGCCTGTGTTTTTCCAATATTTTGTTGATGTTGTTTTAGTCTGGCCACATTATCCACTTGTCCCCTGAAACTATGTCTTGTAATTTCAATCAACTGCAGTTACACCTGCCGAAAAGAGCAGAGCTCATCAGTAACAGTTGCCTCTGCTGCTGAGCAAAGCCAGCAAGCTGTTCATGAATCCAGCAGATGTTTTTGCATGTTAGACCACATGGATTTTTCAAAACCATTTTTGCTTGTCTTCTAAATGGCAAAAGAAAAGAAAAGAAAAACTCATCTGCACTAGGTATACTGTGCTCACCTGACAAATGACCCAAAGCATGAACTAGAGTCTACATGAGACATGTGACTGAAATACTAGTGTACTGAGTCACCAGGAGAGCTAGTCAAAAATGCAAAAAAAAAAAAAAAAAAAAAAAAAAAAATAGCACATGTGAAAATGTTTTCAAACATTTTTCATTTCCATTTTTCTAAATTTCACTCTGAATTATTTTCAAAAATTGGATATTTTGATTTTGAATCAATCCAAAATCATACAATGGAAATGAAACAAACAAAATACAGACTAACTAGCTATTTTGTAATTTTTTATTGTTTTGTTTAAATTGTTTTTTTTTTTTTAATATATTTTACATTTCCAGTGTAAATAAAAAAAACCACCACATTTTTGAGGGGAAATATTTTTTGAAAATGATTTTGTTTAACAATTTGGGAAATTGTCCAGTTCTGGTTTCCATTTGATTTTATGAATGTTATTTGTACCTGTAGCAGGCAGTGCAGATTAGAACTTTTATTTTGTAGTAGAAAATAAGCTATGAATGAGAAACTGCACCAGGGCCATCAGCCTTCAAATAGCTTTATCTTGTTGAGACAATAAGGGCTGCTCGCTGAGCCATTGACTTTTAAAGACCTTCTGCCAGCAATCCCATTCAATGGCTGGAAAATCCCAGCATAGGAAGAGAAGCAAGAAAAGATGCAGTTTGTATCACAGACAAATCTGAAAGGGAGCAGACCATTGCCAGAAGAAGACAACTCAGCAAGGAGAAGTGGAGGCAGGAGTGTCCTAGTCTACTTGAAAGACACAGACCAACACCCCAAAGACCCTCAGGGATGATGAGGACTCAGAGAAAGGGGGGAATTGCATTCAGGTGTTTTTTTGTTTTTCCATAGATCTGTAATTCTCATGTGCTAACACTTAAGTGTGTGTATGTTTAAGAAGTTCCTCTGCAAAGCTTGTGTGTTCATTAAGTGTTATGTGGTCCCCAAAGAGTTTAAGTATACATTGGTGTGTGCACGTGGATTGAGCTCTGGGGGGAGCTTGTATAAACTATTGGGGAAGCATGGGGAGTTCAGCACTAGTTTGGGGGCCGAGAGCGGTTCCACTGCAGGGTCCCACATCCCAAGGAGGAGTGCCAGCCCGGGAGTCAGCATCCTGGGAGGGTCTGAGAGGACAGAATCAGAGACAGTGTCTGGACTCTGCTCAGCCTCAGAGGGTTACAAGCACATAGGATTTGAAGGTTCGGTCTGGCTATAAATAGGGTTACCATATTTAGTGCCTCCGAAAGGAGGACACTTTAAAGGGGCCCCAGCCCCGCCCCCAGCCCCGCCCCAGCCCCGCCCCAACCCCGTCCCCTCCCCAAAGTCTCCGCCCCCTCCCCTGCTTCCCGCGAACATTTGAGTCGCGGGAAGCCTGAAGCAGGTAAGGGGGGGGGGTGTGTGTGTGGGGGGAGGAGGCGCGGCCCACCCCCGGCACCGCAGGTCCCCAGCCCGTCCCCCGAGCCCCCGGCCCGGCACCGCCGGCCGAGCCCCCGACCCGGCACCCGAGTCCCCGGCCGGGCCCGGCACCGGGCCCCCCCGAGCACCGCCGGCCGAGCCCCCGGCCCAGCACCCGGCCCGGCACCCGGCCACCCCGAGCACCGCCGGCACCCGACCCGGCACCCGAGCCGCCAGCCAAGCCCCCCGGCCCGGCCCCGGGCCCCCCCGAGCACCGCCGGCCGAGCCCCCAGCCTGGCCCGGCACCCGAGCCCCCGGCCCGGCACCCGGCCCCCCCGAGCACCGCCGGCCGAGCCCCCGGCCCAGCACCCGGCCCGGCACCCGAGCCGCCGGCCGAGCCCCCCGGCCCGGCCCCGGGCCCCCCCGAGCACCGCCGGCCGAGCCCGGCACCCGAGCCCCCGGCCCGGCACCCGGCCCCCCCGAGCACCGCCGGCCGAGCCCCCGGCCCAGCACCCGGCCCGGCACCCGGCACCCGAGCCGCCGGCCGAGCCCCCCGGCCCGGCCCCGGGCCCCCCCGAGCCCCGCCGGCCGAGCCCCCGGCCCGGCCCGGCACCCGAGCCCCCGGCCCGGCACCCGGCCCCCCCGAGCACCGCCGGCCGAGCCCCCGGCCCAGCACCCGGCCCGGCACCCGGCACCCGAGCCGCCGGCCGAGCCCCCCGGCCCGGCCCGGCCCCGGGCCCCCCCGAGCACCGCCGGCCGAGCCCCCGGCCCGGCCCGGCACCCGAGCCCCCGGCCCGGCACCCGGCCCCCCCGAGCACCGCCGGCTGAGCCCCCGAGCCCCCGGCCCGGCACCCAAGCCGCCGACCGCATGTCCGATTTTCCCGGACATGTCCGGCTTTTTGGGATTTCCCCCCGGACGGGGATTTGGAGCCCAAAAAGCCGGACATGTCCGGGAAAATCCGGACGTATGGTAACCCTAGCTATAAATAGCCTGGTGACTGTCCGCAAGGGGGACTCAGCCAGGACTGTAACATTCTGTTATTCAAAAACAGCCAGATTTTGATTCTGCTTGAAAAATGTTGACTGGCTCTCATCACAGGGTTAGAAGCATACTTCTATCCTTAAAATAAACAAAAAAAACCACATTCAGTTTGTAAGCACTCAGAAACAAGAAAAGGATCCCTACAAAATTCAGGTAGAAGTAGATGCAAATTGTATGAATATTTCTTTATACTTAACTGAAGACCCAACAAACTACTAGAGATAGGAGCATATTTACAACAGCCTGGCATCCCATATGTGCAATTTATAAGCAATTCAACAACTAAAAAGGAACTCATTTAAATTTTAGTTAAGGAACACATTCTACCCTCATATGTGCTCATGCAGCTCTTTATGGGAGCCATAGTATGTCATTCCACAAACAAAAGCAGATGAGAGAATGACACCACCTCCCCAAATCACAGCAGCCTACAAGAACTGCTACAGAATTATAGGGTGACAGGCATCTGTACTCTACTCTTTGGCAAGGAACAAAACAAGAAAGAAATGTCTGTATAGAAAATGAACCAGGAATGACATTGCCTGATCCATTATATTTGGCTACCCCAGAAGAGGCAAAATTGATATACAACAAAAATGGTGAGATAAAAATGGCAAAGTCATAAAGAAACTGGGTTTCTTTCATAAGTCTAGCCAAGTCACTGGTGAGAGACTATATAATGTCATACATCCATACCTCAATGCAGTTTACAAAGCAGTGTGAATGGTAGGGACTGGAGAATGCCATGGATGTGTTGGGACATCTCTTTGGTCATTGCAGCACCAGCGCCTCAAGCACATAGAAGTAGAAGTGTGACACCTCCTGTACTAATGGTTGGCTTTATTTAGATTCAAACCAAATTTCATCCATTCAGAACGGAGTGCCCTTGACATACATTTAAAAACCCAATGAAGACAAATTCCAGACAAAGCAGTGGCAGCACTTTTTCCCCACACCCAAATCACATCTCCCACTATCAGTCAGCAGATCCAATATTGGTTTAAGATTTCCACCCCACATTTACCTCAAAGAGAAACTGCACCTCCAGCTGCCTCAGCTTTGCTTCAATACCCATTCATAAACCGAGACTATGTAAATATGTGAGTGGCTACACAATCTCAGTATATTTCAGATGGTTACACTGATGAAAGGCAGTTCTGTGCTGGTACAACTGCACATGGGAGACATATTCCCCCAGGGGAACAACGTTGTTGCCAGTAATGGGTCATGGTCATGCCACAGCCTGTCCCTATCAATACAGTCTCTGTAACCAAGATGCAGGCTGTATGGACCAAAAATGTCTTATGCCACAGGAACACAGTAACATTAAACGCATGCTCAGCGTGGCCTACAAGTATTCACATGGTGTTCACATTGGCCAATAGCTTACATGTTGTTTGCCAGGGCAAGGAGGAGGTTAAATGATTACTTGAAAATGTGTGGCTGATCTGGCATGTGTGCCTGAGACTCTCCCTGTATGACGCCAATAATTAAGAACCTACCATGATTGGAAAATTCTACTAATGATCACAGCTATCATTATATCCCATGGACCACTACCACTCATGCTCATGTACCACACACCCTAATTCATATTCTATGACTTTACTGCCTGAAAATGGGATACAGGCAGAATCCCTGCCAAAGATGCTCCATCTGCCTCCCCATTATGTCAGCCATCTGCAGGCATGCTCATGCTTTCAATCATATCTCTAAGGGCAAAGTTTTGGTGGATTGAAAAAATAGAAATGTAGGTCTGGAAAGGACCTCGATAGGTCATCTAGTCCAGTCCCTGTCCGGAGGCAGGATTAAGTATTATCTAGACCATCCCTGACAGGTGTCTAACTTGTTCTAAAAAAACGCCAGTGATGGAGATTTCACAACCTCCATCAGTAAACTCTTCCAGTGTTTAACTACCTTTCCTTTTGGAAGATTTTCCTAATGTCAAACCTAAATCTCCCTTGTTGCAATTTAATCCCATTACTTCTTGTCCTCTTCTCAGTGGTTAAGAACAAATTTATCACCCTCTTCTTTATGACAACCATTAACACACTTGAAGATTTTTATCATGTCCCCCTCAGTCTTCTCTTCTCCAGACTAAAAAAAAAAAAACCCCAGTTTTTTCAATCTTTCCTTGTAGATCATGCTTTCTAGATCTTTAATAATTTTTATTGCTCTTCTCTGGACTTTCTCCAATTCGTTCACATTTTCCCTAAAGCATGGTGCCCAGAACTGGACACAGTACTCCAGTTGAGGCCTCATCAGCATGGAGTAGAGAGAAAGAATTACTGCTCATGTCTTGCTTATAACACTCCAGCTAATACATCCCAGAATGATGTTCACTTATTTTCCAACAGTATTACATTGTGAACTCATTTAGTTTGTGATCCATTATAACCCCAGATTCTTTTCTGCAGTACTGCTTCCTAGGCAGTCATTTCCCATTTTGTATTTGTCAATTGATTACTTCTTCCTAAATGTAGTATTTTACATTTGTCCTTCTTAAATTTCATCCTATTTAATTCAGACCATTTCTCTAATGTGTCAAGATCATTTTGAATTATAATCCTGTCCTCCAAAAAGCTTGCAACCCCTCCCAGCTTGGTATCATCCGCAAACTTTGCAAGTATATTCTCTATGCCATTACCCAAATCATTTATGCAGATGTAAACAGAGTCTGAATGAGCTCTCCCCTAACATCTAGTGATGAGCTGTGGATGAGGACTTCAGGAGCTGATCTCATTTGCATGGGCACACCCACGCTGCCTAGGTGCTCAGCATGATGCGATTGCTTGCCCAAATGATCACTTTTAGATGGTGTTGGACCCCAGTCTCCTTACTATTGGGGCAGAAGTAATAAAGGGTTGTTATCCTTGTTGTGTGAATCAAGGGCAGCAGGACTGTGCTTGGCATACCCTGATTGAGGGTCTCACCCTCAACTAAATGGCACGCCCTAGGCAGGGGACATGGGTTCCAAAGACCAGCCAACCCTGCCCCCACAGCTCCTTGCCCCTACCCTAGCAGGGGTCCCTGCAGCTGCCTATCCACAGCAAGCAGCAGGGGGCTGATGGACCCTTCAGCTGCCATAGGGGGTGGGAGACTCCAGCTACTCAGCTACAGCGGGCAGACTCACTGCAGCTGCCCAGCCACAGCACCCTGCAGTTCCCACCTGCCCCAGGGACAAGGGGATCCCACAGCAGCCCAGCCCTGCAGGCAGGGTGATCCTTTAGCTCCCATAAGCCATAGGGGTGGGGGACTCGGAAGCCCAAGCAGCAGTGGTGCTGAACCTGCCTACCCCTCTTGTCAGGGATATTTTTAGTAAAAGTCAGGGACAGGTCATGGGCTTCCGTCAGTTTTTGTTTATTGCCTGTGACCTGTCAGTGACTTTTACTAAAAATATCCATGATAAAACTTAGCCTTATTATCTTCTAGGTACTTACACTTTGATTGTTTAATTATTTGCTCCATTATCTTTCCAGGTACCAAACTTAAGGTGACTGGTCTCTAATTCCCTGGGTTGTTCCCCCCCTTTTATAGATAGATACTATATTTGCCCTTTTCCAGTTGTCCGGGATCTCTCCTGTCCTCCATGAGTTCTCAAAGATAATTGCTAATGGGTCAGAGATCTCTTCAGCCAGTCCCTTAAGTATTTTAGGATGTATTTTGTCAGGCCCTGCCAACATGAAGACATGTAACTTGTCTAAATAATTCTTAACTTGTCCTCTCTGTATTTTAATTTCAGATTCTATTCCACTGACTATGCTATGTTAATTGTTCAATCACTGCTAACCTTTCTGGTGAAAACTGAAACAAAAATGGCATTTAACACTGTGGACACTGTTGAGTTTTCTGTTATCTTTTCCTCCTCAGTGCCTAATGGACCTAACCTGTCCATGGTCTTCCTCTTGATTATAATATATTTGTAGAATGTTTTCTTGTTACCCTTTATGTCTACCTAGTTTAATCTTGTTTCGTGCCATGGCATTTCTATTTTTTTCCCTCCAGGCTTGTGTTGGTGTTTTTTATATTAATCCTTTGTAATTTGACCTAGTTTCCACTTTTTGTAGGACTCTTTTTTGAGTTTCAGGTTGCTGAAGATCTGGTTAAGCCAGAGAGGTCTCTTACCATACTGTCTATCTTTCCTATGCATTGGGATAGGTTTCTCTTGTGCCCTTAATAATATCTCATTAAAATGGCCAACTCTCCTGAACGGTCTTTTCCCTTAGACTTGTTTCCTACAGGATCTTACCTACTAATTCTCTGAGTGTGCTAAAGGCTGCTTGAAGTTAATTGTCTTTATTCTTCTGTTTTCCCTCCTACCGATCCAATCATGAACTCTCATACTTTCATAAGCACTTTCATGCAAGCTGCCTTTTACCTTAAAATTACCATCCAGTTCCTCCCTATTTGTCAAAAATCAAGTCTAGAACAGCCTTTCCTCTAGTCACTTTCTCCACCTTCTGAAATAAAAAGTTGTCTCAAATACATTCCAAGAACTTGTTGGATAGTCTGTACCTTGCTGTATTATTTTCACAAAAGATATCTGGTTAACTAGACATCTAATCTCCCATAACCCCCAAGTTCTGTGCTTTGGATGATTTTGTTGAAGCTTTTTAAAAAAAACAACAAACTATTAATCTATTCTATTAATCTTACAGAAGGAGGGAGGCAACCTAGTAACAGAGGATGTGGAAAAAGCTTATGTACTCAATGATTTTTTTGCCTCTGTCTTCACGAACAAGGTCAGCTCCCAGACTGCTGCACTGGGCAGCACAGTATGGGGAGAAGGTGACCAGCCCTCTGTGGAGAAAGAAGTGGTTCGGGACTATTTAGAAAAACTGGACGAACACAAGTCCATGGGGCCGGATGCGCTGCATCCGAGGGTGCTAAAGGAGTTGGCGGATGTGATTGCAGAGCTGTTAGCCATTATCTTTGAAAACTCATGGCGATCGGGGGAGGTCCCGGATGACTGAAAAAAACGCTAATGTAGTGCCTATCTTTAAAAAAGGGAAGGAGGAGGATCCGGGGAACTACAGGCCAGTCAGCCTCACCTCAGCCCCTGGAAAAATCATGGAGCAGGTCCTCAAGGAATCAATTCTGAAGCCCCTAGAGGAGAGGAAAGTGTTCAGGAACAGTCAGCATGGATTCACCAAGGGCAAGTTATGCCTGACTAAACTAATTGCCTTCTATGAAGAGATAACTGACGCTGTGGGTGAGGGGAAAGCAGTAGATGTGTTATTCCTTGACTTTAGCAAAGCTTTTGATACGGTCTCCCACAGTATTCTTGCCAGCAAGTTAAAGAAGTATGGGCTGGATGAATGGACTATAAGGTGGATAGAAAGCTGGCTAGATCGTCGGGCTCAATGGGTAGTGATCAATGGCTTCATGTCTAGTTGGCAGCTGGTTTCAAGTGGAGTGCTCCAAGGGTCGGTCCTGGGGCCGGCTTTGTTCAATATCTTCATTAATGATCTGGAGAATGGCATGGACTGTACTCTCAGCAAGTTTCCTGATGACACTAAACTGGGAGGAATGATAGATAGACTGGAGGGTAGGGATAGGATACAGAGGGACCTAGACAAATTAGAGGATTGGGACAAAAGAAACCTGATGAGGTTCAACAAGGACAAGTGCAGAGTCCTGCACTTAGGACGGAAGAATCCCATTCCCAGAGTAGGGACTGGATGGCTAGGAAGCAGTTCTGCAGAAAAGGACCTAGGGATTACAGTGGATGAGAAGCTGGATATGAGTCAACAGTGTGCCCTTGTTGCCAAGAAGGCTAATGGCATCTTGGGCTGTATAAGTAGGGGCACTGACAGCAGATCGAGGGACGTGATCATTCCCCTCTATTCAACATTGGTGAGGCCTCATCTGGAGTACTGTGTCCAGTTTTGGGCCCCACACTACAAGAAGAATGTGGAAATATTGGGAAGAGTCCAGTGGAGGGCAACAAAAATGATTAGGGGGCTGGAGCACATGACTTATGAGGTTAGGCTGAGGGAACTGGGATTGTTTAGTCTGCAGAAGAGAAGAATGAGGGGGATTTGATAGCTGCTTTCAACTACCTGAAAAAGGGGTTCCAAAGAGGATGGATCTAGACTGTTCTCAGTGCTACCTGATGACAGAACAAGGAGTAATGGTCTCAAGTTGCAGTTGGGGAGGTTTAGGTTGGATATTAGGAAAAATGTTTTCACTAGGAGGGTGGTGAAATACTGGAATGTGTTACCTAGGGAGGTGGTGGAATCTCCTTCCTTAGAGGTTTTTTAAGGTCAGGCTTGACAAAGTCCTGGCTGGGATGATTTAGTTGGGAGTTGGTCCTGCTTTGAGCAGGGGGTTGGACTAGATGACCTCCTGAGGTCCCTTCCAACCCTGATATTCTAGGATTCTTCTTGGTAAGGTGGTCTGTATTAGACCTCTACCATGACATCACCCTTGTTTTTTACCCCTTTTATCCTTACCCAGAGACCTTCAACAGGTCTGTCTCCCACTTCTATCTCAACCTCAGTGGAAGTACATATATCTTTGATACACAAGATCTATATACCATCTCCCTTTTTCTTTGCCTGTCCTTCTGAATAAGCCATACTCTTCTATGCCAATATTCCAATATGTGAATTATCCCAAGTCTCTGTGATGTCAGTTATGTCATAATTGTGATTATTAGCATGTCTAGTTCTTCCTGTTTATTCCCCATACTTCTTGCATTAATATACAGACATCTAAGATGTTAAAGAGATTTCTCCTCTTTATTCTCTTGTGTCTCCTCTCTCCCTGCTATGATTGCCCAGGTTTTGCCCAGATTCTGACCCTTTACCCAAGTATCCATGTTTTGGACTTACTTGTGGGCTTTTGTCTCCTGCCCCCTGTAGAACCTAGTTTAAACCCTGCCTCACTATGTTACCAGTTTATATCCAAGATACTATTCCCCTTCCTTGATAGGGGGAATCCTACCTCTTCTCAGCAATCCTTCTCAGAACAGTATTCCATGGTTTAGGAAGCCAAAGCCTTCTCAGGCCCCTACCATTGACCAGAAGGATCAAAGGGAACACCACCTGCACCCCCAGCTCCTTCTCTCTCACTCCTAGAGCCCTGTAGTCACTTCTGATATATTCAGGGTCATACATTGCAGTATCATTAGCGCCCACATGGATGAGCACCATGGGGTGGTAATCAGAGGGCTGGATGACCCTCGCTGCTCCTTCCATAACGTCTTGGAAGGACACCTCCCAGGATGCTATATCAGGCTGGCAAATGGATGCTTCCTTAGAAGGGAGTCACCGACCACCACCACCCTTCATATCCTCTTCGGAGTGGTGGCCATGATCCTCCCACCCTCGTGGGCACATGGCTTCTTCTCCTCCTCCTTTGGGGGAGATTCCTCATCACTTGTTGCCAGGACAGCACACTGTGGTGTTTGGGGGTTTTTTTGTCTCTGTGGATGGTGGGTTGGGAACAGGGTTGGAGCAATGCCTGCTGCCTGAAGTAACCAGCAGCCAGATTTCTCCCTGCAAAGGAGCCATTTCCTCCTTCCCTGGTGGTAGTACTGCAGTCCTCTCCAGTTGGAATGCCTCCTCAACCATGGTGGTCTCCATATGCATATTTTCAATGAATTCCTCATGGGCACAGATGCTCCACTGCCTACTCACCTCCTCCTGTAGCTCTCGCTGCCCTGCTTCCTGCGATGTTCGACCAGTAGTCACCTCTTACACTGGATGGTCTCCCCATCCCAGCTTTCTATGATAGGGAAATGCAGGCCACAGGATCTCCAAATCCATACCAGAACCTGGGTAGAGGCATCCATGGTCAGGTTCTCTGTCTGGACACAGGTGCAGGTGGAGGAGCCTGGAGCTGTGTTGGCATGGATGATGCAGCCTTTTTGAACCAGATTAAAATCAGCATTTCTCCCTCCTACAAACTCCCCTGTTTGCTGCCCCCGTTCCCTAACTCCCCTTGGTCACTTAGCATCTGACTGTTAAGCCCTTCTCTCTTAGGTCAGCCTTGCCCTTCATTAACACACAGGGGAAGGGTGATCACAAGAATGATCAAGGATCAAAGGACAAGAGGCCAGAGCCTTGCTAGTGCACACTCAGCTAGCAGCTGAGCAGAACATAAATTTACACTACAAGCCAACTCCTTGCTTGCATTTCAGCTCAGGTGACACAGTAATGTAATAAGTTATGTGTATCATTGCTGCTCTGTTGCATTTTTATCATGTGTACACTGGTCATCCCTGATGTGTCATGTGACAACATGTATATAGACCAGGGGTGGGCAAACTTTTTGGCCCGAGGGCCACATTGGGGTGCAAAACTGTATGGAGGGCTGGGTAGGGAAGGTTGTGCCCCCTCAAAGAGCCTGGCTCCTGCTGCCATCTGCCCCCTCCCACTTCCCGTCCCCCGACTGCCCCCTCCCAGGACCCCTGCCCCCCAACTGCTCCCCCTGGGATCCCACCCCCATCCAATCCCCCCTGCTCCATCCCCGCACTGCCCCACCCACCCCTAGCCACACCCCCACCCCCGACAGGCCCCCCGGGACCCCCATGCCCTATTTGACCCCCCCCTTTCCCCGTCTCCTGACCCCCCCCCCAGAACCTCTGCCCCATCCAAGTGCACCCTGTCTCCAGACTGCCCCCCAGGACTCCCTACTGCTTATCCACCCCCCCCCCCGCCGCCACCCCCTTACCATATCGCTCAGAGCAGTGGGAGGTCACAGCCCTGCTGCCCAGACAACCAGCCGCACTGCCCGCGCGGCAGCATGGCTCTGGGGGAGGGGAGACAGCAGGGGAGGAGCCGGGGGGCTAGCCTCCCCGGCCAGGAGCTCAAGGGCCAGGCAGGATGGTCTCACAGGCCGGATGTGGCCTGCGAGCCGTAGTTTGCCCACTTCTAATATAGGCAATAGTGGGAATGAAGTAGTTAACATTTATTTTTATTTTTCATAGATAAAGAATATTGCACAACAACAAAAACATACTATGTCCTAAGACTGAATCTCTTGGGCCTATTTCTTAAAATGATCATCACCAGTGGCTTTGCCCTGGAGATGGAGTAAAAAGTGTCATGCCTGAAAAGGCAAGTTCTCACCAATGAAGGGAGGAATTTACCACTGAAAAATAACTGGTCTCTAAGGGTATGCAGCAAAGGCAGGGATGGGGGGAGGAATAGCTCAGTGGTTTGAGCATTAGCTTGCTAAACCCAGGGTTGTGAATTCAATCCTTGAAGGGGCCACTTAGGGATCTTAAGCAAAATCAGT
Organism: Malaclemys terrapin pileata; assembly: GCF_027887155.1. Lineage (NCBI taxonomy): Eukaryota > Metazoa > Chordata > Testudines > Emydidae > Malaclemys > Malaclemys terrapin. The sequence continues at coordinate 156,813,086 of NC_071506.1, read as the reverse complement.
ACTTGGTCCTGCTAGGGAAAGCAGGGGGCTGGACTCAATGACCTTTCAGGATCCCTTCCAGCTCTATGAGATAGGTATATCTCCATATATTTGAAGATGCAGACCTTCTGTTAGCTAGACAGCACAGAACTTAATTCCACCTAAGTCAGGAGTGGCTATATTGTGGTTTGCATAGCTCTGAAATTTGACTTGTGCCTATCCAATTCCTATTATTGACAGAGGATGACAAAAGCTAATCAAGAGCAGATTTTTACTTCTAGTAAACTCAGAAATTTTCTATTTTTCTCTCAATGAAAATAAAAGTACAAGCAAGCCAATACAGTTACTGGCCCTTACTTATTTCTATAAACTTATTTTGTGTGTTTAATTAGCCTAAAGAATGCCTGTTACCAGAGCAGCTAGACACTTACAAAGTTTTAAAAAAATAAATAAAACTGCTCACCAAGGGTAACACTAAATAATTACTGCTCCTGCCACCACAAGAAATATCAGCAGTCATAGCATCAAGGATTAAAAAAAAAAAGAAGAAACTACCAAAAGCTAAACCAAACACACACACTTTGCAACATGCCTGAAACGTGTGAAAAGTAGATGCTGGAGTACCACCAAGAGGAGCTGTTTCCTCTTCTAGAGAATCCCTTTGCAGAGAAAGGTCTGTTAATGGGCCTGGTGTAACAAAATGACTAAGCAAGTGACTTCCAGCCAATTTTAATTGTTGTGACTTGACAGGGTGAGTAGTGACCTCACAGCTAAGTGCATTCCATTCAAGGGTTTAAAAATCATTGCCCACATCTGGAATTTGCATAAAAAAGTTAACAGGAAGTGCATCCAGAAACTTCAGCACAGCTGATATCAAAGTAGTCTCTCTCTCTCAAAAGATGCTGGAGCTTCTGAGCTATATTCTAAAGTAGTCTTAAATACAGTGCACTTCTGCTGTGCATTAACATAGCCCAGTGCAGATAAATGGATACATTCTATCTTTCACCTAATCTACAAGGTAGAACCCATTCTACTTATGTGGAACCCAAATAAAGTATGTACTAAACACAGTTAAATGTGCAAATCCTCTTGGAGATTTCCACTGGGTTTCAATACAAAATATGTGAAGATTTTGCAGCACTTACATCCTTCTTCTTTCAGAGTCTCAGACTCTTCAGACAGTTTCAGCCTAAACTCACTTTCCTTCCGCTACCCAGTAAAATTAGAAAGCCCCTTCTGAAATAGAAGGACCCACTTCTGATCAGTTAGTTGTCTAACTGGAAAATGGATCTACAGCATTTTCCCCAAGAACCTGCATCTTATTTACCTCAGAGAACTTGTGAGGTCATCTTTTTTAGCTCTAGCTAGAAGTCCATGGGTCAAATTCATACACCATTGACTTACATGGATTTAAATCAGAGATTAATTTGATCCTTGTGACATCCCCCAAGGTACAATCTGAACAGTTGAACTGCTGTATCCCTTTACCTCTCCACCACAGGGTGACTTTTACACTGCACTGCTAGTGACAAGCAGCCTCTCCAGATCTGCTCACACACCGCCATTAGCATGTAAAGTCTCTCCTAGCAAAGTTACAAGAATGTTCTCCCAGCCACTTGTGAACTATATACAGGGTAACATCTGTAAATCCCCTAGTCCTAGCCTTGCACCCCAGAAATGTGTGTCTTACACTGCTGAGGACCTGGACAAACCGTGTAAGCTCATTAGAAGTCTGTCATTCCACCAAAGGGCATGATTATGCACCAGCTCTTGTTAACCCGAGTAGAGATTCCCCAAACACTACAACCAAAAACACATATATTAACTAGAGAAAGATAGATTTTAAGTTATTATGAAGTGATAAAGGCATAAAAGTCAGAATTGGTTACCAAACAAATAAAAGATGAAAACTGCAATCTAATTCCTAAGCTTTACCAAGCTAAATAAGACTTGAAAGCAAAAAGGTGCCTCTCATCCCAAAACTTTCAGCAGTCCATGCTAACTGGAAAGCCTTGCAGTTAAGACCACTCCCCCATGTTCAATTATGGTTTTGTCTTTCAAACAATCTTGCTGCCGTGAGTAGAGATGGGGTAGGAAATCTTTCTTGAGGCATCCTCCCCCCTTTAATAGTCTAACTCTTTGTTCTGGAAAAGACTTTGCTGGGTCATAGGGGTCAGGCAGTTCCATGGTGTACGTGATCTGCCATCCATCTTTCAGGTGAATTGCGACTTTCTTGTTTACAGCTCCCCTGGTGGTGAATCCCCAATTTAGCAGTTAACAGTTTCTCAACACCTGTGCTCAGTCCTTTTCTCTGTTTTTGAGGAGCTAATGTGTTGGCATTCCCCAGAACCGTAACATTTTAGTAACATTATACAGTAAAATCTCATTGTTTCACATGTAGTGTTGTTACACACATCATAACAGTACACTTATGTTCAGCAGGTTATGATACCTCACGAGGCATACTGTGTACAAAGTATATCATAGCCATATAAAAGTGATGAACATGGGGGTACAAGATGTTATAGACCTATAACTGATATCACTCAAATTTACTGTAATTTCTTGGATTGACATTTACTTGTTTTTACTGTCAATATATACCAGTCAGAAGAAATTTATGTTGTGCTGCACAGATTATTTTATTATAGTTTGTCATGTAACCTTTTTTAGCAATTTCAGAGATACAGGAAAAAACACTTGCTTGTTAGGAATGCTGTTCTGTACAGTGACATTATTCAAAGACACGCAAGTTGTGTAATGAAGGTCAAGGTGAATGTTAGATAAGCATAACATTTTTATAAGCATTCAAGTTAACATTACTATCTAAGTTCAGAGTTAATTTCAACATAATTGTTTCCAGTATGTGTTCATGAATGTTTGTGAGCATGTACATGACCGCAAATGAGTGGGAAATTCATATCTGACAAGACGCCAAATTTAAGATATTATATTAAAATAGCACACCAATAATTTATGGTGAAATATCTATATCTTGTCATATAACACATAGAACATGTACAGCTGTTCCAACGTTGAAGACACAAAGCTAAAAAATAAAAAGAATTACTGCAACCATGCAACAAAAAAATAGCTTCTGAAAAATTCATGTTTTTTCAGTATATCAATAAAACATATCACAGAATAATAGGGTTAGAAGGGACTACAAGTGTCATCTATCTATAGATATATATAGATTCTCTCTATATACATACATATATACACACACATATATACAGAGAGAGAGAGAGACCTATCTCATAGAGCTGTAAGGGACCCTGAAAGGTCATTGAGTCCAGCCCCCTGCCTTCACTAGCAGGATCAAGTACTGATTTTGCCCTAGATCCCTAAGTGGCCCCCTCAAGAATTGAATTCACAACCCATGACTTGCATGCAATGCCTCTGTTAATGCAACCTAAAATTGCATTTGCTTTCTTTGCAACAGCATTGCATTGCTGACTCATGTTGAGGCTGTGATCCACCACAACTCCCAGATCCTTCTCAGCAGTGCTGTTGCCAAGCCAGTCACCTCCCATTCTGTATTTGTGCATTTGGTTTTTCTTCCCTAAGTGTATCATCCTACATTTGTCTTTGTTGAATTTCATTTTGTTATCTATAGCCCAGTTCTCCAATTTATCGAGATACCTCTGAATTTTACCTCTATTCTCCAAAGTGTTGGCAACCTCCCAGCTTTCTGTCATCTGCATTTTTGATCAGTATGCGCCCTATTCCTACATCAAGGTAATTAATTATGATGTTAAACAAAGCCAGAACCAGAACAAATCTCTGTGGAACCCCACTCAAGACTCCCACTAAACTGACATCATTCCATTAATACAGTAAAAGCCCCCACAACTCCTTTTTGGGTCAGGACCTCTACAATTACAACACTGTGAAATTTCAGATTCAAATGGCTGAAATCATAAAATATACAATTTTTAAAATCCAATGTATGTGAAACTAACCAAAATGAACCGTGAATTTGGTAGGGCCCTACTAACTGGTCTTTCCATGGGAACTTGCCAACTATTTTGCTGAATCAGTTGAAATCTGATTTTATGAAGTCCAGTGTCCTTGTTTTGCTGTTCTCATGTTCTGTTTCCCATAGGATCTTGAATTCTATCATATAGATATATGTGGAAATGGGAAATTGGAGAGATGTTCTGATTTGCCTCTAAAAGTAGATATGAGGAAGTATCAAACACTAAACTCCTATGAGGAAAAGTGAAGGGGAAATCTGTATTCCATTATCTTGTTGGTGTAGATAATTCCCAAACTCTGCAACTAAAATTTCATTTCATTTAATATTTCAGTGGTGAATACACAGCATCTCTCACAGTAGCTCTATTAATTCTGATTAACATTAGCAGTGTTGCTGCACCAGAGCATAACGGCTTAAAATGAATTGAAGCAGAAGAAATTCATGAAGAAGGAAAGTATGATTAATGTAGAGGTTACTCAATAAATAATCATGCGCGGTATTAGTCTCGTTATATGAACAATTATATTCAAATGAAACCACTATATTTTTTAAAATGGCATTCATATGTTTATTCAGTGAATAATGTAGAGAACAACCTATTCATCTAGTGCTAGAACAATCAGATCATTGTAGAAACAATTACTTTTGTGCATCTCCGTGTGTGTTAAAATAAATGTTGGGGGACAACTTATCAATTCCAACATCTAATGCTCTACAATATATTTTAGCACATCTTTCCAATGTGATGTCAAATATCATGACTGTTTAAGAAGAAACAAATTTGACCAGGTTGCTATAGAATCAGTTAAATGTTTTAGTATTTATTTATGAAAGCCCAAGGGCTTGACTAGTTTATCTGAAAAAAAAAAAAAAAACAAACATGTTTTTTCTTTTAATCAGATTAGCCTGACTTGAATGATTTTGAGTGCAATATATGTAGCTATAACTAGTAGTGTTTCACTTCCTCTGTAGGACATGGCAGTACTTGGTTTACTTTTTACAAAATTTGCAATGATTTAAAACAGTTGAATGATTTTGTTTTGGATGGAAACAGTCTCCTTTCAGAGCAGCAACAAAAAGTATCCCTGTTTCAGCAGATGCCTAATAAAGCCTGTGAATTCTTGAAACTCAAATAGACTCTTTCTGCAGTTGTGGATGTATGGATGAACCAGAATATAAATCAAGATGAAATTATTCATCAGATTCTCAAATGGCATGAATCAGCACAGCTCCACTGAGCTCAGTAGAACTACACCAATTTTCACCATTTGAGGATCTGTCCCTAGATTTTATTGCATCTCCTACACTGAATTGGAAAACAAAGAACAACAACAACATCAGAACCAACTCACCCAGGAGAGCCTTTTTGGCTGAGCAGCTACAAATTCTCTCTAGTGGCCATGGAATTCCATAGTAGTTCTATCAGTCTTGCCCTCCCCAGCTGATGGCCTGGGGACTGAGCTCATGGGAGCAATGCTGGTGGACTTGGAAGGCAAGTTCTTCTCTATAAGGCTGAATGTCAGTCAGATGGGAAATTATTTTAAAAGGATCATGGCCCAAAGTCACTAAGCTCTCCTCAGCTGATGGTTTTGAATGTCAGAGAGAGAGATAAAAGAGACAGTGCCAACGAAAGATTGACATTTGGATGGTTAGACAGTGCTCACTTGGGGAAAAGAGAAAACTCCACAGCTACAGCCAAGCCACATAGAGGACAATTTTCTCCCAATGAGAACACTAACTATCATAGAGAAGCAAGGTTATGTAAACATACACTTTAGTCAGGTAACTTTGGTTGTTCAGTTCTGTAGCTTGCCCATTCAAAGGGGAGGCCCAAAGCCAGTCCATGCGCACCGGCGGGGAGGCAAAAAAAATTAACTCCCCCACCTCACTAGCTGCAGAATCAGGAGTTATTTAGCAAAGTAGTCATGAAGGAAGGGAAATAATTCACCAAAGATCTTGAGAGATCTCTCCATCTAAGAGAATTTAACTATCTCCTGTAGAGCTAGAGTTTTAGAGACTTTGTTTGTTTTTAAATCATGTATAGTGGGCAGACTTTCCTATTATCTGTTTGCCATAGGGCCAATATATGATGTCTTCAGCAGCTTGTATAACCTGGAAGATGAAAGTCATGGAGGGTTCATGCTGGATTGAGGCTATTACTACGGCGATGCATAAAAAAATAATGAGAAAAAGAGCAGTATGTAATGTAATCGCTTCATTTTTAGGTCGTTATACAGTTTTGCAGATATTACTAAAAAACAGAGTTGTTCTGATATCCATTACCCATGTGTAAAATTTTCAAACAAGCACCTTTGTGCTTTCTTCCATGCTGCACTCATGCTTGGGAGATACGCCCCATAAACATTCACAAAGCTACCTCATTATCCACCTTCAAATCCTTCCTCAAAACTCTTTTGCCATGACATCTACAAAAAAACTGACAACAGGTATCCTTTTGTCCAGAGCATATTCCCTACCATGTTGACCAGTACTGTCTTGTTTCTTTGTACACCACCATCTGTCTATATCCATACATTGCCTCTTGTCTTTATACTTAGATTGTGAGCTTCTTGGGGCAGGAGCTGTCTTTTTGTTCTGTTTCTGTACAGAGCCTGGCACAATGGGGTCCTGGTTCATGGCTAGGGCTCCTAAGCATGATGGTAATACAAATAAATTGTCAACAATGATGGGTCAACCTCAACATAATCAGACTTCACTTACTGAGTTGTCTGAATGACTTCCCTCTCATCTTTGCTTTGGGTATGATTCGTCCTTATGAAAGAGGTGGCAACACTCACAGGGGATGCCTTTCCTGCCACTAGCTCAAGACAAAATTATTTGGGTGAGGCTTTGGGCCTTTCTCCCTGTCAGTAGCAGCAGGCTATGTGAGCCTCTTCATAGTCAGAAAAGAGCAGCCCATAACCCCCAGGCTAAAACCTCTCTCTCTTCTCAGCAGAATTAGTTATAAACTTCAGCAACCCCTCCCCCCACCCCTTTGCACTTTCATATACTCTAGCACACAACAAAAGCTGGGGAGTATCACTTTATAGGAGGTACAAGGAGACCAGAAGCCTGAAGCTTCACAAGAACTAGGTCAGTGGGGTAGATCAATATGAGAAGACACTGGCAGGAGCTGTGAGGACAAGGAAGGGCTACTTTAACTGAATAGCCTGCTTGTATGGAGGGTGCAAGGAGTAGTTAAACAATTTGAGGGATCAGGATGTGTGGATTATACCCTTGTTCTGTATTTACTCACTTTGTGATCTAGAGTAACAACCTTGCTGTACCTCAACATCCTCATTTGCAAATGGACATAATACTACAGACCTGCTTGGTTAAAGTATAGCTACTCTGCATGCTAGATTGTGTTGTGTACCACTTGCTCATCTCAGCTATTGCTGCTGCCTGTTGAACAAGATATGGGTGTGCATTGGAACAGAAACAGCAGTGTGCAAATACCAAAGCAGACATATTCCATGTCCTAGACAGCAACCTCATACCCCAGAAATTCTGCATCTAGCATTTACTCCAACTCCAGATTGCAACTGCCCTTTTGCAGTACTTGTGTGGTCTGACAAGGAGGGTTGTAATCAATATGCATTTATTGATTCCACAAACACAACATTTCCCACAGAACCCACTGCTTGCTCCAGAATTTTACATCAGAATCTAAGCTTTCATTTAAACAAATGCTTCTGTCCCTCATAACTCCAAAGAAAACCTTCCAAATGCAAGCCAAGTGAACAGGAATGCAGTGATATCTGCCAGAGTCAGAGATAACAAGAAACAATAGCCCAAACTACCTGATGCCTCTGAAAGGGCTGTTAACATTTAAATTGTTATTTGATTACATGGTAATCTATTTCTCTGCTGATCAGTTTAGCAGACACATCCAATTAATATGCTTATCCCCCAATTTCAAAAGATTTTACATATCTTCCCAGCTGCCAAAGGCCCCAGTTCTCAAAATCTTCATGCCTCCTTCAATAAATTCTACAATTTTCAACACAAAACGTTGTGGCACACTTAAAATAGAATTAAACAACAGGGCTAATGTACTAATGTATAATTCATTTTCTTATCTGAGTCAATAAAGGCTTCAAATTTTTACTATGCCACCAAAATTTCAATGTACTGCAGAATTATCCCACCAAGTGGGTGTGATGCCAGTTATGTCATAATTGTGATTATTCATTAGTATATGTAGTTGTTCCCCATACTTCTTGCATTAGCATGCCGACATCCAAGATGGGGATATAGAGGAGAAATCTATTTAACTTGTCTCTCCTTTGTCCCTGCCATGATTGCCATAGCTCCAGTGACTCCAACAGGGCTATGATGATTTACACTAGTTGAGGATCTGGCCCTAAGACTTGACAGTGAGGTACATACATTACAAAATTTTGAACCATGTCAGAATAGTCTCACAGAACTAACTATACTCCCAAAGTCCTGCTTCTTCAGGCTCAAAATAAAGTCTACAATGGATTCTCCTCTTTAACTCTTCACGATCAGGTATCCAGCACAAGGAAGGAAATGGCCATAAGACATCACAGAACCTTCCCAACATGCCCATGCTCCTCAAATATTTAAAATGCAACATTGCACAAGCTCACTCACTCATCTCATGTGGTGTTCCATCTCTGCAAAAGCAAACAACTATGCACTTTACCTACCAGCCCCAAATCTGGTAATGACTATTACTTCAAAATGTGCCACGCACTGGAGTGGAGTAAGTTTCCTCATAGCTGAATGGTCATCCATGATCTCTCCTATATCCAGATACACACTTGCATATCTAGATGTTTTAAAATCCAGCATGGAAGTCAGGGCTTACTACTGTTGAGAGAGGTTCTGAACAGTAGTAAGTCCAAAATATTTTTCAATATGTAGGGTTATTATTGATTACTTTATATATTGTGCTGAGGACTGTACAAACACCTGATAAATTCCCTGCCCTGCATAATTTACAATCTAATAAAGATCTTACAGTCTAAGGTTAGGTCTACACTTTTGGCAGCATGCAAAGTACAGGCATTAGACATGTAGCTACCTGCCCCAGTGAAAGTGAAAGGCAGGCAGTATCCACGCTTGTCACTGTGGTGTGTAGCTACATGCTGCAGTGAAAGGCGAGTCCAGCAGCAGAAAAAGGCCACAGCAGCTCCCCTTTGCCACAGCTTCACTGAGCGAAGAAAGGCTCTGGCAGCGGCAAGGCAGTGGGGAAAGGCTCTGGCATAGAGAAGGCCGCAGGAAACTACACTACTCAAAATAGTGGTGTAGACGTGGAAGGCACTGCTCAGGCATGCAGAGAGCAGCATAAGGTTTATACCCTGGGTGTCCAAGTGTGTAGGGCACTCTACTGTACTCTAGTCACCTAAGCATTGTCTCGCCATCTACATTGCTATTTACACCTGTGCTAGGTGGGCATGCAGTCTTTGTATTCTGTACACCATTGTAAGTGTAGATGTAGCCGGGCCAATTTTGAATGTGGTTCAGTCACATTGCATCTCACAATCAGGTACTCAAAGAGTCTGCAAATAGAGGGAATGGGTTTCTCAGAAAAATAAGAGCAGAATACAAATAAATCCTGTAATTTCTATTTATGATTATTTAATTGAAAGAAAGCTTAAGTTACTGTATCCCTACTGCAATATTAACATAAACATGAACAACTGAGGCACATAGGGCAAACTCCCAGTCCCACTGAAGTCAATGTGTGTATGTCTACACTGCAATGATAAACCAGTTGCACCATGTCTAAGAGCCTGGGTCAGCTGACTTGGGCTGTAGGGCTAAAAATAGCAGTGCAGATATTCAGGCTGAGACTGGAGCCCAGGCTCTGAGACCCTTCCCCCTTTAGGGGTCTCTGAGCCCAGGCTCCAAGCTAAGCTTGAATGTCTACACTGCAATTTTACAGCCCCACAGAATGAGTCCTGTGAGCCCCAATCAGCTGACCTAAGCCAGCCATGACCATGCCACAGGTATTTTATTATTGGTGTGACAAAGTTCCTCAGGTCCTGCACTTATTGGCAGATTTTCTTGCCTCAGAGATTCACCATGTGGGTTGGGGAATAGCCCAGAGACCCTCCCCTCTGGAAGAACCCACAGTCCAGGTCAATTGGGAGGTTTGGGGGGAACCTGGGCCCGCCCTCTACTCTAGGGTTACCATATTTCAGCGAGCAAAAAAGAGGACGGGAGAAGCCCCGCCCTAGCCCCGCCCCTGCCCCTCCCACTTCCCGCCCCCCCTGACCTCCCAACCCTCCCCCCGTTCCTTGTCCCCTGACTACCCCCTCCTGGGACCCCTGCCCCTAACTGCCCCCCAGGACTATCTAAGCCTCCCTGCCTCTTGTCCCCTGACTGCCCCAACCTTTATCCACACCCCCACCCCCAGACAGACCCCTGGGACTCCCACGCCCCATCCAACCACTCCCCACCCCCTGACAGCCCCCCCCAGAACTCCCAACCCATCTAAACCCCTCTGCTCCCTGTCCCGACTGCTCCGATCCCTCTCCCCACTCCTGCCCCCTGACAGTTCCCCCCCAGAACTCCCAACCCATCTAAACCCCTCTGCTCCCTGTCCCCTGACTGCTCCGATCCCTCTCCGCACTCCTGCCCCCTGACAGCCCCCCCCAGAACTCCCAACCCATCTAAACCCCTCTGCTCCCTGTCCCCTGACTGCTCCGATCCCTCTCCCCACTCCTGCCCCCTGACAGCTCCCCCCCAGAACTCCCAGCCCCCTACCCCCCCGCTCCTTGTCCCCTGACTGCCCCCTCCTGGGACCCCTGCTCCTAACTTCCCTCCAGAACCCCACCCCCTACCTAAGACTCCCTGTTCCTTGTCCCCTAACTGCCCCCTCCTAAGACCCCCCCCCAACTGCCCACCAGGACCCTACCCCCTACCTGTACCCTGACTGCCCAAAACTTTCTCCACTCCCCCCAAAAAGCCCCCCCCCCCGTTTCTTGACTGCCCCCTCCAGAACCTCCCTGCCCCTTCTCCTGCCCCCCTTACCCTGCTGCTCAGAACAGGGTGTTGGGCTCTGTGCGAGCCGGACACGTGGCTAAGCTCCCCAGCACAACAAAACCCGGTCCCTGGCCCGGACCGGGTTGCAGGGGAGAGCTGCCCTTGTATCAGCACAAAGTGCTCTCGCTCCCGTTTTGCTACGCTGCATGGCAGTAACCGCTCCCAGTTGCAAAAGGGGAGGGCTGCACTTTGTGCTGAGACACTTGCTCAGAATGCAGGGCGGAGCTCCTCTCCAGCTGCTCCGGAGTCCAGCCCGGGACTTTCCTGCAGCCCTCCCAGCCGCTCCGGGGGAGGGGGGAAATCCCGGACATTGTGAGTGCTTTACAAATTCCCCCCGGACGCTATTTTTAGCACAAAAAGGAGGACATGTCCGGGTAAATCCGGACGAATGGTAACCCTACTCTACTCCCGGTTCCAGCCCAGGGCCCTGTGGACTGCAGCTGTCTATAGTGCCTCCTATAACAGCTACATGACAACTACAACTCCCTGAGCTACTTCCCCATGGCCTCCTCCAAACACCTTCCTTATTCTCACCACAGGACCTTCCTCCTGGTGTCTGATAACACTTGTGCTCCTCAGTCCTCCAGCAGCACACTCTCAGCTCCTTGCGCCTCCTAGCTCCTCACACTCGCACCACAAACTGAACCGAGCTCCTTTTTTTAAAACCCAGGTGTCCTGATTAGCCTGCCTTAATTGATTCTAGCAGCTTCTTCTTAATTGGCTCCCGGTGTCCTAATTAGCCTGCCTGCCTTAACTGGTTCTAGCAGGTTCCTGATTACTCTAGTGCAGCCCCTGCTCTGGTCACTCAGGGAACAGAAAACTACTCATCCAGTGACCAGTATATTTGCCCTCTACCAGACTCCTGTACCCCACTGGTCTGGGTCTGTCACACAGTGTAGACATATACCCTGTGAGTTTTGCTATCAACTTCAAAGGGACCAAGATTTGTCCCATAATACAGTACCTGTGTACACATATACAGATCTGAATTCATACCTGGTGCAACTCCCTGGAAATCAGTGAAGTAACACGAGGAATAAATTTGGTCCATTATCTGTGTGTAGCGGTTTGAATAAATACTGATATGCATTCAAGAACCATGAAGCACCTCTACTCATCAATGCATTTAAAACATATCAACAACTTTCAGCCTCTTGAAGTATTTATTTTCCAGTTTCATTAGGATTGCACACAGTCTCTGGCACAGGACCACATGAGTGACCTTACTTCGTTGAACAATTTTTTTATCTCGTGAGTCACAAAATCAGAAATGTAAAACAAGTTTAACTATTGAAATCACTTCAAGTTTTGTTTTGTCATAGTGTATTTCACAAGTCTTCTCAAAAACTGCCTATTGTTCTTCAGAAAACTAACAATTTTTTTTTTAATTACCATTTGTGACTTTCATTTCAGAAATCACCATTAATAAATTATGCTTCATTTATGAATTTAATGAAATAATCCTTTGTGACAGGCATATTACAAATATTACAAATTTACATTCTACAACATATAATCTAAAGTATACACTCAGCAAATGACTGATAACTGATGTATATCATATAAGGAGTTAACTATTCTCATTAAAATTAGGCTAATGTCTTCTTTGTGGGTACAATAAAACTGATTAGTATATCTAAAAGAATATTTTAGCAAGGTTTGGATTGACTGGGGTAATGCTTTTTAAAACACAGGACCCAATAAAGCATTTAATTATGACAGTTAAGCTCTTCTCAGATAAAAAGATTTTCCAATCATAATACGATTAATACAACTTTATGTACTTTTAAGAGCTAGAAAATCTGAATTAAGATATCTTTCATACCACATACTCTGGAATACATTTTTTAAAACACTTAGCATAGGCTTAAAGCAACTAAACTATACTGATCTAGGGAATATTTTGTCTTTGAGTTTAGCCAACAAATAACCATACATTTAACAGTTATTTCTATATCAAAAGATGATGCCCTTAAAGATGATATGTTTTATTTGCTTTAGACATTGTTGTAGAGTATACACTTATTAATGTAATCTGACAAAGACATTCCACTTGCAAATACTATTAATTCTGTGGTAATTCAATCCTGCACTGTATTCAGTCAGAAGTAATTTGACAGCAATTCATTGCAAGACGCATCAAATTGTACCTTATCTTTTTGTTACATAAATCCCCCTAACTGTAGACAGTTTATCACATTTATTCTAATTACTTTTTAGAAATTTCATTTTAATTCATCCATCAATGATATGCCATTAAATAACGTTACCTTCAAAAAAGTACAGTAATCAGTTTCAGAATAAAACTTGAAAGGCTGGTATGATTTTTAGACATACTGAGCTGCTGGGATCAATTCATTTATTTAATTTGCTGAACAGTCACTCATATTCTCCTATGACTTCTGCCAATAGCAGAGAAATCCATGAGGTCATAATCATGCATTATTGTCACTAATCTTCTAAAAGTGATTTCAAATCAGTTAAATCATTTGAGTAAAAATGTTCCTGCAAAGCTAATAGCTTTTAGGCTTTGTTTAATTATATAAAGTTCACATGTCATTCTCATCTGTATAATTTAGAAACAGGGAAACATATAAATTACTATGGTACACTGTAAAGCATTCATTCACTGAGAACTAAGGTTATCCAGGGTAAAAGTGCAAAGCAACAGGTGCATAGCTCAAAATATCCAATTATGAAAAGACATTTTTGCACTGGAAAGATCATTCAGTTAATTTTTCTGATCTCTCTGGGGAATTATTGATTTCCTTATGACTTAGCTTTAGACTGACTGAAACAAACAAAACCACAAACATCAAATAAACTGTTATTGTTTGAGTTAGGATAAGAAAATATTCTAGGAACTAAGACACCATTACTAAAAAGTAACATTACTTACTTGTCTTTATCCAATGTAAAGTGTTCAGGGTTTCTATTTTTTATTTTTATTTCTAAAATTACAGTAAGTATTTGAAAAAACAATGAGGTAATCACCAGCTAGTTAAACAATATTCCAACTGTGATGGACTTAGCTAGGTAGAAGCGTTATTCATTCTTAACAAACATTCTTGAATTATTACGATTTTCAGACATTGTATTGTAGTGAATCACAAAAAATATATATAACTAGATTAAAGCTATTCACAACTGTCTCTTAGATTTTAAGGCCAGAAGGGACCATCATGATCATCCAGTCTGTTCTCCTGCATATAGTATTGTCCTTTAGCAAAACTTGTAGTTTTTTTCATAACACATTCTAGCAATCTAACTTTCAGGAAAATAGTTTTCTAAACTTTAACCACAATTTTACAAAACAACTTATTTAGTTTTAACTTTTTACCTTCGTTGTACACTTTGTAAATTAACGCTCCTTAATCACTTCCAAAAAAAGCAGTCTAGGAAAACAAGACTAATCAACAAAGCTGAAGAGGAAGAGTTTTCCCTCCTTTCCAAAGCAGTAGTTCAGGCAGTTCTAGTCAATTTTCCCCCCTTTATCACTTGAAAAAAAAAAACAAAAAAAAAAACTTAAAAGATTTTAAATGGAGAATGCCGTTGACCATCCTGAACACTCAGAAAACAAAAAACAGCACTGCCTTCTTTTGGTTTCAGCATTCTAGCATTTACAGTAAAATAAGACACAAAATGATATTCATTAGAGCTACCACAAGCCCAGTGGTTGCAGTCTTAAAACAGAAAAGAAAAGAGTTCAGTCAGGCACAAAGGTCTCCATGGCAACAGTGAATTTAGACCCCCATTGGCATTATTTATGCAACATTTCATCACAAAAGGACCCTCCCACTAGCCTAGCTGGCATATTCTACAGTTTTCCAATCTCTCTTCCTTTTTCCTTTAATTCGTATCTGGCCCTTAAGCTATTTGTATCTCAACATAAATATCCCCCAGTATCGTAAAATAAATTCAACCTGTCTTTCAGCTTTGTTGTGCTATATTTCAGAGACAGCAAGTGCATTTTAAATCCTGTAGAGTTTACATTTAAAAACCTTTCTACTTTGATATCAAAGATCCATAGTTTGCCAACAAAAATAAATTTTGACTCTGTTTAGATACAGTTTTCTGCTTTTATTTCATTAAATTCTTCCTAAATATGTGCCTAGAAATTGAAACCTTGCAGAAAAACATTTTAGAAAAAGCATTATTGGCAAAAGTGCAAAGCAGATGCCACGTTATTAAACTGCTGGCCTGTGCCCATTTCCCAATGATAATTTTTCATCTGTGTTTGCAGTATAGAAATCTAATTTAACATTTATGTATTTTTATTTTGCTTTTTGCAGCCATGATAAGGGCCATATATTTGATTTACGTTCACATTGTAGTGGGAGTTAACCAGAAAATGAAAATGCATAATAAAACACATTTCTATGCTATCATAACACAAATAAGTCTTTTTGTGAATATATTATCATTTCCTTTTTTACCTTAATATATAGTTTTACTATATAACCTTAATAGACTGTTTAAAATAAAAATTATTATAATTTGCTCTGACAAACTTAGATAGAGGTACTTATAAATGTAAAAAGTGAGGGTAAGAGATAAAAGCAGATTAAGGGTTAAGGCCTTCTTTCCTTCTGTATTTAAAACTCCAGGGTCTCAATTTTTGCAAATGTTTATGTACCCAAGTAACTTTATGCATGTGAGTAGTTCCATTAACTCAATGAAATTACTTATATGGCTCCCCAATAAGAAAAATATATCAATGATGGATGATAACTTCATAGCAAATCATTCTAGCCATGGATATTCCTGTAAATAGTTTACTTATTGTATTTTTCTGTGCTGAAAACTTTTAGATATACATGTAGTTCCACTAAAATCAATAAGAGTAATATGTAAACAATATTTTTTGGATAAATAAAGGATTGATTCTACAAATCCTAATTACTCAACAAGTATATAATCTGAATATTCAGAGAAAAATACTTTTTGGTTACTTTTTTAATGTATGCAAAACGCTTTTTTGGAAATCTCTCTCTTTACCCTTCCCTCCCCAAAGAATGAGGGAGATACACCTCTACCCCGATATAACCTGACCCGATATAACACGGGTTCGCATATAGCGCAGTAACCCAGGGGCTCTGGCAGTGGGGCTTGGGCGGTGCGTTAAAGGGGAGCCCCAGGCCCTTTAAATTACTGTCGGAGCCCTGCCACAGCTACCCCAGGGCTGCAGCAAAGGGGCTCAGCCGGCAATTTAAAGGGCCAGTTATCTCATCATAGAAGGCAATTAGGTTAGTCAGGCATGACTTGCTCTTGGTCAATCCATGCTGACTGTTCCTGATCACTTTCCTCTCCTCTAAGTGCTTCAGAATTGATTTCTTGAGGACCTGCTCAGGGACTGAGGTGAGGCTGACTGGCCTGTAGTTCCCTGGACCCTCCTCCTTCCCTCTTTTAAAGATGGGCACTACATTAGCCTTTTTCCAGTCATCCGGGACCTCCCCCGATCGCCATGAGTTTTCAAATATAATGTCCAATGGTCATCAGTGATGATGGTAGGTTCAAGGTTAATTAGTATTATAATAGATTATAAAAGGAGCAGTTTTGTTAAAACTGGGGGAGTTCCAATTAATATCAAAGGGATATGTTATGTTCCAAGATTATAAGGCTGCACTTCACGCTGTTGTCAATTGACTGATTGCCCATGGATAATCTATTTAATTTTTGAGGGTAAGTATAATTGTAGTACAGACGCTCCCCAACTTACGCAAGCATTCCGTTCCGGCACGCCTTGCGTAACTCGAATTTTGCGTAAGTCAGAAACGTATCTCTGACTATTACGCCAAAAAAAAAACCAACAACAAAAAACCCCTCCTATTTCTATCTTATGGATCTTTTTCCATAAACTTAGATTTGCGTATGTCGGGGAGCATCAGTATTGTGTAAGCAGTAACTGGATGCCTGTTTCCTTAACTGCTCATTTTTCTTTTGAATAACGTTTGGTTTTATCATTCAACATGTTACCTAGTGATCCTCTAGTAAATAAATTTTCTGTAACTGACCGAGAAACTTGAACCTGAAAACTAATTTGGGTTTTATTGCACCTTTATCTTTAACAACTTAATATTAATTGGGAATATTTCAACATAAAATTAACAAAAGATTACAGGTGGCTAGCCCATGCCTCCCTTCCCACTGCCGAGCCTATTGTGGCTACACTACTATTTTAAATATGCTAGCTTGATGAGAGCTAACATGAGTATGTCTACACAAACTGGGAATCACACCCCTACTTCATCATTTAAATTTAGCCATAAAGTGGGCCAGCTCTTTAGCTGGTATAAATCAGTGCAGATCCATTGATTTCATGGATCTGTCCCAAATAGATGTATATATTAGAATATGATTTTATCATTATTATGAAAGCTAGGGATGGGCAATCTCTTATTTGTTTAATAAACCAAAATAAAATAAAATTATTATGTCCATTTTAATTCACAAATTAATGTGTTTATGCACTGGAGAGGAATTAATATTAGTATGCACTAATAATAGTTGGCTCTCAATATTAACATTAAATGACTAAAATAATACTGAAAAGAATACAGACCTTTTGTTACATTTTAGTACATTAAAAAAAAAAAACTTTTATATTCAACCCAGACAAAAAGAAAGCAAGCCATTATGCAAGCCAAAGTACAGTTCTCCCTTTTTTGAAGAGCAATGACGAAAGAGCTAACATTCTATACTTCTATTTATCATTAGTGATTGGAAGTTGTAACATTTTAAACAGAAATTATAGCAGGTTGCTCTCTAAATGTCATAGTGAAGCTAGAGGACAGTTTTGCTAGCTTTTACAGGATACACTAAGTGCATGTCATAAGGAGGGAGTGAGATTTCAGTGTCTGAACAGAATGGGCTGACTCAGGTTTTAATAACCAGACTTCATTCATCCATACTCCCCATGGCAGAGGTAAAGTGCAGTAATAATGATCACCTAATGGGGGAAGAGAGAAAGCTGGAAGCAAAAAAAGAACCCACACAAGCACTTTTACAAAGTCAGGTGGTTTTAGTATAAAAAAACCTGCTTTTGTGTATCTGCTATGAGCAGTGCCAGTGATACAAAAAGGCCACAATCAGCATAATATCCCAGCAAAACTATTGCAATTAAAATACAATTAGTAATAGACGTTTTAAGATTTCAGTGTCTGTTTTAGGACACTGGGGAAGGGATGAGTGCTTTATAAGATTTTTTCTTTTATGAATTAAGATACATATTTACTAGATTCCCTATAGCTTTCCCAAGCCATTGGCTTGTTTCAAAGAAAACAATAGCAGATTTTACCTTTATTTTCCTTTCCTGTTTAGGAAGTACTGAAGATTATTATTTGTGATAAATAAAAGGCCATGAAATGGCAGTCTAATGAGCAAAATCTACTTCACGTGAAATAATGTCTCCAAAGGGTAATTAAGTACACATTATTCAAAGTATCTTATTTCACTGAGATATTCTGACTGACCCTCCAGTTAGTATTTCAATACCCGGATATGCATCTTTGTCTCAGGAAGGTTCTACAGCAATACATAAAAACACAGGAACTCTATTTATTATGTATATTACATCAGGTGTCCAAAATTTACTAGATGTATATAGTCCCCACATGTAAGAGTATATTAACTGAGAAATTAAATTTTGATTGAACATTTGAAGGGATTGGCAGTCAGCCCTGCCTTCCTCAGGGTGTCCAGAACCGCTTCCACCTTCTCCAGGTGCGTCTCCCAGTCGGGGCTATATATGATGACGTCATCGAGATGTGCTGCCGCGTACTTTCCATGGGATCGCAACAGTTTGTCCATTAGCTGTTGGAAAGTAGTGGGGGCCCCATGCAACCCAAAGGGGAAAACAGTGTACTGATATAGTCCTTCTGGAGTTGCAAAGGTTGTCTTCTCCTTGTCGGCCTTGGCCAGGGGGATCTGCCAATAGCCCTTGGTAAGGTCAAGGGTAGACATAAACCGTGCCTTTCCCAATCTGTCAATCAGCTCATCTATCCTGGGTATAGGGTGCGCATCAAATTGGGACACCTCATTGAGCTTGTGGAAGTCATTGTAGAACCTCATACTGCTGTCAGGCTTAGGCACTAAAACCACGGGACTGGACCATTGGCTCTGAGATTCTTCAATGACTCCTAAGGCCAGCAATTTCCTGACCTCTGTCCTAATCTCTTCTCTCTTGGCCTTCAGGATCCGGTATGGCTTGACGTTCACCTTCACTCCAGACTCTGTGAGGATGTGATGGTGAACCTCCGTAGTCCTCCCTGGCTTTTCCGAGAACACATCCTGGTTGCGTTTGATCAGGCTGATCACTTCTGATCATTGTTCCGGAGTCAACTCCGGAGATATTCCCACCTGGTCGGGCTGGTTGCTTTTAGGGGATGGTGCCCCCAGTGCAACCACCGGACCTTCTCTATCCTGCCAAGATTTCAGCAGATTTATATGGTAAATCTGCTCCAGCGTCTGGCAACCCAGCTGTAGGACCTTATAGTCGACTTCTCCTACTGCTTCTATTATCTCGTACAGCCCCTGCCACCTGGCCAGGAGCTTGGTCTCAGCCGTGGGTATGAGCACCATCACCCGGTCCCCCGCTTGGAACTTCTGGGTCGTTGCTTGGCGATTGTAGTTTGTCCGTTGTGCCCCTTGGGCCTTCTCCATGTGTTTGCGCACAAGGGGGGCGACTTGGGCTATTCTGTCTTTCATCTGCAGCACATGTTCAACCATGTTTTCCCCAGGGTTTGGCTGTTCTTCCCAGTCTTCTTTAGCCAGATCCAGTATGCCCCTGGGGTGGCGACCATATAACAGCTCAAAGGGGTAGAATCCAGTGGAAGCCTGAGGAACCTCCCGTACAGCAAACAGCAAGTAAGGGAGCAGGACATCCCAGTCTTTCCCATCGTGACTAATTACTTTCTGTAAAAGGTTCTTCAATGTCCTATTAAAGCGTTAGACAAGGCCATCGGTCTGGGGATGGTAGACCGATGTTCTAAGGGTCCGTATGTGGAGCATTGTACATAGGTCCTTCATCAGCTTAGACACAAAGGGTGTCCCTTGGTCCATCAGGATCTCCTTAGGTATTCCTACTCTGGAAAAAATCTGGACTAATTCTTTGACTATGGTCTTGGACATGGTATTCCATAGGGGTACGGCCTCGGGGTATCGGGTGGCATAATCTAGTACTATGAGAATGTATTGATGCCTCTGGGCTGACTTCTCCAGTGGCCCTACTATGTCCATAGCTATTCGCTCAAATGGGATTTCGATAATTGACAGAGGTACCAGAGGGGCCCTTAAGTGTGGTCAGGGCCCATATATCTGGCATTCTGGACAGGATGTACAATATTGCCAGACTGCCGCATAAATGCCGGGCCAAAAAAACCTCTGTAGAATCTGATCAAAGGTCTTATCTACCCCTAGATGGCACCCAAACAGATGGCTGTGGGCCAGATCCATTACGGCCCTCTGATGCTTCCATGGGACCAAGAGTTGTTCTATGACTTGCTCTTGGACCCAGTCTACTCTGTATAGCAGATCGTCCTTAATCATATTATATAGCCCCGGGCCCTTAACTCTCCCCTCCACAGGGACCACATTTACCTTGACTACTTCTTTACGAATATTGTGGTATATGGGATCATTGGCTTAATCCTGACCAAGATTCCCGAGTGTTGTCCCCATTTGTCCAAACTTGGGGGGGGGGGTCCTACCTCCGTCTCTCCCTTGGGGAAAGCCCCAGAGGAACCAGGTCCCGTGATAGGGTTGTTGATCGCTGACCCAGTCCTGCTGTCAGTTGAGCCCCTTCTTTCTCCTGCAAGCGTACACTTCTGGTATTGGGTCAGGATCCTCGTCCCCCTCCTGGCTAAATTCATGGAAGGCCGGGGGAGGGTTAACCATCTGGGCCACACCCTGGGTCCCAGGGTCATTATTTTCTTCTACCTTCTCCCCGGGGAGTAGGCTATCAAACCCTGGGAAGTCTCGTCCGATAAGGACAGGGTAGGGGAGTTTGGGAACTACTCCCACCGTCAACTTAGTGGGGTTTCCTGGGGGTGAGAACTTCTGTTTTTACAGGGATGATTGGATAATAGTTGACATTCCAATGCACACAGGATATTCCCGAATGTTTGGCCCGGGATAGTTGGTTCTGCCCGACCAGCTTCCCCGAGACTAACATGATTGCACTTCCCGAGTCTACTAACGCTGTGATCTTTATACCATTCATCTTAACGGGTCTAGTACCTCTATGAGGGACCATCGCAACCCCGACTAGACTTATTAGATAACATGATCCCCCTATATCTCCCCATTTGCATTGCATAGGCTCTCCTAGATTCGGGAATTAGGCAGAAATATGCCCCAATTCACCACAGGCATAACATTGGTACCCCACTCAGGGCAGCCTCCTATTTTTCGGGCTGCTGGGCTTTATCTCCCGAGTCTTTTTCCCCAGTCCTCAAGTCTCTCCGGGACCACTGGCTGCTCTTCCGCCTCCTTCCTCCCCTCCATTATCCGGCCTGGTCCTCGGCGCCTTGTTGTCCCAGTACTTCCACTTGTGGAAGCGATGGGCCCTTACGCCTGACCTCGCCAGGATTTCCGCCTTCAGCTGGGGGTAATCCATAGCCACTTCTGTGGTCATATCGAAATAGGCCTTCTGAGCCTTCCCACACAGAAATGGAGCCAGGATGCCTTCCCCTGGTCTTGGGGCCAGGCCTCCCGCAGTGCCATCTTCTCGACTGCAAGGAGATATGCCTCTATATCGTCCTCCACTGTCATCTTCTGTAAATAGTTGCTTGCCTGTAGCGGCCAGGTCCCATGGGGCCCGTGCGTCAGCGTGGTCAGGGCTTTCAACTGGTTCACTACTTCATTCAGGGTGGCTCGATCTTGGGCTGCCTGGTTCATCAGCAATGGTTTGTCTCCTGTTGGACACGTACTGACTCTTGCTGGGCCGCCATCTGTAATCTGGTAGCCTCTTGTTGGGCCACAGTGGCCTGTATCAATACCTTCACTACGTCCTCCATTTTTTTTTATTTTAATTTTTTTGGTGTGTGATTTACCTTGCCCTGAGACGGCTTGCCACAGAGCCTCACTTACATCCTACTGCTGACACCACGTCTGGCAAAGTACCTTCTTTTCCTCAGCAGTCTCAGTCCTTTTTAGCCTTGGAGCCTCAGGCTTGGGCAAAGCAAACCCTCGTAGGTAGCACAGGGTCTGGCTATTCCTTCCCTCAGTCAGTCCCCTGTGCTTGTTTTCCTTCCCTTCTGGGGACAGAGTGTGGCCTTCCTTGCTGGAAGGGTTCAGAGCCTTACTGCTCCTAGCTTACTGGCAGCTTTCCTGCTTCTCTCACTCTCTTTCTTTTTCCCCCTTCCACGCTGGGGAGGGTTTAAAAAGGTCTCAAGCAGTTGGAGCCAGCTGAACCTAATTAGTTTCCTGGTAACCCCTTTTCTAGCTGCACCTTATTTCCCCTTGGTTTTCTCTCCTCAGTGGATTGGGAGAGGCCTTTTAACCCCCTGGGACTAATTACTACCCTCCCCCCCCTTTGTAGCTGTTTGTCCTGGGTTTGCCACACTGAGATAAATGCAAAATCAAATAAAATAATGACTCACATGATTGTATTAAAATATTTTGATTGTTACATAATCTTGAACCTTTTTCAGTTAAATATTTTGAAAGTTATAACAAGTGCTATTTGTAGCTATTTATTAGAAGTTAGGCAAGACTATTCCAAATTAAATTGTTAATAAATGAAAAAAGGAAGGAAACTCCATTTCCCCCAAATATTTTAGTGTTGAGGTATGTTCTGTTACTCTGACACAGAGAGGTACTTAAGCACATAAAGTTGAACTCATGTTTAGTGCTTTGCTGAATTGGGACCTGCTTCATGTTGAGGAAGGTAACCTATAAGAAAATAGACAAGAGGAGGTGGGAGTGTGCTTTGTAACATACTTTGGATCTTGGCTACCCTGCATTTCTCATTCTTGTTTAACTCCAGTTAAATGCAAGTTTTAGTTGAGAAGTGAGTGCAGAGTGCAGGTGTAACAAGGAATATCAGGACTAATTATGTACAATTACTTCTACATTCTCCTTCCTGCACTTCAGTTTAATTCTTTACTGAACCATAGCCCAGATTTCCATCTTTTCAGGGAGGTTCAAAAAGCATTATACACAGTTCTATGTCCCGTGTTATACAGGAGGTCAGAATGGATGCTCACAATGGTCCCTTCTGGCCTTGGAATCTATGAAATTCAGGGTCAAGCTATTTTAAACCCTGACTGATACACACATACAACAGCTATTAGATAACTACAGTGAAACCCCGCTATAGCACGATAATTGGGGTGCAAAAAATTCGATCACGATAAATGTGGGGTCGCGTTATAGTGGGGTTATGAAAATTTACCATTTCAAGCTATTCAGTTTCAAGCCGGTCAATTTCTCTTGGGCAGAAAACGACTTGCGTTTGCGAACTGCCCATAACAGTAACTGAAAGGGTGTAGCAATAATTAGTGACAGCACAAGCTAATCAACCTATTAAATGAGCCAGAACTGCCTCTTCAGCGGCGCTCTGGCCGCCTTTTTTTTTTTTTTTTTGCTTGGGCGGCTGGAGCCACCTTATCGCATTATATCCGAATTCGCGGGGCTTCACTGCATTATTATCTTCAGTGTATTCTTCCTGTACAGACTGTTTACAGAGTGACTTTTTTTCCTTACATCTGGATCTCAATTTTGGGTTTTCAGTTTAACATTCACATTCTTTTGTTTGAGTGTGACACAAACACACACACTTTCCCCAGACAGTGTGTTTTACTTTATTTTTTTCAGAATTTGAATAAAAAAAAATCATGTGTGAAAGTCCATATCCAATGCCACCCACCAATTTAATGGATGGGAAATTTGACTGAATCTGCAAGGTGCCAGACAGCTTTAGGATAAAACGGGGAGTTTATATAGAGATAGGCCCATCCTCCCCCAGGCACTTGCTGCCCATTGGCCAGCCAGACAGATGTGAGCCCATTAGCTCTTGCTTCCCACGGTCATTTATTTAAACCCTGGGGTGGAGTTTCTCGGGCCTCTTGTCACATTTTTACTTGAACACTCTCCCTTCCTGCAGTGTAGCAGAGGAACTGTGTTTTTAGATTGCTATGACTGCACTCGGACTGATTGCTTATTTAAGGGTCAGGAAAGAATTTTTTGCCATCAGGCCAAATTGTCTGTGGCCTAGTTTTTTTTTTTTGGGGGGGGGAGGCGGGGGCGGGAAGGGCGACTTTATGGTGCTGTGAGGAAGGCATAGTTAACTTAAACAGTTATAAGATTTAAGGCGTTAGTGTTAGGAATTTATGAATGTTAGTTTGTCTCAACTTGCAGCCAGTGTCCAGGGCAGATGAAAGGCCAACGAACCAGTGATGAGAAAACAAGAGAGATATGGGATTTTGCTGATGGAGCTCAGGTCATTGGGGGGAAAGAAAGGGAGACATGAAGTCCTTTTAGACCAGGATCCCTCTTTGGTACCTTCTGTCCCATTGAAGGAGATGGTGAGAGGATTGAGCAGAGCAAACTGAATCCTAGAGTAGGCAATGGAGAGTCTACCCTGAGTTATGGAGTATATGATAGAAGCAATGTAAACCCTGCAGTGGACCCACATATGTCTGATATGGAGAGATGGGCAGATAGCACCCCTCTCCAATGTTAAATTTTAATAAACTGCAGCCTGTCACTTAAAATCCATGCCTATATCTGTCCTCCTTTACTTGTGTGTACTGATCAATGACTTCAGCCTTTTCAGTAAACACAAATGTCTGGTCTGTAAATCCTTTCAGTTAGCAGCACTGATTCCAGTGCTAATGGGTGACTTGTTCTCTTCAACTTGTCTGGTCAGTCAATGGAACTTAGGCACATGATGAATTGATGTGGTGAACAGAGATGAGAGTACTCACATGCTTAAAGTTCAGCACTTGCTTAAGTGCTTTGATGGTGGCTTCTCTACTGTCTTCAAGGAGCTACTGAGCCAGCTTTGTAAATACCAGTACCCCTTTCTGGGCACTTATAGCTGTGCCCCTGCTCTGCAGTCTGGGCAGAGGCAGACAGACACAAAGATGTTTCCAAAATAATCCGGCTTTTCCATTGCTTCTCTCCATTTTCTTGGACCTAATGTCCCCTCCCCCGCAACATAAATAAACCCACCATCAGCACAACTGCAATATAAAATCAGGTGTATTGTATCAGCTCAGGCCTTTGTCACAATTCCCATTCTCTCATATTTACCCAAGTTTTAATCTTATGATTTGGAAAACAATTCACTTTTGTGTTTAACACTGTGCAAGTCCATTCTATAAGCTCCACATAGATCTTTCAATAATTTCGCACCCAGGACAAACTCAGTTCAGTTGAAATCCTATAAATAGGGATTATAATTCCCTAATAATAAAGAGAGATATTTTTCAATGTCTGAATAACTAGTCAGATATGGGTTTTCTTTCAACGAATTTTGTATGTCACTGTGTTTGGGTTTAATCACTTAAACAACATTAATAAGGAAAAGAGTATAAATTAAGCAGTCTGAATCTCCTAACAACTTCTGGCTGCTAAAAGGGCTGTCAATACACTCTTCATACACTCCACAGTTCTAGTTAGCTTTATAAATAATATCTGAAAGTTTTAAAATAAAAATAATCACATCCTTGGCAAGTTGTAAGGTAGGAAGTGCCTACCATGGCTCGGTGTTCTTGAACATAAAGCAAAAAAGTGGACATGTTTAATAAAAAATTAGGCTGAGATTTTCAAAAGTGCTCAGCACTGGTCTCTCATTCTCCCTCTCACTTCAATGGGTGTAGCGTGAGACCAAGACTGAACGCTTTTAAAATTCCCATTCAGAAATGCTAACTAGTTTGATTACTGGCTACTGCAGGGAATTATATAGAGAGGGTAACAGTGGTTTTGTCTCAGTCCTCAGACCAAGAAATCTATTTGGTAGAGTTGGTCAGAAAATGTTAACAACATTTTTAAACATTTATTGATCATTTGGCAGATTTCTAGCCAGCTGTATTACTCGGTGATTTTTATTTTATTCTTACCCTTAACCTATGTACAACCTTTCACAACAGGTGAAAAGTGCTAGGACATGTGAGCTCTAAAGAAGAAAAAAATGCACTCTATGTTCTTATACATCACAGCTCCTCTCAGAATCCTTTTTTCCAATACCTATCCTTTATTTATCATGATAGAAGAAAGCGCTTTCTTCTAATTGCTTTGTGTTCCTCCATTTATTGTTTTACATTTGTTTGATATGAAACAAATCATGACAATTTTGCTTTGAGACACAGACAGATATGCTAATCTGTTCATTTGCAACACAGTCTAGCTTTCCCCTTACTGCCTCCAGCCAACTTCACTTTCAGAACTGGTACTCTGGAGGCAACACATCTTGCCAGTGATTGACAGGACGTGAGTTCTCCAGAGCACCATACAGCAGTTGTTGGACCAACAGAAGTGACCAGAAGGGGCATATCACAGTGAAAATGGCAAGCTGTTGGCATGATGAAACAGGAAGACATGCTATGGATGAGTGAATTAGGAGTCTGCAAGGTGTGACAATCCTACTAAATGCACGGCAGCTGAAACCTCTGTATAACATATACAGTGTGATCTTTGCTTGGTAAGTAAACTGTTCACTAATTTCCAGCCTGTTCACTAATTCCAGGTTAGTAATTTTCATTTTTATCCTGCATTGCAAAGCATTAATACAGGGATACAGTTTTGACCCAGACCGTGACTTTCTTGTGATTCTTGGGTTCCATCCCTTTCATATTTTCACTGCTTTACTCTATGCTCCCTTGCCAGTTTATGCCCACCCCTCGTTTGTTAATTCTTGCTTAGCAGCACCCACTTTCCCTCCCAGTTTTGAGCTCTCACTTTCCTGACCCTTAGTGACCTTATGTGACAGAGTGGAGGAGGGGCTGCAAACCTGCTTACTTCCCCTCTGCTGCCACTGCTGCTTTGCAAGTGTTTTGGGCATTATTTTTTATTAGAAGAGCTTTCTGACTGAACTGGTATCCCATTTCTTAGCGCAGTTATCATACCATCTCTTCTGGGCCTTCTGCATTTTGCTCAGATGTTGACTCACAATAATTTCAGGAAATTTTGCACTTGCACTTCAATTCCGTACTCAGTGTCATACTGGCTGGTCTTCTGACCATCTTATTCAAGAGCCCTTACATATGATCAAGGGTCACCATTCAATGGAGTGGGATCAGGGCCAGATTTTCTCTCCTTGTCTTGGACTCTTTGCACCACTTAGGCAGTGCACCACTTAGGCAGTGCAAAATGGTAAAATCTGGCCCTAACTGGTGAGCTGAGAATGCCCCTGGTGTGGAGGAACTCTTACCTGGTGTAAAAGTGCAAGTGTAACACCGACAGACCCCAGTCATCAGCAGGCAGTATTAAACCAGGGACCTCGGGAGATTAGTGCATGAGCCTCTACTGCATGAGCTTAAAGCCAACTACTTGTTAGCTCAGGCTGTAGAGCAGACTCATTTTCTCTCTCTCTTTCAAAGTGGTCACATGCCACTAGATGGGACAGAACACCACATCCAGGATGTGTGTGGGTTACACAAGCCACTAGATGGGACAGAACACACATCCAGGCCTTAGTGTTAGGCATGTGTCAAGGTTGGGCTCAGCACGCCTGCACTTCATCAATTCTCAACTGGCACATGGGTCCTTGGAGATCATAGCCATTTAGCATAAATTAAAGCTGCTCCTAGGTTGCTCTGACCCCTGGCTAGGACAGCTGGAGAACAAAGTAATCATAATAGGCTCCCTGAATATTCTTGTGCTGAGTATCTCTTGATGCAGGAGAGAATTTGGACCAATCAGTCTCATCTCAAAGGTGAATATTCCTCACATCAAGTAATTGTTGTACAGTCCAACGGCCGACCCATTAGAGGGTTGCTGCACTGATCCGAACTACCCTTCCACACCCAAACAAAATAAGGCAAAACAAAAACCTATCTTCCTGGTTGCAAATCCACAGGGCCATTTGATTGTGGGCAGATGGTCACCTCTTCAACATGGTTTTAAAAAACAAAGCCACTCAGATCACAAACACTTCTATTGCCATAGATCAAGTGGGAATCAGTTCAACAGACAAAATGTTTTTTTGATAAACAACCAGACAGGCAAGAATGTGTCTGACATTTTCAGAAGAAAATAAGAGCATCCAACTCCCATTAGGCCCCTTTGACTGTCCTAGCCTTTATTCGGGATTAAAGTAGGAAAATCTCCTGTAAGCCTGGGAAACTTTGTAATATAGGGAGAGCAAAATAGGCAACCCAATTATCCCAGTCAATTTTACAGAACATGGATTTTTCAAGTTGTCACTAAATGGATCTGAGAGGCTTTCAGTATGGGAGCGAAAGAAAGTCCTTTAGTTCTTGTAACCCATGATTTTTCTACAGGATCTGTATGAGCTAGGCTACTAAGGACCTGATCCTGCTGTCTTCTCTCAGACAAACTCCCATTGACAAACATACAGAGTTGTAGGTCTGCAGGTGGTGGAGGGATGATTTCTCAAATCACCACACAGAGTATTTATTCACCATGCACTCTGTCAAACTGTACTTCATGGTGGCACCTTCCATGCCTCCTCAGAGCAAGCATGGTGGGAGGCTGCAGGTAGATCTACATGTAGGCATAACCACCTGTTTTCTCACAAACTACTGCAATCCTAAAGCAGTGAATCTCACCTCATCCTCCTGCAGCACTGTTCCTGGGGCCTAAGCAGAGGGCAAGGGTGGAGATTGGACAGCTAGCTGGATTCATTATTAAAGGTAATTAAAGTATGGTGCAATATTACCTTTTGAACTCTGGCTTCAAGGAAAATCACCTCTGGAAAGGGGTCTCAGGAGCAATCACTTCCATGAGTGCCCTCAGTGGAGTTGGGTTATGAAGTAACCAGGAAACAAATGTGTTACTCAATACATCTCTAATTAGTATTTTGTTGATATTTTTTAATTTCCAAAAGACAAGAACACTGGAGTCATGTAATACTTTTTCAGGGATAACTGCAGCTGCTATGAGGGCTGACAAGGACCATCCATTGCTGATCTAAGCGACAGAGTAATTTTCTCAGAATTAATTTGCTTCTCTTTGCCAGGCACTTCACTATTAACATCATGATTAATTATAAATCTGTGTTACAAAGACACAGAATTCTGTCAGTGTTCCTTGTAATTCCTATATGCATAAAGTAAAACCAGCATTTTTTTTACATACTTAAGAGCACATTTCTACAATCCTAAAGCCTTAAAAAAAATCTCCCTCTGCTGCAAGAGTTTTCCTACCCTGCAAGATGAATTCCACTGTATAACAATGAATAGATATAGTAGACCATAACCTTTATGGAGATATGTTACATGGCACAGGCAGCACAAAACATATTCCAGTTATGTCATATAGAAATCAAGCGAGCATACAGCCCATATTCTTAACAATGTGTTCCTCTAAGAGTAACATGCTAGTCCTGAAAACAGTTGCATATGCTCTCTCTCTCTCTCGAGATAGTGTGTCATCCCTCCAGGAGAAAAGGAATTTCATCTGAGAATACATTTCTATAAAGACAAGGAATCTGAACCTTGAGAGAGAGAGAGAGAGAGAGAGAGGATACAAAGGACTATAGATATATGGTAGAATTATGTACTTGAAGTGTATTTGGCAAGCAGTGTTAAGCCACACCTGTTCCAGTCAAAGGAGTGTAAGTTTACCTGCTTGAATGTGTCTCCAATGTAAATTAGGCAAGGTATGACCAAAGACAGAGAGAAGCATATTTATGTAAAAGGTAAACAAAGCCATCAAGCTAACAAGGGGGTGAAGGTACCAGCATGAAGTCTACGATCACATAGTGTGTCATCCCTCCAGGAGAAAAGGAATTTCATCTGAGAATACATTTCTATAAAGACAATGAATCTGAACCTCAAATGATACACAATTGAATCAACTGATTATTCAATATTAATGTACTGTGAGAGTATATAGAATGAGGTATTTTATGAAAGTCTGTGACACTGGTGATTGATACCATTGTGAATTATATACACTACCACTATATGAGGAATTATGGATACTCACTGATATCGTGCTATAAAGTCTGTGACCAAAGGGAGAAACAGGTTTTCTCCCAGACAGGAGGGAAGGAGAAGTGGAACCGCTGAAGACTGTAGATGGAGTGGAGATAAAGGATAATCTAGGGATGGCACAATATCTAAATGAATATTTTGCATCTGTCTTTAATGAGGCTAATGAAGTGCTTAGGAATAGTGGCAGCGTGACAGAGGGGAATAAAGGAGGGGGGATTGACATTACGTATCCGAGGTAGAAGCCAAACTTGAACACCTTAACGGGACTAAATCGAGCGGACCGGATGATCTTCATCCGAGAATATTGAAGGAACTGGCGAGAGAAGTTGCAAGCCTGTTAGCGATCATTTTTAATGAATCGATAAACTCGGGGTTGGTACCGTTGGACTGGAGAATAGCTAATGTGGTTCCTATTTTCAAGAAAGGGGAAAAAAGTGACCCGGGTAACTACAGGCCTGTTAGTTTAACATCTGTAGTATGCAAGGTCCTGGAAAAAATTTTGAAGGAGAAAGTAGTTAAGGACCTTGAGGTCAATGGCAATTGTGACAAATTACAACATGGTTTTACGAAAGGCAGATTGTGCCAAACCAACCTGATCTCCTTCTTTGAGAAAGTAACAGACTTTTTAGATAAGAGAAATTTGGTGGATCTAATATACCTCGATTTCAGTAAAGCGTTTGATACGGTACCACACGAGGAATTATTGGTTAAATTGGAAAAGATGGGGATCGATATGAAAATCCAGAGGTGGATAAGGAACTGATTAAAGGGGAGACTGCAGCGGGTCATACTGAAAGGTGAACTGTCAGGTTGGAGGGAGGTCACCAGTGGAGTTCCTCAACGTTCGATTTTGGGTCCAATTTTATTTAATCTATTTATTACTGACCTTGGAACAAAATGTAGGAGTGGGCTGATAAAGTTTGCGGATGACACAAAGTTGGGAGGTGTTGCCAATTCGGAGAAGGATCGGGATATTCTGCAGGGAGACTTGGATGACCTTGTAAATTGGAGTAATAGAAATAGGATGAAATTTAATAGTGAAAAGTGTAAGGTGATGCATTTAGGGATGACTAACAACAATTTTAGTTATAAGCTGGGGACTCATCGGTTGGAAGTAACGGAGGAGGAGAAAGACCTTGGAGTCCTGGTTGACCGCAGGATGACTATGAGTCAGCAATGTGACGTGGCCCGTGAAAAAAGCCAATGCAGTCTTGGGATGCATTAGGTGAGGTATATCTAGTAGGGATAAGGAGGTGCTGCTTCCGTTATACAAGGCACTGGTGAGACCTCATTTGGAGTACTGTGTGCAGTTCTGGTCTGCCATGTTTAAAAGTGATGAATTCAAATTGGAGCGTGTACAGAGAAGGGCCACTGGGATGACCAGAGGAATGGAAAACCTGTCGTATGAAAGGAGACTTGAGGAGCTCGGCTTGTTTGCCCTAACCAAAAGAAGGCTGAGGGGGGATATGATTGCTCTCTTTAAATATATCAGAGGGATAAATACCAGGGAGGGAGAGGAATTATTTCAGCTCAGTACTAATGTGGACACGAGAACGAATGGATATAAACTGGCGGTGGGGAAGTTTAGGCTTGAAATTAGACGAAGGTTTCTAACCATCGGAGGGGTGAAATTTTGGAACAGCTTTCCGAGGGTAACAGTGGGGGCGAAAGACCTCTCTGGCTTTAAGATTAAGCTTGATAAGTTTATGGAGGGGAAGGTTTGATGGGATAACGTGATTTTAGTCAATTAATCAACAGCGTGCTAGCGCTGGTAAATAGTATCAATGGTCAATGAGGGTCTGGCTGGAGAATCTTGCCTGCATGCTCGGGGTTCTACTGATCGCCATATTTGAGGTCAGGAAGGAATTTTCCTCCAGGGTAGATTGGCAGAGGACCTGGAGGTTTTTCGCCTTCCTCCGCAGCATGGGGCGGGGGTCACTAGCTGGAGGATTCTCTGTGACTTTAAGTCCTTAAATCACAGGATTTGGGGACTTCAACAGCTGAGTCAAGGGAAAGGGGGTGGGTCAGCTTTTGTGGCCTGCATCATGCAGGAGGTCAGACTAGATGATCATACTGGTCCCTTCTGACCTTAAAGTCTATGAGTCTATCTACCTGTCTCTAATGTAAATTAAGTAGTGTAGAATCAAAACAATGGAAGCTCCATTTGCATATGAATCAGCAAGGGGATGGGAAGTCCACTGGAAGAGAAGAACACCAGGAAGACTTCCTGGCTTTTGAAACAGAGACAATGAACTTTTCGGTGATATAAGTGCAGGTGGGGGCAAAAAAAATGTTTGAGTTGTCCATCCCTTGTGGGATTCATGGGGCTAGAGCTCTTGAAAAAAAAAATAAATCACAAAATGTTGGATCCTTCAGCTGAGGAGGCTGAAGTCTCTGGGAACTGAGTATAGGTGAGAAACTTGCTTAGGCAAAGATTGTAACTTGCTGAAGTGAAGTTTTATTCTTAGAAGCATATTTTTACTTTAGTTTGCTTGTAGCCATTTCTATCCTTACTCTTTTTACCTTGTATCACTTAAACTATGACTTTAAGTTTTATAAACTTGTTTTACTTTTAGTATAAACCAGTTTAGTGCTGTGACTGAAATAAGAATGTTTGTCAAACACCATTTAAATTAATGGGCTCTTTTTAGAAGCTGGACAGGGGATGGATCACTTGATTTCCTGTTCTGTTCATTCCCTCTGGGGCACGTGGCACTGGCTATTGTTGAAAGACAGGATACTGGGCTAGATGGACCTTTGGTCTGACCCAGTATGGCCGTTCTTATGAGCTGCAATGTATTAACTTAATACCTTCTGTGAGTGTTTCAGGAGAGGGCTGGACACTACAGAGGCAGACTGTTTGGGAGAAGTTCAGGACTTGAGGGGTATTGGTGTTGGGGTCACTCTGCAAACAGTAAATGGGTGGTGGAAGCTAGGATGTGACCTGCATGCTTATATAAGAACATAAGAATGGCCACACTGGGTAGGACCAAAGGTCCATCTAGCCCAGTATCCTGTCTTCCGACAGTGGCCAATGCCAGGTGCCCCAGAGGGAATGAACAAACAATTGATCCATTCCCTGATTCCCATTCCCAGCTTCTGGCAAACAGAGACTAGGGACACCATCCCTGCCCATCCTGGCTAATAGGTCCATCAATGGCTATCCTCCATGAATTTATCTAGTTATTTTTGAAGCCTGTTATAGTCTTGGCCTTCACAACATCCACTGGCAAAGAGTTCCACCAGTTGACTGCGTGTTGTGTAAAGATATACTTCCTTTTGTTTGTTTTAAACCTGCTGCCTATAAAATAGGCTGGTTGTTGGTATGTGGGCTGAGAGTCATTTAAGGCACCCAGAGTTACAGGACAGGCAGTGATAGAACCCCTTACTGGCCTGGGTGGAACCCCAAAATGTTACAAACCACTTGTGTCTGCAGTCCCGTTTCAGAACTACTCTCTCTGGACTGGTAATATTTTGACAAAAAAAATGGAAAATAGCTAGAAACCCAAGTGAAAAGATAAAACTGTGGCCATGATGCCCAAGGAGGAAATGAAAAGGACTTGCAAATTCAGAGATGAATCCTGAGTTCAAATCACGGCTAGCTGAGTGGGATAAATATAGAAGGGCAAAGCTCCAGCTGTTTTTTTTCTTTATAGGCTCTAGAAGTGACTCCTCATGGTTTATTTTGAGGCCTATTTGTTGGCAAAGAGAGCAATCTGTGTGACTGACTGTCAGTGACTCTTCTCTGGATGATATTTTGACTAGCCAATTATCTAAATAAATGCGGAGAAAGATCTTCTGTCTCCTGACATGTGCAGCAACTATGGATAGGTACTTTGTAAGGACCCTAGGAATGGCAGAAAATACAAAAAGAAGGATGTTGTATTGATAGTGATTCTTCTCCATCATAAGATGTAGGTATTTTCAATGGTATGGCCTTTAGGAGCTCTTTAAAACAAAGTTGCAAACCAGTCCCCAAAGAAAGGGAAGGGATTACGTTGTCTCTAGCATCCATATGAAATTGAAAATTCCTGATAAATGAGTTTAGTTTCCTGGGGATGAGAATGGGATACAACCCTCTGTCTTTTTTGTTTGGGTTTTTTTTTTTAATAAGTATCAGCTTGAATAAAAACTTTTCCTCCTATATTCATGCAGAACTCCCTCTATAGCCCCTGATCTTAGAAAGGAAAGAACCTTTGATTCTCATGGGATGGATCCCTGAAAAGGGAAGGAATAGGAGGAATTGGAATGAAGATGGGTTTTGAATTGGATTGCATAGCTACTTATAACAATCTCTAGAATCCAACTGTCCAAAGTTATGGATTGCCAGTTGTGTTAGAATTGACACAAGGAGTCTCCAAAGCATGTAGGGGAGGCACTGGTTATGACTGTGTTGCATCTATCCATCTTCATGTAAAACCTGAGACTGTGATTGAGGCCCAGAGGAAGACATGACAGAAGATTTATCTGTACTCTGGGGCTTAAAAGGCTTCTTTATGGGCTGTTGCTACTGCTGTTGCTCTGGAGGTGTTGATAATTTCTTCTGATAGAGAGAAGATGAGAATGAGGATGAAGGGTACTGTCTTCTTAAAAGTTGGAACACCCCTAAAGATCTAGCCATGGATTTAATATTCTTCATCCTTTCTAGAATCTTGTCCATCTTGGAACTAAAAACCCTGTCCCCTGTGAACAGGAGATGTAAAAGTGATGGAGTCTAGGGTGGAGACAGGAATGGAGATATCCTTATTTCCTCCACCCTTCTTCTTTTGTCTGTGGGAGGACTGTCTGTATGGATAGGGGCTGTAGTTAGACCCAATAACCTAGGAGATAAAGATGGATCCAAGTGGTGAATCTGTCTCATCACTATTACTGGCTGAGGCATTGCCACAGTACTGACAGGCTGATCTGAGATAGTTGGATCCTTCTTTTTAGCCTAGAACTCAGATCTTTATCTTAACTGTAGAATCCAGTAATTTAGGATTTGAAGCACCTGGGTCCATAGGATGTGTCTAGGGACTGGCCACAATCTTTTTTGATCTCCAGTTCCTTACATACCATTCAATTAGATGGATCTGGGAGCTCCCTCTCTCATGAACTGGCTCTAGACAAAGAAGCCAGCAACAATGAGGAGTCTCCATTTTTAGATTTTGGATCCTTTCTTGGAGTCACAGAGCTCTTAGAATTTGGCACTGAAGTAGACAATTTTTGTAATTGCTTAAGCTTCTTGATCTTCAGATACAACTATCCCAGATGCAAAGAAAACCTGACTAAAGCTATCCCTAAAGGATACATTTTATAGTTAGTGTCTGTGGTTAGTTGTTAAAACTATGTAAGATACACTAAAAAATGTTAACAAAATATCTAATCTAGGTAGTGAAGATGGATCCAGTGAAAGCCTGAGGAATTGAATTGGCCAGAGCACCCTCACCCTTTTATAACCTCACCCTCAGAATACCTAGGGGAGGGGTAAGCAGGGCAAATGAGCACTCCAATAGACACTGGTAATTGAAGTTCCACAATCCAAGCTGCAGGGTCGGTGCATCCCAGGAGCAGGACTACGCAGAGGACATTCAAAGAAAATATGGCCTTTTTAACTGCAAGTGACAGTTCAAATAAAGGAAATGTTCAATTGTTTAGGAAAGTACCTTACCATCAAAGAAAAGATCTGTGAAGAAAATATAGATTTCTGCAATGGCACAAGTGAAGATGCAATTTCTGCAAAGATTCAATCAAAATTGGAAAAGAAATCTGGGAAACTGGACAATACAACTGCATATGCTGCTGTCAATGCTTTGATAAACTACAGAATGCATCATTCCTCCTTCACCATTGTGAAAGCTACTCAGGCCAGCTGTGTGTAACCCATCTTCAGGTGTCATTTATTGTACAAGACGTACAAGCATCCATGCAAACTTCTCATCTATGGTGCTGAAGGTTTATAACAGTCAAATGTTTCAGTGGGTTTTCAGTCTTAGCAAAGAGTTCAGTAATGAAAGGAGTGTTGTGATTCTTCAGAATAATCATTCAGTAGCTTCCTGTGTCATATTCCAATCTGAGAAGCTGTCACTTCTTCCAGACAGACTGATTTTTGAACAAATGGAAGGCTGTTAAGTCTGACTAAGGCAAAGAAGAAACACCCTTTTATGTGAAAATTCATCTCAGACCAGGAATAAGGGCTTGCTGATAACAGCTTTTTTCTTCCAGAGTGTAAAATGATTGGCTTGCCTGGTTATGTAAGCCTAGTAACCACATCAAAGTGCTTTAAAGTCAAGCCACCCACATTACTGAAGAATATGATGAGATACTGAAGATGAGAAGAGGTATGAAGTTGTAGCTGAAAATAGGGTTTTTATTTTTCTAGTTAATCACAATATGAAGACGTCAAGAGCTCTAGACCAAAAAGAGCCCGTCAGAAACAACTGAGGTCTATCAACAATATTTGGCAACATACTTCATCTGAGGTCTGATAACTCAAATTCTTGTCACAGTCCTTGAATGAAGAAAATCAATCGGACTTGAAGTTTTGGTGGTAGCAGTAAAGGCAGCCAAAGTTTAGCTTAACAAGGAGGACCTGTACAATCAATTCTGCCTGTTGTGTGATGTTTTACCAATGCCACTGAAACTGGACATTAATCAAACAGACATAAATGGATTGAGTTGTTCAGTAAGTGTGGGAATCCAAACCTTCTTAAGCTATGTCTTGTCCATACTAGTATACAATGTTCCTGCAGAGAGAATATTTCCTCCATGATGCAACTGAAGACTAATGAGAGGACGAGGGTGGAGAAGGACTCTGAAGGAAAGCAAAACTTTATTTTAAACTGAACTACAAAATGGGCTGGTTGACTTCTATAATTTTGTAACAAAAAGCAATTCCTTAAAGTCTTCAAAAAGGGTCCAAAAGTATTTCTTTAATAACACAAGATAGTTTAGGACTTCTCTTTGACAGTTTAAATGGTCTGTGCCTCTTGAAAATGGCTTTTTTCTTTTAATGTTATAAATGGCCACCTATGCAATGGTTTTTATATTTCTGATATTTATTTTGATACAAATTTCTTTTGAGGGTTTGATGTTGAGTAAGTTAATCAGAAGTTTAAATCTATGCACCCCCATACAGTTTACATTATTTTCAGTGCTGTCAACCAGTTATTAACAAACTTTAAAGCAAATTAAACTGAATATTTTGTAACTTGAATTCTTCAGTCTTGTTTTTACTTCTTCTGTTTGAGAATCTGTAACCCAAGAGTAGGAAAATGACACAGTTGTAGACAGCTGAGTAGATTCTTCAGGGCAAAGTAGGGGAGGAGACAAGAGCAGAAAGGTAAATGGGAGCCAGATTGTGCAGGGCCTTGAAGTCAAATACATGGTGCTTGTGTGTGATGCAGAGAGTGAGAGGAAGCCAGTGAAATATTTGAAGTAGGGCTGCAAGGAACATAGTTTCAATTATGATCATTTTCTCCAGACTGAAGGAGATGTGGTGAGGTGACTGTCACAGAGAAGGCTGCAATATTTGAGCTAAGAGAGAACCTGAATGTGGTTCTTTGGGGTGGAAATGGATGGATTTTGGAGATGATGTTGAGCAGAACAGTTAAGACTTACTGACATCATTCAGTCCTCTAGGGGCTGCAATTGTTCTTCTTCCAAACACACTACAATACCCATTTTTTCCTTCAGGCTTTTAGTGTGGTAGTGGGCTGAGGGATACAGCACATAAACAAGAGGTGCCATCATTATTAGTGTGTAATTACTAGTTAAGGTTACGTGAGTCTATTATATAGGATGAATAATTTTTATATTGGTTGCTTTTAATCATTGTGAAAGGTTCCAGTGAAATTGATGGGTGAGTGTTACAAATCAAAATAAACACACACCATCAGTTTGGGGGCAGAAAAAGCAGGAGCACAAGAAGACAAAGTGAAACCAAGGAAGGTCAGTTCAGGAAGGACAGCAGAGTTGCTGCCGCTGATAGAAAAGAGAGGGAGGCAGTCCTTAATGACTCTTTTCAAATGCTTGTGGGTGGCATGAAGATCCTATGCCTATCCTGATATACAAATATTTATTATTTAGAGAGCAGTGATATCAAGTATTAAAGCAGCTAAAACAATTTCAGAGCTGTTTTAGGTGCAACCACTGTTGATTAACTGTTACAGAGTTTGAAAAATCCATCATTTCAAATTTAACTATGAATACACTGATTTGATTTTTTATTTTTTTAAAGTACATAGCACACATGTGGCTCATAAATCCTGTTTCCTGTCAGGGATGCTGGCATTTCCTAACCCAGGAAAATGGTAGGCACACAGAACTGAATGTTTAATATACATAGTCTAAAAGGTGACTTGCGTGATTTTTTAAAAACTGATTCTGCCAAAAAAAACAGGCAAAATGTCATGAACCATAAGAAAAAGCAGTTATTCTTTAACTAATGATGAATAGACTAATTAAGTAAGTTCAAAAGTAAAGCTTTTGCTAACATATTGCTTCAGTCAGACATGCATTCAATCTAATAGCCTACTTACCGATGCTATGTAATCTCACATTGAAATGGTTACCAACAAATAATCATCTGGAGCCTTCATTGATTTGTTACACAAGTCTCTTTTCAGTCGGTACCCGGATGTGCTTTAGATGAGACATGAGTGGTTTGAACAATACATTTCCCTTGGACTGCCTAATTGAAATCTGTGCAATGCCTGGGAGGGGACAATGGGTTAGGAAGCATCAAGAAACAAAGCTGACTCTTTCCTTAGGTTCAAGAGAGCACTAAAAAGGAGCAGTGCTGCAAAGCTGGCCAGCACAGCATCGCTCAGAGAGCTGCGGCCTGCCAGGTAAGTGGGTATTCAGCTACTAACCAGCTAACGAGTATGCTGCAACTGGCAGCACAATCTAGCCATACAGAACACTTATAAAGTGCTGCTATTCTCATTCGATAGATGGGGAAAGAATCAGAAAGTTGCAGAGGGCCAGATTTTCAAAGGTCTTTATGTCCCTAAAGATGCAGATAGGCACTTAAAAAATCCCACTAAGTGCCTAAATAAACTGGGCTCTTAAATATTATTTCAATTGATGAGAAAAGGTGCCTAATCTGCTTAGGCACTTTTGAAAATCACACTAGTTTCCAATCTGCATCCACAGGCACCTAAAGACCCTTGAAAATCTGGCCCAGAGTGACTTGCCCTGAATCTCAAAGCAAGTCTGGCACAGTGGGAACTAGAGTCTAGAGTCTCCTGACTTCCAGTTCCATTCTGCAACACCCCCAGACTACACACTGCCTTCCATGGACAAGGGGAACAATCTTCTTTTTTAGAGCAGCAAAAACACGTGCTTGGCAGCATGCCGTGAACTATCCTGCCATACAGAGTCATTCTTGTTCTGTACCTAGAGCTGGCACTACTGAACTATCCTTCCCCTACCCCCAAGCCTCTTGAATATCTCAGATAAGAGGAACAGGAGGAGGAGAAGAAGGA
The DNA here is from genome assembly GCF_027887155.1 of Malaclemys terrapin pileata. Classification (NCBI taxonomy): domain Eukaryota; kingdom Metazoa; phylum Chordata; order Testudines; family Emydidae; genus Malaclemys; species Malaclemys terrapin. The sequence continues at coordinate 156,773,514 of NC_071506.1, read as the reverse complement.
TTTTGCCCTATATATATCCTCACATGCAATAATACATATTTATGATGGCTTTATGTGACATACTAAGGAAGAGTGTTCTGTTCGTAATTTGGCTTCTGCTGTACTTGCAGCCTTAAACCTGGTTTTGAGCTTTAAACTCAAAATATACAGGCAAAGTTTTGAACAAATAGTATTTCTATGATTGGCTATCCCTCGATATGAGGATGATTTCTGCCAGGGGGTGGGGAGGGAGTCACCAATGAGATGTAAGATGGCCAAGGAGTCCAATTCCTGCTCTACAGGTTTTTCCACATATGTGACAGGTGGTTGCTTGGAAAGAGCACAAAGTATTTGTATAACATACTTACAATTACAGTATTTTGAGCATATATACTTTACAGAATACATAGGTGGAAACTGTGTAATGACCAATATATAGATGGTGAGGTTTAAAAAAAAAACAAAACAAAACAAAAAAAACCCACACACTTTTGTATAATGACAATTGTTACTATATCTGAAGACTTTGAGTTACATTGTATCATTCTACGTAAGACCTCGAATTAACCTACATCAGGCCTGCACAACTCGTAAAGCAGCGAGGGCCATATTACTCCAAAGAAAACAGGTGAGGGCCGAAACCCCCTGAGCGCCGCCAACCTACCCCCCCAGTGCCACCCAGCCCCCGCGAAACACAACACACACACCCCAGCGCCGCCGAAACACACACACAGACTCCGCGCCACCTGCCCCACGGAAACAAACCCTCCTTCCCCAGCGCCGCTCCACTGAAACAGCAGTATTGAACCTCGGAAATATGTTATAGCGGGCCCCTAAGATAGTATAATTAAGGTAAAAGAAAAATGTCTTTTTGCTAGAAGTAGAATAAGATCTTCCCCCACTTCGTAATCAATTGCCCTGTTGAATGAATGAGGTGTGAATAAGGAAGGTGTGGAAGGCAGGCACTTCCAGATATCTGCAACCCTTGGAGAGGGCCGATCCGGCTCTAGGATTTTTGCCGCCCCAAGCAAAAAAAAAATTTGGCCGCCTCCCCTTACTTTTTCGTGCCCCTCTGCCCACGGACCCACCCCAACTCCACTCCTTCCGAACCCCTTCCCCAAATCCCCAGCACTGCCTCCTCCCCCGGCGTGCCGCATTTCTCCCCCCCATTGCTTCCTGCGGCCCCCCCCCCCGTGACCTCCCGTCCTAGCTCACCTACGCTCCACCCGCTCCCCCGGGCGTACCGCCGCTCTGCTTCTCCCCCCCCAGGTGAGGGAGGGTGGAGAAGCGGAGCAGCAGCACGTTCAGAGGATCAGGCAGAGCAGAGGTGAGCTAAGGTGGGGGGGTGCAGGAAGTAATGGGGGGGGTAGAGGAACCGCTTCCTGCTCACCTCTGCTCCACCACCACTGCCTCCCCCGAACGCCCGCCACTCAGCTTCTCCTCCCTCCCAGCCTTGCTGCGTGAAATACCGTTTTCTCACATGGCAAGCCTGGGAGGGAGGTGGGAGAAGTGGAGAGGCGGTGCGTTCAGGGGAGCAGGCGGAGCAGAGGTGAGCTAGGGTGGGGGGGGTGCAGGAAGTAACGGGGGGGGTAGAGCAACCACTCCTTGCTCCAGCTCACCTCCGCCGCCTCCCCCGAGTGCCCCGCCACTTGGCTTCTCCTCCCTCCCAGCCTTGCTGTGCTAAACAGCTGTTCTGCGTGCTGCAAGCCTGGGAGGGAAGGGGGAGAAGCGGAGCGGTGGCGGCGTGCTCAGGAGAGCAGGCAGAGGTGGAGCGGAGGCAAGCTGGGGCGGTGAGGGCACTTTTTCCCCATGCCCCGGAGTCAGCACCTAAGATGGCTGGCGCCAGAATGCCGCCCCTAGAAATGTACTGCCCCAAGCACCTGCTTGTTTTGCTGGTGCCTGGAGCCAGCCCTGGGAGAGGGGATGGGAGCCAGACCTGATCAGTAGAACAGGTCAGTCACTGATTCACCGCCCGCCTCCTCAGCCCCCCTCCCCCGGCTCGCCTACTCACCCCCCGCCACTGCCTGCTTGCTCGCCTCCTCAGCCCCCCACCCCTCCTATTTACCCCCCACCACTGCCCGCCCGCTTACTCAGCCCCCCTCCCTCACCCGCCACTTGCCTACTCACCCCCACGCGGGCCGCACAGTGAACCCATCTACTCAACCCCCGCGGGCCGCACAGTGAGCCCACACGGGCCGCATGCGGCCCCCAGGCCACATGTTGTGCAGGCCTGACCTACATTAAAAATGTGCCCCAGGGGACCAAAGGGAAGGGGGGATATTTCCTAAGTTGTAGCTATTTCTGTAAAAAATACAAGCCCATTAATGAGTCCCCACCCCCACCTCACATCCCCACTTTGTATGACTTTATAAAAATAGGGGGCCAAATTCTTTCCTGACTCATGCATTATGAAATCTCATTGAAATCATTAGTGTTGCACAGACATAAATCAGGGTGCCCTTTTGTGCTGTGGAAAAGAGACTGCCAGTTAGGTATGTTTACTGAATGGTCTACATGTTTTGGGGAATGACCTAATCAGGAGAACTACCAGCAGAGTTACTGTGCAGTGTAGGGAGAAGGTAAATAACTTTTCTCATAGTTGAGAGAAAATCTGTAAGTATTGGGTCTGCCAGTTATATGACAAAGATCATGCTGTCACTTTATAAAACAGGGATCAGCAACCTTTGGCATGCAGCCAGTCAGAGTAAGCACCCTGGCGGGCTGGGTCAGTTTGTTTTCCTGCCACGCCTGCAGGTTCAACTGATCGTGTCTCCCACTGGCCGCACTTTGCCGTTCCAGGCCAATGAGGGCTGCGGGAAGCGGTGTGGGACGAGGGATTTGCTGGCTGCCGCTTCCCACAGCCCCCGTTGGCCTGGAGCGGCAAACCACGGCCAGTGGGAGCCAGGATTGGCCAAACCTGCGGACATGGCAGGTAAATAAACTGGCCCGGCCCGCCAAGGTGCTTATCCTACTGGGCCATGTGCCAAAGGTTGCTGATCCCTGTTATAAAAGATATCATAAGAGATGTGTCCTTATAAAATAATGCTCAAGAAATACAAGACTTTTTTTCTTAATGAATAGGAAGGACATGCCCATTCCACATTTATAAATAAAAGAACACAGGAAAATGTTTTTTTAGGGCAGCCAATTAATTGCAGTTAATGCACGTGATTAATGCAAAACAAATTAACTAGAGTCAAAAGTAGCCACAATTAATTACCATTTTAATCATACTATTAAAGAATAACAGAATACCAATTTAAATTTATCATAAATACAATGTCACTTGTTGTTGCCGGCATTGCAAGGTATTTACGTGGCAGGTACGCTAACCATTCATATGCCCCTTCATGCTTCAACTTGTAAGCTTTAAAGTTGTACATTGTTTTATTTTTTAAGGCAGTTATGTAAAAAGAATCTACATTTGTAAGTTATACTTTCATGATAAAGAGATCGCACTATAGTACTTGTATGAGGTACATTGAAAAATACTATTTCTTTTGTTTATCTTTTTACAGTACAGATATTTGTAATAAAAATAATATGAAGAGAACACTGTGCACTTTGTATTCTGTGTTGTAACTGAAATCAATATATTTGATAATGTAGAAAAACAGCCAAAATATTTTTAAAAAATTAAAAATGGTATTTTATTAATAGTGCAATTAAAACAGGGACTAATTGTGACTTTTTAAATCTCGTGATTAATTTTTTAAATCACTTGACAGTCCTATTTTTTCTTCCATTGGTGAATATTGTGCTGATTACTTATTATCAGTAACTTCTGAATGAAATAAATCCTTATTCTTTATGTAGGTAAACAATATGCCTTTCCACATGATGAGGTACATTTTTTTTAAAGCAGCTGATAGGTCTCATCTGCCTCAAAATACCATATGTTTAGAGAGAGGCAAGGTGGGTGAGGGTAACATCTTTTATTGGGCCAACTTCCGTTGGTGAAAGAGACAAATTTCAAGCTAAACAGAGCTCTTCTTTGGGACCTGAAGAAGAGCTCTGTGTAGCTCGAAAGCCTATCTTTCTCCAGTTTGCCTCTCTAATGCAGGGGTCGGCAACGTTCGGCACGCGGCTCGCCAAGGTAAGCACCCTGGCGGGCCGGGCCAGTTTTATTTACCTGCTGACGCGGCAGGTTTGGCCGATCGCGGCCCCCACTGTCCGCGGTTCACCGTCCCGGGCCAATGGGGGCGGCGAGAAGCCGCGGCCAGCACATCGCTCACCCGCGCCGCTTCTCGCCGCCCCTATTGGCCCAGGACAGCGAACCGCGGCCAGTGGGGGCCACGATCAGCCAAACCTGCCGCGTCAGCAGGTAAATAAAACTGGTCCGGCCCGCTTACCCTGGCGAGCCGCGTGCCGAACGTTGCTGACCCCTGCTCTAATATCTTGGAACCAATACGTCTACAACACTGTAAACGTATGTTTAGAGAGAACTATTACTACACAGAGCTCAGTAAAAGACATTTACAACAATCATTATTAAAATAAGGGCTGAAGGGAGGATTTGGGGGAAGAGCTACCCTCTCTCTGTGAAGAGACTTGTTTGTGCAAAACAAAACAGGCCAGCTTTTAAGACTCTAGACTTTTCAAACAAACAGATTTAAATAGAAGTGAGGATTATAATTGATGAATGCATCCACATTTCTGCTTCTAAAAATTCAAAGTGTTACTGATAAGAATAAAGCATCACAAGCCTAAGGAACCCCTCACTTGCAAGAAAACATTGCTGCTGGTTGTTTAGCAGTGGGGTGCTTGAAGAAAGCCAGTGTGGAAATTCATTCACAATACTCTACAAGCCTGGAGCAATTTTTTCACCCCATGAGAATGTGATGAGAAAGCAGACAATAACAAGGGCATAGGATCTAGATAGGCTACCCCATTGGTTCTCAACCTATGAGATGGTAGGGTGACTCCATGGGGTCACTAGTAGATGCCTGAGGAGGTGTGCCTGTTCCCACTCCCTGTCAATGGCCTTTCACTGAACAGGATTTGTTCAGATGCTTGCAAACAGTTTTTCTCAGATATCAGGATTATCCCATTAACCCCTGCAACGATTCTCTCACAATCCCCTTTTTGGATTCATCAGCTCCTTTGAAACACTGTGGGAACTGGTGCAAAGGATTCTGAATGGAGTTGAGGAAGACAGTGTGAATGGCTGAATGGGAAGCTACGGTATAAAAAGGGTGAGGTATTCTCCTGGGTTCTCCTATTGTGGCAGCCTGTACTAGTCAGAAGACTGAGTTAGCATTTGAACTTGAACATAGAGCTGTTTGTAGAAAACATCTGTTTGCTTAGTTTTCCCCCCAAAATTTTCTATAATCTACACTTTCACTGCTGTTTTCTTTATTCTGTATTTCCAAATTCTTCTCCCGCCTTTTATGACTTTCACGTTTTCCATTTTCTTTCAATTTCACTCCAATTATTTGCTTGCATCCTGATGCAACAGCAATTGAGGTTCTTCCACCTCCTGCACCTAAAGTTTAAATTAGTTCACAAGGAACATCTAGAAATCCTAGAGTTATCATATAAATCTTCTAATTTTTAATCAAGGTAAGAAGCTCATAAAATCCACTTGAGTTCTAATGAGCTTTAGAGTTCCACATTCATTGCTGCATTTAGGATTTCAAAAGATTTTTAAAGATGCCCTGAGCACTGAGTAACAGCCTAATTAATGAGAATTTTCCATGGCAAGTGTGGTTCAAGGAATCCATGTTCCTGGCCCAGACAGCCGTCAACTGCTGCTGTATTAATGGTGATGGAATACTCATATATTTTCATCCTTTTTTCCATAACAGAGGTGCATTCTGTCTTATGTAAAGTGAATGTTCCTTTGGCCCAGTAACAAAGCCAAATCCTGCTCCCTATACACACACCAAGCATGCACAGTCCCATTGTCCACAACAGGTATAGTTAGGTGAACAAAATAAGCAGAATTTAGCTAGCCATTTTTAGCATTTTACTGTTTTTAGTTGCAATTACTGCTCCAGGCATTGTGTATCTGCATAGTTCAATAGTTAAATGCCACTTTCTAGCAACAGTTATACATCTCCAAAATAAGTTTTATTCAAATAATTAAAATTAGAATTGTATCAGTGAGAGGGAAATTGGAATGCAATTATAAAATGTCAGCTTACCAGAATAAAGACACTAGTATGTAATTAAAGTCGCAGGCTCTGTTTTCAACTTCATTAAACACTATTATAATAAAATTATTATAAGGCCACACATTTATTATTTTAAAAATGGCTGAGAAAAGAATAGTATTTTGAGGTTGTGACACATGCCACAGTTTTTCACACTGCCTATTTGTGAAATGCTAAAAAATACGTCTGACTCACTTAATTTTGAAAATAATGTTAAATTGTTGTAGCTGTAGTACAATCAACATGCTTCAAGTTCATGTCCATGACCAATTGAAACTGTGCAACTATTTATGCTAAACAATCTGTTCCACCTGGTATTTAGCTGTCATGCTGAGTTAGTTTCCCAAACCTAAAGAACAGCTCTCTATGAGCTTGAAAGCTTGTCTCTCTCGCCAACAGAAGTTGAGCCAATAAAAGTTATTACCTTAACCTCCAAGTGTGGGCATTTTGGAAAAAACTAAAATCCAACATGTAAAAATCAACTAATCAATAGCTAGTACATACTGGATAAGAAAAACAAGACCCCTTTCTCACAGAAAATGCTGTGCTTTCTCTACTAGGGTTACCATATGTCCGGATTTCCCCGGACATGTCCGGCTTTTTGGTGCTCAAATCCCCGTCCGGGGGGAATTTCCAAAGAGCCGGACATGTCCGGGGAAATAGGGAGGCATAAGCCAGGGTCCGCCCAGCACGATCCGCCGGGTCCGCAGTGCAGCCCAGCTGCCCCAGCTACAATGCTCAGGTGGGGAACGGGGGGGCTGCAGGGCGAGTCGGCAGCAGGGGTCACAGAGGCTGCAGGGGCGGGGGGGGGTGCAGGGGCAGGGCAGGCGTGGGGTGCAGAGCGAGTGGGGAGCAGGGAAGTACTTAGCAACCCCCAACCAAGATCAGAGCGGGAGGGAGGAGGGGGAATGCAGGGTGCTCAGAGGAGGGGGCAGAGTTGGGGCAGGGGCTTTGGGGCAGGGGTGGGGAAGGGGCGGAGTTGGGGCAGGGCCAGGCCCCCGTGGAGTGTCCTCTTTTTTCAGTGTTGAAATATGGTAATCCTATTTCTACTGACATCTCCACTAGCAGGCATTTGAGTTCAATCCTGATGTTATGTGGATGAGGGTTGAGGGACACAGCAGGACTATCAACATATCGGTTTAGCAGGGTGCTTTCTTAATTATGATCAATAAAGTGAGGTTAGCAGAGGGAATCAGGTGCAGAAGGGTGGTGGGCTGGAAAGAACATTGTGCCCGGCTTACAGCACAAGGCTGTGAGAAGTAATATTTCCAGGAAAATGTCAGAAGCATTTTTTCTGCCATGGACCAGATCAAATGACTGCTCATATTCTCCTTTTAAAAAGTGCAACTCCAAAACACATTTGAGACAGCCATTACTCCTGGTGCTGTTAGAAGCAGGGCCGCCAAGAGCGGGTTCGGGCCCCGGTGAAAACAATTTTTTGGGCCCCCTAGCAAGGGCGGACCAGCTAAACAGGGTCGACGAGAGTGGGGGGAAAGCCGGGGAAGCCAGGCCCCGGGCCCCCTTCCAGACCACCGGGCCCTGGTAATTTATACTGGCTTCCCCCCTCTCGTCGGCCCAAGTATGTGAAAACCCAAAATATAGCTGCTAAGCCCATCATTCACAATTCACCAAATTTTATTTAAACACTTAAGCAAAGACCTTACCCTCTCTCTGCTCCCCCAATGCCAAATTTTTCTCTTGCTTAGCTATGCTCATTACAGCATCAAGCAAGGAGGTTTGTCACAATGCTGAACACTATGTATACCTCTGTCTCTGAGCTATGGTGGTTAAAACTATGTCTTTGGCTTGCCATTCTGTTCACATACATATATACAGAGAGAGAGAGAGAGAGACACACACAGACAGACAAATACAATATTTAATTCAGCTTGTGATTATTTTTTTTAAATGAACTCTACTAAGGTAAGACATAAGAATTTACTAAATCTTTTGTTACACAATATGTTCATAGTCAAAGAACATAAAAATAACATGGCATTGTTGATAATGTTAACACTTCAGTAGGGTTACCATATCTAGCAAATAAAAAAAGAGGACCCTCCACGGGCCCTGGCTCCGCCCATTTCCCCACCCCCAGCCCCGCCCCAACTCTGCCCCTTTCCCCACCCTAACTCTGCCCCCTCCTCCCTCCCACTCCCAGCCACGCGGAAAGGGCTGCTGGAGCCCGGGAGAGGCAGCGCCCAGCTGGAGGCGCAGGGTCTGGAAGCTGCCCGGCAAACCGTGAAGCCGGTAGCGCTTGGGCTTCGGGCAGCCCCCTTGCCTCCGGACCCTGCGCCCCCAGCTGGGCACTTCCCCTCCCAGGCTCCAGCGGCGCAGGGTCCAGAGGCATGGGGGCTGCCCGAAGCCGGTAGCGCTTGGGCAGCCTGGCTCTTAAACAGAGCCGAAGAGTCAGGGGAGGAGCAGAGCCGCCATTTTCCCGGACGTGTTCGGCTTTTTGGCAATTCCCCCGGGACGGGGGTTTGAGTGCCGAAAAGCCGGACATGTCCGGGAAAAAGAGGACGTATGGTAACCCTACACTTCAGTCGTAATGCAGCTGTGTTACTGTGGGAAAACTCAGGTACCAAGACATTTCTTTTGACACCTCAACAAAAGTGCTTATGAACTTTCGGCCAGAATCTGGCATCCAAGTGCTCATCTCTTTCACTAAAGTTAAAAGAAGTGACAAGGCATCTTTTAAGCTCCCCTGATTAAGTCCCTTACTATGACTCTAGAAGTTAAAAATATTTAATTAGTGGTAAGCCATCATCAAAAGGATTGCATATTAAGTTTGGATTTTCACAAAAAGTGGGGATGTTTATAGGAAATGTATCTGAAACTATTATATTTGGCTAGAAATCATGATAGCTGAGTCTCACATATGACACTTGTTGACATTATGAGAATAATCCCCTATGTGGTATTTCATGCACTGACTTCCAATTCCAAGATGTGCAGAGGTGTCTGAAGATGAACAACAATGAAATTGAAAGTAAAAACAACTTTCAAACCACAGAAAAGGCTATATACTGGCCAGTTATTATTTAACCTGCACTTGGTTCCCCATTATTAATTTTAGTTTCATTCTAGTATCATATATCACTGTGAGAAGGCTATTTTCCTTATAAAGCAGTGGGGAAAAAATTGGAACACCAAGAAGTATTTTACTTTATGCAATTAAAAGTTGCTGTGCTGTGCAGCTGTGATTTTCCCTATGAAGCTCCTGTACATTTACTCTTAGTGCCACCTATAGGTAATCCAAGATTATGCTAAAATGCTAATGTGATTGGACAGTAAAATTTAAAAAAATAAATAATTAAAAAAAAAATAATTGTAATCATCACTGGTAACATTTTTATTTTTCCAAATATTAATATTTTCTGAAGATATATCTAGCTATAACACATGTAATACATATATTTAACACTTGCAAAATCTCTACATCTCCTTACCCACCTGACTTTCACTCAGGACTGCAAACCGTTCTCATACCTTTCTGTATTTAAAACCACTCTTTAAATTATTTCCATTCTTAATACTCATTGAATCTCAAAAATGTAATACAGTTTGAAAGTAACATTCTGAGCAGAAAGTCAGGATATCAGGTAGTCTGAAATAGATATCAAACTGCTTGATGTACTGAAGAGTGATTTCTGGCAGTGGTAGAGGCAAGCTGGTATATGATGGTGAAAATATTGTTTGGCCAATAGTTTTACTAAACTGAATATTACTGGCTTTAAAATCCATTTTTGAGAGACAATATTCAGAGTGAAAACCAAAAGGGTGAGGGAAATGAAAAACAAATATTTTTCAGACCAGCTGAGTAAAAGGAGCAAAAAGAGAGAAATTCTAAAATGAAATATAGTGTTTACGCACATAGAGCAGACATGTGTGCGCGTCTAACTTTTGAATGCTGAAGGTGATGGAAGAGTTTCTTTAACCTTTACTACATAGCACATATTTCCCATTAACAAAAAAGGTGATGGGGGCAGCAATCACCTTTGAAAAAGATTTTTAAAAAAATAGATAAAACATCATTTGTGAACTTGAATTAATTATGTCATGCTTACAAACCACGAAAGAGTCTGAGGTTCACAAAAACCTGAAATCCATGAGGTATTTTCAACTTTCATTTATGGAGAAAATTGGTTTTGGTTTCCCAAGTGTACCTGTACTATCTTTCACAGATTTATAACAGACCCTTACCATCTATTGAATTGAAAAACAATTAACATTTCTTCTGGGTTGTAATCTTTAGAAACCACCTTATTATAACAACTTAGTTTGGGGGAAGCCCTATTTCTTGTCACTTTACATAAGCCTAAAGATGATAATTTATGCTCATGTACCGTAACATTCAGTTATTGGGAACACTTCTACTAGGGTTACCATATTTGAACATTGAAAAAAGAGGACACTCCATGGGGCCCCGGCCCCGCCCCAACTCCGCCCCTTCCCCTCCCCCGGTCCCACCCCTTTCCCCACCCCCGGCCCTGCCCAACTCCGCCCCTTCCCTGTCCCCATTCCAACCCCTTCCCCAAAGTCTCCGCCCCCTCCCCTGAGCACCCCACATTCCCCCTCCTCCCTCCCAGCCACACGAAACAGCTGCACCAATTCTAAAGTCAGGCACTCCACTAGTATAGACTCCCATGACTTTAATGAAGCTGCTCAGTGGAGGATCTGCCCCGGCCCTCAGTTTTTGGGAGCGGTCAGGACACGCAGCTCACACTGTTCTGTTTCCCAGCTCCCCAGATGCCTTGGAGCACCCAGTTCTCCTCCCTGCCCGGTAAAATCCCGGACATTTTGAGCTATTTAATTCTTTAATTCTAAAACGTAATTCTTTATATGTAGTGAACTTTGTATTTTCGTTTTGGCATTGTGTTTGCTCCTAGGATCAGGGGCAGCCAGGGTCTCCACGTGCTTGGCCCGCCACAAGCCAAGCTCAGAGGCTCCCATTGGCTGGGAAAAGCTCCAATGGGAGCTGTCGGAGCCAGCCCCTGCAAGCCCTGCCCCCGCAGCTCTGATTGGGCAGGTATTTCGCAGTGATCCACCACACTGCTGTGTCTCATCACAAATGGGGAGCTGAGTGCCATACAGCACACCCCAGCCCCAGGAGCTCTGATCCACTTGCAGGCAAGGCAGCCCGATGCCCATCGCAGCCAGAGCTCTGATCCCTCTGCACACTCCTGCCTTTCTCACACTGCCCTCCCCTCCTCCCCCACCACAGTCAGTGCTTTTTGGCGATTCCCCGGAGCAGCTCCCCCAGCGCTACCCCCCACCTGTGCAATCAGCGGCGCATGGTACTCCCAGCTTTGCTGCTCCCTGACTCTTCGGCTCTGTTTAAGAGCCAAGCTGCCCTAGTGCTACCGGCTTCAGGCACTTCTCCTACCTGGGCTCCACCTGAGCTGCTCCTCCCAGCTCAGACTGTAAGAGCCGAGCTGCTGGCTTCTGGCAGCCCTCCCCTACCTCAGGACCCAGAGCTGGCTGGACACGTCCCTTCCCCCGGCTCCAACTGAGCTGTTCGGCTCCGCCCCCTCAGACTTACAGAGCAGAGCTGCAGGAGCCAGCGTTACCGGCTTCAGGCAGCACCCCCCCTGCCTCGGGACCTTGCACCGTGGGAGCAGCTCAGCTGGAGCCGGGTAGGAGAAGTGCCTGGCTGGGGGCTCGGGGTCCGGAGGCGGGGGGGGGGGTGCTGCCTGAAGCCAGTAGCGCTTGCTCGGGCAGCTTGGCTCTGTAAATCTGAGAGAGGAGGAGTGGAGCAGAGCCACAGGGGGAGAGGAAGTGCCGGCCATTTTCCCGGACATGTGTGGCTTTTCAGCAATTCCCCCCGGACGGGGGTTTGATTGCTGAAAAGCCGGACATGTCCGGGAAAAAGAGGACGTATGGTAACCCTAACTTCTACATTCCCATTAAATATTAAAACATCCTTCTACCCTGAAGTTATGCATATAGGACGAGAAAGAGGAGGAGTAAATATTTATGGTAGTGCCTGAAGGCCCTGATCGGGATTGGGATCCCATTGTACTGGGCATTATACAAACACAGAAGAGACAATCCCTGCCCTGAAGGCTTTAGAATCTAAAGAAATTACGTTTCTAAAACAATATAATTTGCACAAGGAAGATTATTTCTTAGAAGAATAACACTTCACAGCATTTGCTTTTACTAATCGGATTGACAAAATAATGAACATAATATATAGGATGAAGAAGTATCCTTCAGATAAACTAATCTGAACCACTTTTAAATGATCATATTATTGGATGAATGAAGAATGAATGGCAAAGAATGAATGATAAAAATACTTTTTAGGTATATTAGCAATTTAGTTTGCATATTTCTAAGCATTCCCATCTACTGGATCACAGATTTAGGTGGAAAAGAAAAATCATTATCTATCAATTTCATCTTTATATAGCATAGTCCCCAATTACCACTTCTTGATAATTCTTCATCTACTAAAATCTGGGGGCAGTTTAATCTGGCAGAGTCCAAACCAGGTTTTTTTGTGGAAGCTGTATCTCACGCCCATACATTTTAAGAATCTACTTGATGACACTCTATGAGCATTTTGAAACAAACATTTCATCCCACTCTCTCATTCAAACTACAGTTGAGTGTCCTAATATGACACCAGTTACTTTTGAAGTATATCTAATTGACACCTCTGTCTGCAGCCTCCTCCTTAGGTTAGACTTAGCCTGGGCAATTGTACCTCCTAATCACGCAATTTACTTTACTGTCTCCAGCTACCCCCATACCTGTCACTCCAGAACATCACAAAATATTAGTGTCACGTTTTCAATAAAAATAATTGAAATTAAGTAAAAGTGGCTTTACTGTCACCTGGCTTCAAATCAAGAAGTGGGCGATAATAAATGCTTGTATTTCAAAATGCTCAACAATGACAATGTGTTTTTTTTAAATTTAGGGTCTTGACATTCAGAATCCACAAAAACAAAATGTGGCAAATGGACAACGCTATTGCAGTGGGTCCCGCACTTTTCCTTGGTGTGGTGGGCCAGGGTCTTGTCCCTGCCCCTATTCTTGGGCTCCGCTAGTGCTCTGGAGGGGGAGAGAAGGGGAGTGGGGAAGGGACCAAGGTCCACCCCTTACTCCGGTTCCAACCCCTTCAGCTTCATAGGCTTCTTACCCTCTTTCCCCATGGCAGGGTTTCTCTCTGTCTTCGGTACTGGGGGAATCCCTCTGCCCTGCTTGGGCAGGGTCTCCCTTCCCCTGGTACTCTGAACAACACCACTACACCTCTAAATTACAGTCAGCTCTCCTTCCCTCCTCCTACCTGACTGAAGCAGATTTTTTTTATTAGGTCTCAGGATGGGCCTTAATTGGCTCCAGGTGCTCTAATTGACCTGTAGTAATGTCTCCTTAGTCCACAGGAAATAAGGCACTGATCATCCTGGGGCTTACGCCCATCCACTTCCCAGCACCCAATAAGATCACTCTCCTGCTGCCCTCTGGCCCTGCTGTATCACAAAAACAAACAAACAAAATCCACAAACACACCAATGTATGGACACTAAGACAAGATACTGCAAAAAACTTGCATTTGGTGGCTGAACTAACTCTAAAACAGTGAGTTAGCAGAAAAAGAAGCCACTCCCTAGACTCCAGAAACAAAACAAAGGCCCCAGTCCTTCAAACAGGACTGCAATTTAATTTGACTTCAGTCAGACTATTCACCTGAGTAAATTTAAGAATGTGCAAATGAGTTTGAGGTATCAGGGCCTAATGATGTAATAGTTAAACTCATGTTAATATTTCTTTTCTTTAAAAAATGACATATCCAACAGTAACTCATGATCTATTTCAAAGACTGATATGTGGGGATTGGTAGAGATGCTATTTAAGAAATGATCAAGGTAAAATATTTTCTTCCGTCTCTGATAATTGCATAGCCACTAATCCTCAGTGTGGAAACAGCTAGTGATGAAGAATGGGATAAAATGAAGGGGGAAAAGTATCAAGTGATATTAAGATAAATAGACACTGCCTTCAGAGTGTGAAACAGTCTCCTGCTGCATATCTCATCTACAGAAGCCTGTAAATCTATTCATCCACTTGACCAGGTGGCCACTGTGCCAACCTCATCTGTAGGAGCCTGAGTTCTCTCTATGCAGGAGGCAGCCATAACCCTGGTTAAATGTGCCTTGATTTCATACATTTCTGTAGACATAAGATCTGACATACTATCTCCAATCTACCATCTGATCATGGCTTTTGAAGTCTCCATTCCTTTGTATGTAAGATGGCATATTATAAAGTGGGCTGAAATATTTCTGTACTTATCTACTCTTTAAGTATACTTTCAAATCCTGCCTATGTTGTTAGTGGGGTTTTTTTAAACAGTTTTCCTCCTAGCATTTAGGAAGGGGCTAGGGGGAAGAAATGGAAGTCCTAGGCCAAAGTTACAAAAATGGTGCCTAAAAGATAGACACCTAAGTATATGGTCTGGATTTACAGGAATGCTGAGTACTTTGGCTGCTCTTGACTTTACTAGGAATTGCAAGTGCTCATTACATCTCAGGATTTCCCACAATGAGTGCTAGTGAAACACTTAGCACCAATATGCATTCAAACAAAAATAGAGATACACCACCAAACTCAGAAATTCTCATGAATTTATGGTACTAACTATCAAGAACAACATTATGGACTAAAAAGATAGTGGGGTTAAGTGGCAGCTTTGAAAGGGAACTATATGGATTCAACAATATGGCATTTTATTTTATTTCATTTCATTCTATTCTACACAGAGTTTATTTTTCAATGTTCCTGCTGTCAAGAATCAGCCAATAACACTGAGGCAAGCAAATCTGCATACATAGATGAGATCAACCTATTTAGATTACAGAAATGAAGGTTAAGACGTGACTTAGCACCATCTATAAGTACACACGTGGGGCAGAGCTTGAGTCATGCTGGAACACTCCAGAATGCCATTCAAGCTTTTTGTTTGTTTGTCTGTTTTGTTTTGTTTTTTTAAGGACTCAGTCACTGACATGGGGAGAAGATTTGTAACAGTAAAGGGCTCTTTGATCTAGCAGATACAGCTATAACAAGATCCAGTGACTGGAAGCTGAAGCTAGACAAATTCTAACTCAAAATAAGGTGCAGTTTTAAGTGAGGGGAATTAACCATTAGAACAATTTACCAAGGGTTGTAGTGGATTCTCCATCACTTGAAGTCTTTAAATCTAGGCTGGATGTCTTTCTAAAAGGTATGTTCTAGCTCAGCTAGAAATCATGGGCTTGATGCAGGAATTACTGGGTGAAATTTGATAGCCTGTGTTATGTGGGATATCCCACTAGATAATCATAATGATCCCTTTTGGCCTTAAAATCTATAAAATCAAGACCTGGTTGGATGACACTGCAGGACTGTGGCTGAGATTGTTATGTCCAGCCAATTGTGCAATTAGTGACGTGGGATTGGAGAAGTGGGGCAGATGTACTTTTTTCCTTCCAACTTTAAATACAAATTGTATCTCACCGTGAAGATGATCAGATTGCATGTGCCCACCTGGTGCGTGAGTTCTGGGAGGGAGATAGGATAGGAAATGTTGATGTACATATTACCGGATTCAACATAGAGACTTTTATCTTGGATGATTAAAAGCCTCACTACAGCAATACTGGAATTGCTGAGTCAGAGTACACTATATTTATGTGTTCTATAGACAAAAATGCTCTTTGTAAATATTTTTCTTAATCATCTCCAGCAAGGATGATTTAGCAATATCCAAGTAGGGATGAAGTCTATCAGAGACACACAAATCATTCCAACCTTTCCATCATCTGTGTGCCAGACTTTCAGCCTCCACAGGCAAATCAGTGAAGATTTGTCTCTCCCACCCCATGTTGGTTATCGCTGCAAAGTCATTTTACTTGGGCTTTGTGCAAAAATCAGAATTTCACTGAAAATCTAATTAGGTATTTGTAATGAAAACAGTAGACTTCTCATGAACACACACACACACACACACACATATAATCAGTTGTTATACTTACAGGAGCCATATAGATTTGATAAAGAAAGACATAGCAAAACCAGGATACATAGGATTCGAATATTATATCAAAGAAAAGTTATTCTTGCATTAATGTACTCGTTAATAAGACAGTCGCTTATAAATACCTTTGATATGGAACATGACACCGATAGGTGTCATGCTCCATACTCACTCTCTGCCAGGTCCCTGTTTTATATGTACTTGGGGATTCAGATTTTCTAATTAGCCAATAACAGAAACAAGAAAAGGTTTACATATTGCTCCTTTTGATTGCTCAACTGCACATATTTTAAAGCAATTGCTTGTTACCCACTGATGCAAACTGATTATCTGATTTAAAGCCCTTAATTAAATTGCCATTCTTCAAACTCAGAGCCAAATAGAAAATGTGACATTAAATAATTAATTGTCCACCTGATATTTTAGATTAAATAGATTTCCATAGTCATTTAAAAACTATGTGAAAATACTACAACAAACATACAGTGATTGACATTAAACAATATTTGTAAACAGTTACATAAGAATGGTATTTGAGATACCAGAATTTTACCCTATGTTTAGAATGGGAAATATCAGTGTGGTAAATAATGAAAAATGACTACTTTAATAGCTTCTAATGTGCTGTATCAATTTATAAATTATATCATTACTTCATTGGTAATATGGAATATTTGGATTATTAACTAAGATTAGGTGTTTTGCAAGCAGTGGCAACTGGAGGGCAAAATAAATGATGAAACTGTGGCAAGCTCCCACCATACCCTGAAAAACTACTTCTGACTTCTTTCTCCACAACACATACATAAACAAAATCATTTCTAAGCAATCAAAACAAGCTGAAAATACCCAAGTTTCAAGATAATTTCTATATAACCCCATTCAAACTTTCAGAAAAAAAAAAACCTTTCTATATAAAGTTTTTCATGTGTATTCCCTGCTTAGATTCTCCCCCCCCCCCCCCCCCCCCCGGATGCTTTAAAGTTAGACAGACACGCAATGTTTTTCAGTCCAACTTTTGAATAGTGGTGGGGTTTTTTTTCATTTTTTTGAAAATTGTTCTGAAAATCTGTTTCTCTCAACTGATTAGTGACTTGATATAAAAACTTCGGAATCATTTTTATAAACTAATTCTCAGTGCACAGAGGACTAATTTTACTACAGTAGAGTTGCAAAGGTCCTGAGTCTTCTCTCATTTACACCACCGCAAATCAAGAGACACTGTATTAAAGTCAATGATTTAAAAGGATGTAAAAACAATGAGGGATCAAAATCAAGTCCTATGACTTTATTAAAACATAGGGCAAATGGAAATTACATGATTTCCAGGCTAGGTTAGCAAAACGTATAACTTCTAGGATGATTCGTTATACTTCCATACATTCAGGGTGCAAGTTCTCAACACCCCACAGAATCAGACAGAGCCTTAACAGCAGTTATGAGCTCCATTAACTCATTTGTCTACACCACAGCTCTAACTCTGATGATGAAATACAGGGCTCACTAAAGTGGCAAGTCAAATGTATTCAGTTGTTTGAATTACATGACAGCATGAATAAAATACCCCCGCATACACACACTTCAATAAAAATGAAGGCAATTCTCAGAAAAAACCATCCATAGTTAAAGTTAAGAATCACAAGTTAAACATCTAGAGTTAAAGTTGAGAATATACGTCCTTTAAAAATAGCATTAACAAGAATATAATAATTACAAAATACAACAAACCTACTTGTAAGTGCAAGTAAGTCATAGAATTTTCAGGTAGGGTTACAATACCTGAAACTTAACACAGCACCTTGAAACCTACCCATCCTTCACCTACAGATTGGTGCTCTTTACCTTTTGCTACCATAACTTAAGTCTAATGTCCTTTATTAATATACTGTAATTCCCATTCTATCCTTTTAACCTATATTGTGTGATTTATCAGAGAGATCGTGGGATTTGTTTTGTGGACATTGAGCCCGATTCAAAGCCAAAAGACTCCTACTGATTTGAATGCTCTGTAGATTTGACTCTAAGTTACAACAAACCTGTTGCCAGATAAAGAGAGAAGGCTTCAATTTGTTTCTGGGATCATCCCAATTCAGATGGACAGTTAGATTTGCTGAGTATTAAAAAGTCTCCTGAAATAACATTTGGGGCCTACACAATGTCATCAGAAGAGCACAGCTTTCCAGCATCTGAAACACATAAGCATCAGGTGGGTACCAAGTAATGTTTAATTTAATTATACACTACAGAAATAAATCTTGCACCAGCCAGAAAATGATTAAGCAAACACTTGCTCTGAATTATATACACATTAAAAGAGTGTGTTTAAGAACAGTGCTATTTCCATTAGATAAAAATAAATCTTTACACAAATACGGTAACTTGACAGAACTGTAACTCCCTCAGTTTGTTAATATTACGAGTGTCTTTCCTCCAACTTTACACTCCTGATATAGGTAAGTGAACACATACATGCCTATCCATTTTAGGTTCTTATATGGCCATGATTACCATAGTGTCTGGGTGCCTCACAATCTTTAATGTATTTATCTTTGCAAGACTTCGGTGAGGTAGGAAAGTACTATTTTTCCCATTTTACAACTGGGGAACTGAGAGACACAGATTAAATTAGACTTTTATTAAAGGTATTTAGGTGTCTAAATACCTTTAGAAACTGGCCTTAAATGACTTGCCCTAGGTTGCACAAGAAGCCTGTGGCAGAGCAGGGACTTGACGTATCCTTCCTCTCTAACACCCTATCCCTAGTGCACAATTACATCTATTAGCATAGCATTCTATATTAGATAGAAGTCCAAAATAGAAGTCCACAACCAGCTTTTGGAGATTTTAAATGGAATGTAGAAGATTTTGCTGAAGCCAGACAATCTTGTTCTTCCAAAATGTGCTTCTTCTCCTGAATATTCTCTTTCCCTCACATGAAATTCATCCCTCTGTGCCACTGAAGTCCTACTAATTCCCTTCCTTGCTACATCAGCATCTCATCCTCTGAATATATTATATTGTATCACTAATCACTCCATTTCCTGTCTCCAGGTACCGCCATACTTGTCACAATGAATATGAAGAAGAGCTGAACTGACCTGATTCATAAATTAGGGTTTTGTTTCTGTTTTTTTACAGCTTGTGGCAGAATGGCACTAGACATTTCTTTATTATTTCTAAAGACAAAGAATACTAACTAGTATTTTAGTAACATCATGAAATAGCCAGTCACACACAACCCCACCCCCAAAACAAGCAAAAAACCATATAAACCAACAAAAGTCATTAAAATCTGGGATACATTCAATTTCTACTCCACTCAAGGTTTGGATTATGGGATTATAAATCAAGTCTCAGGATTCATTCCTCTATGTGTATCCTGTAAGGGAAGAATTACTACTACTAAAATAGTATAAATAAAGGTACTGAACTACAGCTACTTAGTAAAGAGTAACAAAATGAGGTAAATTTCCTCTGGTGAAGTGAAGATTATAAAGTATTACAATCTTTTGATTACAGTAAAACTACTCAGAACAGAGCATGAAAAAATTAATAAACATTATTAATGAGAATACCCTGTCCATTTTTCTCCTGGGGGTCTCTCTACAAGAAATACAAAGAACAAGGTACAGTAATGCAAATTAGGTCAGAGCTTCTTAGAAAGGCTGATGATCTGTTAAAAATTAAGTACTATTTCAACAAAATAATTTTTTACTAATCCTCTCAGCAAAATTGTCTACTCATCACAGCACAGGAGTGAAATATTACAAAATTCTCATGAAAGGTGTAGCGCGGAAGTATTGTAAATAAAATCTTGTGGAGGTCAGTTGTCCAGTGTCTGATTTTTTCAGTATCCAGTTCAAACAACGAACACATAAGTGATAAAGATTACATAATTTTAAGATTTAAAGCATGGGCACACATCTTGGAAACAAAAAAACCTATTTTAATTCACAGTTTAATTTTCACTTTCAGCTACATTTCATCTAAATTAAAGTTAATTGTGGTTACATAACTAAAACATGAAAACTGGCAGGATTCTCTCCCAAATGTGGTTTCTTGTAACAGAAGCTGTCATGTGGCTTGCTGTGTGAAGAGAAATGCATCTTAAACAATAGATGAATTTGCAAAAGGAAAGTAGTGTGAGGAAACAGGTAGGATCAGGCATAATCAGGAAAAGAAAGGGTGCATGTTCCACACACAGAGATCCACTTGAAATGCATTTCAAGTAGGTCAAAAACCTAAATTGTTAAAAGCTCTGAATTGGAATAAATTAGTGAGGAACAGTCCAGAAGACTTTAATCTGACCCCAAACAGCCCTTTGGGGGAAATAAGTTAACGATGTGTACTGCCGAAAACAGCCACCTGAACCTAGGAAAACACCCATATCTCTTTTCGAGGGCATCATAGAATCATGAATATCAGGGTTGGAAGGGACCTCAGGAAGTCATCTATTCCAACCCCCTGCTCAAAGCAGGATCTAGTCCCCAACTAAATCATCCCAGCCAGGGCTTTGTCAAGCCTGACCTTAAAAATCTCTAAGGAAGGAGATTCCACCACCTTCCTAGCTAACCCATTCCTGTGCTTCACCACCCTCCTAGTGAAAACGTTTTTCCTAATATCCAACCTAAACCTTCCCCACTGCAACTTGAGATCATTACTCCTTGTTCTGTCATCTGGTACCACTGAGAACAGTCTAGATCCACCCTCTTTGGAACCCCCTTTCAGGTACTTGAAAGCAGCTATCAAATCCCCCCTCATTCTCCTCTTCTGCAGACTACATAATCCCAGTTCCCTCAGCCTCTCCTCATAAGTCATGTGCTCCAGCCCCCTAATCATTTTTGTTGCCCTCCGCTGGACTCTCTCCAGTTTTTGCACATCCTTCTTGTAGTGTGGGGCCCAAAACTGGACACAGTACTCCATATGAGGCCTCACCAATGACAAAGAGGGGAATGATCACATCCCTTGATCTGCTGGCAATGCTCCTACTTATACAGCCCAAAATGCTGTTAGCCTTCTTGGCAATAAGGGCACACTATTGACTCATATCCAGCTTTTTGTCCATTGTAACCCCTAGGTCCTTTTCTGCAGAACTGCTGCCTAGCCACTCGGTCCCTACTCTGTATCAGTGCATGGGATTCTTCCGTTCTAAGTGCAGGACTCTGCACTTGTCCTTGTTGAACCTCATCAGATTTCTTTTGGCCCAATCCTCTAATTTGTCTAGGTCCCTCTGTATCCTATCCCCACCCTCCAGCATATCTACCTATCCCCTCAGCTTAGTGTCATCTGCAAACTTGCTGAGGGTGCAATCCATGCCATCCTCCAGTTCATTAATGTATGATGGGATATACAGCTTCATTCTGTGCAGAAGCTGACTAACTACAACTCCCATCTACATCCAACTAATGCTGGTGATTGGGTGGAGAATGTGGATTTTTTGCCCCAACCAGAATGGATTTACACTTACAAGGCTTACTCCGCTTACTGGCCAGCATCCTTATTATATTATTATATTTAAGAGGATTTTCCTCTGATTTGAACAATATGGTTGGATGATTAATATTGGTGAGAATTTGGCATAAGTGTACGGTATGCAGACTTCCTAGGTGGCCATGTTTTTAGAGACTGGAGACAACGAATTAGCCATGTGTGCTTAAAAGACACCATCAGGTACTTTAGGCTCAAGATGCCTTCAAAAAACAAAATGTTTAATACAGGTACAAAGTATGGGACTATAAGTCTGCAGTTCAGATTAAAAACACAAGGACATTCTAAAAAGTGGAGACAGGCCAAGCCAGTACTGTATAGAATGACTGCAAAGAATGCCAGCACCAATTAAGTGGATCACTCTGTGAAAACTATTAGATAATTATCCAGATAAGGTCAAGGCTCACATTCTCCTCAAGTGCTTTGATAACTGTTTATTATAGCAGTGCATTTCAAGTTACATTAGGCTGACAGTTGGTGTACTGAATACATTTTCAGCACAGATACAATGTAACAATCTATAGGTTAATTTAGGGGACTGGGAGTCAGGACTCCAAGGTTCTAGTCTATGATTTTCCTAACTAAGGAATTTGCTTGTTTCATATGGTGTTGGCGGGTGGGAAGGCACATAAGGAGCTTCCTTCCTTCCCTCCCTTCTTGTGCAGCCCTCATAAGGACAGGCAGGAACAGGCAGGAGGCATGCCATGTTTTTGTACCCTTCCTCCTTTCCCTCCCTTGCCTCCATGCACACTGGCCAGTCGAGCTGTCTGGCTATGTGGAAAAGGGAAACAGGATCTAGCACTGGGTAGACAGCCTCTGGGTGTGAGTGATCTTTGGGACATATAACTTCCTGAGGCCAAATGCCACCTATAGCTACCTTGGAGCTCCATCAATTATCACAAAAAACTGCCTAAATGTCATAGTCCAGCCCAGTGTGTTCAAGTCAACTAACTATACCTCAGTTTCTTTATCTGAACTTGATTTAAATACCTACCTACTTCAGAGAGGTCTTATGACAATTATTTGTAAAGTGCTTAGAGATCATCAGATGAAAACTGCTAAATACTGTAATTGCAAAATATGTTTTAAATGTCTAAACTATTATTCCTTAGTCATTGAGCACATATGTATTTGCAAAGCCCCAGCTAAAATATATCTTAATATATAGATATATCTAGCTTTCCATAACTTTGGATTATGCCAAGAATAATTCTGTAGTCAATTATCTACATGAATGTGGAGTGCTGCCTTTTGGTGTTTTTTTTTTTAAATATGTTTACACTAGTAAAAGTGTTGCAGACCATATTCATTCCATATGAATAAGAGTTCACATTTATTTCCAGTGCAAGGGAGACAGCATATTATGAAATTTTTATTTTTATAACAAAGTCTCATCTTAAATTGAAATATTCTTAAAGGCCAAAATTTTCAACAATGGGTACCCAAAGCTATGTTCCTAATTCAATATTTAAACATCTAAATAATTGACCTTATTTTTAAAAGTGTTGCATACCCAACGCTTTCCACTGACCTCAATGAGAGTTGCTCAGCACTTTTGAAAATCAGTTCACTTACTCAGGTGCCTATATATGGATTTAGGAGCCTAATTTTAGCCTCCCAATGTTTGGAAATTTTGGCAAGTATGATTTTAAATCAAGTTGAATTGCAGGGGTTCTTCACCTCTCAGGATCAAGGTCTAGTTAAGAACTTCTTACAATTGGGAGTATAGAAACTACAACCACGCTAACAAAGGAAGCTGTATAACAGCAGGCATAAGAGATAAGGAGTTCTATGCTCACACCACACTTCTAGATCTAGTTATCAGTACATTGTGCACACTCTTGCCCTAACCCAATGTTGTGTGGTCTTTTATCAAGAATTCACATAAAAGATGTCTGAATACTTAGCAGCAGTTTTGTTGTTACTGCACAAAATCTTTTGATTACACCATTCTGTCCCTTGAGCAAAATGGTGTTATCCCAAGACAGCATACTATTTCACAGCACATCTTTAGCATTCTCACAGGAATTCCTTTGACACAAGGAAATCACCACATACCGTTCCCCCGCCTCCCTCCCCAAGTACCATAATAGACAGACACACGAAAGGGTTGACACCGTTACTTTGTTGGCCAGTATTCCATTTCTTTCGAGAATTTATGCCAGAATTTGAACTTTAGTTTGCAATGTGCTTTTCATTATTTTGTTCATATGCCCAGAGTCTGTGCTGCCCAAAAATGTAGTGATCATAAATAACAGAGAAGTTACAGGTCCAATCTTCGTCCCACTGCCCAACTCAAGTAATTAGGATATCTGGACAACCCTGGTGGACAGGGTAGTTTCTGCAGCCCTTTCACCAGCATTCAGTGGAATAAGAGGAATTTGGGGGGAAGGATGGAGAAGATGGCAGAAGGGTTGAACAAAAGGGCCCACTGGCTGATGAATCCTCCAGCCTTTTGCTACCAAACACACTCTGCACATAGATGCACAAAGAGTTTTGTTCCACACTGATCAGTGATATGCAAACCCTACATACCCTCCTGAAATTCTTCATATTGTAGAAACACACTGGTTTCACAGTTAAAGAGCCTTTTACATGTGCAAAAGAGAGGGCAGAGCCTGTCTCAAGATTAAAGATTAACCTGCAGATTCTTTTACTGTCATCTTATTCAAACACAGTACAGCTCTTTTGAACATGGTACCTGAAAATAAACATGGAGAAACCGACCCAGCCCTGAGAACAGTTTAATGAATAATGCACAAAGTACACAGTGTCAACCACAAATGTGGTCTTTTCAAGACAAACTCTGTTCTCATTTACACTGACATATAAATTTGGCATGACCTCACTGACTTCAGAGACATTACTCTAGATTTACAATGATAAAAGAAAGCCTAAATCAGTCCAATATGTCATCACGATGAATTCGATGGAAATGGGGGCATAAAGCTCTCAGCAGACACACTGAAATACAGTATAACATTTGCTAAGTTT
This sequence comes from Malaclemys terrapin pileata, assembly GCF_027887155.1. Classification (NCBI taxonomy): domain Eukaryota; kingdom Metazoa; phylum Chordata; order Testudines; family Emydidae; genus Malaclemys; species Malaclemys terrapin. Next base: position 156,748,872 of record NC_071506.1, on the reverse strand, counting down.
AACTGTTGAAGAAAGAAAAGAGAGAGACTTGACTGGGGTTTAGTGTCCAGTAGTTATTTCCAGCACTTTCTTAATCAGAGAAAATGAAAGTCTATCTTGCAAGGCTAGAAGATATTCATGAAACATTGAAATACAGCAAAGTGTCATTTTGTTAGATGGCCAGGCTTCCATTACGTGATTGTTTATCTATGTATCAATACAGGAAGAAGCCAAGGTTTTCAAGACATACATTTAAGGTGAATGGAGCATGAAGTCGGGTGACTGGATTCATAAATATCAAGTAATGGCCTTCTTCCTGAAAGCTGAAGTCACCACTTCATACTAAACTTTTATGTTTTTGGAATGTATTTCTCTCTTTATATTCTGCCTGTTGATTGATGGTTATAATGTGTTTTAATAAAACTATAACCTTGAGCCAAGTGCAGAACAAGGGTAGGTATTAATTTAATAACTGAGATTCCGAGGGAACCATTTTCATTCATGAGAAAAAAAACAAACAGTGAATTATGTCAGTCATGAATGGTGCAGTTAGGAACCTACCAGACAACCTCTGTGTGGGATCTTATACAATGAATATTCTGAAAAAACTCTTCAGTACTGAATGAGAGGGTGAGACAGAAAAGAGGGTGAGGGCCATTGCTTATGAAAATCCATAGAGGCTTATTTTATATGCTTTCTGGAACTGACTATAAAAATACATTACCAAAATTAAATACCTCCCCCCCAACAATAACACTAAACCCAGATAATAGTAACGGTCTTTTTGATTACTGCCTCCCCACCAGTTAAACAATTTTAAATGACCAAGTACAGCACTCTCCTACTCACTTCCAAATCCTTTGAAAAAGAGTGAAGAGGATTTAAGCATTATACATAGCTTGAGCAATATGGAGCTAGCTTGTGTTGCAATGAAATGCAGTAATCCATCTTTCTTTTTTTCAGACACATTTCTCATTTGTATCTTGCTACCTCATTCTAAAGCATAAAACTGCCTTACTACAAACCTCTGTTACAAAGGTACTAGATTGTGACTTCCTTCCATCTCTTTATAGCTAAGAAAGCATCTTGGTATAATATGCAAATTTCTCCTCTCACTGAATCAACCATGTAGAAAAGTTACACATGCGTATGTGAAGGTTGCATGTTACAATATGTTAAAGATTCTTCCAATTCACATACCATAAAAAATTCAAAGTAACAAACAGCATTAAATATGAAATCAATTACAATTGTGAAATCAAATTATTTTTGCATTCTTGCAGTGCAGAGAGGACTAAATCCTTTCAGGTCAACTGGAGTATTGCCATGACAGCAAAAATGAACGGAAGACTATGTTAACTGGTACAATCATAATAACTATCAAGAGTATTTCTCATTCTGACAACAAAATATAATCTTCTCTCCAATGAAAGTTGGTTCTAACAAAATTGCCAAAGCCATTAAAACAAAACAAAACAAAACAACAAACTCAATCAAGCTATGCCAGAGATTCTCAAATTTTACTTCTTCTTGAGTATTAATAAAGACATCATCCTGTGGTTCACCTCTCCTTCCAGTCATGATTTTGAGGAAAACCTCCTCTCTCATTCATGATCATTTACATGAAGACTATTAGGAATGTTTTTATTTATTTTAGCCTATTTTAGGAATTTAGCGGCTAGAAGCTAGGAGAGCTAGTAATACGTGAATAGCCTGCACTCTGCAGATAAAGTTTGGGACCTGAATGCCAGTCCGTGCTTCAACTACAAACCTTTGTGCTGTCTTCTGTATCCTCCAATGAAAATACTTCTGCTTTCCATCCACCTGAAATTGCTCACAATGGTGTGCAAAAGGATGTGCTTAGGGACCACCAAGATTTATTTAGAATGTGTGAATGCAACACATCAATATGTGCTTCACAGAAGGTAAAAATATACAGTGATCAATGAGAAAGAGGCTTTAGATCTTTCTCATAATGGTTCAAACAATGTCAAAAAATATCAAAACTTGCCTAAAACAAAGATTCTTTAAACAAACTTTGGTTTTGTCTCAAGTGAATGTGCAAGTGACTTCAACAAGAGCTCTTTTTATGTTGAACAGTCAGGGCCAAAGTCTGTTTTTGGATGCATGCACATTGTTCTTAATGATTTCAGTGAGAGTATCTAAAGTCAGAGTTTGTCCCTTAAAGGTTTGTCCCTTAAATTATTTATTTAATTACATTTGCAAACCGTCCTCATTTAAGCCCATTAGGCCCAAATTTTAAAAAATGGCCATTGATTGTGGGTGACTCATTTTTGGGTACCTAATTCAAGACGCATTGGAGCTGGCGTCCTCAAACATCTGTAGCTTCGATTGGCATCAGCTGGAGTTGTTGGTACTCATAATAGTTCACAGATTTCTCAAATTGGGAATTCCAGAACTGGGGCACTCAAAATCAATGGCTCCTTTTGAAAATGTGGGCCTAAATTTTCACTCACCATTTTACAAACACAGTTGTCTGTGGCACAAATGAGTGTGTTTGAAAACTTAGTGGCTATTTTATGGTTAATATGTGTGATACATTGACCAAGGATGTACTATCATGTAATTCTATAGGAAATGTATATTTTAAGTCTGCTATTAATTATTGTTTCATTGTGCTATTAAATAAACTTGGGAACAGCAGAATTTTAAACTTTTTTAAAAATTGTTTATATCTTAGTTATTTTAGAAGATTACAGTTCAAAATAAACCTACATTTTCCTCTCAGGGCCTTCAGTCCTTACACAGACTAAATTCCTATGTAAGTCACTAAATTGGAATTTTGCCTCATTAATGACTGCAGGACAAAGTCATAAATGTTATATTGTGCAGTTGACTTTTGTGCAGAAGTCCTAAGCCATTAGAAAAAGGAGATCTGCTTAAAAACTGTTGCACAATGTGTCCCAGAGTTAACAGAATGGTGAAAAGAAGGCACCAATTTACAGGATTTTATAGTTAGTTATTTTGGCTTCAGATGCAAAGAAGGAACTCTCACTGGCTAGAACAGTAGTTGCACATGTTTATCAGAGGTTAGAATTAGCCAATGAGTAACCATATAGTATGAGCCAAAATCCCGGCCTATTGGGGACAAGAGGAATGAAACCCTGGCTCCATTGAAGTCAATGGGAGTTTTGCCACTGACTTCAGTGGGATCAGGATATGCCCCCAAGAGTTATTAAAAGTGTCTAGAATATAAATATAGAAAAACAGGCTGAAACAAGTCAATACTTTTGACAAAATATACTGAGATTTTGGGCAGTTTCTAATTTGCATGCAAATTTAATGACATTTTCATTTTCAGTTATCTGGAACGTTTAGTTTCAGGAAAAATGTAGTGTTTAAGTAGGCATGTGTAGGTTAACAAATCCTCTTAAATATCACATTTTTGTTAGATATACTGTGCTGAACTTAAAAAGTGCCAGTAATGTTAATGTTAATATTGTCAGTTCCAGTGGTACTTGCATTTTAAGTGTAGGGAATATTGCTCAAACTGGCAATATGTTTAAAACCATTGTGAACTATTTAAGTGTGCCCCTGTGTAGACTGTTGAACTGCATATTGATGTGAAAAATATACAACAGAGAAGTAGTCCTTGGGAAATAATTACTAAAAAAGTAAATAAATAAGTGAATCAGTATGTGTGAGTGAGTAATCAGAGCTCCCTATTGAAGAGATTCTACACAGGTATAAACCTTGTCATCCTAACTAAATTATAAGAGTAATTTGAGGCTGACTCCTTGAAAAAGTGTCATGAAACTGGCTCCCTTGTTGCAACTGTATCAAATCAGAAATACAACAATTCCTTATCCTTTGATGGATATTTTCATCTAAAGCGTTGCCAGCTGAAATTAAAACAGCTCAATTTACTTCTGAAAAAAGCTCAATGTCAGGCAGACTTTAAAGAGTAGAAAAAATTAAAGAGTGTATAGTTCACATTTTTTAATTAACTAAAGAAAGCAGTATGGGTGTTAGATCACATTTGCTATCACCTAAGGAAAAACAATAAGAATTGTAGGGCACATTCACTCTTACATTTAAAGTCACACTCAGCTGCAGGCCTATAGGTTGATACTACCTTCCCCCCAATGTTATTTATGATTTCAAATGGGATTTCTGATGCCATTTAGATAGAGCTTGGTTGCTGCAATTAAACAGTTCATACGTCTACAAGGTACATCAGCTAGCTTTGTTTCTCTCTGAACAACATACCCCATGTCAAGGGGAAGCAAAAAGTGCAAATGCAGATAAAGTTATTTTTTATTCACTGAGAATATGGCTTAGTCAGTGTAACTGGTGACCACAAATGGCTTCTTTTACAAATCACGAGTGCATGAATTAGGCCATATGGTCACAGGTAACACAACTTTGTCACTTAAAGTAAAGCATGTTCCAATATCTAGAAAAGGCAAAACTGTTTATGGGGTGCTGGAAGACTTTTGTCAGAAGTTCTCTCTTCATAGAGCAGAAATGCACACAGCAGAGGGGGAAAAGCATCCTCTGGGTTAGTTTTTTTCTCTCTAATTGAAGAGATAAACTAAATGAAAATCACAAAGTTCAGAGAATGCCTTTTATGTTTCGTTTTGGATGATCCACTCCACAGTAGGAAAGTTTCATTAATAGCTGGATCTATAGCTGGATCAATAGAAGAAAGTGAAAACAACCTGGCTAATAGGATTTGAAAGGCTGATAGGATCATGTCAAGCTAGAAACAGGGCACAAATACCAAAGTACTACTTTACTAAAATGCCTCCTGTTGCAGATTTACTTAGCTTTTTTTATTGTCTTAAAAATCCATAGTGTATTTTGTAGTAACAACATTTCTGTCATTGTGGTTAACTGCTGTGAACAATACAGAAGAGTAACCACAAAATCCTGCTGATTTCATGAAAGCTTAATTGCAAAAGTAATTGCAAGTCCTCATCTAACTTAGAGGGGCCATTGTACTGATCCTTTCATGCATAAAATTAGAAAGTTAATCCTGAATTCTTGTAATACCTATTAGTTACCTGTAAATTAAATCCAGGAATGAGAAATAAGGAATGTGAAAATCATTATAGTTTAACGGAACCTTTTCCTCAATTAGGATTGTGAAAAAATTATTTAGTATAAGCTGTTATGCTAGGGTAGTATAACACTTATACATTCCGTTTTCTGAACTGGCAGGGAAGCAGGTTTGTTCATACAAGGGCTAGATTTTGCCATCCTTACTCATGATAAGCATTACTTTCCTCCTTAAGTTTTCACACTGAAATCCACAGCTTTGCTTGTGGGGTAAACTATTACTCAGAAATGGTGGCAGAAATGGCCTCCAAATTAGCATTTTAATTTTCTTTTATTAATTTTGGCAGTTAAAGCAAGCATTTGTTTTAATTCAACAGTATTCTATTGGCACTTTATTATAAACATTGTTGCACTCAAAATATAGCTTTTAACAAGTTTACTCCTCAGCAATGCATTTCAAAAAGTGTGATTATTTTCACTATCTAATCTAATCTATCTATCTATCTATATATTGGTTCATTACATAAAAAGTGCATTATCTTAACAGATCCAAATCAATATTTTGTACTTAGTTACCTTTTGGTCCACTAAATAGTTGTTCTTTCAAAAGCTTTAGTCTTTTTTCCAGGAAAAGAGAATTCCTGGAATTTTTGTTTGGTGTATGGGAAATATAATATTTTATTGAACTTGTTCTTCTTCATCTTACTGCCTCCCTATTATATGTTTCCCTTGCTTGTAGCATCAGATCTGCATTTAGATTCTATGCTCTTTTGGGCAGGAACCATATCTTAATTTGTTCTGTAAAGTACCATCCACACTTCTGTGCTATAAAAACAATAATACAGTATAATCTTTAGCAGAAATTTTCCAGCCAAAACATTCACAATTATCGTTAAGCTATTTTAATTATTGGGAAAAGCAGAACTATCATCAATGAAGAACAACTTTGTTAGATTCCTTATAATAAATCCTTTTACAAAATAAAGTTCTATTCCAGGGGTTGGCAACCTTTCAGAAGTGGTGTGCCGAGTCTTCATTTATTCTTTAATTTAAGGTTTTTGTGTGCCAGCAATACATTTTAACGCTTTTTTAGAAGGTCTCTCTCTATAAGTCTATATTATATACCTAAGCTATTGTTGTATGTAAAGTAAACAAGGTTTTCAAAATGTTTAAGAAGCTTCATTTAAAATTAAATTAAAATGCTGATCTTATGCCACCAGCCTGCTCAGCCTGCTGCCAGCCTGGGGTTCTGTTCACCTAGGTCAGCAGCGGGCTGAACGAGGCCTGCGGCTGGGGCACTGGCTGACAAGGGGCCAGCAGCCGGGACCCCAGACCTTGGGGGAGGTTCAGGGGTCAGGGCAGAGGGCTGGGAGTGTGGGGGGGTTCAGGAGTCAGGGCAGAGGGCTGGAGAGTGTGGGGGGTGCAGGGTAGAAGACTGGGTGTGGTGGAGGGTTTGGGGGTCAGGGCAGAGGGCAATGAGAGTGTGGGGGGTTCAGAGGTCAGGGCAGAGGGCTGGAGAGTGTAGAGGGTGTAGGGTAGAAGACTGGGTGTGGAGGGGAGTTCGGGGGTCAGGGCAAAGGGCTGGGGGTGTGTGGGGGTGCAGGGCAGAAGGCTGGGTGTGTTGGGGGGATCAGGGGTCAGGGCAGAGGGCTGGGGGTGTGTGGGGGTGCAGGGCAGAAGGCTGGGTGTGTGGGGGAGAATTCAGGGGTCAGGGCAGAGGGCTGGGGGTGTGTGGGGGTGCAGGGCAGAAGGCTGGGTGTGTGGGGGAGAGTTCAGGGGTCAGGGCAGAGGGCTGGGGGTGTGTGGAGGTGCAGGGCAGAAGGCTGGGTGTGTGGGGGGCTTCAGGGTTCAAGGCAGAGGGCTGGGGTGCTCAGCTCATGGGGGTGCTCCCAGCCCCATGCCCTGAGCGGCTCACAGCAGGGGGCTGGAAGGGATATGCCCTGTTCCACCCCCTTCCCCAAGGCCCCGTCCCTACCTCTTCTCTGCCTCCTCTACGGAGCAGTGATCATGCTGCCACTTCTCCCCCTCCCCCTCACAAGGGCCATCAGCTAATCAGCACAGGGAAGGAGAGGAGGAGAGGCAGGAAAGCACCACGCTGGGGGAAGAAGCGGGGGAGGGGGGAAGCTTGGCTGCCGCAGGACCAAGCTTCTGCCTCCTGGCCCGGCAGGGGGGAGCAGAGGGCAGGGGGGCTGAGTGGGGCTGGGGGCCGGGACCGCGGCAGGCAGCAGTGTGCCACTCAAAATTGGGTTACGTGCCATGTTTGGCACATGTGCCATAGGTTGCCGACCCCTGTTCTATTCTATATTAGCTCTGTGGAGTCCAGCAAGTTTCTAAAATAACAATAAGCAACAATTAAGAAATACATAAATTTAGGATGAAGTTCCACCCTAAAATGCTTCTTCATGGTTCTCTTTGAAGTCTATTGAAGTTATGCACAAACTTTCAAAGGCATAATTGTGCCTTTAAATTAGGTTTAGTTGGATTCTACAATGCTTCAGAGTTTATACTTAGATGGAAAAGCATTGGCCATTTTGCAGATAATGTTCGCAAAGCAAATGCAAACATACACAAACACAACTATTTTCTTTCTCCTGATATTTATTCCAAATATATATGCTCCTCCACTACAAATAAAATGTGAAATATTTTAATTTTTAGTACACTGTGTCACACCATACACTAAATTTACAGCTTTCTTCAAGTTATAGTATATTGCATCCAAATTAGCCAACATCTGTTTGGTTTTCAGCAAGAGTTCAATACAATCATAGTCACTGAAAATTGAGAAAGCAGGTCAATTATAAGAAGTTTCTCTAAGGTTTATTTTAGCGATCAGATAAATTCCAGGTTCTCAACTTATTTGAGGTTTTTATTAAAATTCCTTCTTTAATTTTGGAATTTTCCACCAAAACTTTAGAAAAGATGCCCACTAATAAATGCATGTAAAGCAAAGAAGTTTTACTTGTGTCATATGACCACAGGTGAGATCTCCTTTAATTTCACAAACTATACTGAATCTAGCCTCATTAAAAATTGGGTGAGAGGTCAAAAAAAAAAAGTGCAAGAAGTTGTGCTTGTGACTCAGGAGATGGCATTTTTGCCATAGTGTTAGGGAACATGGTGCTACTGGATTGGTGTCTTTTGAATGAGGTAAAAATAAGAGGATCACTAATAACTTTCATCAGAAATTAACCTTAGCACTATTTGCAAGAGCTGTAGTGTGAAACCTGGAGTCCTGGACAGATTTCAGCTTGGGTAGTTCATTCTGTTCACCTAAAATGGCCCTTCTGTTTCATTCCCCTTCATAAAAAGTGGTATGTAATGCTGCTCATGTAAAATGGCCAAAAATACTACCTACATTTATGAGATTTTCTACACGAGAGACTTACAATTCAGTGTTGTGTTACAAGTTGCTTTGTCTGTCTAAGTACTTATATAACCTCAGGTTTCAGAGTAGCAGCCGTATTAGTCTGTATCCACGAAAAGAACAGGAGTACTTGTGGCACCTTAGAGACTAACACGTTTATTTGAGCATAAGCTTTCGTGGGCTACAGCCCACTTCATCGGATGCATAGAATGGAACATATAGTAAGGAGATACATATACACATACAGAGAACATGAAAAGGTGGGAGTTGCCCTACTAAATCTAAGAAGCTAATTAATTAAGAGAAAAAACTCTTAATATCAAATTTAGTTTGATAGTTTTCTGTTTGGTAAGAACTCACTTATCAATAGACACAGCTGGGAAACCCTTATGTCTTTATAGATGTAGTTGTGAAATCCTCACTTCTGTATTATTTTGTCATTATAGTTACAACTTTTGCTATTGTTTATTTGCATGGTCTATCTGGTTCTGTGATTGTTTCTGTCTGCTGTATAATTAATTTTGCTGGGTGTAAACTAATTAAGGTGGTGGGATATAATTGGTTAGCTAATCATGTTACAGTATGTTAGGATTGGTTAGGTAAATTTCAGTAAAATGATTGGTTAAAGTATAGCTGAGAATATTACTATATAAATTAGGGGCAAACAGGAAGTAAGTTGGGATTTGAAAATAAGGGAAAAGGAACTTGGATTTAAGCTTGCTGGAAGTTCACCCTAATAAACATCGAATTGTGTGCACCTTCAGATTTCGGGTATTGTTGCTTTCTGTTGGCAGACCATCCTAGCCAACCTCCCCTGCCTTCCCAGCCAACACTCCCCACTCAGCATTCAAAGACCACATTAAGAACAGTCCCAGTTCGTCACAGTCACTTATAACGATCATCTGGGTATATCTCATTTAATCATTTCCATGACATCGCAGGGCCTTGAGCACTGGTACACCTTGGTCCCTCCTATTCTCTGCCTGTGGCTCATTATAGTCTTGTCTCCTGTGGGTCTCATTTCCATTACTGGATTTAGTGTATGGGTCTGGGCAGGGTTGGTGGTCTGTGATATGGTGCAGCTTCCACTAATTTCTTAAACTAGCCTTTTTGGTACTGTTTATCAATTATGCTTTTAAATAGTGAAAAATCACCTTCAGAAATTAATTTAACTAATTAAATTATGTATTGAAAAAAGATAATGGTATCTTGCTCTTGACAGTATCTCCTTAATGGCAATGTGAAAAATCATATTTGTCTGAGGAAAAGTGTACTTTCAATAGTTACAGGTAACAGCTATGACCACTCTGATTGAAGGAAATTAGTTAAACAATACTCTACTTTTTAAGGTGCTTACTTTGTGGATATGATAACAATTTGTCTCTAGTTAATTTCATTGTTTTTCTTGTATAGTCTGTCAGTTTCTTTGTTGCTATAAAGACTCCTCTAAAAACCAACAGAGAACTAGTACATCCATACAAAATTTATTCTTTAAAATTTTTAAAAAAAGAAAGAAAGAAATCATGACATACATTAGAGTGCGTCAACAAAATTAGATTTGGGGGGGGGAAACTCCAGTTACATAATGGTTTGATTTTTCCCTCCGCTACCCAGTAAGAATATACTGATTAAATATAAATTATAGATTTTTGGATTTACAGATTATACAAATATACAAGCCATTCATACAGTGGTCCTGATAAACATCAAAATAGTTTTTTAGAGTCTGATACTACTCCAGAATGTAGGTTGGAGCTCTGATACAGCCATATTTCTCTTTTTTCTTAAGGAGCATAAAGAATAAGGGTATGTCTAACCTATGGAGACCATACCAGCATAGTTATGTCAACATGTCTATGTCAGCATAACCCCATAGTGTAAATGCAGCCTACAGCAATGGAAAGGGTTTCCTGTCACTGTAGGAACACCATCTCCTTGAGCAATGGTAGCTATGTTGATGGAATCATTGTTCGTCGACACAGATGCAACTACACTGGTGATAGATCATTATAACTACACTGTCCACAGGAGCGGATTTTTCACACCGTTGATCAACATAGCTATGTCAACCTTACTTTTAAGTGTCCACCCAGCGTAAGAGACAAATTAACAATATAATTAATTTATTTTTACAGACAGTGCCATGGGGGTGTTCACCCCACACTGAAAAGGAAGGGGTTAAAAGCAGCCTAGGGAGGCTGTGCAGGGAGCAGCCAATTGGCATTACTGGTCACCAAGGATCTAGGAACTTTAACTTCCAGAATATCTTGCAGAAAGCAATCGTTTTCATTTATTTGGAGAACAGCAGATATAGTGTTATTGTTCCAGAAGGTAACTACTTTTTAATATTTCCCCATGTAATTTCTGAAGCTTGGAACTAGTGTAAGAAGTGTCAGGGAAGGGGGAAATTTAATTTTTTAAGACAGACCTAATCGAGATTTTTTCTCATGATCACCTTGCTGAACTTGATATGAAAGCCTGATCTAACTCAATATGGCTATTCTGATGTTCAAGTGAGTTTGTGAGGAAAATATAAAATTTTTAAAAATGTGTCAATTTCAACACAATGTAATTAAGAACAAAACAGAGCATTTTGATAATACTGAAAGGTCTCATTCTGACACTTATAGAATAGAATATTTTGATTTTTCACTTAAATTGAAATCAAATTCTTTTTTTTTTATGTAAAACAGATTTTTTTTAAAGTTTAAGGTGGTCAAAACCAGAAAGAAATGTTTCATTTTTATCAAAATGAAATGCTTTGCTTGATCTAAGATAAAATGTTTTCAGAATAATGTTTTGCAGGCAATTTCAAGAAATTTTGTTTTCATTCCATTTAGAACAGAAAAAATTGAAATTGATTTTCTGCAAAAATGGAAAATACAGTTCCCATTCAGCACTGATACTAATAAGGAATTGATTTCCTCAGAATGTTCTGCTCCTCCCCAAAATACTCTGTATCCCAAGTAATAAGAATAACCATTTTCCAAATAACTGCATTTCCAACTGATTGGAGATTCTGATCAGTCAATCATAATAGATGTGGACCATAGACTGACACTTCGAGCCAACTTCAATCCTGTGTAGAAGGGCACATTTTCACTGAAGCCAATGAAGTTCTCTCCATCCATTTTTTTTTAAATACACTGATCAGCACAAAGTGGACCTGCTGACACCATGGCTGATTTTGACACTTTTACTTTATGATTAACATTTTTGGAGAAATGTTCACCACAATTTAATTGCCATTTTAAAAATAAGTTCAGCAAGTAAGTATCTCTACTGAACAAGAAAGTATCTTGTTTTCTGCATTTGTGTGGTAATCACACTGGTTGTTCCCTAACTCAAAGTTAGGTTTTCTGACATGTTTCCTGTCCAATGTTCCCAAGGATGTTTTTATACTGTCCGCTCTCTTATTTCCTCACAGTCCACTTACCTAGGGGTAAATTCTCTTCTAAGCATCAACAGGAGTTACTCATGCATCATGAGGATTATGTACTTAGTAGAATCTTCCTTCTATTTTCTCAGCTGGCATTTAAACAGACGTAAAACTATCCAATAGTGCAGCTTCCGAAAATTGTTTCAGGAAAGAGCCTCGTCTCAGTAAATGGAGGTTTCCAAATCACTAATTTCACTTGTCAACTGTAACCAGTTCTCTTATTTATAAGAGAAATGTTTGCAACTTTCTCACTAATTTATACTATAAGAAAGCTTTACCATATAAGGACTAGTGTCATGCCCCAGGGGGCTGCAATCACCAACCTGTGTAGAAAATGACAATAAAACTAAACAACCATAGAGGTCACTCCTCGTGTCCTGTGATAATATGAGGAACCAAAAGGACTGTCAGTGAATTGCAGAACTTTAAGCAACCCGAATAAATTGTAAAGTACAAAACAAAACAAATGCAGGATGTAAGATTCACATGTCACTTGAGTCAATGCACAGAGATATGCAATCTGAATCTGCAGAGATATCTTTTGGTTTTCACCAGGGGAAATGTGAGGGAGGGATCTTTTCCCATTTTTTGCAGTAAGACAAAAAAACCAACCAGTCTCGTGATAGGTATGTGATCTGAAATAACAAACAGCACATCAGTTGAATAAAAAAGATTAAAAGAAGTAACTAGAGTCCAGTGTTTGGAACATGAATATTTTATTCCAATTTGTGCTTCTTTCTCCATAAGCCCATATTGTCTAAAACAAATCTAGACTCAGCAAATTCTTACAATGGAACTGTAATGGCTCAAGCTGAGTGTTTATGGCATAGCTAGTTGTTTAACAGCATTGGCATTTAAATGGTCACAAACTAAAGTTTATTAAGTTAATACCCCATTAAGATTAATGAAAGTACTCCATACCGTGATAGTTACAGACTAATTAAAATGACAATGAAATAGGCAATTTCCATATTTAAGGATTATCTTGTTAGCTTGAGGAGACACATACTTCTCTTGTTTAGTTTTCAGAGAATAAAACTAAACTTCTTTAAAAATCTTAAGGGTCAAATTGACAAAGGACTGAAAGTGAGATTCTAAATTTGCATGTAATAAACATCTAACTGTTTGATTTGGGGGCACAGATGTCGTTTACAAGTCTTATAGCTCAACATCTGAATTCCACGAATTTTCCCTGAAATGTATTGAAAATTAAAAGAAGTTTTTGAGTGTGTTGTGGAAGCAGAGAAAGAATTGACAGGAAGGGGATTGCAATGCGTGACAGTTTGTTAGCAAGAGTCAGGCCAACTGTAACCCTAATAATGCAAGATTTGTAGAAGCGAGGATTGTGTGAGGTGAGTGGGAAAGAACTGTGTGAGAAGTTGTTGCGATCTTGTGTAGATAATGTGCAGACAATATGGAATGTAGACTAAGAGTCTACATAAGTGTGGAAAAACAAGATATCAGAATGACCTATGTATAAACAAAATGCAGCTGTTGCTTTTCATTGTCTGTAACAAAAGGTATAAATGCTTGCTATAATTGTTTACTTGCTGAGAGACCTGCCTAGGAGGGGGAGACCCTGTGTCCTAGTGCACTCTCTCCCTCTATGCAACTGATAGAGAGAGAATAAAGTATCTGACTTTGCTGTACCCAAAGAATGAGAACTGTGTTATTCTCCGACAGTGTAGACCTAAAGTTCAAGCCCATATTTCCATAGGTAATGAATATCACCGTTGCCTAACATAACTTAGAAAATAAGCTGTTGCTATTTTATATGCACAATATAGATGACCTTCCTCAATATATGACAATACATAGCACATTTGGAGAGACATGACAAAGGTCTAATTTTATAAACTGAACTTTCATCTCCTATTAATATGTTTGCATTAATAATATTTGGTCTGAACCAGTATGGCTGTTCTTAAGTTCTTAATTCTCTGTAACTTGAAATCTTTAAATCATGATTTGAGGACTTCAGTAACTCAGCCAGAGGTTAGGGGTCTATTACACGAACGGGTGGGTGAAATTCTGTGCCCTGCAATGAGAGGAGGTCAGACTAGATTATCACAATGATCCCTTCTGACATTAAATCTATGAATCTATGTCAGGCCAGTCCTCAACTACATGTACTAGAGAAAGCCTGGAACACTGGGCCTGGGGCAAGACTTGAGGCCTGAACAAGAGGCTGTGAATCGAAGTCAGGCCATGTATTAAAGCAGATGCTTACAAGTTCACTGCTTGGTGCATGGCCTTGGTAAAGTTGCTGCTAGTATTGCTAAAATATAGCCGTTCCTAAGAAGTACTAGGCACTAGATACTTATGTTAATATATTCCAAAAAGCTAGTACAGAAACATCCCAAGATAAGATGGTTTGACAGAACAATGAATAGGGATATTTTGTCTGAAATATAAGGAACAAGGTGAGGTAACGAACAAATGTCATAAAACACATAAGGTAGTAGGTAAGTTGTTTATCCCAGTTGTTTGTCTGTCTATAAATGTCGGGGTACCTCACCTTAACCCCTTGTGTGGCCGATGGGACAACAGAAACTCCCACTGATGACTGAGCTGCTCCTTGCCACAGGGCACTCATGTGTTAATGTACTTGTGCAAGTTGTGTGAGTCGTTAGGACCGTGCCTTGAGGGCAATATACCTGGTCAAGAGCCTTTGTCCCTGAACCATACCTGTGGTCTTTCTCTATGAGTAACATCGAGGTCTGCTGAATCAGTGCACTCTCTGCTAGTGCTATAACACTGGAGCTCCGAGATCAGAAGCACTGAGCAGCTGTAACAGCTTAGTAGCCTTGACAGCATTCCACCCTTCTATATACGTAATTACAAATTTTAAATATATTGCAAATGGTAGATTGTAAATCTAGAAACCATCTGGTCAACGAAACAAACAAACCAATCACAGTGTCACACGTCTCCCTTTGTATAAGATATCAGCTTTTTACAAAGGTAAACCTTATTTCAAGAAGACTAACCATATAAAACATTCATGTTTTAGGAAGAGCTTGATTGTGAAAGGAAGGTAGGGTGTGCTATCAGAGTAATACAGCTAAGTAAACCCACACAAAGAATCCTAGAATTGTTCAAATTGAAATGAATTTTATCATTACTCTAAAAACTTCATTCAGAAAGCCTCTAAGAAAACATGTGTCGTTGCAAGTCTGTCAAACCTTTTGTTTATTTCTTAAATGTTGAAATTGGAAACACCTTTGTGAAATGCATTCTTGCAAACATGTTAGCTAAATGCAAAGTATCCAATGTAATTGTTATGTAAATAATTAAATGCTTTATGTACACATAGAATCTGGTTATTTGATGCTATAACTGGTTACTAATATAATAAGCCATTTGAGTGTAGCAATATTTATATTAATTAGGAAATTAGTTATCTGGTAATGCTTAAGCAACCTCTCACCATGCTCAGGAAGACAAGAAGAACCTCTTAAAGGACTGGTAAAAAGAAAAGACAATATCATCTTTGATGATTACTTAAGCTTAACAACGCTCTTTAAGAATTTAATTTAAAAAGACAATTTTGAGAGCTGACTTTTAGAAACAGAACATGACATGAGTGTTTGGACTCATTTGAAACTAAATTTCAACTCCTATTAAACCCTGATGGACCTAAAGAGATACCTCAGAAATTAACTGAATAAAAAGAAATCTAAAATTAATGTTAAAAGTTATCTTACACTTTCAGGCAGATGAAAAGCAATTAAAGAAATTAAACAGACTGAATATTCAGGAGCTGAAGGTGTCACTTAAGCCAACCCTGAAGGCCTGAAGCCAGTGAGACTGACAGCAATCAACTTTGAATCTAAACAAGCCTGAAAGAGGTATGTTTTCTTACTTTCATGGAAAGAAGAAGGAAAATAGCATACAAAAACTCTGAAGTGAGCACTTCCACACACACACACCCTCTACAACCCTGCTCAGACAGCAAGCACTTGACAACTCATCCTGTCCATCTCTGTAAGCAAGCTGCCACAGACATATAAGAAAAACAGAGAACACTCAAAAGTTATTTGTGTTGTTTTGTTTAACATTTTTCTTTTTTGCTTTCTTTAATAAAATAGTCACAGTTAATAACTGTGATTATCTTGCTTGATCTTAATCATGGTGTCTCCTAAAGCATGTAAAAATACCTCTGTGACTACAGTGCGAGCCACACTCCTGAGTTAGCAGTAAGAGAAACAAGCAGTAAGAGCTCACCTACTATTTCTTGTTTCATGAAGCTAAATATTTTCAGTAATTTTTGAAATAAAATTGCTTGGCATCTATCAATTAAAATTACCCATATGTATGCCACACATATATGCATAACCATGTTACAATTTAAGATTCTAAATAGGGTACCAGTTGAGAATTCAGCTGTCTTCATGGAAATCATCTCACCCTCCTCCCTTGGTGCAATAATGATCCAGTATGGTCATATCATCAGTCCCCCTGACAAGTTGGAGAGTAGGTTCTAAGTGGGTAAGGGAGCAAGCCACTGATGTGAGATGAGAAGTAGAGAAGGCTGGAGCAGGCAGATTCATCAGAAGAGGAAGCTACAATGTAAGTGACTAGATGGCCTGTTTTATCTGAGGCTGCAGGCATTTAACAAGGCTTTCAAGGCACTAGAGAGCAAGAGTTAATGTGTCAAAAAATAAGATGCAGTATAACAAACCCCACTTTAGTATTGTGAACTTTTTATGCACTGTACTATAACAGTGATCAAGTAAGTTTGTCAAATAAGAATTTGATGCATTTATACAGAGAATTAAAGAAATAAAAATAGAGACTGAACTGAATATGTTAAACTTTAAAACTTTAAAAATAGACTAAGTATTTATTTTGAGGGAGAATTCCTGAATGGTCCATCCAGCTCATTAAGAAGCATAACTGCATTATTTTATAATGATGTTTACAACTTCAGTTGACTTTTTTGGGAGCTTCACGTGTATTTCTTAAATGACAACAACCTAACAGAAACAGTGTGGGTGTTTTATAATATCAACAAGTGAAAATCAAATCTAATTTGCCACATCTACCAAATGTTTCAAGAATCTGGAAAAATTCCAGAGCAATATTCTGGAAATTTTTACCATCAATATCCCATAATACTTCAGGTTTAAATTGATTTGCTCATCCTTAGCAAGCAATCAGAGTGTCACATCATGATTTAGATAAACTCAAATCCATTTGAAGAATAACTGGATAGTTTCCACATATTTCATGCACGGCATACCCCAAAAGTAAACATGACTTATAGTTTGTACCTTCAGTAATTGAAATAGATTGTGAAATGTCTTCAAGGTTTTCAAATTGCTAATGTGTCTTCACAATGGTGACATGAACCCATCTGTTTTTCACACCTGAGGGTACCAAGTCTGTGCTCTGATTCATCTCAGTAGCAGAAATGTACAGGATAGATACCCTTATGGCAGTACATCCTATCTGGCAATTTATAATTCTAAGTAAGTGAAGCCAAAGTCCCCCTGGTGGGAAATTTACAGCAAATTTGCCTTGAGACTACACAATATACAGAATATAAACATCCACAGTTCTGACATATATAATCATTAACTACATCTACAGTACAGCACATTTCTAACAGAACCAGATGATTCCACAACATGCACTCACTCTGTTCATACATGACTTATGTCCAGAATTAGATCAAATAGTATAAATATACTGTATTACAGCAAAAAATCATGTGCCATCCTCTCCAGCTGTCTATTATGCTCAACTAATATTAACCAGCAACTTTTCCCTCTATATGCTGCTGTGGTTGTTCAAGGAGACAATGGGTTTTGGGATGAACAAAGACAGATGGAAGCACCAGGGAAAAGAGAAAATAAAGAAGATCAGATATATTTTACACAAATTAGATTGGCAGGAGGCAAATAACCATGATTTAAGGAATATCAGCATTAGAAGCATAGACCTGTTAAACAATTTTGACATATATATCTGTTAAAACTAACAGTAATCACAAGTTAGTTTAAGTTGAAATCAGGTTTCTAAATAAGAAAATCCTTAGGTTTCACTTGGATTTGAATATTTATAACTCCCTCTAATCCTGCAGGGATGAAGCACATCATGTTGTTATATTATGGTCGTGCTTAGAGGCCTTATTCAGGATCAGGCCCCCACTGTGCTAATTACAATACAATATGTACAAGAGATGATCCCTGCCCTCAAGATCTTATCATCTAAATAGACAAGGGGGGAGGAAGAGGTTATGGGGGGAGGAAGAGGTTAAGAAGAAAGGAGGGAGTGGAAGGTGCAACATATCAGCAGAGGTACCAGAATGATTGATGGCAAACATCATGTTAATTCCACTATTTGTTTCCCCCAGAGGCCAGGCCAGTGGAGGGTAGTGATGGTAAATATATTTGATAGATTTTCTTTGGATTTCTACTCAGGAACTTATATTATAGTAGAACTTATATATATGGCCCTGACTTTATTAAATCACCATCAGTTTCCCCCCTCCTCAAAATAAACAAAAGCGCATATGCTCAGTAAGGATTATGCCCATGTCAACTTTAAACCAGCCATTTTTAACATAACCCTTTTTTTAAAAAAGGGATCATTTCTTTTGAAGATGGAAAAATATGCTTTCCCCATTTCATGACTCAGCAACAGCTGAAGTGATTTTGCTCAAACTTTCTAAAAAAAATCACACTCAAGCACGAACCAAACATGAAAGATGTCAGCACCAGAGGTAAATGTTTCAGAGTTATGAATACATGAAAATGTGGATGGGGAGAACAGTTTACAATGGGAAAAAATGCAACCTTAACTACAGCAGCTGCTCCTATCACAACCAATGAATTTTCCAGATATTAAAATATTTGACCCTAATACTTCAAATTAAAACACTTATGTGGCCACAAGATCCTTGTATCCAGAATCAAGTTCTCAAAGGTTCTAGAAAGGGTTCCCCACTCTTTCCCTGTCTCTTTGTGGATTTTATTTGATTAAAGCCCCAAAATACAGTGAAAATTTTGAAGTGCCGGTAGCAAAATGGTGTCCTCACATTTCTACAACATGAAACTTTCCCACCTAGTATATTACAATGATAGTGTGAGCAGATGGTATGCCTCTTTCCAGTCCAGTTGTACTCCCTTCTGGCTGGGATAGCATAGAAAAGTACTTGCTGCCCTCTCTCATTCCACTTTCCTATTTTATTTGAGCTTCCCCCAGGCCATTCTTAAAAAGAAGATCTCTTAGGCTCTTTGAAATACTCTGAACATATGCTTAGTTAGAGAAACGCTGTGTTCATTTATGAAAAACCCAGCTTCATTCCTATCTGGGAAAGGCACAATCCTATATGAATTACTCACCTGCTGAAAGAATCAAAGGTGCCTGATTTCATATCTATTCGATCTAAGTTTTATATTTCCTTTAACCAGTTGTTCTATACTATTTTCAAACTGATTCATTGCCAGACTAAGACAATTTGATATGGGGATTTTCCTCAGACTTCAGTCTTGGAAGATTAGTTAGTTTAGTTAGAAAGTTAGATTAGTTATAAAGTTAATTGCAAATGCTTTGAAGAGGAAAAGTGCTACCTAGATGCTATGAGTAACTATTATTATAAGAGTAGAATCTTCATTTGGGACACCCTGATCGATAGCCTTTATCCCAATGATCAGAATGAGTCCTTTTGATCTCAATTAATATGAATGAGGCTGTCCAGGGAGTGGCAGGGCTGATGTGACCCCATTCACATTATTGGGCAGGGTATGGAGTTTAGAACAGACACTATCTATTCAGGCTTATGGACTGAGCCTGCTTAGTATCAGGAACAGGTAACATGCCAGCCCAGTGAGTTTATTCAGTGTGGAAGCTAGCAAACAGTGTTAAACCATTTCATACATTTTAATACCTTTTCGGTCATGTACAAAGAAGGGACTGTAAACTGTTAGAGAAGCAAATGCAAAACCAGCATCAGACTGATTCATACACAGAGAAAAAAGAACTACTAACTCATGTCAGAATGACCCCTCTACTTGAATTGCCATTTTATTGAGCAGCAATTACTGCCATCAATGTAAATATCTTGCATCTTGAATGTTTTTCCTGAGAGACATTCCTTTTTAGTGGTTTGCCTTTAAATGTCTCCCAACAAAGTGGAGTTCAATATTTTAATTTCTCTTAAACTTGGGAAATAACCTTCATATGCTAACAGCTGTTCTTGTCAAATGTCAGAATGATCTCACTCACAACCAACAAAGAAGAGGGCAGTAACATAAACTGAACCCCAGTTGAGATAAACAGGTAAGTTTAGGGATCCTGTAAGCTTTTTCTCTTCCTCCCCAGCACTTGACTTCACTCAGAAGAACTTGTAAATCTATACATCTGATGCTAGTGAGATCTGAGGATTATGCTATATTGTAGGAAAGGCAAGTATATCCTTCAGTTATTTGATACAATTGTCTCTCTGGAATATATATAACTAGTTTTACAGGACATTCAGTTACAAATGAATCATTCCACTATGGATGCATACAAAACTGGACCCCCTCAAAATATAAAAAGAATCAATTTACACAGCTTTCTACTTGAAACACATGCAGGGGGGAGGAAGGGAAGGGAGATGGAGCCAGGGTGCATGGGGAGAAGTGGGACTGTCTGGGTAAGCATACTCTAGGAGCTCAGGATGGGGAGCAGGAAAACTGAGATTGGCACTCAAGGAGGTCGGGTCTGTGGGGAACAGTATGTGATCATGGAATTAGAGATTGTATCAGAATGCATATGCACAAGTGGGCCAAATTAAGGCTGCATGAGAAACTTTTCTTCTGGCATTTCCTGAAATTTTGAATGCTTGACTTTGTGAATTTAGTGTTATTTTAATATATTTCTTTTTATGTTTAATATATATAACTTACACACACACACCCCGGAAACACCTCTCATAATACCTTTGAAACTTGAAAAAGTTCTGTCTATGGCTACACTGTTTCCTGTTCTTAAACCAGCTTTCTAAACAGCATCTTTGTCTACCTCCCACTCCAGAGTTCTTTACCTTAGGCATTTATCTCTGATGTGGAATCCCATTAAGTTCTTTTTGAAAAGGTAAGAATACTACATCCACTAAATTTCCCTTAACTTTCATAGCAGTAATATCTTCAAAGAACTCTAGCAAATTAGCTCAGCATAAACTTCTCTCCCTGAATCCAGGCTGGCTATCATTTATAAAACTCTTCTCTTCCGACTGTTCTTTCACCACATCCTTTAAGTGAGTTTTTAAAGTTTTCCCTACAACAGAGCTAAACTTACTGGGCAGCTGTTTTTTAAATTTGTTTTTAAAAGATGGGAAATTATTCTTGCCACTGCTCATTCCTCAGGTATCACTATAAAATCTGGTTAACATTTTAAAAAGTCTGGAAAAGTTCAACATTTTAATGTTAGCATGTTTGTGCTTTTCAGAGCAGATGTCTTGTCTATTTTGCATGCATGTAACTAAGGTTACATTTACTGTCCCTGTAGTTCCATGGTAGTTGACCCTCCTGTGGGTACCTTGCTGTTGCGGGTACTAGACTTACCAACACTCCTACAGTGTATCTGTGCCACATGCGCTTATGAAAATTAGTCAAGATTATCCATTCTCTATGTCCGTATTTGGGAGGTGCTGAAATATCAGCAGCCCTGAGGAATGAGAGTATTCATACCTCTTCCCCGCAACTGTGTATGGACAGAAAAATAAATCAGAAAATGATTCAAAACCACCCATACTTGCCACTCATACTTGCCAGCAGTGCAGTGCTGGGGATAAAGCTTCTGTAGGAGAAGGATTTTATAATGTCCCATAAGAATTAATGTATGATTTGATTTCATCCTGTCAGCCACCCTTTTTGAATAGCAGAAAGAAATGACAGACCAGAACAATCCTTATGACTGATTATGGTCACCCTTTTGTTTTAGGATAAGTTATAATGTCTACTATGGTTTCCTATATGTATTACAAATTAGGCACTCTAGTTAAATATACAGTTCTTTAAGGTTTTGGTAAGTGACAGGATCTTGTATTGTAACTATGTTAAGGAGAGTAGAGGAATGTTGAGGGCTTGAAGCCCCAATGTGAATTGTTTTAGTTATAAGATTTAGCAAGGCTTGATTTACAATGTATTCTGCTAAATATACAATACTGCTGTCTGTATACCTTTGAAGGTTTCTGTAAGAGATTGTTTGTGTGAATGAGGAATGCATGCATCAGCAAAAGATAAGGTGTGAAAGCCATCACAAATGTCCAGATGGTCAAGAAGAAGTGAGAGACTTGGAAAGTCCAGGAGACAATCAGAAAACATCCATTGTATCTGATGCTAAACATGTTAGCAGCACTGATGATCTCAGAGGTAAGGCAGGCATCCCTGAAGGCAGGACAACAAATAGGAGATAACGATGGGAAGCCTGACAATAACCATCAAATGATAATACCACTTAAGGATTAATGATTACAGGATGACATTGCAAAATGCATGGACTCAAATGGGAATTTACAACTATAAAGCTGAGGTGTTTTGCCATGGAACTCTGGGTTCAGTCCTGCAAAGCCTCGGAGCATTGGATCGCGACCGACAAGAGCCCAGCTCCTTACTCATGCTCAATCTAACTGGCCATTAGATTGACTCGAGCTACAACAGACTGGTAACTATAAACATCACTGCAGGACTATGTATGTGTGTGTGACTGAAAAGCATATGCTAACTGTTGTATTTTCAATAAATGCTGCGTATTTACCTTCCTCTATAAAGATCCCGTGTGCTTTGTAGGAGCATAACCCTGCCCCTTCACTTATTGCCACATGGAGGGACCAGCAAAACACTAACAAGCCAAAGATGTGCACAGAGTGCAGCATAGGTGGGAGCATGGGCCAGCCTGGCAGTAGCAGCAGTTTTGACCTTTTAGGCGGTTCAGGGATCATGTAAGGAAATTTCATCATAGCTACAGGTTGGCCTGCTGCCAAGGAACTACTATAATTTTAGTTACTTTCTTAAATTATGTAACTATTTCTTTTGTGCACACCGTTTAGCTCTTCATCTGTCAAACTGACACTCAATTCCAGTAATTCTGTATTTGTCCTCCATAAAGAAAGGAATCGTTTAACAGCTCTTCGTTTACCCTCAATAGAAGTTCACTCCTCTTCATTTATATTTAAGTGGTCAGTGATTTTCTTTCATTCTCTTTTTTTGCATATATTCAGAAAACTTCATTGCTACTGGAGATGTTTTCTTCAGTTTACTGTTCATTATTTCTTTTGATTTCTCTATCTACCTCCTTATTCTCATTGTTATAACTCTAATAATAATAATTAGCTCATATATAATTTTCTCTTTCCTCATTTTTTGGAGTTTTTACTGCTATCAATATTTCTCTTATTCTACTAAGTAGCATTGATTTCTGTTCCCTTTTCAGCTTTTTTATTTTACTGGAATGATTTTTGATTATGGACTCATCAACTGTATCTTAAATATTTCCTACTTTCCACTATAGATTTCTTATGCGTTACTGAATTCCAGCCAATTTTGTTTTACCTCATTTCACATTCTTTCAGAGTTGTATGTTTTTCCAAAGTCAAATTTTTTTGTGTTACTGTCTTTTCTACAGAACCCATTCAGCAGTTATGCCTGTGATATTGATCACTAGATTCTAGGTGCTCTCCCATCTGAGCCCTATTTATCATATCTGGTTCATTTCCAGTTATTTGGTTCAAGATAGCCTTTGACCTTGCTGTCTGCTCAGCATTTTTTATTTGAAACTGAAATTGCTTCTGTGGCTAGGTTATGCAGTCACAGAGTCTGCTCCCTATTCTGAGGGGGACTTTCCCCGTAGAAGCAATCATGTAAAGCTGCTTCTGGCCTCTTGTGGCCTCCCAAGTCTGCTCACTTCCCAGGGGCAAAGTCTGAGACTCTGCCAATTTTGATTAGCATGCTCAGTGTATTCATTAATGTCCTAATGCAATGGGGTGAGCTGTTTCCCAGCTGAGTGGCATTGCTGCACACGCAAATTGAGTGACTTTGGTTGGGGGGAGGAGAGATACCATTCAGAATAGGAAACAGCTTCTGTGACTGCACAGAGTAGCATAGCCCTGGAAACAATATCAGTTTGGATACTGGCTTTATAAAAATGTCACCCAGTGGAAGGAGTCTGCCCAGCTGATTTCCCTGTAGGGTTTAAGACTGGAGTCTCTCTTTTGATCAAGGAGTCTTTCATAATGGTAACTGGCATCCCACTTCCAGATAGATGCTAGCCTACAGAAGCCCTCTTCCTTGCACAAACACCCCTCTGAAGCATCAGGAGTCAGGTTGTACATTTACACAGCAGCTGGGAGAATACTTCCCAACATGGAACCATCTTGTTCTCTGCCACTATTCATTTTTCTTTTATGTACCCTCTTTTACCTCCCCCCACATTTTATTCCGAATATTGTTGTTTCTCTTCCTCTTTTCTTTCATGATTCTATATCTTTTGTTCCCACACTACTTAGAATCATAGAATATCAGGGTTGGAAGGGACCTCAGGAAGTCATCTAGTCCAAACCCCTGCTCAAAGCAGGACCAATCCCCAAATAAATCATCCCAGACAGGGCCTTGTCAAGCCTGACCTTAAAAACCTCTAAGGAAGGAGATTCCACCACCTCCCTAGGTAACCCATCCCAATGCTTCACCACCCTCCTAGTGAAAAAGCTTTTCCTAATATCCAACCTAAACCTCCCCCACTGCAACTTGAGACAATTTGTCCTTATTCTGTCATCTGGTACCACTGAGAACAGTCTAGGTCCATCCTCTTTGGAACAACCCCCTTTCAGGTAGTTGAAAGCAGCTATCAAATCCACCCTCATTCTTCTCTTCTGCAGACTAAATAATCCCAGTTCCCTCAGCCTCTCCTCATAAGTCATGTGCTCCAGACCCCTAATCATTTTTGTTGCCCTCCGCTGGACTCTTTCTGATTTTTCCACATCCTTCTTGTAGTGTGGGGCCCAAAACTGGACACAGTACTCCAGATGAGGCCTCACCAATGCCGAATGGAGGGGAATGATCACATCCCTCCATCTGCTGGCAATGCTCCTACTTACACAGCTCAAAATGCCGTTAGCCTTCTTGGCAACAAGGGCACACTGTTGACTCATATCCAGCTTCTTGTCCACTATAATCCCTATGTCCTTTTCTACAGAACTGCCGCCTAGCCATTTGGTCCCTAGTCTATATCAGTGCATGGGATTCTTCTGTCCTAAGTGCAGGATTCTGCACTTGTCCTTGTTGAACCTCATCAGATTTCTTTTGGCCAATCCTCTAATTTGTCTAGTTCCCTCTGAATTCTATCCCTACCTTCCAGCATATATACCGCTCCTCCCAGTTCAGTGTCATCTGCAAATTTGCTGACGGTGCAGTCCACACCATCCTCCAGATCATTAATGAATATATTGAACAAAACCGGCCCCATGACTGACCCTTGGGGCACTCCGTTTGATAAGGCTGCCAACTAGACATGCAGCTGTTGATCTCTACCCGTTGAGCCCGACAATCTAGCCAGCTTTCTATCCACCTTATAGTCCATTCATCCAGCCCATACTTCTTTAACTTGCTGATAAGAATACTGTGGGAGACTGTATCAAAAGCTTTGCTAAAGTCAAGAAATAACACATCCACTGCTTTCCTCTCATCTACGGACCCAGTTATCTCATCATAGAAGGCAATTAGGTTAGTCAGGCATGACTTGCCCTTGGTGAATCCATGCTGACTGTTCCTGATAATTTTCCTCTCCTCTAAGTGCTTCAAAATTGATTCCTTGAGGACCTGCTCCATGATTTTTCCAGGGACTGAGGTGAGGCTGAATGGCCTGTAGTTCCCCAGATCCTCCTTCTTCCCTTTTTTAAAGATGGGCACTACATTAGCCTTTTTCCAGTCATCCAGATCCTCCCCCGATCGCCATGAGTTTTCAAAGATAATGACCAATGGCTCTGCAATCACATCCGCCAACTCCTTTAGCACCCTCGGATGCAGTGCATCCAGCCCCATGGACTTGTGCTCGTCCAGCTTTTCTAAATAGTCCTGAACCACTTCTTTCTCCACAGAGGGCTGGTCACCTTCTCCCCATACTGTGCTACCCAGTGCAGTAGTCTGAGAGCTGACCTTGTTCGTGAAGACAGAGGCAAAAGAAGCATTGAGTACATTAGCTTTTTCCACATCCTCTATCACTAGGTTGCCTCCCCCATTCAGTAAGGGGCCTACACTTTCCTTGACCTTCTTCTTGTTGCTAACATACCTGTAGAAACCCTTCTTGTTACTCTTAACATCCCTTGTTAGCTGCAACTCCAAGTGTGATTTGGCCTTCCTGATTTCACTCCTGCACGCCTGAGCAATATTTTTATACTCCTCTCTGGTCATTTGTCCAATCTTCCACTTCTTGTGAGCTTCTTTTTTGTGTTTAAGATCAGCAAGGATTTCACTGTTAAGCCAAGGACCACTGTTATGGTCTCCCACCATATTTACTATTCTTTTTATACATCGGGATGGTTTGTTCCTGCAACCTCAATAAGGATTCTTTAAAATAGAGCCAGCACTCCTGGACTCCTTTCCATCTCATGTTATTCTCCCAGGGGATCCTGCCTATCAGTTCCCTGAGGGAGTCAAAGTCTGCTTTCTGAAGTCCAGGGTCCGTATTCTCCTGCCCTCCTTTCTTCTTGTGTCAGGATCCTGAACTCGACCATCTCATGGTCACTGCCTCCCAGGTTCCCATCCAGTTTTGCTTCCCCTACTAATTCTTCCCTGTTTGTGAGCAGCAGGTCAAGAAGAGCTCTGCCCCTAGTTGGTTTCTCCAACACTTGCACCAGGAAATTGTTCCCTACACTTTCCAAAAACTTCCTGGATTGTCTGTGCAACTTGCCTGTGCCCTCCTCTCCTCTGCTATTCTACCATTCTCTTCTCCTATGTATCTCTCTGCCCCTTCTCTGTACCCTCTCCCCATTTTTCTCCATCTCATTTTTTCAATCTGCTTCTGTTTTTGCCCTCATTCACCCTTACTCAGTGTGTCATTCTATTCTATTTGATATAGGTTCTTATACTCTGCTCATCACATGTCTGTGACAATGTTCCTCAGGGTATCTTGTCCTGACTCTGTAGAGGTACCACGACAACATCCTCACACAATTCCTTCACAGCATACATTTGTGCTGGCTTCCCTTAGCAGCACCTACCAGACCTTCTGTTACTTAATGAGAGACTCTTACTATGCTGTTGCCCCCATATTCACAAATGGGACTACATTTGTGAATATGCTGAGCGAGATTTCACCCTTTGTGTCTAAACAACTTTCCTCTGTGTCCTTCTCCAGCCTTCTTCACCCTATCCTGTGCTCAGATGCAAACTTGTTTTTTATGCTGACAATCCACTGTTGGAAACCACCACTTCTTTTTGTGTTCTTGATTCCCATCAGATTTCCTAATCATCTTTACAGTCATGATGTGTCCTAGTGAAATTTTCTTTGGGGTATAAAGTACTTTTTTTTTAAATGAGAATCATAAGGATCAAAGGGGGTATAGGTATAGCTTGATTTCATTAAATCAATTTGTGCTCATGGTCATGGCTTGACTATGACACTATACTACTATCTTTTTATAATATTCCATGAAGAATATTCTACAATTTTTCCAATTTCTTTTTTAAATATATATTTTAGTAGGTACAATTGTGAGGTGACAAAATAAAGTGTTTTCTGATAAGGTTTCAATCATAAAACTAGATGAGTCTGTTCTGGGTAAACTAGTTTAAAATTATAAGCATTAACACTCCATTGAGATAAGTAGGAAACATTTTTGATACTATTCCATTTCTTCCTGACTGGAGAGCAAATAAGACAACATGCATTGATTTATAGTACTTGTCAATTTGTCAGAACCTTAATATGGGACAGAAACACAAAATAATGGATACAAGAAAAATAAATATAGTACATAAGTATATTGTGCTATGTGATTGATTTCATTCAAGAAAATAATTTTCTTTAACCAGTTCCTTTATTCTGCTTTTTGGAGGTTCATAGTTTACAAACAAACGATCACACTAAGTTTATATTACTAGACAAGAGGCAAATCTGAGTCTACAAAAAAGACTGTCCCATTAAAAGCCTCACATGGCACCCCTACTTTCAATAGCAGGAGGATCACTCCTTAACAAAGTGGAAGCTGTAAAAGCTATCTTACAGCGTAAAGCCAATTTCTGTAAACAGAGGCCTAGATATTAATTTTTCTCCCTTCCCCCCCTTTTTTCCTCTTTAATGGGTCATTTTAAGTAAGTACTTAAAAAAAATATAGCAAAATGTGAAGAAAAAAATCACACGATTGCTTCATTGCTGATTTCTATTTGGGATTTCTGTTTGTCATTTCATTAGAGAGAGATACAGAATACTTGCACTAGAGGAAGGAAATCAACTAATTTTTTTAAAGAGATTACTAAATTGCATTTTGTGGGGTTGGATATTTTCATAAAGCTGAAGGCAGGGGCGGCTCCAGGCACCAGCACAGCAAGCACGTGCCTGGGGCGGCAAGCCATGGGTGGCGGCCTGCCGGTCACTGTGAGGGCGGCAGGCAGGTAGCTTTTGGCGGCATGCCTGCGGGAGGTCCGCCGGTCCCGCAGCATCAGCAGCAATTTGGCAATGGGGACGCCGATGGCGCAGCACCAACGGACCTCCCGCAGGCTTGCTGCCAAATCTGCGTGATCAGCGGACTGCCCGCAGGCGCGCCGCCAAAAGCCGCCTACCTGCCATGCTTGGGGTGGCAAAAAACATAGAGCCGCCCCGGCTGAAGGAGCTTTTCGTGTTAAAAAAAAAATGACAGAAGTTAAAATATTTTTCCTGTTCCTTTACATTTAGTTACTTATCGATGCCTCTTGCAATATACAGTACTTCATGTGTCTATCTTTCAAAACAAAAATATATTCTTTTTTTTCTCTTGCTTTGTTTTACAGGCATATTCTGATGTGGTGGAATCCCTATAGAAGTTTGTGAATTTATATATAAGAAATGCAAAATCCCTGTGTAGTACACAGAACAAAACATAGTGCTATTTACTCTGGACTAAATACAGATACACAACATTCTGCTCAGCTGCAGCCAAGATCTCTAGCTCAAGTTAAAAAAAAAAAAGAAGAAGAAAATCGAAAATCTCACAATATACCCGTTTTATTTTAAGTTTGGAAAACATCTTTAAATTACCATTTTTATGCTCTACCTCAGACCTCCCAGAACATTCAAACACTTTTATCCAGTGCAGTGGCTACATCCTGCACAAATAGAAAACTACTTGCTTCCTCATGGTAGACTAGTATCTCTTATTTGGGATGCTGTGTCTGAACTTTCCTGAGACACTTTGGGGCCTTCTCTGCCAGGGAACAGACTTTTAATTCCCTGCTGAAAACTCTAAAAATTACATTTATAACCCACTCATCTCCAAGAGACCAAAATCCCAAAAGGAAAGCTACTAACCATCCCATGCTTGAAACCACCAGTTAAGGGAGACAGGCAGTTTCCACTAGCAAGCAACTTCTGAAAGCTAACTGAAGCAAATTAACTCCTACTAAAGTGCTAACTTGTGCCACGTATATCCAGTTTTTATTAATTATTATTATTATTTAATATTTATATTGTGGTAGATCTCAGAGGGCTCAGTCGGTGTAAGGGACTCATTATCCCAGGGGCTGTGCAAACATATGTACTGAACATTAGAAATTACAAAGCTACCAATATGATATTAGTTTTTTCTAAATGACATGGATTGGAGAACATATTGCTGAATACTGTCACTTTTAGGCTACATTGACACTGGCGCATGTACACAGTTACTTGTCCATGTACTGCTAGAGCATATACCCTGTAACCATACTGGGTGTCCACGGTCTGGGCACAGATATATACTATACTGAGGCATATACCCTCATCCACACTGCCCCTTTTCAGTATGTGATGTTACTGCTAACATTTCAGGGGCAGTATCCCAGAGTCCTATGTATCACAGGAGACACTCTATGAACCACCTTGCTGCATGTTGCTGAAACTGTACGCTGCCTTCATGCTTTTGACGATAGCATCTCTCCCTTTTGCCGCAATGTGTTGGTG
This sequence comes from Malaclemys terrapin pileata, assembly GCF_027887155.1. Classification (NCBI taxonomy): domain Eukaryota; kingdom Metazoa; phylum Chordata; order Testudines; family Emydidae; genus Malaclemys; species Malaclemys terrapin. The sequence goes on along the minus strand of NC_071506.1, from coordinate 156,718,942 downwards.
ACATGGAGCAAGCCCATGATGATGTCATTCTGCTCCTGCTTGCTGGACAAATGTTCATGTGGTGCAGTATCGGATACCGTATAGAATCAGTCCAGAGATATTTCAGATGGCAAAGGCAACTGACCCAGAGCGGGCATGAAAATCTGAGTCCCATGGAAAAGATGTTTTCAGTATTAGGATTGTAACGTTATGCCTATGGGTGGTCAGCCACTTCTGGTCCTGGAGAAGCAGAATGGTGTGTTGGGACATCCTCTTGGAAACCTCGAATGACAACCAGTGGCTGCAGAACTTCTGAATGAGGAAGCAAATCTTCATTGAGTTGTGCAAGGAGCTTGCACCAATCTTCCAGCACCAGACCACTCGTTTTTGGAAATCCATATTCACACAGAAGTGGGTGGCTATTGTCCTTTGTAATCTGGCAACACCTGACAGCCACTGGGCAACTGCAAACCAGTTGGGGTTGGGAAGTCAGCTGTCGGGATCACGGTTGTATGGGTTTGCCAGACTATCAATACTGAGATCCCCCAATGCTTGGTTGCCATAACCCAAGTCCCTGAAAATATGGTGGGATTTCAGAGGATAGGTTTTCCAACTTTTGCGGGGGGGCCATCGATGGAACACACATCCTTATACTTTGCCCACCTACGGGGAAAAATGAATACATAAACTGCAAATATTACTATTCACTGGTTCTCCAAGACTTAGTGACCTACAAAGATTGGTTTATGAACATAAATGTTGGACATGCAGGAAAGGTCCATGAAATCAGGATGCTCAGGAAGTTGGAGGGAAGAAAGTACTTTATTCCACTGAAGCATTGTGACCATGTTCAGTTTTTCTATGCCAACATTTAGTTTGGGGGAAACCAGCATACCCACCGGTGAAGCCTTACCCTGACACTGCCAATCCAAGAAAAAGAAAAATTCAGCTACAGACTGAGAAACTGCAGAATGGTGGTGAAGTGTGCCTTTGGGCTTTCGAAAGCCCTCTGGCAAGCCTCTAGATCCAACCAGGTGCCAATGTGACTGACGTGGTTTGGATTATAATGCTGTGCTGTGCTTTGTATAGTCTAGGTGAGGCTAAAGAGGAATACTTCCACAGCAAGTGGGAACACAACCAAACTGCTTTCCAAAGCCTGGGTGGGATCAGGTTGCCTGTAGACCTGCACACTGCTCCTGGTTCGCAGCAGGCCAAAGAGATTCATCATGTTATGTGCTTGCACGTCATGGCACATTGGGGAGCCAGAACATGACATGAGAGTGCACTGAGAGACACCATTCTGATGCCATGGTGCTGTCTGAACAGCTCAATGGAGCACTTCTACACACATATTTTCAGAGATACCTCAGGGGGTTTCATTCACCTGCACCCAACATTAATATGCTAACTGAAAGCAGACAATTGGGGGAACACAGGCACAGTTAACACCATTGGCCTTGGTTTTGTGTGGAGCAAGCAATAATGCACAGTAATAAGAAAAGTATTGCTCCATGATGGCATGTTAACTGTACAGTTTCAGGTTGGTTTACAGGGAGCATATAAGCATTGTTAAAGTAATTAAAAAAAACATTCAGTAAGGTTTTGGGAGGGAATTCACACATTCTTTCCTCACAATATGTTCTGGCAGCATTGCTCACAGTGCTTATCTGGTGCTTTGCATGATTATTCCCATGGCATGTGTGCTCCCATGGTTGCTAGTAGTAACAGTTGGGTAGGGATGAAGGAGTGGGGGTTGTAAAAGCACTGCTCAATGTCAGATAACTTCAGTGTTATTTTACTTTTGCTTTATTTGTCTGTACTGTCACTAGATTATTAACAAAGATATAGACATTTCAATTAAATTCTCCTCTGTTTCTCATTGTGGTGCTTTGGACAGCAACAGTTATTGACAGTTACTTCATTTTCAAGAATCTTTTTTTTTTTAAATTAGCAAATTCCTGGGTGGTGGGGGGAAGGGATGAGGGATGAAATTGCTTTCATTTCCACGGCACCAAACTTTTCATAAGTCACAGTCATGTGCTGCAAATTATACTATCCCATCCCAAACCTTTCGGAAGTATCACATTGATCATATTTGGAAAATAAGGTGCACATGCAAGTCAAGTTAACAGTATGCTTTATTTACTTACATATATTGAACACAGAGCTAAAATGTTTTGTAGCAGGAACAAATGAACCAACCAAATGAAAAGAAATTCCCAGAGAAGTGGGCAAATATTAATGTCTGTGAAACACCTCCTCACTTTCCCTGTTCCCTTAACAAGTGAGGGAACAACTGCAGATTGTGGTGCAGGGGAACAAATAGGGATTTTTTTTGTGGAGTTTGAGGGCTAAGCCCAGGCTGAATGGGCCTCATCATCTCCTTCCTCCACGCTCTGGGAGCTTTCCCTGCAAGAGGTTTTATGTGCCAGCAGAGTATGTTGTGCCAGACACCCAGCATGCTCCTCCCCAGCAGGCGGGGGCAGGGGGATTCACCATCTCAGCACCAGCCTGGGCAGCAGCTGGAGAACAAGAAGATGGTGCCTGTTCTAGAAGGGGAGCAGCAGCAATGGCTGCAGGTGGGCCCGGAAAGCGTTCCACCACCAGTTAGACTACGGACTGCATGAGTGTATGAGCCTGTTCTCTCTGTGCATGCTCCTTCCATTCCCTGTGTGCTCGCTCCATTTGCAGGAATGCCTTATCCTCATCCAATTAGAACTAAAAATGGTCTTGACAAACCGGAGAAATGTTCTGAAATAATTAGGATGCAATACAATAAGGACAAATGGAAAGAACTACTCTTAGAAAGGAATAATCAATTGCACATATACAAAATAAGAAATGACTGCCTAGGAAGAAGTAGTGCGGAAAGGGATCCGGAGGTCATGGAACTGAGGTACCACTAAGCCCTCTGGTTTACCAACTGGGACTCCCTCTCACCCTGTGATGCTGTGACAAGCTGCAAATCTCTCCAGATACTACACTTACACAGACATCCACAGGTAGGGACACTCCCAGCTGAGTTGCATGAATGCTTCTCGTGACCCAACAACGGAGAGGCACCAGCCAATTTCCCACAGCTCCCCAGCCTAGGACCCCAGAGCCGTATCATCCTGCCTTGATCAGAAGCCTGACCAGTGTTAGTTTATAACCCAATCCGCCGCTCCCTCAATGTGGAGAAGACATGCACCAGGTTTTGTTCCTGAGCTGAGGTTTCCCAAGCACTTCAAGCAAAATACATGGTTTCAAGTGAAACATAAAACAGATTTATTAACTACAGAAAGATAGATTTTAAGTGGTTATAAGTGGTAGGCATAAAAGGACAGAGATGGTCACCAAACAAAATAAAAATAAGCGCCCAATCTATATTCCATAAACTAAACCGGATTTGAATCAAGCACCATTCTTACCCCACTGGATGTTACAGTCCTCAATGCACAGATTTCCCTTCTGAAGTCTGGATCTGTCTCCGCAGATTATCTTTGTCTTCTTGATGTCCCTGTTGTTTCCAGCATAGGTGGTAGAGGAGAAAAGCCCCCTCGGGCAGCAACTGTCCTTTATTTTACACCCTTGGCCCATGTGCCTAGCAGACACTAGCCCGGGCATGTCCTGATGGGCTTTGCTGAGTCACAGTGAACGATCAGTTCCTATTGTGTGGTGCATGCACAGTTGAGTCACACAGTTGATTAATGGGTAGTCAATACCCACCTGGATAGGGATCCTTTGCATGCCACTAGCAAATTTAACATCATCTTTCAGTAACAACCATACAGCACAATATCATAACTTTATACACACGAATGATATACATATTTGGACAGAAAAACGGCTTTCAGCAGATCATGACCTTACATAGCATGCTTTGTATGAAATATCACAAAATGCATATGGGGTCACAGGGTGTTGTTTAGGGGTACAGAGTGCAACACAGAACACCATACTTCGGGAAAGATGTGGCCAAATTGGAGAAATTCCAAAGGACAGCAACATAAACAATTAAAGGTCTAGAAAACATGGCTTACAAGGAGAGAGAGAGAGAGAGAGAGAGAGAGAGAGAGAAAATGGGTATATTTAGTTTGGAGAAGAGAAGACTGAGAGGGTACGTGATAACAGTCCACAAGTACATAAAAACTTGTTATAAAGAGGAGGGTGATGAATTGTTCTCCTTAACCACTCAGAACAGGACAATAGACTTAAATTGGAGCAAGAGATATTTAGATTAGACATTAGGAAAAATTTCTGAACCATAGGGTGGTTAAGCACTAGAACAGGCTATTCGGGGATTCTCCATTATTGGAGGTTTTTAAGAACAGGTTAGATATATACCTGTCAGTGGTGGTCTAGGTAGTAATTAACCCTGCTTCAGTGCAGGGAACTGGACTAGAAGACTTATCGAGGTCCCTTCCAGTCCTACACTTCTATGATTTCTATGATCCTGCCTCAGAGCCAAATCCTCCCTTGTTCCAAGAAAGTCCAACTACTCTTGAATCCTCCCATCAGTGCCAACAAGCAGGTCCTCCTCCATCCTTCACTATCTTCCTCTGCTATCTTGGGGTCCTGCTCTTGCCTGCCCAGTGGAAAGATTTGCCTGTTGGCAATGGAATGTTCGGCCAAGACAAAGACAAGGCTAGCATTATATTTCATTTCTCCTGTGAAAGGAGCCTAAGAAATCCCCTCACATAACATAAATGTGCTGCTGAAGACCACAATACTGATATTTTTTGGCATCTCAAGAATGGAGCTGTTATTGCCCTCTTCCTTCAGACTACATTTGTAGTCCAATGGGAAGGAGCCAACGGTACAAATAGAAAGATACATTTATTACTTATATTAAAATATAATGGGTGAAGTGCATCAAGGAGTGGGTTTCAATTCCTTCAGGAGCAACAATCAGTCACCTGTTCTTCTTTAGAGGCTGGCCATAACTTGGAGAACATAGCAGCATTGAAAGAACTGGAATGGAAAAATAGTTTTCTAGTCCTGTGGAGGACACCCTGATACCTATCCCAGACAGATGTTTTTGCTAATGGTGACTCGTCTTCATATTGGTCGTGTGGAGGGATTTGGTAAGCTACAAAGATGGGCCAAGCACATTTGCCCTGTTGTTAAACCTGAAGAACCAGCTTGATTTTCTGCTACACCAGAAGATTGCTGAAATATGCTTATAGGACTGGGTGGCAAGTCAAGAGGAATTTGACTGTATTGTAAGCTAGCAGATGGCATTCATATTGGAAGAGAAACAGAGAACCACAAAAAATGTTGACTCACCCCTTCAGGCTACGTGCACTGCTGGAAAGTCGGGTCCCTGTGTCCAGCGAACAGAGTGTAGTGAGGCAGGGTGGCCTCCTGAGGACCCAGAGTGGGAGGGCCCCCGTACTGAGCCCTAGTGGGTGGAACCAGGGCCTAGTTGCCCCTCCCCCAGGAAGTGGGTGGGAGGGGCAGGAAGTATAAAAGGCAGCCCAGAAAGCTTAGTGGGGAGGCAACCATTGGAGAGACCAGACGCTTCCTGTGGCCTCCTGAGCCAGGAAGCGGCAGAGGGTGCCGAGGGAGCAGAGGACTGGCCTGGGCCACCGGGGCCGCTAACTGATTCAGACCTGGAGGAAGCAGACAACTGGCCCAGACCACCCAGACTGCTGTTGGACCTGAGCCCGGAGTGAGATGACTGATCTGGGCCACTGACGGACCAGACCCCAAAAGACTTGCTCGCGGTCCCGGAAGCTGCTGTCAACCTCGACCCCTCCTCACGGCAACAGGTACAACAAGAAGGGGAGTGTGGAAGTGGCCCAGGGGTAGTAGACCCCTGTCTGGCTGCAATGCTGACAGAGGGTGAGTCAGCGTGTTGCGGCGTGGATCCCTGCTGACCCAGTGACAAAGCGCTTTGTCACTGCTAGGGCCCTGGGCTAGGACACAGTGGAGTGGGTGAGCCTGCATCCCCCCCTGCCACCCCAACCTGGGGGGATGACAGTCTCCCCTTCCTTAGGCCAGAAGCCTGAGCCTCAGACTCTTTGCTGCCCCACCTGGATCCTGGCCTGGGCTAATTGACTGTCTATTTGCTGCTCAGCCTGCACACAGGCCTGAGCCTCAGGCTCTTTTCTGCCCTGCCTTGATCCAGGGCTGGAGCCAACTGACTGTTTCCCGCCCAGCCTGAACACAGGCCTGGGCCCCAGCTGCGAACGGAGATCACTTATTTCCCCACGGCGGCCAACGTATCAGTGATGTAGTGAGGCGGGTGGCCTCCCGAAGACCCAGAGTGGGAGGGCCCCTGCACTGAGCCATTACACTGAGTGACTCCAGAAGTGTATTTTCTTCCCTGATCTTCTGGATTAACACTGCAAGCCAGTCACATTTCCATTGTTAAGGGACATGGCAATGTTTGTTGAACTGCCTAGTATATGTTTCAAAGACCCCTGCATCTCCCAGCTTGTGCAGTGACTCAGCATGGGGAGAGACCAGACAGCAGGGACAGGGAACAGTAATGAACATTTGAAATGGTCACATGGAGACCTCAGATTCCAGTTCCTGCTGAGGCTTGGGGTCCTCGTCAGATGACTCTTCAGAGTGGGCTTCCTCAACCAGGTCCTCTGGGTGGAGATGCAGAATAACATGCTCCTCTTTCTTTGGGTCTGCTAGGAATTCCTCCGGGGCTTCCTCGAAGGTCCTTGCTGCCGCCTTACACTGCCCTTATCGGTGTGAAGAGACCGTATGAAGAGGCCGGTGGGGTCAAGGACGGGTTTGGGACTGAATTCAGGTTTAGTACTCATCTCCCTGGAGAGCACCCAATCCAGCTCATGAAAGCAAGCACATGTGCCAGGTTCCCTCCCAGAGTGACTGAGTTCTTCACTCTCTAGTACTGAGGTACTAAATGCGATCCAGGCACTGGGATGGAGTCCGGTAAATGTCTGCCTCCTCCAGCCTCTGTGAATCCCTCAGTAAAGGTAAATGTTCCTCCTAGTGTGGGGAAAGTGGTGGAGGACAGTGTATGCTGCCCAGACATTGATCAGCACCTAGGTGTGTCCCAGAGATCAGGCGGAAGCTCTTGGACCATACTCCATGATCGCCGATGCTAATCAATACTGTTCACAGTTCAGTGCAGGGTAGCTAATACTGCTGGCAACCGGGGGTCTGGGACCTTTATACCTTTGGTGATCCCCCAGACAGCAAAGGGAATTGTGGGAATGGCCCAGGAGGATTGTTGAAAGCCATGACCTTATACATGCCCCTTGTCCCCGTCCACACTGCAATTTAGAACAGGTCCGGAGCAATGCCACAACAGGGGTACGTTCATGCCCACACCCTTTGTGCATGCAAGGCTTTACACTCTAGACTATCCTTCAGCAACATATTTTGGGGATTCATAGGTGAACAGTAGGGGGCTGTGGCACAATGCTGCCCACGTAGTCATGGACACTCTCAAAATCCTTAGTAAAACCACAAGACATTTTTTAGGGCCTGACCCTGTGATTCATAATACGAAATGTATTTTTTCAGTGAGTATTCTGACTCAAACAGAAGTGCAGGGCTCCTGATAAATGTATTGCATATTTATCATAAATACAAACTCTGTACAACATGCTACCTTCCCCCCAGGCATCGGGTATTGCACAATACCCCTAAGTCACTCCTAAACCTTCAGGAGTGTAGGGTAAGTGGTCCCTAAACCCCCTCCTCTCAGTTGCAGCGAAGTACCCCATAATGAGATAAAAACTCCACTGCTCTGGGGAACAGGGGAAGAGCCACTTTATTCTGCATAATCTCTTCTGTCCTGAGCAGATTTCCACGTGGAAATTCACCTGGGAGTTAATGTTGTTCAGCTCAGCCACCTCCTCCCATGAGGGGAGTTGGCTATATTTCCATAGAGGGTGTCCTATTAAGCCATGTTATTATAAGGAAGGTGGGAGCCCATGAATAATTGTAGAGGCCCTGTGAATGTCTCAGGGTTGATCTTTTTATTCTAGATTTTTCTAAGGCGCCTCTCACCACGTAAAATATCTGACATTTCCTCAGGTTTGGGGGAAAGCACACCCTTGACAGAACAACTCCATGAATAAATATTCAGTGACATATAGCTCACAGCAGTGTACAAAACAGATTTCTGTATTTCTTATTCAGAGTGTTGATACTCATTTCACCAGGAAGCATACCTCTTCTAAAATATATATATAATACATATTATATGTATCTAGAATCACCTCCCATCACTACTTTCTGCAATTTCATAATTGAAAACCCATAAGTAAGATTTAAGTACATCTTTTTACCATTTAGGACCTTTTTCAAAGTGATCATTAAAAAAAGATATTGTATATTTAAGGCCAGGTATTCCATAATATAAACACTTTTACAGAAAAAAATGTAAACATGAATTATTTTATGTGATATATTATACTCTTTGTGGAGTAAAACTTATCAAATGGTGACAGAGGACACAGAACAGGACCAATGGGTTAAATGCATTTTGAACTCTTGGAGGATGGCAATACTGGGTTAGGATAAGGAACTGTTCCAAGGAACATGGAGCCTAGAAAGACTCATTTAAATCTTCCTGGTCTAAAGAGTGAGGGAATCCTTTGGAAAAAGGGGAAATTGATAACAACTTGGTAAACCATTTGAATCAAGGAGACAAGCAGACCGGGAAAAAAAGGATGATTTGGTTGAAATATACAGTCATCATAATTTATTACTTCAGATATATAACATCTTCCATCTGAGAATCTCAAAGCAATGTACAAATCTTATTTAAACAATCACGAATCCACAGTGATAGGTAATAAGTTTTTAAAGACTTATTTTAAATGGAGAAACTGAGGCACAGCATGATCAAGTGATCTGCCCAACACCACACAGCAAGACAGTAGCAGTAATGGGAGTAACACACAAGAGTCCTATTTCTCAGTCCCCTGTTCTAATAGTAAGCCATACCTGTTCCCATACAAAAATACAGACAACCATCTAAACATAAAAGATAGAATATCCAGTATTCAAAATGTTTAATACAACCTTGAAATGTATATTTTGTTCAGGCTTTCTTTGTTTAAAACAAAAATGTGTAACTAATATGTTGCATTTTAAAGTAGATGCCTTTTCCTAAGACTACCAGTCTTCAGTTATAAGTAAAGTTATAAGTAAAGTACGAGTAGGAGTTGTTTTGTGTAGTTGTGCTCCTCAAATAAATAAATGAATAAATAAATAATAAAAAGCATATCCTCAATCATAATAAGAACACTGGAGGGCAAGCTTTCCTTTTTTCTCATCAGCTTGAGTTTTCTCTTTTTTCTGTGCTGTGAACATAATTTTAAGCAGCAATATTTAACATGTTAATTTCAAGTATAGTATCTGATAATTGCTTAAGATGACATTCAATCAGGCATCCTCAGTCTACAGGCATTTATGAGAAAAATTCCCCAACAGCAGGGTAGGCTGTTTTCCTGGATTAGTATGTCCTAAGGAAAGGATCACATTAAGACAAAAGAATCGCTCAGACTCCAGGCCTTCAGAAGCCCTGAGAAATCCTTGTGCTAATACAGCTGCTTTTTTTTTTGGAAGGGGAGGTACCCATCACTAGTAGCCCTGGAAGGAATTTCACAGGCTATAAAACAAGCCACTCTAATTACCATCTATTGCAGTAAGGGTCATGAGAATGATGTCCTATGCCAAAATAGGTTAGCCATCCAGAAAAGATTTCAAACAGGGCTCATAGACTCATAGACTTTAAGATCAGAAGGGACCATTATGATCATCTAGTCTGACCTCCCGCATGATGCAGGCCACAAAAGCTGACCCACCCCCTTTCACTTGACTCAGCTGTTGAAGTCCCCAAATCCTGTGATTTAAAGACTTCAAGTCACAGAGAATCCTCCAGCTAGCGACCCCTGCCCCATGCTGCGGAGGAAGGCGAAAAACCTCCAGGGCCTCTGCCAATCTACCCTGGGGGAAAATTCCTTCCCGACCCCAAATATGGCGATCAGTAGAACCCTGAGCTGCAGGCAAGATTCTCCAGTCAAACCCTCATTGACCATTGATACTATTTACCAGCGATGGCACGTTGTTGACTAATTGACTAAAATCACATTATCCCATCAAACCATTCCCTCCATAAACTTATCTAGCTTAATCTTAAAGCCAGAGAGGTCTTTCGCCCCCACTGTTTCCCTCGGAAGGCTGTTCCAAAATTTCACCTCTGATGGTTAGAAACCTTCGTCTAATTTCAAGCCTAAACTTCCCCACGGCCAGTTTATATCCATTCGTTCTCGTGTCCACATTAGTACTGAGCTGAAATAATTCCTCTCCCTCCCTGGTATTTATCCCTCTGATATATTTAAAGAGAGCAATCATATCCCCCCTCAGCCTTCTTTTGGTTAGGGTAAACAAACCGAGCTCCTCGAGTCTCCTTTCATACAACAGGTTTTCCATTCCTCTAATCATCCTTGTGGCCCTTCTCTGTACCTGTTCCAGTTTGAGTTCATCCTTTTTAAACATGGGAGACCAGAACTGCACACAGTACTCCAAATGAGGTCTCACCAGTGCCTTGTATAACGGAAGCAACATCTCCTTATCCCGACTAGATATACCTTGCCTAATGCATCCCAAGACCGCATTAGCTTTTTTCACGGCCACGTCACATTGCCGACTCATAGTCATCCTGCGGTCAACCAGGACTCTGAGGTCCTTCTCCTCCTCTGTTACTTCCAACCGATGAGTCCCCAGCTTATAACTAAAATTCTTGTTAGTCATCCCTAAATGCATCACCTTACATTTTTTTCAATATTAAATTTCATCCTATTTCTATTACTCCAATTTACAAGGTCATCCAAGTCTCCCTGCAGGATATCCCGATCCTTCTCCGAATTGGCAATACCGCCCAACTTTGTGTCAACTGCAAACTTTATCAGCCCACTCCTACATTTGGTTCCGAGGTCATTAATAAATAGATTAAATAAAAATCGGACCCAAAACCCAACCTTGAGGAACTCCACTGGTGACCTCCCTCCAACCTGACAGTTCACCTTTCAGTATGACCCGCTGCAGTCTCCCCTTTAACCAGTTCCTTATCCACCTCTGGATTTTCATATCGATCCCCATCTTTTCCAATTTAACCGATAATTCCTCGTGCGGTACCGTATCAAACGCTTTACTGAAATCGAGGTATATTAGGTCCACCACATTTCCCTTATCTAAAAAGTCTGTTACTTTCTCAAAGAAGGAGATCAGGTTGGTTTGGCACGATCTGCCTTTCATAAAACCATGTTGTAATTTGTCACAACTGCCATTGATCTCAAGGTCCTTAACTACTTTCTCCTTCAAAATTTTTTCCAAGACCTTGCATACTACAGATGTTAAACTAACAGGCCTGTAGTTACCCGGGTCACTTTTTTCCCCTTTTTTGAAAATAGGAACCACATTAGCTATTCTCCAGTCCAACGGTACCACCCCCAAGTTTATAGATTCATTAAAAATTATCGCTAATGGGCTTGCAATTTCTTGCGCCAGTTCCTTCAATATTCTCGGATGAAGATCATCCGGTCCGCCCGATTTAGTCCTGTTAAGCTGTTCAAGTTTGGCTTCTACCTCGGATACGGTAATGTCAATCCCCCCTCCTTTATTCCGCTCTGTCACGCTGCCACTATTCCTAAGCCCTTCATTAGCCTCATTAAAGACCGACACAAAATATTCGTTTAGATATTGTGCCATCCCTAGATTATCCTTAATCTCCACTCCATCTACAGTCTTCAGCGGTCCCACTTCTTCTTTCTTTGTTTTCTTCCTATTTATATGGCTATAAAACCTCTTACTATTGGTTTTAATTCCCCTTGCAAAGTCCAACTCTACACGGCTTTTGGCCTTTCTTACTCCATCTCTACATGCTCTGACCTCAATAAAGTAGGTTTCCTTATTGATCCCTCCCCTCTTCCACTCTTTGTACGCTTTCTGTTTTTTCTTAATCACCCCTTTGAGACGCTCGCTCATCCAGCTCGGTCTAAATCTCTTGCCTACTAACCGTTTTCCCTTTCTTGGGAAACAGTTATGGACCTTCACAGTTAGGCTTTGGACCAGGATGTGGCAGGGAGACAGCACTAATGAACAATTTGGGGGGGGGAGGGATAGCTCAGTGGTTTGAGCATTGGCCTGCTAAATCCAGGGTTGTGAGTTCAGTCCTTAAGGGGGCCACTTGGGGATCTGGGGCAAAATCAGTACTTGGTCCTGCTAGTGAAGGCAGGGGGATGGACTCAATGACCTTTCAAGGTCCCTTCCAGTTCTAGGAGATGGGATATCTCCATAAATTTAATTGTACCTCAGTGTGGACAAGGTAAAAAACATCCATATATCTAATACTATTAGATCCGCAGTTTGCTGAAGCTGTAAACTAACCTTCCTCCATCAAGGGCATTTGCCTTCTCCATCAACATAATGCACAGTCTCAGGAATCTACTAGACTCATCACTGCTCCTAGACAGCCAGGGACCTACTGAAGCACTCTAGAAACAGTGCCCTCCAAATCAGGGATGAAGAAACTTGCATTGTTGAGTATTGTTGTTTGGATAAAGTGGACTTCAACTTCCATTATGGTGAGTGCAGCACTAATTTAACTTTGAAAAAAGACATCAAGAATCACAGCATGGTCCTGCTGCCATTGAAGACAATGGGAATTTTGTCAAAGTAACCAGGAGCAGGCCCCACGGAATGAACAGCTAGCCAAGATAAAGCATTAACAATATGGGAATAGTTGGCCAATGATTAATAAATGAAAAGATAACACTTATAAATTATGTTTTCAAGACTGCAAATTAATTAGTATAATAAATAAGAACACAAACAAAATGGAGGCTCAGAGCCAGATTCTTCATCCTTTCTCAGAGTAATATTCAAGCAACTACTGTAGTCCTGTTTATGAATGGCAGGAGTAAATGCTAATAAGAGTGAGCAAATATTGCAGAATCTGGTTGCGTATTTTTAAAAGGTATTTATTACTGTCTGTATAGGTAACAGTTTGAGAGATTTTTTGGTAAACACTTCTGTGGAGCAAGCATTTAACAAGCCAAATCTTTATGATGACATTTGTTGGGCAAAAGCCTAATTAAATAAGATGAACAAATAGATAAACCCAAATTTCTGACTGTAAGAAGAGATTTCTAACAGTTGTGTGCCTAGCAGGGCCGGATTTCCAATTAGTCACAGTAGGCATGTGGTTAGGGGTGCTGGCATGCTAGGGGCACCTTACCTTTCTAAAGCTAGGTGCAACACGAAGGTCAGCTGTAGGTGGGGGTAGGATGCTGAAGATGCTGTGGCTAGGGACACGTAAAGTGTAAATCTGGCCCTGGTGCCTAGCTGCTCCAAAGAATACATTAATGAAGGATACTTGGTGGAAAAAAAATATACTTTTAAGAAGGCTATACAACCCACATCAAAACAGCATACAGAGGACAGTATGCTAACTGAAAAAAAAAAGGTAGATGTGGATTATGTTCAGAAAACTTGTTTTTAAACTTCAGTTGTGATTTGTTTGTCATGCTAAATGCTGGAACTAAGGATTATGCTTCCTATAGTAATTTTTATTTCCAGTAAAATATATAGTGTGTTTGACAGACTAATTAGCATAATACAGATTTAGCATTATGGTTGTAAGTATACATGTATAACAAAAAAAGACAGCTGAACTGCATACATTGATGCTTATGTGCTAAAATTTCAGTAGGAAAAATTATATCACAGCATGAGTTCTATTCAATTAGTTTAATGTGAAATCTACTATTTTCTAACACAACTTTATCTGAGAATGAGTGTAACTTCATGTACTTCACTAAAAAATAGCTCTTTTACATTGTTTTCGTAGTAGTAAGTAAGCCAGTTTAGAAGATTTAATTAAACCATGCCTTTTCATCTATCCATATTTTTAGTTATTATATGCCATTTAGATAACTGGCACTAATCTATGGGCCAAATTCTGCCACCAGATATGAAATGCATATCTGTTTACCTGTTGCTATTTAGATAAATGTACAATCTAAAATCAGCACATCCATAAAAATAAGTATATGATGTTTTTTTTTTCCGTTGAGAAAACACAAGTAGATTGAGACCCTTTATTTTCCCCAGGGTCAATAGGTCAAATTCTACTTTCAGTTATACTGGTGTTCTCCCATTTAAGTCATTGGAGTTTCCACACTGCCAACAATGGGAAAGAGTTAGTCAGAAAACAGGAGGCCCAAATCCAAATAGCAAGTGATTCCATCCAGAAATATAAATTGACATTTCAAAATCATAAGTACAAAGTGCCATTGTACTTTGAAAAGTATGTGAAAAAGCACTTTTTTAGGATTTGATTCTGTCACCTGAGAGGTATGCTTGTGCTCATTTTGGATAAAATGTGGTTTGTCCATTAACTATTTTCAGAATAAAATACTACTCAGTGTGAGTAAGAGTAACAGAGTTGTGCTCCTACCCAGAACTTCTCCCTGCATGTATGTACAACTAAGAAAGAACAGGATTCTAATACTTCCTTGAGCATCTGTCCTATCTCAGGTTCTTATATTGCACTATTACTGACTAATTGTATTATGACGGTACACATGACATGCATCTGAAAGTTATACAGTATCCTAAATGGCATAATTATTTAAAGCTGCCATTAGGTGGCAGAGTATCCACTAATACTGGTGGTGTATTGTTGCATCTTCCTTTACTTATTTATATATTTAAAGAAAGTGAAATCAAATATCATTGAAATAATCCAGTACTATCAAAACATCTTAAAGTACACACTAATAAAATACTTACAATAGGATACTTCTAGGATGGAAGTCAAGATAGACTAACTGAACATACCTAACACATGGTATGATAATTCTGTCTCTTACTTTCAAGAATAACTGTGTTTAAATCTCAAATGGCCAATTGTTCTCAAAGCATTTATTTCTATAGTGGCCTATTCAGCCACTTTCTTTTCACTCTCAGTGACTGGATGGTGACATTACTTTGCACAAGAGTATTGTCAGTAGCATTCTTTGTATCCTCAGAACATCCCTGGTTTCTCAACATCTCTTCCTCCAGTAGGACTGACCATCTGGGTGTCTGAAAGGAGAAGGCCCTTACATGCACTGTGTCTCACATCAAATAAGTCCTTCTGCACTTCCATGGTCTTTTTCTCACTATCATATGTCTGAGTAGTGCTTTCCCCTATGATTTCTTTAACATTGTCATTTGTATTACTGTAGTATCTAGAGGCCCTAATCAGCAATCCCCACTGCGATAAATACTGGACACACACACAACAGAAAGATGGTCCCTGAACCATGCTTTTTTACATTCTACGATATAATGAGGGAGAAGTGCTTGATACAACAGACGTGGAGCACAAGGGAACAGCGACTTAATTATTCTTAGAATAATATCTAGTAACTTCCCGTAATTTATGGTCTGTTTCTTCATCAACCAATTTCTGCCCCTAATTATAGTCAATGATTGCCAACAAGTAAACACAATTACTTATATTTCTTTTTCAGTCCGAGTGTATTTCAGTTGGTTTTTAATCAATATTTTGGAAGCATATACCATGTGCAACCATCTTGCGGGACAGCCCCCAGTACATGTGAAAAACATCTAATGAGATCTTAGGCTTTTAAATCAACCTTGAAATATTTTAGTACTAGTGCTTTCTGCCACAATATTTTTAGTTTACAAAAGCTTTTCTCATGCCGCTCATTTCAGAGGCATCCTGTGTTTTTCTTCAAGCACCTTTCTGAGTGGAACATTTAGTTGTAATCAGTTAGAGGTGAATTTGCTTAGTTAGGATATGAGTATTATTGTCTATAAGGCCTGCTCGTCTTAAAGTTTTCCTATTTTTAATATTGGCTGCATCTTTCTTGGTCCTGGTTAGACTTCTGTCATTCAGTATTTGTCCTACATAACTAATCTAATTTGTCCCATTCCAGCATGAATTTCTGTTTAATTCCAAGTTCTTTTCTTTGGTATTTTGCAGTTTCCATTCTACTGATGGCAGATGACAATAAATATCAGCAAATTATCAAAACAATGGAGTTTGGGGCACCTTACATGATGAAGTCATTACAAGGGAAAGTTCCTTAAATATGTATCTACCAAAAGGTGAATTGAAGGCACAGAGCCAGACACATTCAGTATTGAATTAGGCCTGCCAAAACCCTTGGATTGCATCCAAAACTGATAGTACACTTGCATTGTGAAATCTAGACATGTCAACATTCTTTGACAGCCTTATTCAAATCCTTTAGACCTATACAAATTCCTTGATAGGTTTTATTGGTGTGATTATTCTGATAACCCAGTTGGCTGCTATCTGCATTTTCTCCATATAAAATATCTATTGTTATACTCTAATCAAGTTCAACTTTTTAATTTATTTTCAAATGCTAACAGAATCTTATGTAATGCATGTATTTTGGCAGCACATTAGTATCAACATACCAACATAAACAATGATGTATTTTTTGTCTTCCAGTGTATTAAATATCTCATTAAATTCTCTGAAAATTTCTTTTGCATCCTGTTCTGTGGACAAGCTATATACCTATTTGATCTTCTGCATCAGAGTTGAGGACTTGATTAAAGGTGCTTTGAGATTAGAAATGAAATATAAAGCTGGTCAAAGAAGTAAATTCTAAGACTTCAAATTTCTATTTTAAAACCAAATACCAAGGATTATTTCACAGCAAATCCTATCATTTAATTAAAAATTTTGATTTTAAAGAACTATGTCTTGGAAACTAATTTATATTTTTCCCCACTGCACATTTTACACAGAAGCAAAATCATCCATGTGAAATACTGAGTAAGACCTGCTCATTGACTATATAAAGAAATATTGACTACCCCCACTGTACAATGGCCACATTGAATTTTACAGTGCGCCCTTGCTATAAACACACTTCATAATAATGAACCTTCAGCTATAATGAACCCTGTCCCTGGATTACACTTCCAGCCCCATGGCTGTGGCAGGGGTTGACAGCTTCTCCAGCCCCACTCCAGCGGCAGGGGCTGGCAGATTCTCCAGCCCGACAGCTGGAGGAGCTGTCAGCCTCCCTCCTGCCACTCCAGCGGCAGGGCTCTTTAACTGTAATGAATCCCTGGCTATAACAAACAAATGGCTTGGATCCCAATGGGTTCACTATAGAGAGTGTATACTGTATATAAAAATGTGGCCTAAATTACAGCCTTCCCTAAATGGGACAGGAATATACATTACTACTTTAAAGGAAATATTAATGAGTAATTGAAGGAAGTTTATTTTAGGGGGACAGATTGATCTGAGGGGGGCCTCTATGTGCTACTATGTAACTGATAAAAGAAAAAAAGTAAATAAAAATTCCCATACTGATCCACAGAACAAGTGCAGAACAGGTAACTGTAGTGCATGCTTCATCACAATGCCTTACCAATATATCTCAACACTGATTGGGCACAGTCTTTTAGTGATGAAAGAGTAGAAATTCCTTCTCAACGAATATTCAATCCAAGGAATTTCTCTGCTGAGACCATCAGTAAGAGTGCCAATATGATGGTGGTTTTAGGCACATAGATCTGGCCCCGGAGATGCCCTACACCCGTGTTCCACCTCCATAATAAAATATTTAGGCTTTACCAGTATGGACTCTGTCCCACTACCAATTCCCAGGGCTATTCACTTTCCTATAAACATTTATTAGTATAAGCAACTGTCTTCCCAAATAACATACATTTCAGTCTGGGGCATATAACTCCAAAACAAGCATATTTGGATTTCAGATCATGGATGTACAATACAAACAGATGTGTGTGCGCGCGCGCGCGCTTGTGTGTGTTTGTGCATATGTGTATTTAAGTATCAAATACAAACATAATTCACTATGGATTGAACACATTGTACACCATGGCTGGCTTATGCAAAATAAACAGTTGTGTGCCACCTTCTAGATCACTGCTGTATACCCTCAGGGAGTCAGAAGTGGAAGCAAAGACTAGCAAGGGGGAAGAGCCAACTGTTTTCAAGGAAGTCCAGGATCTGTGGCTGTTGGCCAGGCTGCACCTCCCACAGCCTCAGGTGCAAAGGGCAGTACTTATCATCCTTGCAGTATTGCATTTCTCTGGGTCCTTAGCTAACCACCAATATCTACTCTGCAATCTTTCAAAGCCACAGTGCATTTTCCATTTTAGGTTCCACTCCCCTGTGGAAGAAACATGTTTCATTAAGTCTTCAGACGCCTTTCCTCCTCATGGGCAAATACGCCACATCCACAGAGAGCTCAGCTCCGACATAATGTTCACTAATGATTAAATAACCACTACACAGGGTAGGACAATGTAGCTGTGCAGTGTACCAGGTTTGCTCCTTAGTGCAGTTCTTGACTCTCAATCCCTATTTACTTAAATAAGCATTCTTCTGCAAAACAAAATAAGACTTTTATTTTCACATTTGGAGAAAGCTCCATTTAACAAAATAAACAGTAATTACTATTTTAATTTTTGAAAGTCACAGCATTATGATATTTAATGTCAAGGTCTACCAAATAACAAAAGATGAGTCTCCATGCTAGTCTACGGATATGCAGAATTTCTACAAGTAAACTTTTAAAAATTTATTTAATTCAGTCTTCTCTTTCCCTACCCCAAGCCCTGGTCTACACTATGAGTTTAGGTCAAATTTAGCAGCATTAGATCGATTTAATCCTGCACCCATCCACACGACGAATCCATTTTTGTTGACTTAAAGGGCTCTTAAAATCTATTTCTGTACTCCTCCCCGACGAGGGGATTAGTGCTGAAATCGACTCTGCTGGGTCAAATTTGGGGTAGTGTGGATGCAATTCAACGGTATTGGCCTCCGGGAGCTATCCCAGAGTGC
Source organism: Malaclemys terrapin pileata (assembly GCF_027887155.1). NCBI lineage: Eukaryota > Metazoa > Chordata > Testudines > Emydidae > Malaclemys > Malaclemys terrapin. The sequence goes on along the minus strand of NC_071506.1, from coordinate 156,700,110 downwards.
TCCATTGTGACCGCTCTGGACAGCACTTTCAACTCAGATGCACTGGCCAGGTAGACAGGAAAAGCCCCGCAAACTTTTGAATTTCATTTCCTGTTTGGCCACCATGGCGAGCTGATCAGCACAGGTGACCATGCAGACATCCCCTTGCCTTGCCCTGCGGACGGCAGACGGTACAATACGACTGCTAGCCATCGTCATCGTCCCGTGGGTGCTCCTGGCCGACCTCGGTTAGGTTGGTCGGGGGCGCCTGGACAAAAATGGGAATGACTCTAGGTCATTCTCTTCTTTAAGTTTCATCTCATGGAGATTCAGTCCTGCCTGGAATATCATGCCAGCTTAAGGCTTCTGCCTCAGGCTGCTCTCCCAGTCGGCAGCACCGTGCGGTTGCACCTACCCCAGCCTACCCCTTGCTCCCATGGCTCATGAAGCCTGGACAGTAGTAAGGAGCAGTTCAACTATAGGCTGAGCAAGTGCAGAATGGTGGTTCACTCTACTTCCTTGTAAGCCAACTGCCCTCCCCTCCCCCCTTTGATCTCTGCTTGCAGAGGCAATAAAGTCATTGTTTAAAATGCATGCATTCTTTATTAATTCATCACACAAATGGGGGGATAACTGCCAAGGTAGCCCATGAGGGGTGGGGGGGGGGAGGGAAACACAGGGGTGGGGTAGTTGTAGGGGCACCCTCTAGAATGGCATGCAGCTCATCATAGAAGTGGGATGTCTGGGGCTCAGACCCGGAGCAGATGTTTGCCTCTCTCGTTCTTTGGTAGGCTTGCCTGATATTCCAGGCAGGACTGAATCTCCATTAGATGAAACTTAAAGAAGGGAATGACCTGGAGTCACTCCCATTTATGTCCAGGCACCCCCGACCGACCTCACCGAGGTCGGCCAGGAGGAACCAGGAGACAGCAGCAGATGGTACAATATGGCTGCTAACTGTCTTTGCTAACTTGCAAAGGCAAGGAGCTGCTGCTGTGTAGCACTGCAGTACTGCGTCTGCCAGCAGCACCCAGGAGACATACGGTGACAGTGAGCTGAGCAGGCTCCATGCTTGCTGTGGTATGTCATCTGCATGGGTAACCCAGGAAAAAAGCGAGAAACGTTTTTTTGCCATTGCTTTCATGGAGGGAGGGAGAGCGGGCGCCTGACGACATGTACCCAGAACCACCCGCAACAATGTTTTTGCCCCATCAGGCATTGGGAGCTCAACCCAGAATTCCAATGGGCAGTGGAGACTGCGGGAACTGTGGGATAGCTACCCACAGTGCAATGCTTCGAAAGTTGACGCTAGCCTCGGTACTGTGGACACACTCCGCTGACTTAATGGTCTTAATGGTCTTCAGTGGGGACACACACAATTGACTGTATCAAATTGATTTCTAAAAAATTGACATATTAAATCAACCTCATTTCATAGTGTAGACATACCCCAAGAGACAGAAGGAAGGAACACTGTCTAGTGATCAAAGCAAAGGAAAAGGATTCAGGAATTTGGGACTCTAATCCCAGTATCTCACTGGCTCAATATTTAATTTGGAAGTTACCCATTGATGGCAAATTCTTTGAAAAAATGATATTACCTGATTGAATTCTTCAGTAACAACAGTAGTCCTAGCATTTGTACTAAACCACTTTCCTAATAGTCTCCTGTAGGTGAGCTGCATTTAACACTGGAAAAAAAATACTGCAATGTACTTCTAGGGAAAGGCTTGGCATGAATTGTCCCTCTGGGAATTGCTAGTACACAAAATACTGGATCAAATTAAAATTGTCATAGATTCTTAGATTATAAGGCTAAAAGGGACCATTATGATCATCTAGTTTGACCTCCTGCAAAACACAAGCTATAGATCTTCCCTGAATTAATTCCTGTTTGAACTAAAGCATCTTTCTTACAAAAACATTCAATCTTGATTTAAAAATTGCAAATGATAGAAAATCCACCACAACCCTTGGTAAATTGTTCCAGTGATTAATTACCCTCACTGTATAGAATTGCACCTTATTTCTGGTTTGAATTTGTTTGGCTTCAGCTTCCAAACACTGGCTTTTTTATATACCTTTGTCTGCTAGACTGAAGAGCCCACTATTATCAAATTTCTGTTTCTCACGTAGGTACTTACAGATTGTCATCAAGTCACCTGTCACAGTTCAGGGCAACTGCATCTGTATTTCCCCTCTATGGTCCAACAAAAGCACCCACTCTCAGGCTTCCAGCTTCTCAGATGTCACCTCTCTTGGGTGGAGACTGACGTCTCTCCCCCTTCTGACTGGGTATTTCCAGACAGAATAATTCCCTGCCTTTACTGTGTTATCCAGCAAAAGACAGTCTGCCTAAGCAGGCCTGCTTGCTTTCTCTTTAGAGGCTAAAAACAGCATAATTCTCAGTTGTAAGTTACCACACAGCCCTTTCTAGGCAAACACATTTTATTCTTAAGGTAGAAGTTTACAGCAGGGGTGAAAGTGGGCCAGTACGGTGTACCGGCACTTTAATGTTGCTGCCCCTTATGCCTCCCCCCTGTTGGCGGCCCTGCAGGGCCCTGCAGGCCACCGACAGGGTGGCAAAAAGGGTAGCTTCCTCGGGGCCCAGCAATTTAAAAGCTGCCCCGGGGCCCAGCGATTTAAAAGCCCTGGGCCTTTTAAATCACCACCGGAGCCCTGGGTGGCGTGGGCTGCACAGCACTGAAGGGCTGGCTGGGGGAGGCTGACCCCCAGCCACCACCCTTATACCCAAGGCTCTCTCCTTCTGGGGGCCAGGAGCCTGGCCTCCGTACCAGTAAGTCTTATGTTATTTTCACCCCTGCTTTACAGAGAAAACCTTAAAAACAAAAAAGAACCTACATGCATGCTAATAATCTTACCAGAGATCAGCCCCCACCCCTCCATCATCACAAGGGCTCTGGTAGGTGTCAATACTTTCCTAAGTATTGGAGTCCTCGGACAGAAGGTTCTGTCCATTGGCTGGATCAGAATAAACAAATTCAAACCTGACTCAGCTTCAACTAAAGCTATTCATTCAAAAGTCCTTTCTTTGTCTGTTGGCCTCTGGAGAATCCTTATAACTGAAGGAATTACATTAGGATCTTAACATCCTCCAAGGGAAGTTCATAACCCAATCTCACAATAACATGTAAAAAATAGACCCTAAAAATATTAAACTTAATTCAAGAAGGTTTGTTGAGGATACTGCAAGAAGTTGTCATCTGTCACACACCCCTTAACCTTCTTTTCATTAAGATAAATAGATTGAGCTCCTGGAGTCTTTCATAAGAAGGCATGTTTTCCAATCCTTTCATCATTCTTGTCTCTCTTCCCTGAACCCTCTTCCTTCTTGAAGTGTGGACACCAGAAGCGGACACGGTATTCCAGCAGCAGTCACACCAATGCCAAATACAGGCATAATATACTTATTCACACCTACTCAAGCTTCCCATTTATATAGCCAAAGATTGCATTAGCCCTTTTGGTCACAGCATTGCACAGGGAGCTCAGGTTCAGCTAACCATCCACCATGACTCCCAAGTCTTTTTCTGAGACACTGCTTTCCAGGTTAGAGACCCACATCCTGTAATTAGGTCCTGCATTCTTTGTTCCAAGATATATAACTTTACTTTTGGCCATACTGAAATGCATATTGTTTGCTTGTGCACAGCTTACCAAGCAATCCAGATAGCTCTGCATCAGTGACTTGTAGTTTTCATTATTTACTTCTCCATGAAACTTAGTGTCACCTGCAAATTTTATCAGTATAGACCAGGTCAGGTCATTGATAAAAATATTAAATAACATATGGCCAAGAACAGATCCCCACAGGACCCAACTAGAAAGACACCAGCTCAATAATGATTCCCCATTTACAATTACATTTGAGACCTCTCAGACAGGCAGTTTTTAATCCATGCCATGTTGATATTATGTCATTCTAGTTTCTTAATCAAAATGTTATGTGGTACCAAGTCAATGTCTTACAGAGGTCCACTACAACAACATTATGACCTTTATCAACCAAATTTGTAATCTTATAAGAAAGGATATCAAGTTTAAAAGGATCTATTTTCCATAAACCTATGTTGATTGTCATTAATTATATTACCCTCCTTTAATTCTTCATTAATTGGCTTCCCATATCAGCTATTCCATTATTTTGTCTGTGATTGATGCCAGGCTGACAGACTTAGAATCATAGAATTTCTGGGTTGGAAGGGACCTCAGTAGGTCATCTAATCCAATCTCCTGCTCAAAGCAGGACCAATCCTCAGACAGATTTTTACCCCAGTTCCCTAAATGGCCCCCCCTCAAGGATTGAACTCACAACCCTGGGTTTAGCAGGCCAACGCTCAAACCACTGAGCTATCCCTCCCCCTGATTTATAGTTACTTATAGTTACTTATAATTACTCAGGTCATCCCATTTACCCTTTTAAACTATTGGCAAAATACTAGCTTTCTTCTAGTCCTCTGAAACTTCCCCAGTATTCCAAGATTTACTGAATGAGAACACAAGAAAGGTCATACTGGGTCAGACCAATGGTCCATCTAGCCTGTCTTTCGACATTGGCCAAGCCAGGAGCCTCAGAGGGAATGAATAGAACAGGTAATCATCAAGTGATTCCTCCCCCATAGCCTATTGCCAGCATCTGGCAAACAGAGGCCAGGGACACTTCAGAACATGGTTTTGCATCCCTGCCCATCTTGGCTAATAGCTATTGATGGATCTATCCTCCACAAACATATCTAGTTCTTTTTTGAACCCTGTTATAGTCTTGGCCTTCACAACATCCTCTGGCAAAAAGTTCCACAGGTTGACTGCGTTATGTGAAGAAAATCACCTCTACCCCGACATAACGCTGTCCTAGGAAGCCAAAAAATCTTACCACGTTATAGGTGAAACCACGTTATATCGAACTTACTTTGATCCACCGGAGTGCAAAGCCCTGCCCCCGCCAGAGCGCTGCTTTACCGCGTTATATCCAAATTCGTGTTATATCGGATCACGTTATATCGGGGTAGAGATGTACTTCGTTTTGTTTGTTTTAAGCCTGCCACCTATTAATGTCATTGGGTGACCCCTAGTTCTTCTGTTATGTGAAGTAGTAAATAATACTTCCTTATTTACTTTTTCCACACCAGTCATGATTTTATCTATCATATGCTGCCCTGGCAATGAGCGATAAGGAATCACCCCCAGAGGAGAAGGAGAGGCCATGTACCCTCAAGGCTGAGAGGGTCACAGCCACCACTCCCAGGAGGAAATGTAGGGTAGTGGTGGTTGGTGACTCTCTTCTGAGGAAGACAGATGCTCCCATCAATCACCCTACATGGCATCCCAGGAGGTATGCTGCCTGCCAGGGGCCTGTATCTGAGACATTACAGAGGGATTGTCAAGGATCATCCTCTGACTACCTACCCCATGCTACTTATCCATGTCATCACTAATGATACTGCAAAGTATGACCCTCGGCAGATCAGAAGTGACTACAGGGCTCTAGGAGTACGGGTGAAGGAATTGGGAGTGTAGGTGGTGTTCTCTTTGATCCTTCCAGTCAAGAGAAGGGGCCCAGGCAGATCAGATGAGAAGGAGACATGGAGACCTGAAAGAATTTGGGGGGAGCATGGGCTGTTATAGCAGGGATAAAGAAGAGACAAGACAGAACTGGAGGGGAAATCAAATCAGTATCTTAGATGTCTGTATACTAATGCAAGAAGTATGGGGAATAAGCAGGAAGAACTAGTTAATAAATACAACTATGACATAGTTGGCATCACAGAGACCTGGTGGGATAATACACATGACTGGAATATTGGTATAGAAGGGTACAACTTCCTCAGAAAGGACCGGCAGGGAAAAAAGGGAGGAGGTGTTGCCTCCTTATATATTAAAAATGTATACACTGGGATTGAGACTGAGCTGGAAATAGGAGACAGACTTGTTGAAAGTTTCTGGGTAAGGATAAAAGGGTGATGTCATGGTTGGGGTCTACTACAGACCACCTAACCACGAAGAAGAGGTAGATGAGGCTTTTTTTAACAGCTAACAAAATCATCCAGAGCATAGGACTTGGTGGTGAAGGGGGACTTCAACTACTCAGACATCCATTGGGAAAATACCGCAGCAGGGCACAGACTATCCAATAAGTTCTTGGACTGTATTGGAGACAATTTTTTATTTCAGAAGGTGGAGACAGCTACCAGGAAGAGGCTGTTCTAGATTTGATTTTGACAAATAGGGAGGAACTGGTTGAGAATTTGAAAGTGGAAGGCAGCTTGGGTAAAATATATCTTGAAACGATAGAGTTCATGATTCTAAGGAATGGTAGGAGGGAGAAGAGCAAAATAAAGACAATGGATTTCAAGAAGGCAGACTTTAGCAAACTCAGGTAGTTGGTAGGTAAGATCCCATGGGAAGCAAGTCTAAGGGAAAAAACAACAAAAGACAGTTGGCAGTTTTTCAAAGAGACATTATTAAAGGCACAAGGGCAAACTATCCCACTGTGTAGGAAAGAGACCAGCCTGGCTTAACCAGGAGATTTTCAAAGATCTAAAAATCAAAAAAGAGTCCTACAAAAAGTGAAAACTCAGTCAATTTACAAAGGATGAATATAAACAAATAACATAAGTATGTAGGGAAAAAAATTAGAAAGGCCAAAGCACAAAACAAGATTAAACTAGCTAAAGACATAAAGGGTACCAAGAAAACATTCTACAAATACATTAGAAGCAAGAGGAAGACCAAGGACAGGATAGGCCCGTTACTCATTAAGGGGGGAAATAATAACAGAAACTGTGGAAATGGCAGAGGTGCTTAATGATTTCTTTGTTTTGGTTTTCACCAAGAAGGTTGGTGGTGATTGGATGTCTAAAGTAGTGAATGCCAGTGAAAATGAGGTAGGGTCAGAAGGCTAAAATAGGAAAAGAACAAGTTAAAAATTATTTGGACAAATTAGATGTATTCAAGTCACCAGGGCCTGATGAAATGCATCCTAGAATACTCAAGGAGCTGACTGAGGAGACATCTGAGCCATTAGCGATTATCTTTGAGATGTAATGGAATACGGGAGAGATTCCAGAAGACTGGAAAAGGGCAAATATAGTGCCCATCTATAAAATGGGAAATAAGGAAAACCCAGGGAATAACAGACCAGTCAGCTAAACTTCTGTACCCAGACAGATAATGTAGCAAATAATTAAGCAATCAATTTGCAAATATTTAGAAGATAATAAGGTGATAAGTAACAGTCAGCATGGATTTGGCAAAAACAAATCATGTCAAACCAACCCGATAGCTTTCTTTGACAGGGTAACAAGCCTTGTGGATATGGGGGAAGCGGTAGACACCATATATCTTGATTTTAGTAAAGCTTTTTGAAACCGTCCTGCATGACCTTCTCATAAAAAAAAACTAGGGAAATGCAACCTAGATGGAGCTACTATAAGGTGCGTGCAAAACTGGTTGAAAACCCGTTCCCAGAGAGTAGTTATCAGTGGTTCAGAATCATGCTGGAAAGGCATAACGAGTGGGGTCCCACAGGGATCAATTCTGGGTTCTGTTCTGTTCAACATCTTCATCAATGATTTAGATAATGGCATACAGAGTACACTTATAAAGTCTGCGGATGATACCAATCTGGGAGGGGTTTCAAGTGCTTTGGAGGATAGGATTAAAATTCAAAATGATCCTGACAAACTGGAGAAATGGTCTGAAGTAAAGAGGATGAAATTCAATAAGGACAAATGCAGAGTACTCCACTTAGGAAGGAACAATCAGTTGCACACATACAAAATGGGAAATGACTGTTTAGGAAGGAGTACTGCAGAGAGGGATCTGGGGTCATAGTGGACCACAAGTTAAATATGAGTAAACAGTGTAACACTGTTGCAAAAAAAGCTAACATCATTCTGGGATGTATTAGCAGGCATGTTGTAAGCAAGACATGAGAAGTAATTCTTCCGCTCTACTCTGCTCTGATTAGGCCTCAACTGGAGTATTGTGTAGAGTTCTGGGCGCCACATTTCAGGAAGGATGTGGCCAACCGGAGAGAGGCCAGAGAAGAGCAACCAAAATGATTAAAGGTCTAGAAAACTTGACCTATGAGAGAAGATTAAAAAAACTGGGTTTGTTTAGCTTGGAAAAGAGAAGACTGAGAGAGGACAAGTATGTAAAAGGTTGTTACAAATAGGAGGGAGAAAAATTGTTTTACTTAACCTCTGAGGATAGGACAAGAAGCAATGGGATTAAATTGCAGCAAGGGAGGTTTAGGTTGGACATCAGGAAAAACTTCCTAACTGTCAGGGTAGTTAAGCACTGGAATAAATTGCTTAGGGAGGTTGTGGAATCTCCATAATTGGAGATTTTTAAGAGCAGGTTAGACAAACACCTGTCAGGAATTATCTAGATAATTAGTCCTCCCACAAGTGCAGGGGACTGAATTAAATGGCCTCTCAAGGTCCCTTCCAGTTCTATGATTATATGACTCTATGATTTCCCCCTTAGTCATCTTTTCTCCAAGATGAAATGTCCAAGTTTTATTTATCTCTCCTCATACGGAAGCCATTCCATACCCCTAATCATTTTTGTTGCTCTTTTCTGTATCTTTTCCAATTCCAATACATCTTTTTTGAGATGGGGTGTCTTATCATCTATCCCTTTCCTAGTGATTCCCAACATTGTTAGCTTTTTTAGACTGCCACTACACATTGAGTGAATGGTTTCAGAGAACTATCCACAATGACTTCAACATCTCTTTCTTGAGTGCTAACAGCTAAATTAGACCCCATCATTTTATATGTATAGTTGAGATTATATTTTCCAATGTGCATTAATTTGCATTTATTAACACTGAGTTTCATCTGCCATTTTGTTGTCCAGTCACCCAGTTTTGTGAGATCCCTTTGTAACTCTTTGCAGTCTGGTTTGGACTTAACTATCCTGAATTATTTTGTATCATCTGCAAATTTTGCCACCTCACTGTTTACCCCTTTTTCCAGATTATTTATGAATATATTGAACAGCACTGGTCCAAGTACAGACCCCTGGGGAACACCACTATTTACTTTCTCCATTTTGAAAACTGATAATTTATTCCTACCCCTTGTTTCCTATCTTTTAATCAATTACCAATCCATTAGAGGAACTTCCCTCTTATCCCATTACAGCTTACTTTGCTTAAGAGACTTTGGTGAGGGACTTTGTCAAAGGCTTTCTGAAAATCTAAGTACACTATATCCGCTGAATAACCTTTGTCCACATGCTCATTGACCCCGTCAAAGCATTCTAGTTGATTGGTGAGACATGATTTCCGTTTACAAAAACCATGTTGACTCTTCCTCAACAAATCATGTTCATCTTATGTGTCTGATATTTCTGTTCTTTACTATCATTTCAACCAATTTGTCCAGCACTGAAGTTAGGCTTACCGGCCTTGTATTTGCCGGGATCACCTCTGGAGCCCTTTTTTAAAAATTGGTGTCACATTAGCCCTTCTCCAGTCATCTGGTACAGAAGCTGATTTAAATGACAGGTTATATACCACAGTTAGTAGTTCCGCAATTTCAGCTTTGAGTTCCTTCAGAACTCCTGGGTGAATACAATCTGGTCCTGGTGACTTATTACTGGTTATTTTATCAATTTGTTCTAAAACCTCCTCTAATGACACCTCAATCTGGGACAATTCCTCAGATTTGTCACCTAAAAAGAATGACTCAGGTTTGAAAGCTCCCCCACATCCTCAGCCATGAAGACCGATGCAAAGAATTCATTTAGTTTCTCTTCAATGGCCTTATCTTTCTTGAATGTTTCTTTAGCATCCCAATTGTCCAGTGGCCCCAGGTTTAGCAGGTTTCCTGCTTTTGATGTCCTTAAAAAAATTGCTATTACTTTTTAAGTCTTTGGTTAGCTATTCTTCAAATTCTTTTTTGGCCTTCCTAATTATATTTTTACACTTCATTTGCCAGAGTTTATGCTCCTTGCTGTTTTCCTCAATAACATTTAACTTCCACTTTTTAAAGAATTCCTTTTTGCCTCTAACTGCTTCTTTTACTTTATTGTTTAACCCCGGAGGCATTTTTTGGTTTTCTTACTATGTTTTTTTTATTATTATTTATTTTATTTTTATAATTTGGGGTCTACATTTAAATTGAGCTTCTATTATGATGTCTAAAAAGATTCCATGCAGTTTGCAGGGACTTCACTTTCGGCACTGTACCTTCTAATTCTGTATAACTAGCTTCCTCATTTTTGTGTAATTCCCCTTTCCAAAATAAAATGCTACTGTGGTGGGCTGCTTTAGTGTCTCCTCCCCATCCCCCAAAGGGATGTTAAATTTTGTTAGGTTTTGGTCACTATTTCAAACTGGGTCAGCTATATTCATCTCTTGGACCAGATTCCTGTGCTCCACTTAGGACTAAATCAAGAATTGCCTCTCCTCTTATGGGTTCCAGGACTAGCCGCTCCAAGAATCAGTCATTTAAGATGTCAAGAAAATGTATCCCTGCATCCTGTCCTGAGGTGACATGTACCCAGTCCATATGGGGATAATTGAAATCCCCCATTATTATTATTATTGAGTTTTTTATTTTATAGAATATCAACATTAGTGGTCCAGTGAGCTCCTCAGTTAGTTCCTTTAAAACTCTTGGAAGGAAGTTATTCAGACATGCTGATTTTAAAATATCTGACTTTTGCAGTTGCTGTTTAACATCTTTCTGCGTTACTTTTGGAATGGAAAATATTTCATCATCATCATATGATATGATTACATTATTTGGCTTCCCACCCAAATATAAAACAAAAATATTTATGGAACACCTCTGCCAGTTCTGTATTATTATTGTTAATTCTACTATTTCTAGTAATGGACTAATATCATTGTTAGGATAACTTTTGTTCCTAAAATATTTTATAAACTCCTTTTTTTGTCTTTGACTCTGCTAGCTTTGTGTGACCTTTTGCTTCCCTTATCAATTTTCTACAATTCTTAGCTTCTAATTTATATTCATTACTATACATTCCACCTTTTATTTATGCATTTATATTTACTTTCACTTCCCCATTAAGCTAGGATGGTTGTTGGTTTTGTTTGTTTGTTTGTTTAGTTTTTCCTTCAAATCAACATAGTCTTCTTTCTTGCTTGTGGATATTTGGGTGTTTAGTAAAAGACAGTATTGTTAAACAGTTCCCACTTAACATTCACATTTTGAATAGTGGTAGGATATATGTTGCAACTCATTATATAAATGTGGGGCAGATGTCCAGTGCAGGTACTCCATAGGAAAGGTATATAGTGACCGGATAATTGGCTTGGAAAAGGACTTAAAAAGGAGGTGTGCATTAAAGTAACGTAACAGAGGAGGGTAGGGTTTGAGGCTCCTATTAATAGTATGGCAGGGAGCTAGCCACCCACTTTTATAGCCCACTTTAACCTTCCTAAGAGGAGAGGTGGATGGTAAGATCACAGCAATGGATTGGCTGGAGGACCTGGAGTTGGAAAGCCTCCTAGGTAATTATTGAATGAAAAGAGCGGGAGCTGGTGGAAGCCTCCTAGGTAATTATTGAATGAACATGGGGTTACCTGCACTGTACACTTTTATCTACCAGGTAGTCTCGGACATCTAATAATAAAGTTGCAGCCTAATTAAAACCTTATCAAATGTCTCCTGTCCTTCTCTTGATAAAGCCGGACAATAATGTCTATGTCCCTGAAAAATGACAACAAATACCAAAACCAGAAAAAGGTCTTGGGAAATAGGAAATTGACTAAAATGTCAATATGGAAAATGAATTTTGGGAAAGGAGATTCTCCAGCCTCCTGAGCATATTCACATCAACTGCATTCTTCCAGACACCAGACTCCTATCCTTATGAGCAGAATCCTATGGAATCCAGTTAAAAAATAAAAGAGCTGGTCTAAGATATCAGAGGGGTTTGTGGCCTTGCTGCATATTTTGGATCAGATTGTGCATGTTTTGAACACTATTGCAATAAAAAAATTAATAAGAGGAGATATATGGAAAATGTTTAATGCAAATAAAATGTTCCTGTTGAGGAACATAGTCCAGTTAAAAATATCCTATATTACAGCAATAACAGGGAACTAATTACACCCTCTCTCTCAACTGTTCTTCCTTGTATTATGAGAAAAATGCTAAGAGAACAAATTACTTAAAATGCTCTAACACAAACATCTTCAATTTGGCAGTGAAGTATCACAGTTCTGCTGTATTTTATTTTCAACTGAGTGGGAAATATTGTTCTTTCAACTGAATGGTCATGGAATTAATGTCCTCAAACTTGTAACTTCATAGATGATACATTGCAAAAATCTCCCACTAACATGTCTGGTTTTGAAATCAGGGGTTTAATGTATATCTAAGCAATTGTACTTTTAATTCAGTGAAATCATGTTTTTTCAAAAGGTTGGAAATTTAGAAATCACATGGACTGGGATTACAGATAAGCAATAAATGTTCTGCAGTGCTGTGAAAGAATGTAACTAACCTTCCTTCCCCAGGAGTTTTGTTAAACTGGAGGTCAATTACATTGGATTATGCAATAGTAATAATAATACTTAGCATTTATATAGCACTTTTTATCTGCAAAGCACCTTACAAACAGCTAATTAATATACACACAAAAAAATAACAGTCAAGCAAAATAAGTTGATTATGGGTTAGTAGTATCAGGAAGGTCAGAAAATTAATATAACGCCATCCTCTCTGCAGTCATTACTAAAGAGTGTTATTAGCCACACTAGAAAACAAATGAGTTACTTTAAAGATACTGTGAAGAAACAATGGTGAAAAATAAATTATCTATAAACTCTGTTCTAAGACTAATCAACCCTAACATATTTTGTTATCAGAAGTACAAGTTTTTGGTTTTCTTTGTTGATAACTAAATTATTTGCAGCTGTCACACTGTCCTATTAAACAAACACAGAACTGAAATGTTAGAAAACAAATGTCAGACATAGATGTCAGCATACATGGAAGTATCTGATGTTTGTGTAGTAAATTGTAAAAAAGAATGCATTAGAGACAAAATTATGGAAATCCTTTAAATGCACATCTATAGTAATGCAGACTGTGACTGAATATAACGATATAATTCAATAAAAAGGTTCCCCAGCATTATATAGCTTGCAGTGCTGAAAACAATGCATCATCTAAAGTAAAAGAGAAAGAAGTGGACCATTATGATGTTGGAAACAAAACAAAAAGATTAAAACCTGATCATTTGTATCCTTGGCAGAGAAAAAATAATAGGTTCTATTATTAAATTTAGCAGTTAAGGGAGGATTTTTTTGTTTTGGTTTCAAATCTACAATAAATGGTAATTTTGCTATACTACTGGTGGGGTTTAACCATCCTATACCCATCCTCTAGGCCTTACTCAGGCAAAATACCCAGTGACTCTAACAAACCCCCTCCTGCCAGGCAACAGAGATCAGGAAGTGAGGGTCTCACACACTTTTCAATGATTAAGGGTAGTAGAGGCAGACATGGAGCAAAATGTCTAATTTTAGAGAATAGCAGCAACAACAAATATCATCTTGCACTTGTATAGCAACTTTCAGGCAAGTATATCAAAGTTTTTTATGAGGATGAGTAAATATCACCACTTTTGAGATACAGAAATTGTATTCAGTAACAACTGGAGCAACTTGGGCTTGCTCAAAGTCACAATCTGAGTAAATGTCAGCCTCAGGTCTCATTACTCGAAGTTATGTTTCAAAATGACACTCAAGACCCATTGAATATGAGCTTTACCACTGCAAATGGGAGCATGAGCTCTTCTATTTACTTAACATTGTCAGTCATGAAGGGAAAACCATATATGCCCAAGCTCAAATTCCTGTTCCTCTTTGTTATTCACACTCATGCTACCAAAAATGCAAGTGGGACCTATGATGTTCTTATATCTATTTTCCAAACAGATTACTAATGTGGGGCTCTGGTTGACTGGGAGTTATGGCTGTGCATCTGGAATCCCACATAAAAAAGTGTTCTGGGAAGGTGTAAAAGGAGGAGCATGTTTCAGAAGCACAATTATCATCTTTGGTGGGCAAAGCCTCTTCTCTGTGGACAGGGAAGCAGGGGGCACCATATTTGTTCTCCAACAACATTAAATTGGATGCATTGTATGTGTATTTGAAAGGTTATTAATTTTCTATTACTTCTAGATTTTATCCATATACTTATCTGGCTGTGCCTATGTCTCACAAGTGAAAACATTTAAAAAACAGAATGCATCTCATTCCTTAAAAAGCAATTAATGTGCAATTTCAAGTAGCATTGTTTGGATGTAATAGCTAAACGACAATACTAGAATCAGTCAGATTACTGTTATTCAGTAGTTATTGAAGGCATACAAATTAAAACTACATTTAACATGTAAAACAAGATTTAAACAGTAAATCTTAAAAAGCTAATTACTGTATTTGTATTAATGCAAATAAGGTACCAAGTTTTATAGTTATGATTAATTACTGTACAAAGTACCTTCTTACAGCCCAGATGAGCAGTGAACTAAACCCACTATAGCCTGGAGATATTTACATATAGAGCAGACACAGAAGCAGCCTCAGAATATATTGCAGCATTGTGGGAGGACAGGGAAGATAGTAACATCTGGAACAACCTCTTCCTTCCAATGCCCCCTTCACTTACTACCCAAATAGCCAGATATTTTGAGGTCACTGTGACTTTTGAATGACAAAGTATATATTACACACACAAAGCTAAGAACATTATTCAGGTTTTAAAGTCAAGTGTTCATAATTTAGGAAATGACAGAATGAGGGTTGACTATGCAATCTTAATCTAGTTCCCTGGGGCATATGCATTATAACATATTCTTTAATTATATGATCATATACTAATTTTTTTGCCTTAATTGTGGAATTTCCTAACCTATGAATGCTTCACTTTGCAACCTTATGTTCTTTTAACATTTTTGTGTGTATGTAAATTCCTAGGCTTTTATAAAAACAAGCATGCAAGCATGCAAACAAAAATAAGAAGTTGCATCACGCGACATCATATTGACACACATGATTTATCAGCAGGGTTGGAACCTTTAGATCTACCACACAGACCTCTGCAACTTCAGCTATAGGATGAGGTTATCATCTTCTGTGTGGACCAGCACTAGAGCGGAATGATGCACACACTTTTCCAGTGGGTTTCACAGATATTGGCTGACATCGGAGGAATAAGGAGACTCTGGAATCTTGAGTTCTATTCCAGGTTCTAGAAAAGAGTATGCCCTAATAGGCACAGGCACTTCAGCACCCTTCTCCGCCAAGCTTTATCCCTTCTGCCCTATCTCCTCCAACCTGACCATGTTCCATTCTTGTCTTTTCCGCATCCCTGGATCCTCGTCCCAATCCCATTCTCCTCACCCCCATTCTCCACTCCTCATGCTTCTCATCAGAGTTGCTAGTGTTCTTGCCCAGCCAGTCCCAGTTCTTCTCCCCATTCCTTGTCTCCTCATCAGACCTGTCTTCCCTCTCCCCAACTCTCCTTCCTCTTGCCACACTGGTTCCCAGTCCCAGACTCCTTGCTCAGCCATTCACAGTCTCCCTCAATCTCAAATCCCCAATTACCCTTCCCCCACCCAGCCTCCACTACCAATCTTCTCCTCATCTCCCATTCTCCTTGTCTCTGTGTACTCCCCTTCTTCCATCACAGATCTGGCTCTTGTCTCCTCTGCATCTGAATCAGGCAGCTTCCTTCTCCATGCTGCCTGGGCATCAGCAAAGGGAGCAATGAGAGCTCAGGAGACAGTCTCCATGCTTTTAGTTCTGGTACTTGAACCTGGAATTATCCCACAACAGCCTAGAGCTTCTCAAAAAAAAAATATATTTTTTTTTATTTGGAACATGTGCAAAACAATGTCTTTTTCTCCAATCTCTTTCTCTGAAATAGTAACACAATTTTGGCTGAATTTTTCCAAAAAACATTCATCCTGAGGTGGACACACAGCATGTAAAATTTCAGCCCAAATATTTAAAGTGTGTCAAAGTTATAAGTAAGGCAACAATTTAGTCACAGAGTCATGGCAGTCATGGATTCCATAACTTTACCGGACCTCTGTGACTTCTTCCTCTTCAGCTGTCAGTGTTGTGATACAGATGTTGTAACACACTATAGGCCATATGGGCCTAGTATAAATGCTGTATGCTTCACATGAGTACATGAGTTGCGTGTTGGCAACTGAAGCGAGGATTTAAGGTTATGAACGGTCAAGGATTATCTGTGCAAAACAACTTTGTCATGTCCATAAGAGGAAAATAGAATGTCTTGGATTATGGTGGCCTGCCCGGAACTGTTTTCTTGGAGTTATGGATGAAAGGCTTAGGAAATAGACAAAGAGCTGATGACACGACGGACTGGTCTATAAAAAGGTTGCCTGATATATCTGAAATTGGAGTCAGACACCGACCCAGAGCCATGAAAAAGAAGAGCTGTGTAAAGTGCGGCTCCCCACACCTTGTGATCAGACTGAATTTCAACTAGCCATTGGGACTTCCTTCTGATCTTCAGACTCTGGTGTAGTATGAAAGGAGTGTGAATGTGGAGTGAGTGGGGTTTATATTGTAATCAATAAAAGTATTTAGAATTTTATATATCGACACTGCATCCAGTATCTGCCCGCTCCCCCATCCCGTAGGGAGGTGTGGTGGGGTGGCTGCCCCACGCCCGGAGAGGGTGGGCTGCGGCAGGCCTAGGCGCCTGCGTAGACGTGCGGCCAATCAGAGAAGGGCTTACAGAGAGCCAATCAGAGGACAGGTTGGGGCCAGCCAATCAGGGCCCGGCTCAGCCATATAAAAGACTGCTCAGCGTGAGAGCACTCAGTCTGTCCCAGGCCTTCAGAGGGGAAGGTCTGTCTCTAGAGCTGGGAGGCCAGCACCGCGGACAGCGCAGTGCAGGCCAGCTTGAGAGAGTGGGAGAAGGCCTGGGAGGAGGAGGCGGCCTAGCGCAGAGAAGGGCTGTTGGGGAAGCGGTCCAGAGGAGTAGTCGGAGGAGGAAGGAGAAGGAGGACAGCGAGACTGTCGCCAGAGGGCCTCTGGACTGGGACTCAGAGTAGTGGGTGGGCCTGAGTCTCGCCTCCCCCCCCTCCTTTTCCCTTTTGTGTTCTGTGGTGCCATACGCACAGTCATAGGCCGCAGGGAGCGGCCAGCCGGAACCATGCCAGATCCGGGACTGCAAGGATCGGACTTGGAGGTGTGGGGTTGTTGATTTAACCCCCCCACCCCGGAAGGGGTGTGAGTGGTCCTGAAGAGGATGCCACGAGTTGGTGAGTGACGTGGGCTCAGGCACGCCAACCGAGGGTGAGATGACGGTTGGGACACCACCAGGAGGGGACGCTCCACTGGACTGAGCTAATTCCCGGAACAACCAGTAGGAGGCGCCACGGTGGTGAGTCCCAACCCCATTACAGGAGGCCTCTATCAGAACCTAACATCAGCAGCTGAAGCGGGGGCTGGAGGCAGGACTGTGAGCCCCTTCCCAGCTGCAACAGCTTGCAACTGTAAGCTGGATAGCTTAAATAAGGACCCTGAAGTCCCTGCCCTGCGCCCCCCATGTGCCCCAGCCCTGTGGCTTCCACCGGGTGTTTCAGCCGAGGCCACACGCCCTAATACAGCGGCCATGCGCCCCTACCCCACAGTTTCCCAGGACTATGCACAACTGGCTGCACCCCCCCCTGCTGTGCCTCAGCCCTGTGGCTTCTGTCTGGGGCCGTGCTGTAGCCGGGGCCGTGTGCCTCAGCCCCGCGGCTTCTGTCAGGGGCTGCAGCCGGGGCTGTGCGCCCCAGCCCCATGGCGGGGGCTGCAGCCGGGGCTGTGCGCCCCAGCCTCGTGGCATCCCAGGGCCATGCGTCCCATCCTGGCTGCAGCTGGGGCTGCACACCCCAGTCCCGCAGCTGTAGCCACTCCTGGAGTGGCGGGGGGTGGGGGGGCTGTGTGCCCCCTGTGGCTGTGCCCCCAGCTGCGGCCACTGGAGCTGGAGGTCTTGGCTTGTCAGTCACCCCTGTAGTGGGGTGGTCACCTGCTCTGGCTTTAAAGGACTTAAAACAGCCCAGGAGAGGGCGGTAGCTGGGAGCAAGCAGTTCCCAGGCTGAGTGAGGAAGTAAGCTCAGCTGAGGCCACGCCCCAATCAGGGCTCAGCTGGCCCTTATAAGAGGGCAGTGGGCCAGGAGCACAGAGAGACTCTCTCTAGCCTGTTGAGAGGAAGGGACCTGGCTGCTGGGAGCGTACCAAGGTGCCGGAGCAAGGCCCAGGCAGCTGGGGAGCTCTGGCCTGGAAATCCCCAGGCTGCAGCCTAGTGGAAGGCCAAATAGGTACTGGGGTTGCAGGGGGCAGCCCAAAGGGGTAGACAGAGGCAGCAGGTCCAAACCCAACCTTGCCTATGATGAGTGGCTTATACTGCAGTCAGCCCCAGGGAATGGGGGCTAGATGGTGACTGGGCAGTAGTCCAAGACTGAGGCGAGGTAGGGATAGTAGGTGGGGGTTCCCTGGGGGTGGGAGACCCACAGAGACTGAGTGGTGTATTGCCAGGGGGCAGCACCCCGGAGGGCAAAGGGAACCAAGTCTGGGAGGGACATGGGGGCCCGCGGAAGCGGGACACGGGCCTGCAGAGAGCGCTATGATGGATGGAGAGCTAATTCCCTGAGAGACCAGCAGGAGGCGCCGCAGCAGTGAGTCCCGCATGGTTATACTCCCCACCCATGGAACTTCATTGCTCCCCCCTACTTAGCCCTGCTCCTGGTTATTTTTGGTAAATATTTGGTAAATATTTTTTGGTAAAGTCCGGGATAGGTCACAGGCTCTATGAATTTTTGTTTATTGCCAGTGATCTGTCCATGATTATTACTAAAAATACCCGTGACAAAATCTTAGCCTTTGTTACAAGCAACCGAAAACAGGGTCTTATAGGAAGTGTTGGTCAACATTAAAAATAGGCAGTCCTGCCAGCCCTACCTTTAACATTTTGAAACACAGAAAGTTGTCAAAGTAAACAATAGATGAAAAGTGTTTAACAATACAGAAGTCATTACAAGTAGAATTAATTATGAAATATGTAACACTGAGGTTTCTCATGTGCATGACTGTATAAGCACACTGCACATGTTCTATGGAGCCCAAGAATGTCTGAAGTTATAAACAGAATGATAAATAATGTTTAAAATATATGCAGTGTTATATGCCGACCGTCGTTCCACTGGTTTGACTATAGTATAACAAAGTACTCAGCATAGGTCTTAAAAAAAAAAAAAAATTGCTTTCCAGAGGGTGATGGTGATTGTTTTCAGCCTCCTTCTCCTCCCTCAGGTGCTCTTATCGCCCTGATTCTAATGTCATAGTGCAACTTTATACATTCCAGTAGCAGCCTGTCTCCATTCATGACTGTGTGGATTGCAGGGCTCAGTAATGCTTCCTCCATGTTGCTTGACAGCATTTTAAAAAGGCACTGGATTTTCAGAAACAAGAAGGATGATGGGGTGAAACAATGACCCCAATTACAGAATTCCATTGCTTTCCAGTACAAATTCCACTATGTGGCACACAGCAGAATGGCCGAATGTACTATGGGATGCTTGACCAGAAAGCACTTATTCTAAAGCATCACTGTTCTGTGACCTCACAAAGATATGAGGCAACTTTAACTTGATCGCAGCATAACAAAGCAGTGCGTACAAACTGATCATACAACAGTTGTTGCAGATCACTTAACATGGATGCACAAAACAAGCACCAAGTTAAAGCGCAGATATGTTCTAAATCCCCAATTGGAACAGTATTCCAGCGACAGTTCAGCTATGAAGAAACCTCAAGCATGTGTATTTTACACACCCACACTCAGTTTATATTTTGTGTATTTGAAAAGGTATTCTAATTTTGTGGTCAGTAACCTACTTATATTGCAAGTGAAAAGAATGGTAGTAGATATGGCACTGGACTGATAAATACATACATATGCTAACTCTGCACTGTGAAATAACCTTGGCAGCTGACCGATATGTGCTGTTAAAGAAGTTAAAGCTTAATCTTATTCTGAAACCTTTTTTTTTTTTTCTTGAAATGTTGTCATATATGCACATCTAAATATTGTTGCTGTACTCAAATACAAAGATTATTTTCAAACTCATGTGCACTTCGTTACTGGAAGCTATATGCTCCAAAAGTTTAACAGTGATGAGAATGGATGACAGTAACACAGAAACAGTGAGCAGTTGCATAAAACTGATAGAAAGAAGCCCCAGGAGTTTTGTAGACTGTGATATGACAGTATGCCACTCTTAATGTGAGTAAAGACTACTGAAGTAGAGTAAATAGTGATCTGTGGGATAAGACCTTGCCACTGACTCTGAATGTTTAAAATGTAAAGAAGCTAAGATTAATAAGGCACAGAAAAGAAATCCAGTCAAAACTCTTCACCATCCTAAACTATGATTATCTGGAAGAAAGACCAGGATATCCTGCATGTTTGCAAGCTTCTCCATAAACAGTATTTTTGTATTAGCATGGAGGTGTGCTTCAATAAAAATTAAATTGCAACAGACTGACCAGCTCTCTCTTCCTCCTCCTTTCCCTTAAAACTACCACTAGTTCTAGCTTCTCCTCCTTTAACTTTTCTAGGTCCCTGCCTCTTTTCCTCTGTACAGAGTAAAAAAAGAGGTCTTTCTGGTGATCTCAACATCTCCCAGGATTTTAAATACCACTTCGCTGCAGTTGATTTCCTTATCTAATTTTTTAGAGAGGTCCTTCCTTGGATTTGCTATCTGTCAGGATCTGTGGAAGACCAGTGCCAATGACTCAGATGTGGGTGCTCCGGCTTGATGATCAGCAGGTCCAGAATCCGGAGCCAGGTGTCAGAGCCAAAAGTCAGAGCCAGGATAAGGCAGAAAACAGGAGCTGAAGCCAAAGGTCAGCACTGAGTCAAAAGCCACATATGTAGCTTAGGGTCACAGCTGGAGCAGAGTCAGAAACCAGCGTGATAGGGATCAGAACGAGGCTGACGGCAGGAGGTGGGAACAGGACAGGGTCAAAGTCAGCCCTATCAGGGCCTCCAGAGCTCCTCCAATCCAAGTTCCTGTGAGTTGTACATGTAGTGGAACATACGGTCTTTGAGTTCCCAATTTTCCAGTCACTGGTAGTACCGTTGGGTAGTGTGGATACAGCTGTGGCCCAAGAGCCCCACGTTCAAGACCTGCGGACCCTCATACCATCTCAAACTCAGTCTTTCCAAAATGAAACATCTTTCTCCCACCTCTCTGCTCTATTACTATGTCCAATCCCTTTGACAGTGTGAAGCTTTCAAGACCCCACACTGTCTTGCCACAGTCTACATCTCATTTCCACCTACACTCCCTCTTGTTTCCCAGGCTCCTCTCAGTACACTCAACTTACCAATATTTCTCTCTCTTTTTACTCTTCAATTTGTACATTCCCTAATGCATGGAACTTCGTCTTCTAAGTGATCACTCTCTTCCATCATATTCTTCTTTAAAATCCAGTCCTTCAAGAAATACTACTTTTTCCTCCGCAGCTATGATCACTCCTAATTTTCCCTTCCTTAAATTACTAATGTGTGTTCTTTTGTGATGGTCTTGTCTATCTTAGATTTGGAGGGGGGCAGGAGATACTATTTTTCACTGTTTGTAAAGTGTTTTGTAATTTACAGTGCTATTTAAGTGATTATTAGTCAAAAGTAGATATCTTACCTGATATGGTTCAACATGACTTATTAATGTGAAAGAAAGGGCTACTATTATGGTTTTTAATTAGTACAAAGAAAAACATAGTTAACATAATATAGAATTTGTTGTTGTTGTGAAAATGGACCTATCAATTAAACATATTAAAAGCTTATAATATTAATCCTTTACCAACAATAGCCTCCCGCTTAATACAATGAGCTCTTGAATTAATGATAACAGCGGCAGCTATGGAATTGATGAGTCAAGGGTTAAAAAAATGACCTCCTTCCTGAACAGAAGTTATCATACCGCATCAGCTTCCTCAGATATTGCAGTTAGAAAAGATCTAGTTGATGCTAGTTTCCCTAAAGCAATTCAACTGAAATGATCAAGGTCAACTCTGTGGAAATACAGAATACAAAAGTTTGGATAAGATCATCACCATCTCCACTTTGAGGGAGGGCACCACTGGGAGAAAAAGTGATAAAGAAAACATTAGTAATTTTCAAGTGATACATGCTGGAATGGAACCATTTCTGTATTAGGTGGCTCTGTTAAAATTGGCTAGCTTCAGCTAACATGGCATCCTAGTGATCCACTTCTATAACTCTTTATGCTATGAATTGTGATATCTAACACAAACTAATACAAAGGGCATTACTGATAGGAAACCGTAAGAAACTATGGTTCCAATTCAGCAAAATAATTAAGTATACATACTTAAGTCCATTCAGCTAGCACACGTGCCCAACTTTGAGTGTGCATTTAATGCTAAACTTATATTTTGAGTATGAAAACAAATGTCAGGTTAAACAGCTAAATGAAGAACAGAGAGAATGTGACTTGTCTAGAATTGTGTGGTATTGTTTCAAGTAGTCAGTCTCAAAACACAGTGAACTTTTTATTCAGATAAATCTTTTAGTGGACCAGTTAATTTTGAGCAAGATCGCTGACTTCCATTATGTAAGCAAACTGCAGGAAGTTGAGAGAAAATGCTATCCATCTATCAAAATACAGTTATGATAATTACATTTCTCCAGCCTCAACAGCAATATACAAGATTTATTCAATTATCAGGACTCTTTCCTGTCTTTTGATACAGCATATATATAGCAACACATCTTGAAAATCAGCTACTGGGCATATTTTTGCAAGCACAGATTTTCCAGTATGTATGGTAAAATATGCTAAATAATACAAATAGCAGGTATGTTTAATAGATTTCTACCTACATTCCGAGACAAAAAAGAATTAGGTTAACCTATCAGAATACAGGCAATCTTCAAGATACTCTGTAGCACATTTTAAAGTGTATCTTCTAAATCAACTCGACAGGTTTTTTTTTTTTTCAGTCAATTCTAGTTCTACAATATGTACAAATTATTATAGGTGTATTTGTAATACATACACCTTTGTATATACTTGTACATAATCTCAATTTTAGTCCACATAATTATGAATGTGTTTCTTATATGCTTATTAGTGCTTCCACTGGGTTAGAAATACAAAGGTATACCATCCTAAGCGGATAAAATAGTGAACACAAAAAAGGAAGGAAAATGTATGTGGTCTATTCGAAACTTTGTAGTAACTTGCAGTGCAACATTCATTTTAAATCTTTATTACTGTTTGCCAACTGCTAAGATTTTAGGCTGATATGTTCTAACAACATGACTGTGATCCATGCTTCCATTCATAAGCCTTCCTTCTATATTGTGACTAACTATAAACATTCCCCAAAGGAAACTTTCCTCTGGAAACAGAAATTCAGAGGATGCCAGCAATCCACACAAGCATGTTACTGAACGTGACTGCCCCATCATGAAAAGGGTTAATTTTTCTCAGCAGCAACCTGATTATCACCAGGTGAACAAATTATCACTATCTAGTGTGTAAAATGGACAAGCTGTCGGCTCTCAGAACTATTTTAGAACAGCTTGCTGGCCCTCTGTGCAGGTAAATGCCATAACTGTTTTTACCCCCTCCCTGCCAGCCCCTCCCCACCCCTCTGTTACTTTGTAATTCAGTACTAGTTCATCTGTACCTTACTGCCGATGAACCATCTTGTATCTTAATACATTATTGCATAATGTACATTATGCATAGTGGACATAATACAAACACTTTAAAACATGACAGCTTGCTTGGTCTCTGATTAGTTACTGCTCATACCACCAGAGGAAGATTTATATGTATACATATATACACACGCACATTGTTCAGCCAAAGCACAGTTTACCACAGCATGCTTCTACATAGCCTGTCTGTCCCTTTAGGCATTTTTCTCCTTCTGAGAGAGATTAACAGCTTGAGGAACCAGCCAGCACTTACTGATCACTTACTAAGGAATAGTTAGGAAGAAGCAGTTGATGAAATAATCTCTCTGGTCAAAAGAGTCCCTACAACAAGGATTGAGAAAAATGAAATGTTCCTTAATCTCAGCAGGGGCCGATAATGAAGGGCTAATGAAGCTAAAAGTCACCTATTAAAACCCTTCTCCCTTATTGATGCTGGTGAGGCCTTAGCTAGAATACTGTGTCCTATTCTAGGTGCCAAGACATGGACAAATTGGAAAGAATCCAGAGGAGAGCAATACAATTGATAACAGTTTTAGAAAACCTGACCTATGAGGAAGGATTTGACAAACTGGGCATATTTAGTTTTGTGAAAAGAAAACTGACAGGGAGCCTGATCATAGTTTAAGTATGTTAAGGGTGGCTATAAAGAAGGCAGTGATTAATTATTCTCCCTATCCACTGAATGTAGGACAAGAAGTAATAGGCTTAATCTGCAGCAATGGAGATATAGGTTAGATATATGGAAAAACTACAAGGACAGTTAAGTCCTGGAAGAGGTTGCCAAAGAGGCCATAAAATCCTTATCATTGGAGGTTTTGAAGAACAGGTTGGACAAACGCCTGTCAGGGATGGTCTATGCTTATTTGGTCCTGCCTCAGTGCAGGTGGCTAGACTCGTTGTCCTCTCAAGGTCCCTTTCAACCCTACATTTCTAGGATTCTCAGATAGAAATGGTACGTAATGAACCACTGGAGCTTATAAGGCAAGGAGGAGTGTTCACCATTTTAAAACAACCCACAGCATTTTCTCTAACTTTTCATGGCCATTGGCAGAGGATTGTGCAACAATGTCTGTCAAACACAAGCTTAGTTCAAGTAAACGGATAGTTCTCTGAAAACATCCACTCAATGTGGAGCGGCAGTCAAAAAAGCAAACAGAATGTTGGGAATCATTAAGAAAGGGATAGATAATAAGAAAATATCATATTGCTTCTATATAAATCTATGATATGCCCACATTTTGAATAGTGCATGCAGATGCTGTCACCCCATCTCAAAACAGATATATTGACATTGGAAAAGGTTCAGAAAAGGGCAACAAAAATTATTAGGGGTATGGAACAGCTTCCATCTGAGGAGAGATTAAGAAGACTAGGACTTTTCAGCTTGGAAAAGAGACGACTAAGGGAGGATATGATGGAGGTCTATATAATCATGACTGATGTGGAGAAAGTAAATGAAGTGTTATTTACTCCTCATAACACAAGAACTAGGTGTCAGCAAATGAAATTAATAGCAGGTTTAAAACAAACAAAAGGAAGTATTTTTTCACACAATGCAGTGTCAACCTGTGGAACTCCTTGCCAGGATGTTGTGAAGGCCAAGGGTTCAAAAAATAACTAGATAAGTTCCTGGAGGATAGGTCCATCAATGCCTATTAGCCAGGATATGCAGGGATGGTATCCCTAGCCTGTTTGCCAGAAGCTGGGAATGGGCAAGAGGGGATGGATCACTTGATGATTACCTGTTCTATTCATTCCCTCTGAGGCACCTGGCATTGGCCATTGTTTGAAGACAGGATACTGGGCTAGATAGACCTTTGGTCTGAACCAATATGGCCATTTTTAAGTTTGTGGTTAGTCCACATATTTTGTAGAGTTCTAGTATGGAAGTCCTCAGAAGAGAACAGGTGGCAATCATTGCTGGAGGAAGGGATCATGGTGGGGAGGGGACAAAGTATGCTTCACCCCTCTACAGATGTGTAGCAGGATGCACCCTCTGAAGGTGTGAATCCCTTGTATACTAGGCTGCTTCAAGAAGAATTCTATCCAGCTAAGACTAAGTCACTCCTGCAGATCCTGCTAGGTCCGTGCAGCTCTACACAGCTCCCCATACAGGATATTGCCCATAAAGCATGACTTAGCTTTATGTTCCAGCTAGACAAGAAAGTTTTTTCAGAATTCTGTGGCAAAACATGTTCTCTTCTAGTTCACACACTCAGAATTATATAATACTTTTTTCCTGAAATGTAACTTTCTAATTGTTCAAATCAACCATTTGGGACCACAGTTTAGTAAACTGAGTCAAAAGCAAAAGGAACAATTAGTGTCCCCGAATTTTATTCATTCACCATTAATTAGTAGTTTTAATAGATACTTATCATATAAAGCCACTATGTACTTTCCAAATTTGGTGCTGAAACCACATTCTATTAGACTTCAAAAAAAAAAAAAAATGCTTACACTCGACCAGTTCATAGCTTTTCCTGTATCATAAAAAAGGAAGAAAAAGTTTTCTTTTTGTAATTGGGCCAAGTAGGTGTGATTTGGATCTCTTGAATGTACTGTCACAGCCCTTAGCCTATAACAAAATTAATTTGATCCCTACAAGGGATGTAAATATGTAAAAACAATAACCATGTAACCAATTAAAATTCTGTTGCCAGCCCCGCGCCCGGCATCCCGGCACGTCTGGTATCTCAGCTGCCTGGCTGGGGCTCTGCTGCCCATGGCC
The DNA here is from genome assembly GCF_027887155.1 of Malaclemys terrapin pileata. NCBI lineage: Eukaryota > Metazoa > Chordata > Testudines > Emydidae > Malaclemys > Malaclemys terrapin. The sequence goes on along the minus strand of NC_071506.1, from coordinate 156,673,602 downwards.
AGGGTCTCAGCTGCTGGCCCCGTGCCTGGACTCCCAGCTACCGGCCTATGCCCGGCATCCTGGCAGCCGGGACTCCGGGTGCACAAGGATGTTAAGTGTGGGCAGCTGCAGAACCCCAGGCGCGGTGACTGCTGGGACCCTGGTGGAATTTAATCATTAACAGAAACCGATAAGCATCAAGTTTATCGGTTAACCGGTTAAACTTTTACATCCCTAATCTCTATAAGAATTCCTTCTGCTATCTCATCCAGTCTTGGAGACATTTTTTCCCCAACCAATTTTCCTTTTCTGTGCTTTTGTACAAAAAGTCTGCCAGTAACTGAGACACTGCAGATGTTTCTTATTCTAACTATGATATAGAGTAATCCTGTGATAACTAGTAATTGGAAGATGTAGATTTTCTAATGGGTGACCCTCTGTACTGATTGGTGGCTAAAATGCTATCAAGAATTGGGAAGCAGGTCCTCTGACAAACTTAGGTAAGATGACAGATCCGGGACACTTCATAGTTAATGTATAGGACTTTGAACTAGATAATCAATTTTTTCTGAGAGATTATTCTTTCAATCATTTCTTTCTCTCCTAAATTTGCCATTTCAGTCCCATCTAGAGAGTCATCTACTAGCTCCTTCTCATTTGCATATTGAGAGCAGAACAATTTTTTGAAAAATGTAATTAAAGGAAGGGTTTTTTTTTTTAAAACGAACTTGTGATCTTGAGATATTTGCCTCCCACTTTGATTTGACATATTGCTTTGAACTGAGCTGAAAAGCTAGGATTTTCTGAAATTTTTAAGCATTTCTTTGTTAACTTGATCTGTCAGTCTACTTCATCACTCACAATACTGTTCATCTTCTCTCCTGAATGTGTTATCATTCTTGGATGTCATATAGTCTTGGTATCTTTATGAAGTTATCAAAAAACTCTCATTCCTCACCACCTTCTCTGCGCCAGCTTTCTCAATAATCATTCCTCATAGAATAGCTTTTGTATCTTCTCACAATATCCCACTTGTGGCTTCCATTTTACCTTATGTAGAATGTGACAGATTAAATCTGTCAGTAATCCATATTTCATATAAACTAGAAATATTGACAAAAGTCAACGATAAAAAATAATGTAGCTTTAAAGAAGGAGTCAGAACTTGACCCAATCTACCAACTTTTACCACAAAAAAATTGAGTGGGGGAACCAGGACTCAATCACCTTGACCCTTTAGGCAAACTAATATCCAGGAAAGATAAAAGGGATATTGGAAATCTAGGTTTTGAGAAAGGAAATTGAGGGAAATACATCCGGAGCTGAAAAATAATAGATGATCTAAAGTAAAATAGCCAATCTACGTAGAATACGTTCTATCCCATCTGATGAAACGTTACATTGTTGAGATATAACCTCGACCAACAGGCCTGATAAGATAATTAATTCTGTCAAACAACCTGAACATTAAAAATGGTTCCAGACTAGAAAAGAACCAACAGGAAGGGGAAACCTGAAGCAGCAAACAAGAGAGCTGGGTCTCTAGCAGGCTGTCCAAAGAACAAGGTCAGAGAGAGGAAGTCACTTCTCTTAGATATATGGTATCTTTTTATTTACTAACTAAATCTGAGCTCCTCCTATCTACATGAGCTTTTCAAAATCTCAAAGTAAGTATGCAATTCTTACCATTTCTTCTGGTTTAATGTGATCTCTCAAGTCTTAAAAATCTTGTTTTCACTTACACCACTTGAGTCTTAGACTGAGAATTGTATACAGATCATCCCAGACAGCAAAACAATCATCAGCCTCTAAGAAGAGAAACAGGTGGAAAGGTGTCTACAGCTTAACTCACCTACGGAGCCTTATCCTGTACCGGCAATGCTTACAGGGCTGTGGTCTGACATATGCACAGGATTAATGTTTACAAACAAAAACAAGCTTAACTCATCTTCCATTATCCTCTTATCTTTCTATATCTTATATTTTTTGATCTGTTAACTCTACATTCTGCACATACATGATGTTAAGTCTTCAATTAATGATGGTTGCCATTTGAGTTGCTTAGCCAGAAGTGGAGCATGATAGGACACAGTATTCCATATTAAACAGCCAACATTTAACCACACAGATCTGAGATATAATTTTTGCTGGTACTTAGAATCTAGATTATCTTTTTAATGTTTTCAGTCTCCATTTTGGGGGGGGGGGACTGCTTTTGACATTTAGGTGCCAGCTTTACAATCTCAACCTAGTTTGTGAAAAAATATCAAGAATCTCTTGTGCCATACTGCCATTCAGCAACTGGATCACAAATGACAACTCTCTTTATGTATGTAGCAGGATAGAATTAAGTTCCCCCTACCAAAGCTGCCCTGGCTGTGCAGGGTTACCAGGGATTTAAACACATTTTTTGTCTGGAAAATAAACAGATATGATTATTAGCCAGAAAGGGTACTGTGGCATCAACTTATACCAAAGTCATATGTGGTCCACAGAGAGCACATACACTATGGCCACATGTGAGGTACTTTTCTTTTTTTCTAGATTAAGAAAAGAACTAACATTCCAGAATAGTAGTATTTAATCTCATTAATTCACATGAACTGGGAGATGCATAGCAGATACAAGTTCAACATTGTCAAAACAAGATGTTATTTTTTTTTAAATTCAAAATGACTTTTGTTTCCTCAAATCTTCTTTTAAAATTAAAAAATAAATAAATGCTAGAAATCAAAATTAAATGTTTCATTTGGGTTCAACAAAACATTTCATTCGGCCCCAAAATAATTTTAAGAAACATTTTCATTCACAAAAATTTTGGGGAAAAAAGTATTTTGGTTCAATCCAAAAATGGTTATTCTATTTTTTGGAATATCCAACAAACGGAAAAATCTATTATTCAACATGAGATTTATACGTTAAAGAATCAACACTCTTTTGTTTTCTATTATTCTCCGTGCATGGGAAACAACAAGACCTACAGTAGCACAGTAATGAACTAGTTCAATATTCCCATCTGAAGGAATTGATTCCACTAATCTTCATATTTGGCAGCTGGTCACCCTCCTTCTATCAGCACAGTATTTCCAGGGTTTCCAAAGGAAGGTGGGTAGTTGGAGTGGTGGAACTGTCTAGTAAGGACAAGCAAACTCATTTTTATCTAGTTTTTCAACCAAACGGTGCAGGATTGACACCCTGTACCCCACATGACATCCTGTACCCCATGTTCACCGCTTTTATATGGGTATGATATCTTTTGTACAAACTATGCCTTGTGTGGTGTCATTTGAAAACTTGTAATATGCTGAATGTTGTTATCCTCTGTATGTAAAGTTATGAGACTTCATTGTATAACAGTGATTTTACTGTAGCGTGTTATAAGGTTAGAATAGCAAATCCAAACTAGTTTTTCATAGAAAAAGGCACACTGAGGGATCGGCATAATCAAATGAACTATCAGGGACTATTGCCTCTTTCACCTAGATAATTGGCCATCCTCTGGCAGGAAAAAAGGGTAAAAACTAAGTATTTACAATTCACCTGAAGGGCAGTTGGCAGCTCATGTACACCATGGAACTGTCTGATCTCATGATCCAGCAAAGACTTGTCCAGTACAAAGGGTCCGAGTATAAAAAGGAGACACCCCTCATGGCCTCTTCCCCCCCCCCCGCCCCCATCTCTGCGCACGGCACTTACAATGCTTGAAAGAACAAAGGAAGCTTTTAGAACCATGGAAAAGTTTTTTGCCCTGGTAAAGTTTAGGAATTAGCTTTGCATGTTTATCTTTTTATTTCTATTGTAACCAACTCTGACTTATATGCCTAATCACTTATAATAACTTAAAATTTATCTTTCTCTAGTTAACAAATTTGTTTCACTGTTTTATCTAAACCAGTGTGTTTGATTGAATTGTTTGGGAAATCTCTACTCAGGTCAATGGGGCTGGTGCATATTCATTACTCTTTGTTGGAATGATGAACTAATTTAGGAGCTTGTACAGTCCAGTGGGCTGCTGAACTGTACAAGACTCATTTCAGGGGGGCTAGTCTGGGACTGAGGGTATGCAGGTGTTGCCTGTATCTAGTCATGGATGGCTGGGCATAGCATTCATATATTCAGTTGGGAGTGACTTTGCATGTGGCGGCTGATCAGCACTAGAGAGGTTTGTTGTTCACTAGGAAAGCAGTGTAAAAAGCATCCCAAGTGGGAGAGCTAATGGGACACAGCAGCTCAGCAGTTCAGGTTTCACCCTGGGGAAAGTCACAGTGGGTTCAAAAATATTATTCAAAATTTAACATTATTGGGGCTGCCATCCACTCAGCAAACTGATAAAAATGGAGAATTATAGGAAAATGTTATTAAAATTAGGGTTAAAGATGGAGCAGACAGTGAGCAGAGTGAGAAACAAATACAAAATGTGTAAAAAGGGGTGCTATATTATATTAGGCAAATAACTTCACCTCTCTATGCTTTAGTTTCTCCCACTTCTGTAAAATGAAGTTAATTATATCATCCCTCTCTTAATGCCCTTTGAGATCCACAGAAAAGTCTACAGTTACAAAGTGTGAGAAATTCACAAAACCTATAACTTTACAAAGCTTGCCCATCTCCAGGATCTAGATTTTCCAACATATTGCTATGAATTCGACCAATTTCTAAAACATTGCAAGTGAAGGAGGGTGTCTTTTTAAAGAATACTGTGTGAAGTGTTTTCTCCGTCATCCTGCTGACAGAGAGAATATCTTAGGCTTTTCTTGAAAGCCAAGATCATGTAATGGTTTCCCAAATGTCAAACAAATGTAGATATGTTTGAAAATTTTTGCTTTTGAATCCACCCATACTGTTGACTTCAATATCAGTACATAAAAGGAAGTGCATCATTATTAAAAACAAATATTGATATAGAGATCTCAAAATTGGTTTACCTCAGTTTATCAGTTTACGATTCATGAAGTCCATAGGGGTGGTGTGTTGCATGTCTTACTTACCCAAATACAGTGAAAGTCTCATTCTCCTTCTTAATCAGGTTTCACAGACAATTATTTTTACTGTATAGTGCCTCTTAGGATATTTGCAGGACTTTTTCATTCCCACCTGGTTTTTCAGGGCACAATTTGAGTGATAATTAGGTTTTCTTTTATTGATCATTGGCTAGCAAATAATCAAGCCAATCTTGTTATGCTTTGCTCTGTGTCTGGGTCTTTTCCATTAATAACTGTTTTACTGGCATTTTTAAATCATGCAGCAGCACAGATAAATGTAAATCATGTTTTGGCACAAAGAAATAATATCTATGGTCAATCCCACACACAACTACTTATTTCTTAAATATGATTTATATAAAATGTGCATACCATTCTTAGTGCATGTACAAATATTAGAAAAGACCAAAAACATGTCCCTACAAAAGCCTGCCTAGTACATTTAAGAAACAACTAAAACATTCCCTCGTGTAATGAGTTCTGAAAGCAATGGATTCAGACCAGCCATGGATATATATACACTACTGCTGTGATTCTCAATTACCTCATTGGTGTTGTGCAACAGTATTGTCAAGAATGAACAGATATAGTAGAGCCTGTATATATTTTAATTTGTACAATAAAATAATGGCCTCTTCCCACTTCTATTTAAATATTTAATAGCATAGTGCTGAAGTGAAGGCTAATATTATGAAAAGTTTTTTATTAATTAAAAACAACCCCCCCAACCACTAAGTTGTTAAGTAGTGACGTGATTATCACCACTAAATCAAGTTTTTGGAATATTTCATTTCCCCCACCCCCAAAAAAATCTGTCACTGTCTTTTAATTATGTGATGTTGGGGCAGAGACTGCCTGCCACTGTGTTTGGAAAATGACTAGCATTTTTAAATGGTACTGTAGTCTAAATAAATAAATTAATTAAATAAAAGAAGAACATACTTATTAGCAAAAACAACAAGGAGTCCTTGTGGCACCTTAGAGACTAACAAATGTATTTGGGCATAAGCTTTCATGGGCTAAAACCCACTTCATCAGATGCATGGACTGAAAAATACAGTAAGAAGTATATATATTACAGCACGTGAAAAGATGGGAGTTGCCTTACTAAGTGGGGGGTCAGTGCTAATGATGTCAATTCAATTAAGGTGGAAGTGGCCTATTCTCAACTGTTGACAAGAAGGGGTGAATATCAAGAGAGGGAAAATTACTTTTTGTAGTGACCCAGCCACTCCCAGTCTTTATTCACGCCTAATTTGATGGTGTACAGTTTGCAAATTAATTCTAGTCCTGCAGTTTCTCGTTGAAGTCTATTTAGGAAGTTTTTTGGTTGAAGAATTGTCACTTTTACGTCTGTTATTGAGTGTCCAGGGAGACTGAAGTGCTCTCCTACTGGTTTTTGTGTTTTACAATTCTTGATGTCTGGTTTGTGTCCATTTATTCTTTTGCGTAGAGACTGTCTGGTTTGGCCAATGTACATGGCAGAGGGGCATTGCTGGCACATGATGGCATATATCACATTGGTAGATGTGCAGGTGAACGAGCCCCTGATGGTGTGGTTGATGTGGTTAGGTCCTATGATGGTGTCCCTTGAATAGATATGTGGACAGAGTTGGCAACGTGGTTGGTTGCAGTGATTGGTTCCTGGGTTAGTGTTTTTGTTGTGTGGTGTGTAGTTGCTGGTGAATATTTGCTTCAGGTTGGGGGGCTGGAGAAACTGCAGAACTGGAATTAATTTGCAAACTGGACACCATCAAATTAGGCCTGAATAAAGACTGGGAGTGGCTGCGTCACTACAAAAAGTAATTTTCCCTCTCTTGATATTCACCCCTTCTTGTCAACTGTTGAGTATAGGCCTCTTCCACCTTAATTGAATTGGCCTCGTTAGCACTGACCCCCCACTTGGTAAGGGAACTCCCATCTTTTCATGTGCTGTAATGTATACACTTCTTACCGTATTTTTCACTCCATGCATCTGATGAAGTGGGTTTTAGCCCACAAAAGCTTATGCTCAAATAAATTTGTTAGTCTGTAAGGTGCCATAAGGACTCCTCATTGTTTTTGCTGATACAGACTAACATGGCTACCACTCTGAAACCTATCAATATACTTGTTAGTATATTCTGAAGTAGAGTATCGTCAGAATCTGTACAAACGTACAATTGTCAAAATAAATGAAAAGATAGTTTGTGATATTGTATATGCAAAACTGGGATAGAATGGAGTTCTATGAATTATTTATAAGCTGCACATTGCTTTTGCTCTCCTTTATCCCCATTCCAAGATGAACTTACTGTAAATAAATTACACTAGGATGCACTCTCCAAAAGGAATAACCCCTTTCTGGAGTCCAAATAATCATGTCTACTTCTTATTAAGTATAACATCCATGGAGAACTTAATATAACTCATGGAGATCTAAAAAGTTTACTTCTCTAACACAAATTTCTTAATCACACTTAGTAAGAGTCCTAAGCAGTAATCCTCAGGAAGGAATCAAGTATAAAACAAATAATCTGAAGTTTGAACATCAACAAATCATATGATTAAAATGCTATAAAGCTTTCTTAATAGGAAAAAAACAATTATTACCCTGATCCTCTCTCTTTACCCTCCTAAAATCTGATCTCTCAAAGGATGCATCCAGGAAAAGTGGTGTGTTCTTAACTCAAGTTAGCTAACATGAGGTAAAATCCTAGTGAAGACAAGGCACTTTGTGGATTCCATACTAGTTTATCAGGCTGAGTTAAAGACTATGGGGATTTACCTTAACCTACTAACTCATGTGAAAACTAAAATCTGCTTTGTCTTCATGCTATTTAACTCAAGAAGACATCTTTTTTCCTAGTGAGGACAAGGCCAAACAAACCCATTTTCTGACTGACTGGGTCTACACTATCCGCCTGAATCGGCGGGTAGAAATCGACCTCTCGGGGATCGACTTATCGCGTCCTGTTGGGATGTGACAATCGATCCCCGAATCGATGCTCTTACTCCACCAGCGGAGGTGAGAGTAAGCGCCATCGATGGGAAGCCGCAGAGGTCAATTTTGTCGCCGTCCTCACAGCGGGGTAAGTCGGCTGCGATACATCGAATTCAGCTACGCTATTCACGTAGCTGAATTTGCGTATCTTAAATCGACTCCCCCCTGTAGTGTAGATGTAGCCTAACTTTAAATTTTATTCCCAGAAATATTCCTCAAGATATAGAGGTAACATGAACATTTTCAGATAGAATGGAATTTGTTTTTCCTCAGAAATTGGGTCACAATCTCAAATACAGTGTTACTAACATGGCTTCATAAATTTGGAAATCCAAATAAAATTTAATTAATGTAGATGCTAAATAAACTCACTGGAAAAGCACTGGGATAAAAAAAGAAGAAGAAAGCAAAGCACAGGGGAAAATGTTACAGTATATATGATTAAATTCCCAGAATCAGTAACAAGTGCAGCAATGAATGCTAGGAGAAACATTTCCACTGTACGAAAACAAGGATTCTATTATATCCAACTCATGTACAAAAAACTATATTGTTAAAGAGACAAAGGAAATACCAAGGAAGAAACAGTAAGCTAAAACCTACTATATGTGAACGAAGGGAAGGCAGCTTGTTATCACGTCTCCTTCTATAGCATAGGGTATATCAGTACATTATCACTGGGGGACAAATACACCCATACCATTTTAGCTGTAATTACAGAACATGGCAATCAAAGTTTATCATTGCAATGTCCCCATTCTCAGCACTATGTACGTGCACATTTGCTAATTACATTTAATTACCATAAAACCATGGATGTAGTAACTTCCTTTTAATAGCAGTACACTCAACACTCCCTCAACCCCAACATCATGGAAACTGATTGTAATGCTATAGATAAGCTACTGAACCCCAATAAACAAATGTGAGGTATCATCATTACTTCCATTCTATTCAGGCTTTTAAACTATGGATGAATCTATGGTATATTAAACTTAAGTGATATGACTACCATCTGTTGTGTGGTTCTTTGGTTTTCCCTTTTCTTTTTCCAGAGGGAAAATTGTACATGAGATTTAAAAAATATATATATTTATGTATGACATATGATGACAAGGTTAAAGAAGTGTACCTTGCAACTGGAAAGCAGAGAGGTTTGCAGTGGTGGTGGTTCTATGCATACTCAGGAGTTTTTACCCATTCTAAATGCGGAAGGGAGAGCCATTTAAATTCTGCTGGGGATCTGCAGCTTCCCCACTGGCCAATGGCCCCAGCACTCTCCAGAAGTGGTGGTGGTAGTAGTGGAAAGAAAAGGGTTTTTAATTCTAACAGAGTTCTGTGGATTGAGGATGTACAATGCAGGATAGAAGCTGTCTTCCCTGTCCCACCTATTCCCACTCCACACCTCCAAATCATTGTGAAGCCTTTGTGAAGAGACTTCCACGGGATTAGGGAGAGGCGGCGGGAGACAATGCTGCAGAGATAGACTTCCCCCTTTCACTCCACCCCCCCACACACACAATGAAATCCCCATTTCTTATCTTAGGCTAGGTCTACACTACGGGGGCGGGGGGCCGACCTAAGATACACAACGTCAGCTACGCGAATAGTGTAGCTGAAGTTGCGTATTTTAGGTCGACTTATCTGGCTGTGAGGACAGCGGTGAGTTGGCCACTGCTGCTCCCCCGCCGACTCCGCTTCCGCCTCTCGCTGCGGTGGAGTTCCGGAGTCGACAGCAGAGCGATCGGGGATTGATTTTATCGCGTCTACACTAGACATGATAAATTGATCCCCGGATCGGCGGGTAGTGAAGACGTGCCCTAAGATACATTGAGTTTGTATCCTCTCTGCCCACAGAGGCAAAGGAAGCAATTCAGCCTTAACCATAATTCTTAAAAAGCAAACAATTGGTATCGAGAGCATTGCAACAGAAATTAGGGTTGCCAGGTGTCCGGTTTTCAACCGGAACGCCTGGTTGAAAAGGGATCCTGGCAGCTCCGGTCAGCACCACTGACTAGGCTGTTAAAAGTCAGGTTGGTGGTGCAGTGGGACTAAGGCAGGCTCTCTGCCTGCCCTGGCTCTGTGCAGGACCTGGAAGCAGTGGCATGTCCCCCATCCAGCTTCAACGCATATGGGCAGCCAGGGGGCTCCGCACGCTGCCCCTGCCCCAAGTGCCAGCTCCGCAGCTCCCATTGGCCAGGACCCACGGCCAATAGGCACATTGGGGACCGCATCTGCGGACGGGGCAGCGTGCAGAGCTGCCTGGCCACGCCTCCACGAAGAAGCCAGAGTGGGGACATGGAGTGAACGGAGGGTGGGGTCTTGCATAAGGGGTAGGGAAGGTGCAGGGAAAGAGTGTTTGGTTTTGTGAGAGTAGAAAGTAGAGTAGAAAGTTGGCAACCCTAACAGAAGTAGATATTAGACAAGTAACAGTATTAGCTTATGATATTCTGTGAATTGCTATATGAAAATTTCTTACATGCTTGCATTTCTTATGATTGGTGGAATGAGGAAGGGCCACTAGCATATTATAAATAGTTAGCTCAAACATACATAAAAATAACATGTTACAGAAGATCAAATTATGTTTGGTTATTTTATATTCCTCTATGAAGTAATTTAGCTTATCTCTAACAGATGTTTTCATCAAACTCTGCTGGTTTTGTTTAGCTGTATTATTGGTCTAACTTCAGCATATATATCCAGGGAGCTACTCTGACAATATAAACTGGAATCCAGACATCATTACTGTCAAAATCACATTATTTCCACAGTTCTAAAGCTACATCATGTTTGTGAGTTTAATATTTAATGTGCTTGTATGTGTGTTAACTAGAAAAATCAATATAAAATATAATTCTACAACAAATCAGTATTTGTAAAAGTCAGTGGTGTTTCTGCAGTGTTTTGATTTCCTCCATCAGACAATAAGTCTACAACAGAACAGGAGACTGGAATTGGAACAGGAGACAGCACCCACCCTATAAGTAACATTCTGCATGGCTAATGGCCTCAGAGAAGTGGAACTTGGTGTGAGTTTTGAAGATTATGGTTTATGTGAACATGCTTGCAGCTACACAATGAATCCAACATTTGAAAAAATCAGGATTTTCAAAATTTGATGCCTTAATTTAGGCACCTAAGCAGGCAGCCTGGATTGTAAAGAGTTGAACACCTTCCGCTATCATTGATTTCAGTTGCATTTCAGGATTCAATACCCTATAAAAATTATACCACTTATTTCAATATTTAGACACTCATCTTTAGACAGTGAAGTTTGAAATGTTTGGCTTCTCCTTCAGCTTATAAGATGATTTTTTTCAGTTACATTTTGATTTCATTTTGATTTTACTTATCTAGTCAAAACTCAGCCATCAGAGATGGATAAAAGAATACTTTAGAGATAAGAAATATCCATAGGTGGTCATTGAGTATCTGGGCATCGAAAGTATATCTGATTACTATAGCTACTGAATCTGCTTTCCTGCTATTAAGGTAGACGGGAAAAATCTTGCAAATAAAAAAACAAACAAACCCTCCTTCATACTTAAAATAGGTAATTAATTTTTAAAGACTCATTTTTGGTATACACAATGAGTCTTTAAATGGAATTCTGTGGTATAATTAACCAGAAAGGACTAGGTTTATGTAAATAATGTAAGCGGCTTGATGTGTCTATGGCTGGGAATCTGTGATAATTTGGGAATCTGTCTATACAAACTTATCAATTCTGGTTGATATTATGAAGTTATTATGAAATGTTACAATGACAACTGCTACATTATGTACTCTCGGTACATATCATCACCAATCTGCAAAATCAATTGTGAATATGCAGCCTTTTGCCTTCCTTCTTTCCTGTTTATCTCCATGTGGGACTGAAATTCCAAAAGCTGGTGGCAAAAGAGTAATAAAAGAGGGTCAAATATTGAAAAGTAATTGCTCTAGGTAATAAGATAGCTTCTACCCAGGAGAACTGCTTTGTCATGGAAGAAGTCACTTTGACAGAGAAGTCACCTGGCAAGGGTCTCTGGTCACCTGGGGAAGCTGGCAAGGGAATCTTCTAACAGAGGAAACGGGAAGGTTATAAAATGGGAGGAGCCGATCTGTTGGGATCCTTAGCTATTTTCTCCAGCTGAAGAGGAGAGAGAAGCAACCCAACATGTACAGGCCTGCCTAAGTTCAGATGGTCCCCCAGGGAATCAGAAGGGAAGGGTGAGATAGTGAGGGGTATTGCAGTTAGGATGTTTATTGTTTTCTAAATTATCTGTACTCTCGTACTTTATACAATTGAATAAAAACAGTTACATTTGACTCTGGGCAAAGTGTCTGTGGGTGTGTTATGTTCTTCATCAGTACCACCTGCCTCCTGAGAGAGAAGGCTCACATTTTTCTGTGGGATTTTGGCCCATGGTGTGTTTAAGTGACTGGGGTATCGTGGGGGGCAGCACAGTTCCTGGAATCTTCAGGGAGGTAGGTTGTGGAACTCCATTTCTGTGAAAAGGTAGCAGACTGAAGATCTTTTCCCAGGAAATGTGGAATGACCATAACATGAAGAATCTCAGAATGATGAGACTGATAACTGTTTGTAAATTGGATGACAATCTCCATGTCATTTCCTTATTAGTAGAAGTAATTCTAGAAATGATTCCTATAGCAAGTAATCTGTAAAATATTAAAATGAATACTACACGTATTTCTGTTGGACAACAACATACCCAATATTGTTAGAAAGTTGTAATGCCACAAATGTCTCACCATGAGATTTTGTGCACTAATCTTAAAACTTACACCAATAACAAAGACATCAGCTTTTATCTTCTGAAAAGACACATAACTAAAAGCTAGGCATTTCTGGAGCAAAAATGATTACATACCTTAGGCAGCATAGCACTTTGCAGCATTCTCTGGCTTGGAAGAGATAGGGAACTGGCTGGCAAAAGATATTTGTACAAATATACAGTATCTGCCAATGTAAAGATCCTAAAGTAAACTTTTATACCCAAGAACTTCAGTGTGTAATCCCTAGAGGGGTTTAGTTCCATTAGAAAGATTGAAAATCTATGACAAGTATAATCCTGTTCCCATGTAATTCCAGCCATTTGAAAGGAAGTTAGGTCGTCAAGCCCAGATCAGCACTCTGCAATCTCACAACCTAACAATTACCAATCAACATGAATAAATTTCAAAATACAATTGAAAAATTATTTGCCATCATTTCTGGCTTCACGGATGATCAGAATGAGAACAGTTTCCTCTGTCTTTTTAACAGCACAATGCATGAAAGTACAGAACAGACGAGAAATGATTTCTCCAAACTATGAGAGGTTTTAGATGAATGAGTTACTGAATTAGAAGGAGATTGTACAGTTGAAACGTAATTCATGTCTCTACTAAAATCTACTCACTCTGCTTTGCTCCTATAGTATGGATAGAAGAAATTCGAAAAAGATAGAAGATTCTGTCTGGAAAGGTTATGAAAGCAGCGGGGGTTGCAAGGAGCAAGACAAAAGCTGGAGAATGATAGAAAACAATGAGAGAGAATTAGCTGTGTCATCTGTGTAAACTGGTCCTGCACATGCTTTTGCCCTATTCAAATAACTTTGGGCCAAATCCTGAGACCCTGGGCCATCTTTTCCCCTCAGGAAAAATTCCACTGTAATCAATGAGTAAATAGCGGGACTTGGGCTTATATCTATAGCATAGAACACACAGCATTTGTTTTGCCAGTCCAGAAAAAAAACAAAAAAACCAAGGTGGCTTTTTGTTCTGCCCTTCAAAGATACAATCATCTCACATGCACAATTAAAGAAATTGTAGAACCTCTGGTACATTGATTACCAACCAAATGAACCACATAAACTCTAGCTTTTACCAAGTTCCACTGTCCCTTGACCTCCAACTACTTTACATCAAACCTGTTTTATTTCTTGATATGAAGTCAGAATTTGCTTCTATCAAAGTCAATAGAAGTTCTGCCATTGACTTGGGAGATAGGAGCAGGTCCACAGATTGTCAGCTTTTCATTAGAGCTGTCAATTAATCACCGTTAACTCACGCGATTAACTCAAAAAAAGTAATCATGATTAAAAAAATTAATCAGAGTTTTAATTGCACTGTTAAACAATAGAATACCAATTGAAATTTATTAAATATTTTGGGATGCTTTTCTACATTTTTAAATATATTGATTTCAATTACAACACAGTATACAAAGTTGACAGTGCTCAATATTACAAATATTTGCACTGTAAAAATGGCAAACAAAAGAAATAGTATTTTTCAGTTCAGTTCAAACAAGTACTATAGTGCAATCTCTTTATTGTGTAAGTGCAACTTACAAATGTAGATTTACTTTTGTTACATAACTGCACTCAGAAACAAAACAATGCAAAACTTTAGAGCCTACAAGTCCGGTCAGTCCTACTTCTTGTTCAGCCAATTGCTAAGACAAACAAGTTTGTGTACATTTATGGGAGATAATGCTGCCTGCTTCTTATTTACAATGTCACCTGAAAGTGAGAACAGGCGTTCACATGGCACTTTTGTAGCTGGCATTACAAGGTGTTTACATGCCAGTTATGCTAAATATTTGTATGCCCCTTCATGCTTCGGCCACCATTCCAGAGGACATGCTTCCATGCTGATGATGCTCGTTAAAAAAAATAATGCATTAATTCATTAGTGATTGAACTTCCTTGGGGAGAATTATGTTTCCTACTCTGTTTTAACCCACATTCTGCCATATATTTCATATTATAACAGTCTCGGATGATGACCCAGCACATGTTGTTCATTTTAAGAACACTTTCACTGCAGATTTGACAAAACACAAAGAAAGTACAAATGTGAGATTTCTAAAGATAACTACATCACTCGACCCAAGGTTTAAGAAACTGAAGTGCCTTCCAAAATCTGAGAGGGATGAGGTGTGGAGCATGCTTTCAGAAGTCTTAAAAGAGCAACACTCAATGTAGAAACTACAGAACCTGAACCACCAAAAAAGAAAATCAAGCTTCTGCTGGTAGCATCTGACTCAGATAATGAAAATGAACATGAACATGCCTCGTCTGCACTGCTTTGGATGGTTATCAAGCAGAACCCCTTATCAGCATGGACTCATGTCCTCTGGAATGGTGGCCGAAGCATGAAGGGGCATACAAATATTTAGCATAACTGGCATGCAAATATCTTGTGACGCCAGCTACAACAGTGCCATGCAAAGGCCTGTTCTCACTTTCAGGTGATATTGTAAACAAACATTGTTTGTCTGAGCAATTGGATGACCAAGAAATAGGACTGAGTGGACTTGTAGGCTCTAAAGTTTTACATTTTTTTATTTTTGAATGCAGTTTTTTTTAGTACATAATTCTACATTTGTAAGTTCAACTTTCATGATAAAGAGATTGCACTACAGTATTTGTATTAGGTGAATTGTTTTTTACAGTGCAAATATTTGTAATAAAAATAAATATAAAGTGAGCACTGTACACTTTATATTTTGCATTGTAATTGAAATCAATATATTTGATAATATAGAAAATATCCAAAACTATTTAAATAAATGGTATTCTATTATTGTTTAACAGTGTGATTAATTGTGCAATTAATCACAATTTTTTTAATTGCTTGACAGCCCTACTTTTTATTCATCAACAATTAAACACCATATAAATAACAGGAATAAATGATGGTCAAAAATAACAGATACTTTAGCTATTTCCTAAATGGTTCTTACTTGCATAGGCTAGTACTTAGGCAGATAATCACATTCAACTCAAGAATTATGCAGTGGCAGCATCAGACCTTTTGTGTGAAATATATAGGTCATGACGTAACAGAATTGGTAACAGAAAACTATAAAATATTCAGCCCCAGTTCATTCCAGTGTGAGTGATATTAATAGGGAAAATTATAGATTTGAGATTAGTACAGCTCTATTTATTGTTAAATTAAATTCTATTACAGAATCATGTGATCAGTTCCTAAATAAATACCTACATTCTATAGCCTTAGATTATTAAAATAAACATGCTGCACTTTACTAGACTTTGTATTTAGAATGCTACTGAACACAGACTAACCCTTACTGATTATTGCAACTTCTTTTAAACCCTGCAAATTTACAGCTTCTCCTCCTCCATCAGTTCCTCCGACTCCCCATATATCTACAGCTTTAATTACAGCAGTAATTGTCCATACTGAAGACAGCAGCATCTGCCTATGCTTACTTCAAAGTTTATACATACCAATGTTGTAAACATAAAAGGAGCATAGCCTAATAACCCAATGATTCTACATTTTAAAAGCATAGGGGTTTAAGACATAAGTACTATATTCTCCCTTCAGAGACTTTAAATGTCACAAGGCAGCAAAGCTGAGTCCTTTCATTGAATCTATGTTTTACATACTTCTGATATAAAATTAACCTATTCCAGTCAAATGAAAAAAAAAAGCTACAAATCAAGTAGTTTTCTAAATATTCATTTTTGTACCCACAATAAATTGCAGGCACAAATTTAGATCGCAAAAATTGAGAGAGGCCACCCAGTTTAAAATTTACCCATAAAAGTACCTTAACATTTGCCTAAAATTGCATAGCTTATTATATATGTTTCAATTGAATATTTGAGATATTTATTGGTTACTGAATATTTAAAAAAATATTACCATTTGTTTCCCAGTTCTAAGTGTGTATTAATGAGGTCCTAATGAACACAGAAAAGTCATCAGGCCCAGAACACTCTTAAAATGAGACAGTAATCCCAAATTTCTAACAAAGATGGTATTTCATATCCATTTTGCTGCTGTTCATATAAGTAGAATGATATAGGCCACACTTTTATTTCACTTAAGTGGGCATGAATCCAGAGTAACCCCACCCAATTTGCAGCTGTTAAGGTTTGTGGCGGTATCCCAAAGAGGGCACAGAACAACCCCTCTCTCTCTAACATACTTAATTTTCCTTGAAAGGGGGATTATTTGTCTCCAACTTTTCAGAATGTACTTAAATCCCACTCATATGTCAGTGGAACAGGGGGAGGTTTGCCTGCATCTTCTGCCTCAAACAGAAATTATGATTAAAATCACACAAAAGGGAAAACAAGGGACAGAAAAAAATGAATAGTTAAGACCCCTGGTATTTTTTTTAAATGTTGGGCTTAAAAATCTTATGTGCACTATATTATAGACTGAGATCGTGGCCCCATTTAAGTTAATGGCAAAACTGTCGTTAAATTTCAATGGGGCCAAATTCCATGCCTAGTGCATAAATGAAGTATACTGTAGTACAACGTTTCCATTTTTCTCTGGTTGGCTACTCATTATTTGAAATCAAAAGTGTTTGCAACTTCCTTACACTTACTACAAAAGTAAGAATAAAAAAAGGTAACGATTGCAATGATAAAGCTGTATATAATTTATATGTGAGTGTTGTTTCACGATGTTGACAAAGAACACTTGCCCTTGAAGGGTAAGGGGAGGGGGGAATTTTTTTTTGCTTTAGATTGTAAGAACATTTTCAATCCCCAATTGCCTTTTGTGAACCCCACTGGGATCGCAACCCAACAGCTGAGAAACACTGCTATAGTACAATTAGCCTAGACGTCACATAAATATTGTCTTCCTGGTTCTAATGGTTTTCATGGATCATAATGAAAAAAGAAAACAGGTGGAAGCTCAGTGTCAGCAAAAAAATAAAAGCAAAATAGGATTTTTCAGCCATACAAGGTTAAAATAAAATTAAAAAAAGAAAGAAAAAAAGAAAGTCACCCACAATACTGAAGGACCTGATTTTAAGAGGATGTGTTAAAGATTGAGATAGATAATAGTACCAGTTATGCTGTGACATTTCAATAAGCAACCAAACTTTTGAATGCTTAACTGGATCCCTTGCATCTGTACAATTAGCCTAGAAATCACATGACCAGCAGTTTCTCTTATGAGATCTCTTGTACTTTCTACTTGCAGACAGGTGGACTGAGGACAGGGTTGCCATTCTACAGATGTTTATAATCAAAACATGTGCCAGAAACGCCGCCAATTGTGATCTCGTCCAATGAGCTGTAACTCTGCGTGGCAGGGTAATATTAGCCAGGTCATAGTACACGCCTATACAGGAGGCTATCCAAGAAGAGATTCTTTGAGTGGAGACTGATTGTCTTTTTTATTCTGTCTGCCACCACTATGAACAGTTAGGAACTTCCATAAGTCCTCCCGATCCTGTCCAGGTAAAACACTAGAGCTCTTCTGATGTCTAAGGCATGTAAATGCTCCTTTTCCTTACCAAAATGTGGATTCGGGAAGAATGCAGGCAAATAAACTGGCTGGTTGATATGGAAAGATGACACCACTATCATCACTGGCGATCCTTCCATTCAAGGATGATCTATACCACAGATTTACAAATGGATGTGGACAAATTGGAGATAGTCCAGCGGAGGGCAATGAAAATGGTCAGGGGGCTGGAGCACATGACTTACGAGGAGAGGCTGAAGAAACTGGGCTTGTTTAGTCTGCAGAAGAGAAGAGTAAGGGGGATAGCAGCCATCTACTACCTCAGTGATTCCCAAACTGGGTTTCATGAACGCCTGGGGGTTCACAAAATGTTACAGGGGGTTCTCAGGAAAAAAATTCCCTAATGGCAGACAGAGCTGTCCCTAGGGACCCTGGGCAGCACGGGACCAGCAGCCCGGAGCTCCTGGACTTACAAGACCTAAGCAGATCAAAGCAATCATGTCTATCACACTGAGGAGATTTAAACTTCAAGACTACTTATAAGAAATGGAAAGGGAGGTGGATATTTTTTGATGTTTTTAAAATTAAATAGGCAGCTAGTATTTTTTTTTTTTAATTATGAAGAAGAAGAAGTTTAAGCTTTGTTGTAACGTGCGTTGTTTGCCTGGACTGCTCAAGACCTGAATGTTTGTGTAGAAAGAATGATTTGAGTTGGCTTCTTAAATACCTTCATGCTGTTTCAAATCTGCTACTCCTTGATCATAGAATCATAGAATATCAGGGTTGGAAGGGACCTCAGGAGGTCATCTAGTCCAACCCCCTGCTCAAAGCAGGACCTAATCCCAACTAAATCATCCCAGCCAGGGCTTTGTCAATCCTGACCTTAAAAACCTCTAAGGAAGGAGATTCCACCACCTCCCTAGGTAACCCATTCCAGTGCTTCACTACCCTCCTAGTGAAAAAGTTTTTCCTAATATCCAACCTAAACCTCCCCCACTGCAACTTGAGACCATTACTCCTTGTTCTGTCATCTGGTACCACTGAGAACAGTCTAGGTCCATCCTCTTTGGAACAACCCCCTTTCAGGTAGTTGAAAGCAGCTATCAAATCCCCCCCATTCTTCTCTTCTGCAGACTAAACAATCCCAGTTCCCTCAGCCTCTCCTCATAAGTCATGTGCTCCAGACCCCTAATCATTTTTGTTGCCCTCCGCTGGACTCTTTCCAATTTTTCCACATCCTTCTTGTAGTGTGGGGCCCAAAACTGGACACAGTACTCCAGATGAGGCCTCACCAATGTCGAATAGAAGGGAATGATCACGTCCCTCGATCTGCTGGCAATGCCCCTACTTATACATCCCAAAATACCGTTAGCCTTCTTGGCAACAAGGGCACACTGTTGACTCATATCCAGCTTCTCGTCCACTGTAACCCCTAGGTCCTTTTCTGCAGAACTGCTGCCTAGCCACTCGGTCCCTAGTTTGTAACAGTGAATGGGATTCTTCCGTCCTAAGTGCAGGACTCTGCACTTGTCCTTGTTGAACCCCATCAGGTTTCTTTTGGCCCAATCCTCTAATTTGTCTAGGTCCCTCTGTATCCTATCCCTACCCTCCAGTGTATCTACCACTCCTCCCAGTTTAGTGTCATCTGCAAACTTTCTGAGAATGCAGTCCACGCCTCCAGATCATTAATGAAGATATTGAACAAAACCGGCCCCAGGACTGACCCTTGGGGCACTCCATTTGAAACCGGCTGCCAACTAGACATGCAGCCATTGATCACTACCCGTTGAGCCCGACAATCTAGCCAGATTTCTATCCACCTTATAGTCCATTCATCCAGCCCATACTTCTTTAACTTGCTGATAAGAATACTGTGGGAGACCGTATAAAAGCTTTGCTAAAGTCAAGCAATAACACATCCACTGCTTTCCCCTCATCCACAGACCCAATTATCGCCTCATAGAAGGCAATTAGGTTAGTCAGGCATGACTTGCCCTTGGTGAATCCATGCTGACAGTTCCTGATCACTTTCCTCTCCTCTAAGTGCTTCAGAATTGATTCCTTGAGGACCTGCTCCATGATTTTTCCAGGGACTGAGGTGAGGCTGACTGGCCTGTAGTTCCCCGGATCCTCCTTCTTCCCTTTTTTTAAAGATAGGCACTACATTAGCCTTTTTCCAGTCATCCGGGACCTCCCCTGATCGCCATGAGTTTTCAAAGATAATGGCCAACGGCTCTGCAATCACATCCGCCAACTCCTTTAGCACCCTTGGATGCAGCACATCCGGCCCCATGGACTTGTGCTCATCCAGTTTTTCTAAATAGTCCCGAACCACCTCTTTCTCCACAGAGGGCTGGTCACCTTCTCCCCATACTGTGCTGCCCAGTGCAGCAGTCTGGGAGCTGACCTTGTTAGTGAAGACAGAGGCAAAAAAAGCATTGAATACATTAGCTTTTTCCACATCCTCTGTCACTCTGCCTCCCTCATTCAGTAAGGGGCCCACATTTTCCTTGACTTTCTTCTTGTAACATACCTGAAGAAACCCTTCTTGTTACTCTTAACATCTCTTGCTAGCTGCAACTCCAAGTGTGATTTGGCCTTCCTGATTTCACTCCTGCATGCCTGAGCAATATTTTTATGCTCCTCCCTGGTCATTTGTCCAATCTTCCACTTCTTGTAAGCTTCTTTTTTGCGTTTAAGATCAGCAAGGATTTCACTGTTTAGCCAAGCTGGTCACCTGCCATATTTACTATTCTTTCTACACATCGGGATGTTTTTTTCCTGCAACCTCAATAAGGATTCTTTAAAATACAGCCAGCTCTCCTGGACTCCTTTTCCCCTCATGTTATTCTCCCAGGGGATCCTGACTATCAGTTCCCTGAGGGAGTCAAAGTCTGCTTTTCTGAAGTCCAGGGTCCATATTCTGCTGCTCTCCTTTCTTCCTTGTGTCAGGATCCTGAACTCGACCATCTCATGGTCACTGCCTCCCAGGTTCCCATCCACTTTTGCTTCCCTTACTAATTCTTCCCGGTTTGTAAGCAGCAGATCAAGAAGAGCTCTGCCCCTAGTTGGTTCCTCCAGCACTTGCACCAGGAAATTGTCCCCTACACTTTCCAAAAACTTCCTGGATTGTTTGTGCACCCCTGTATTGCTCTCCCAACATATATCGGGGTGATTAAAGTCTCCCATGAGAACCAGGGCCTGCGATCTAGTAACTTCTGCTAGTTGCCCGAAGAAAGCCTCGTCCACCTCATCCCCCTGGTCTGGCGGTCTATAGCAGACTCCCACCACGACATCACCCTTGTTGCTCACATTTCTAAACTTAATCCAGAGACTCTCAGGTTTTTCTGCAGTTTCATGCTGGAGCTCTGAGCAGTCATACTGCTCTCTTACATACAATGCAACTCCCCCACCTTTTCTGCCCTGCCTGTCCTTCCTGAACAGCTTATATCCATCCATGACAGTACTCCAGTCATGTGAGTTATCCCACCAAAGCTCTGTTATTCCAATGACATCATAGTTCCTTGACTGTGCCAGGACTTCCAGTTCTCCCTGATTGTCTCCCAGGCTTCTTGCATTTGTGTATAGGCACTTAAGATAACTCTCTGATTGTCCCGCTTTCTCAGTCTGAGACAGGAGTCCTTCCCTCTTGCACTCTCCTGCTCGTGCTTCCTCCCAATATCCCATTTCCCCACTTACCTCAGGGCTTTGGTCTCCTTCCCCCGGTGAACCTAGTTTAAAGCCCTCCTCACTAGGTTAGCCAGCGTGCCTGCGAAGATGTTCTTCCCTCTCTTCGTTAGGTGGAGCCCGTCTCTGCCTAGCACTCCTCCTTCTTGGAACACCATCCCATGGTCGAAGAATCCAAAGCCTTCTCTCCAACACCACCACCATCATTGATGAAACATAGGAGCCTGGTCTTATAACAGGCTTATTCAAAGTGATACAAGCTACAAAAGTGAAATCTTGGAAGAGTGTTGCCGTTTTCATAATGTAATAAAAATACTGTAATGATAAATAATAATTAATAATAGTGTGTAATAAGCATGTCATAACAACAAATTTTATATTTCCAAGATCTCTGCTTTTATAATTTATACTCAGGTAAAGGAGAAAATCCCTGGAAATATTCATTTTTAGGAAGGGGTTCACGAGACTTGACATTTTAGTGAAAGAGATTCACAGGTTGTTAAAGTTTGGGAACCACTGAACTACCTGAAGGGGGGTTCCAAAGAGAATGGAGGTCAGCTGTTCTCAGAGGTGGCAGATGACAGAACAAGGAGCAATGGTCTCAAGTTGCAGTAGGGGAGGTCTAGTTGGATATTAGGAAACACTATTTCACTAGTTGGGTGGTGAAGCACTGGAATGGGTTACCTCAGGAGGTGGTGGAATCTCCATCCCTAGAGGTTTTTAATGACTGGCTTGACAAAGCCCTGGCTGGGATGATTTAGTTGGTGTTGGTCCTGCTTTGAGCAGGGGGTTGGGCTAGATGACCTCCAGAGGTCTCTTCCAACCCTGATAGTCTATGATTCTTCTATGATTCTATGAAAAAATGACACCACCCTTGGCATGAACCTCAGATGAAGACACAGGTAAACCTTAAAGACTATCCTATGAGGAGGCCCAGACATAAAAGCAAGCACCTTTCCTACATTTTTGGCTGAGGTGATGGTTACCAAAAATGCCACCTTCATTGATAGATGCAGCCCAGAGAAAGTAGTTAAAGGCTCAAAAGGGAGACCCATAGGTCTAGACAATAGCAAGTTTAGAGCCTATGGGGGAACAAGGTCTTGCACCTTGGGTACAATTTTAGTAGGCCTTTCAAAAACCTTATGGACACATCATTAGAGAAAAGAAAGCAATTATCCATTTTAGAGTGGAATGCTGAAATAGCTGCCAGATGTACTTTGATCAAACTAGCAGCCAAATCTTGGTGTTTCAGGTGCAGTAAGTGGTCCGCAACACATTGAACCAAAGAGCAGGACAGTGACACTTCATTCTGGAGAGACCAGTAAAAAAGCTCCTCTATGCTTTTCCTCCAGTCCTGCTCATTCATAGGATATTACTAAGGAGAAGACAGGACTAGGCCAGAGTCATACTCAGAGCCCCAGCATGGGCCCACCCATTGGTTCTTCGCTCTCTTGGTGCTGTCAGTGAAACCTCCAATCTCACTTCCACTAGACTTGGATTTAATCTCCCAAGATGATGGGCACCTCCTCCACTGGAGCTTACACCCTCTTCACTTAACTTCCTGGATGTTCCATGGCTGGATATTAGAGAACGGACTTGCTCGAATTAGGTTCAAGAGATACCACTAAATAGTAGAAAGCATTCTACAAATGTTGCTTTCCTCTCTTAGTGGAAAGACAGGTCTAAAAGCGGTCTGAGACCCTCTCCCCCATTTGCTTTTGGATTTGGAAATAACGTGAATAAAACTCCTTCCCTCAGACAGCATGGAACCTGCTCTATGGCCCCTGACCAGATAGATTGTACCTCCTGGAGAAGGAGCGCCCAGTGAGAGTAGTCCCTGAAGAGGGACAAGGAGGAAGGTTGGGAGGGAGGAATAGAAACAAACTGGAGGGTATATCACACCTCCAGAATGCTCAAGACCCACTGGTTCAAAGTAAATCAGGATCAAACACTGAGGAACCAGTACAGACAGTTTGCAAAGGTGGGAGAATTTTGGTCTGGGGAGATGGAATCTGGTATGGTGACTTCAGCCCATCAAAATGACAGTCCTTCTTGCGGTTTGTGAGACATGAAATCCCACCTCCAAATCCAACAACGAAGATGCCCCTTCCTCTGTCCAAGAAGATGCTGATTCCATCAGTGCTGGGGACCTAGTGATGAGCAGAGCATTTACATCATTGCTGGCTTCCCCTTGCACTGTATTGATGGGCTGAATATCCAGGAAGTAGGCAACTGTGGTATCACAGGTTCTACTGCAGGAGCTGGTGCTGGATGGGGCAACAGTGCAGAAGTATCCAACTCTTGCACTGAAGGAGACCATGCAGCAGAGCAAATTCCTTGCTGCTGCAAATGCCTATGGGGTAGTTGACACCAAGAACATACCTCCTCCTTATGATGCCGATGAAGTTGGTAGTGCCCTTTCCAGCACCAGAGCCATTTGTACTGACTTAGGTTTTGATTTAGAGGAGAAGAGCTTAGATTTCAGTTGCACTCTACTCAACTCCTTCTCGCCCCTCTTACCAGACTTGGAGGGTAGAGATCTTCCCTTGGTCAGAACCTCTTTAGAAGTCTTATACTTCCTCGGCATGAGCGAGGAAGATCAGGGCATGGACTCTAATAATGCAGGGGATGTACTTCTCGCTGAAGCTGCAGCACCCAGCACCATCAGATCAGGACACCTCTGATGGTGGTCTGAATGCCACCTCCATCAGCAGGAAATTCAGCCTAGCGTCCCTATCCTTCTTCATTTTAGACTTGAATTCCCAGCAAATCTGGCAGTAGTCTTACCTGTGTGCTTCACCCAGGCACTTTGGATAACTATTATTCAGGTTGCTCACCAGCACAGACCTTGAGCAAGAAGCACACGGTTTGAAGCCTGGTGACTGGGGCATGCCTCGGTGCCAGCAGCAGAACACCCAAATGGGGAAAGACAACAAAATAATAAAAAAAAAAAAACACATTTTTTAAAACTACTAAAACTTACTAACTATAATAACTATAACAACTACTAGACTAACTATATTACATACAAACCTGAGAGAAAACTGTTCTGGTAATGAACAGGGAGTTCCAACAACCACCCCGGGCAGTAAGAAGGAACTGGGGTGGACTAGGAGTGGCTCTGCTCTTTATACCTGCAGTAATGCATGAAAGCAGAGGGCACTTGAGCCACCCAATGCATACCACTGAGGGAAAAAGTTTCCGATGGCCATGCACTGAGCACACAGACAGTAAGAATGCAATCACTCGAAGAAAAATAAAAATTGTCTGAGAGGTAAACCAAGAGCTACTTTGGGGTCCATCAGTCTGCCTGGTAGATCCACATACAGATCTGTCAAAAGTCAACAAATGACTATGCTGCAGTAGGATAGCAGTAGTACTTCCAAATCCTTTTTTGGCTATCGACCTTTTGTCAAATGGCTGAAGAAAGGGCTTTTCTAGGTCTGCAATCCTCTTATTCAAGGTCTGCGTTCAACCAAAATCCAGTCTTACATCTGTGGCTAGATTTATGCATGTTAATATCTGGAGAGCTTAGACAGCCTTACAAAAATTCTACTTAGGGTTTATCTATACAGAGAGTTAGCCTGCAGTGGGTTAGAGGGCAGTTCATGTACAAACCAGCTTGCTGCACACAAAGTAGCTGTGTGGTCTCTGCTACCACACTCTAAAGGTTCCATAGTGCACGTTGACAGCAGGAGGTCATGCATTGTAAACTACAGTAATAATCTGAGAATGTCAAAGATTGGATAAATAATAGGTTGACAATTTGGGTGGACTTTTAAAAATGCTTTGTCAAAGTACCTCTGTTAAACAAACTCAGGATTAATTGGGTGAGGAACAAAATATTGTATGAATAGGGAACTGGCTAAGACTCAAAACCAAGAGTAAGAATAAATGAGCAGTTTTCCACATGTTAAAAGGTTAAGAATGGAATACCACAAGGTTCCGTGCAAACACTGGTATTATTGAGCATATTTATTAATGATCTGGAAAATTTGCAGATGACCAAAAATTATTTAGGTTAATCAAGACTAAAAAAGAAAGTGAGGAATTTCAGGGGGCCCTAATGAACCTAAATAAATGTGCAGCATGATGGTAGATAAAATTCATTATTGATAAATACAAGTTAATAATACACATTGGAAGGAATATTCTGAACTACTAATGCACCAGATTGGGTTCTAAATTAACTCTAAGCACTCATGAAAAAGACCTGAGGTCTTTACTGTGGCCAGCTCAATGAAGACCTCAGCTCAATGTACTGCAGCATCTGAAAAAGCACACAAAAGTCCCCCCTATAAAGAATGGGATAGAAAATCCTGCCATTATTGGAATGTCATTATATAAATCAATGGAATGTCTTCATCTAAATTACTGGGTGAGACTGTATGCTGCACTTCTTGGAGGTACAGCACAAACAGGGGCAGTCCACGGGAAGTGGGGGCACAGGTGGATTTTAGCCACTTTGTGTTCTCTCAGTTCTGGACTGGCTGGGGTCTGCACTGACCCCAGGTATAAGTTAGGCAGCCAAGGACCTGCGCTAGCAGTTCAGTACCACTAAGCTGCCCCAGAATCTCTGTAGCAATACATTCCCCCAGCCCTGCTTCCTATGCCAGAACGTAGGGGAGGTCCTGCATAGGCTCCTACTGCTTTCTACTGGCTGAGGTCAGGTTGGGTCACCTTATGACAAAACAAAATAGCAGAAATATTAGCCTGCTAACAACAGCTGTTTGGACATTGCAGCACTGGCAGACACTTTGGCTGGCCACGCAAGCTCAAGCCCACCCTGCCCCCTAAGTCCAACCTGGGATGGTTAGCCTGAGCCCCTGCTCCTGCTGCAGCATTGACACAGCTATTTGCAGCATGCTGGATCAAGCCCAGGGCCGGCTCTAGGTTTTTGGCTGCCCCAAGCAAAAAAATTTTTGGCTGCCCCCCACCCCAGCCCTGGGCTCTCCCCCTCCCAACTGCCCCCTCCTGATGATCCAGCCCTGGGTCACTGGTAACTTGTTCCCAGGGCGGGTCATTCAGCAGGAATTTTGGAGGTACACAGAACACAGACAGGATTGCTTCCTATATGGTTACAGAACTGCAGTAAAGTGGAACAATTTTCAGCTTGTGTGATTGGAGGATATCTGGGTGCATATTATAAGACTGTCCTACATAAATGAGGAAAAGTTGAGGTGCCTTTATTATTCTTTTGTCCCACTCTTTATTTCTATGGGGAATTTGCCAATGCAATATCACGGTCTTCCTTTTAAACAAACAAACAAAAGGCAACGGCTGTTGAAAATAGCAATTCCAGTCCTAATAACCACTGGGAAGCATTTTTTGCTCAATTTATTCTACTTTTTCTACAGCAAGTTACAGTGGATCAGTATATTTGATTTGGGGGAAATGAAGTAACAGGTGCCCAAATTGAGCTTGAGCACTCCTGAATTTTGAGGGTGTTCAAATCTGGAAGGCAGGTGCTAGATTCCCTTTCTGAATATTAGCTATATCTGGAGAGGAAAAGTCAATTTCTGCTTCCATGGCTCAGAAGTGGAAATCCTCCTAAGTGCCTGGTACTGTATCTAAAGCTGCCCAGGTCCAGAGCCTCCCCTCCCTTACTTTTCATTTTAAATTCTAGTGGGATCCACATACCTCCCTTGCTAGGCTTCAGATAGAGAGGTGCACCGTCCATTTAGTCCCCCCAATTCCTTCTTTGGGGGACAGCCCAGGGCTGGGGTGGCAGGAGATGTGGGTGGAGGGGGGGAAGAGCCCAGGGCTGGGGTGGCAGGGGGTGGGGGCCAGAGCTGGGGTGGCAGGGGGTGGGAGGTGAAGGGAAGAGCCCAGGACTGGGGCAGCAGGAGGTGCGGGTAGGGGGAAGAGCCCAGGGCTGGGGGAGCAGGGGAGTGCAGGTGGGAGCCAGAGCTGGGGCAGCAGGGGGTGTGGGGTGTGTGTGTGGGGGGCAAGAGCCCAGGGCTGGGGCAGCAGGGGAGTACAGGTGGGGGCCAAAGCTGGGGCAGCGGGGGGGGCGGAGAGCCCAGGGCTGGGGCAGTAGGGGAGTGCAGGTGGGGGCCAGAGCTGGGGCGGCAGGGGGTGTGTGTGGGGGGGAAGAGCACAGGGCTGGGGCAGCAGGGGAGTACAGGTGGGGACCAGAGCTGGGGCGGGTGCGGGGGGGAGAGCCCAGGGCTGGGGCAGCAGGGGAGTGCAGGTGGGGGGCAGAGCTGGGGCGGCAGGGGGTGTGTGGGGGGGGAAGAGCCCAGGGCTGGGGCAGCAGGGGAGTGCAGGTGGCGGCCAGAGCTAGGGCAGCCGGGGGCGGGGCGGCAAAAAACCTAGAGCTAGGGTTACCATAATCCAGCAAGCAAAAAAGAGGACGGGAGGATCCCCGCCCCTGTCCTGCCCTAGCCCCGCCCCTGTCCCTCCCACTTCCCCCCCTCAGAACCCCCAACCCTCCCCCCACTCCTTGTCCCCTGACTGCCCTCTCCTGGGACCCCTGCCCCTAACTGCCCCCCAGGACTCCACCCCCTACCTAAGCCTCCCTGCCTCTTGTCCCCTGATTGCCCCCTCCTGAGACCCTCCCCCCACCTAACTGGCCCCCTAGGACTCTACCCCCTACCTGTACCCTGACTGCCCCAACCCTTATCCACACCCCCACCCCCAGACAGACCCCTGGGACTCCCACGCCCCATCCAACCACTCCCCACCCCCTGCAGCCCCCCCCAGAACTCCCGCCCCATCTAAACCCCTCTGCTCCCTGTCCCCTGACTGCCCCCTCCTGGGACCCCTGCTCCTAACTGCCCTCCAGAACCCCACCCCCTACCTAAGCCTCCCTGTTCCTTATCCCCTAACTGCCCCTTCCTAAGACCCCCCCCAACTGCCCCCCCAGGACCCTACCCCCTACCTGTACCCTGACTGCCCAAAACCTTATCCACCCTCCCCCAGAAAGCCCCCCCTGAACTCCCGACCCCCCCGTCTCTTGACTGCCCCCTCCAGAACCTCCCTGCCCCTTCTCCCACCCCCTTGTTGTTGGCCTTTCTTCACCTAATGTCTCGCCAGACTGCCGAAGCCGATCTGCGATGCAGGGAGGGAGGGAGGAGGAGGAGCCCTCTCTGGCTGAGTGTCGGAGCCCCAAGTAAGTGACACCGGCCGGCAGCACTGTTAGCCGCGCGTGCTCTGCATGGGGGGGGAAGTCCGGACATTTACAAATTCCCCCCCGGACGCTATTTTTAGCTTAAAAAGCCGGACATGTCCGGGGGAATCCGGACGAATGGTAACCCTACTAGAGCTGGTTCTGTTCCTACCATTCACAGCAACCTGCAGATTTCAGTTCCATACTCCTTTCCCATACCCCTTCCTGTTGCTAGTGGCCAAGGGAATGCTGGGAAATGTAGTTCTTTCCCTGCTCCAGGGCTGGCTCTATAGGCAGGGAGCTAACCAAGGAACTACAGCTCCCAGGGGACCTGTTGGTTCTTAGCTCCCATGCTGGATTCTTGCGCGCCTTGCAAATCTGCTGCGCCAAGCAACTGCTTGCTTTGCTGGTGCCTAGAGCCGGCCCTGATCAAGCCCAGCTAGTACAAGTCTGTCTACCAAGGTTTGGGAGGCTGACTTCCAGCCTCAGTGTAGATATACCCTTACAGGCATGGAGAGACTCCACAGGAGTAGAGGTTGAAAATGACTGCTACATTTTATCTGTTGCACATTTACCAGTCTCTTTTCTTTCCCAGAGTAAGGAAGTGGTGTAATCTTGGATTTAGATGTTTAACCAGGAAGTTAATGCATCACAAATGATCAAGGTCTGGATTTCTATCCCAGGAGTTACATTTTTTATCAGCAACTTTTCATCCAGCCTTCAATGAGACTCCCTTTTTGAAGCCATAATTAAGTCCGTATGAAATCTGAACCTCTGATTGGGCCCATACATCTGGTACTTAGATAATCAAGTAAGAGTAGCTGTATCCACAAATACCTGTCCCTGCAATTTGCAGGCTTAAAAAGGGGTATCAGGTTTTTTAAAATCTGTCTTCAACTGTATAAGTAGAATCTCTTCAGAAGACATAGGTCTCTATATAGGGTCCTACCAAATTCACGGTCCATTTTGGGCAATTTCAAGGTCACAGGATTTTAAAAATCGTAAATTTCATGACTTCAGCTCTTTAAATCTGAAATTTAATGGTGTTGTAATTGTAGGGGTCCTGATCCAAAAAAGAGTTATGGAGGGGTCACAAGGTTATTGTAGGGGGTGTTGTGGTACTGCTAGGGTTGCCAGGTGTCTGTTTTTTTATCAGAACGCCAGGTCAAAAAAGGACCCTGGCGGCTCTGGTCAGCACCGCTGACCGGGCCATTAAAAGTCCAGTTGGCAACACAGCATGGTTAAGGCCGGCTCCCCGCCTGTCCTGGCTCTGCGCAGCTCCCCAGAAGCGGCCAGCATGTCCGACCACTAGGCGCAGGGGTGACCAGGCTAGCTCTGCAGTGAATGGGAACTGCGGGGCCAGCACCTTGCATGGGCAGCAACTTGCGGGCGCGGGCAGTGCGCAGAGCCCCCTAGCCCCTCAGCCGAGGAGCCGGACATGCCAGCCATTCCAGGAGCAGTGCGGAGTCAGGGCAGGCAGGAAACCTGCTTTAGCCTCGCTGGGCCACCAACTGGGAGACGCCTGAGGTAAGCACTGCTCGGCCAGAGCCCACACCCTGAACCCCTGGCCCCAGTTCGAAACCCCCTCCCATACCATAACTCCCTCCCATACCCCGCCATCCCAACCCCTTGCCCCAGGTCAGAACCCCCTCCCGCACCCAAACTCCCTCCCAGAGCCCACACCCCAACCCCCTACCACAGCCCTGAGCCCGCTCCCACACCCCAACTCCTTGCACCAGCCTGGAGCCCCCTCCCGCACCATCAACCCCTCATTTCTGGCCCCACCCCAGAGCCCGCACCCCCAACTGGAGCCCTCACCCCTTTCCGCATACCCCAACTTACTGCCCCTGCCCAGTGAAACTGAGTGAGGGTGGGTGAGAACAAGTGATGGAGGGAGTGGGGCTGGAGTGAGGGGGAGCCTCAGTGAAGAGGTGTGGCCTCAAGGAAGGGGCAGGGCAAGGGTTTGGTTTTGTACAATTAGAAAGTTGGCAACCCTAGGTACGGGTACTCTTCTGCACTGCTGCTGGTGGCGGCATTGTCTTCACAGCTAGGCAGCTGGATCCCAGCTCTGAAGGCAGAGCCACCGTCAGCAGCAGTCCAGAAGTAAGGATGGCATGGTATGGTATTGCCACCTTACTTCGCACTGCTGCCTGCAGGGCTGGCCCTCAGTCAGCAGCTGCCACCCTCTGGCCATCTAACTCTGAAGGCAGAAGTAAACATGGCAAATATGGTATTGCCACCCTTACTTCTCCTGCTCGAAGGATGCCACCTTCAGAGCTGGGCGCCCAGCCAACAGCCACCAGTGTCCAGCCACCCAGCTCTGAAGGCAGCACAGAAGTAAGGGTGGCAATACCACAAGACCCCCTTAAAATAACCTTGCAACGTTCTGCAACTCCCTTTTGGGTCAGGACCCCCAATTTGAGAAACGTAGGCCTCCCCTCTGAAATCTGTATAGTACAGGATAAAAGCACACAAAAAGACCAGAATTCACAAGGGGAGACCAGATTTCACAGTCCGTGATTCATTTTTCATGGGCGGGAATTTGGTAGGGCCCTATCTATATAATACAAGCTTTCCAGCTTACATAACCTCCAGCTTCTAAATCTGAGAAAGGTTTTGTGATATAAAAGACAGAATTGTTACTGTACATGTCCTTTGCACCTTAACGTATGTTCAAATGTATCCAATCCACAAGATTTCTGTGCATTTTAACTATATGTGAAGTTTGAAGAATCTGCAACTGGGCAAAGTTAAGGTTGTTTGGCTGCCCAAACTGTGCATTTCCATTCCACAACAGGGTTGGATTTCTTTTAAATTTAAACTTACCTGTTAATTTCCTGAATTTATAGCACTTGATTTTAGGATAAATTCAGCATTCCTAAGTTACTGATATATATTCTGAACTGTAA
This sequence comes from Malaclemys terrapin pileata, assembly GCF_027887155.1. Taxonomy (NCBI): domain Eukaryota; kingdom Metazoa; phylum Chordata; order Testudines; family Emydidae; genus Malaclemys; species Malaclemys terrapin. The sequence continues at coordinate 156,641,715 of NC_071506.1, read as the reverse complement.
CTCTATTTTAACACTTTTTTGGTCTGAAAATGTATAGGTAGAGTATTGTGTATGTAAAAGTAGTTTTGAAAATACATAAAAGCTTGTTAAAGAATACTCCTAATAAACACAAGATCATTAATAGGATAAGAGTTAATGGATTTCTTCATAGCTTCATTACCCTTCTAACTTTCTAATATGTATGAATGCTAGTGATTGTTTTTTATAATTGTACCTGAAAGTCTAAACAAAATAATTTTTTTGAACCTAAGAAAACATTATTTTACTAGAAGAAAAAAATATTTTTCTATGTTAAAAATATCAAATAAGGTTAGCTGTCATTTCAACTTTGAGCCCCTCTTCAGGGACAAATTGTACGGATTGTAAGAGACATTTTCTTCTAAATATTGTTCTGAACACAACATTATGCTCTAATTGTTCTTGATAACTATGGCCCAGATTCTCCATTCCTTTTTTAATGGCAGGAAGTATACAAAGAGAATAGTGTCTGAAAGGCATGCTACCCTCTCACTCCAAAGTGTGCCCTCAGCTCCCAGATACCCTTCAGACCCCACAAACATTAAAATGTACACGCTGTTGGAGGAAAAAAACAGCTAATGAGTAAACACTATAAATGCCATGTTGTCAGGCAAACAGCCCTTAAGTTAATACTACCCTAGTTAACACTGTATTACCCCTAGAGCTAGTCGGAAATTTTCCATAAGAAAAATGCTGGATTGTCGAAATAGAAACATCTTGCAGGAACATACCGAAGAAGTGCATAGAGCTGTGTTGGAGACTGAAAACAGGATGGGCTGCTAAGGGAAAATAACGCAAAACTGGTGTCCCAAGATCAGTTGGGATTCCTTGTGTTTCCATAGGTTCCACAGAATTTGAAGGTTATGCACCAATGTCTTCTATACCACACCACAAGGGAAAGAACATGATATAGTTTCCACATCCTCAACTTTATATTCTCTTTGTGATATTTATCCCCGTCAGAGGGTGGAGATGGATGGCAGGAGAGAGATCACTTGATCTCTCTGTTAGGTTCACTCCCTCTGGGGCACCTGGTATTGGCCACTGTTGGCAGACATGATACCAGTCTGGATGGACCTTTGGTTTGACCCAGTATGGCCATTCTTATGTTCTTATGTTCTTATGCAGGTTTTTCGGTGTTATGTGAAAATATAGCCCCTATGTATTTCTTTTTTTTTTTTTTTAGCAGGTGCTTTTGAGAACACTGTGGTCCACTTATAATTGCAGATCCTTTTTTGTTTGCACTTTATGTATCTTGATAATAGAAATCCAAAATTAAATTATCAATTATCCTATATAGGAGCCTTGAGAGAAAGTAGTGTTTTTATCCTTGCAAGAAAAATAAAGTAGAATATGAAACTCACACATGAGACACAAGACAGACATATAAAAATTGTGTCACACAGTAAGCTGATCTCATTCCTAGTGTAACTACTCAGAAGTCTGTGCAGTTGCAACAGGGATGAACTTAATGATATTTTTATATCTTCTACAGTAAACACTATGCTGTGACTTTGTTTCAGCAAATGATTAAGTCAAAAGTGACTTGTTTGTAATATTCTTGGCTTAAGAATCTGGGAAATTGTCAGCATCCCATAAAAATAAATTAGAAACAAAGGATTTTTTTTAACCTCATAGAAATGGGGCATTTTGCCAGTAACAGATGCACATACGATAAATTGGATCAATGTGTTTTTACAACTAATATCCTGCTTACTAGCTACATTATACATTTTCTTGGAACTATTACACACAATATTCTGATTTTCCAATAAACCAATAATTCAAGGGGAGGAAAACACTAGTAATCTCCAAATTATAATTCCTCTCTAAAGGTTAATTTAATTGGATTTTCTGTAACACCTTCTATGTCATCCTTACACTATGGCATCAGGAACATGTTGTGGCAATACGAGGGAGTGAAAACTAAGTTTTGAAACAAACTATTTAGCCAGTGCATTTGACCCCCCACAAAGTTATAACAGCATAATTGTAAATCTGGATGGAGGGAAGAGCTGATCCTTTAGGACAAACAAGTTACTGCAAGAGAAGTCAATGGTGCATTTGATATAAAAGGTTACTGCCCAAAATTAAACATAAAATAAAGTTTTAAATGTTCAGATATTTATATAGTCTATAAGCATTATAATCATCCTCACCATACATACGTATGACATAGATGACATAGTTGTCATCACAGAGACTTGGTGGGATAATACGCATGACTGGAATATTGGTATAGTGGGTACAGTTTGCTCAGGAAGGACAGGCAGGGAAAAAAAAGGAGATGTTGTTGCCTTATATATTAAAAATATACATTTGTACTGAGGTTGAGATAGAAATAGACTCGTTGAAAGTCTATGGGTAAGGATAAAAGGGATAAAAAACAAGTGTGCTGTCATGGTAGAGGTCTACTACAGACCATCTAACCAGGAAGAAGAGGCACAGGAAGCATTTTTAAAACGACTAACAAAATCATCCAATGCACAGGACTTGGTGGTGATGGGGGACTTCAACTACTCAGACATCTGTTTGGAAAACAACACGCCCAGGCTCAAATTATCCAACATCTTCTTGGAATGTATTGGAGACAATTATTTTTATTTCAGAAGGTGAGGTGTCCTATCCTAGCGGAGAGGCTGTTCTAGATTTGATTTTGACAAATAGGGAGGAACTGGTTGAGAATTTGAAAGTGGAAGGCAGCTTGGGTGAAAGTGATCATGAAATAGTAGAGTTCATGATTCTAAAGAATGGGAGGAGGGAGAACAGCACAGTAAAGAAATGGATTTCAAGAAGGCAGACTTTACAAACTCAGGGAGTTGGTAGGTAAGATCCAATGGGAAGCAAGTCTAAGGGGAAAACAATTGAAGACAGTTGGCAGTTTTTCAAAGTGACATTATTAAGGGCACAAGAGCAAACTAGCCCACTGCATAGGAAATAAGGGAAGTATGGCAAGAGATCACTCTGGCTTGATCATTAGGAGATGCTCAATTATCTAAAAATTAAAAAAGAATCCTACACAAAAAAAAATATTTCAAATTACAAAGGATGAAAATAAACAAATAACACAAATAGGTAGGGACAAAATTAGTAAGGCCAAGGCACAAAATGAAATCAAACTAGCTAGAGACATAAAGGGTAACAAGAAAACATTCTACAAATACATTAGAAGCAAGAGGAAGACCAAGGACAGGGTAGGGCCATTACTCATTAAGGGGGGAAATAATAACAGAAAACGTGGAAATGGCAGAGGTGCTTAACGACTTCTTTGTTTTGGTTTTCACCAAGAAGGCTGGTGGTGATTGGACATCAAACATAGTGAACGCTAGTGAAAATGAGATAGGATCAGAGGCTAAAATAGGGAAAGAACATGTTAAAAATTACCTAGACAAGTTAGATGTCTTCAAGTCACCAGGGCCTAGACTACTCAAGGACATGACTGAGGAGATATCTGAACCATTAGCGATTATCTTTTTAAAGTAATGGAAGATGGGAGATATTCCAGAAGACTGGAAAAGGGCAAATACAGTGCCAATCTGTATAAAAGGGAAATAAGGACAACCCAGGGAATTACAGACCAGTCAGGTTAACTTCTGTACCTAGAAAGATAATAGAGCAAATAATTAAGCAATCAATTTGTAACCATCTAGAAGATTAAAGGTGATAAGTAACAGCATGGATTTGTCAAGAACAAATCATGTCAAACCAACCTGATAGCTTTCTTTGACAGGGTAACAAGCATTGTGCATATGGGAGAAGCGGTAGACGTGGTATATCGTGATTTTAGTAAAGCTTTTTGATACTGTCCAGCATGACCTTCTCATAAATAAACTAGGGAAATGCAACCTAGAAGGAGCTACTATAAGGTGGGTGCAAAACTGGTTGAAAAACCATTCCCAGAGGAAGGAACAATCAGTTGCACACATACAAAATGGGAAATGACTGCCTGGGAAGGAGTATTGCAGAAAGGGATCCGGGGGTCATAGTGGACCACAAGCTAAATATGAGTCAACAGTGTAACACTATTGCAAAAAAAAGAAATGAACATCATTCTGGGATGTATTAGCAGGAGTGTTGTAAACAAGACACAAGAAGTAATTCTTCCACTCTACTCTGCTCTGATTAGGCCTCAACTGGAGTATTGTGTCCAGTTCTGGGCGCCACATTTCAGGAAGGATGTGGAGAAATTGCAGAGAGTTCAGAGAAGAGCAACAAAAATGATTAGAGGTCTAGAAAACATGATTTATGAGGGAAGATTGAAAAAAATGGGTTTGTTTAGTCTGGAGAAGAGAAGACTGAGATTGGACATGATAACAGTTTTCAAGTACATAAAAGGTTGCTACAAGGAGGAGGGAGAAAATTTGTTCTTCTTAACCTCTGAGGATAGGACAAGAAACAATAGGCTTAAACTGCAGCAAGGGAGGTTTAGGTTGGATATTAGGAAAAACTTTCTAACTGTCAGGGTGGTTAAGCACTGGAATAAATTGCCTAGGGAGGTTGTGGAATCTCCATAATTGGAGATTTTTAAGAGCAGGTTAGACAAACACCTGTCAGGAATGGTCTACATAATACTTAGTCCTGCCATGAGTGCAGGGGACTGCACTAGATGACCTCTCGCGGTCCCTTCCAGTCGTATGATTCTATGATTCTATGTTAATATACTGAATATAAAATCTGTACATTATATGAAATCTTTCAATGTATGTAGGGTTTCTGTGTTTTCTGTTTATTTTTTTCGGAAATCTAGTGTTTATTTTATGCAAATTCTCAAGACGTATATATTTAGTGGTAATAAAATCATTTTCCAAAGTATTTCAGTCTATATTTTCCTCCCAATTACAAATTTCATATTGTTTTTAAAAAAAGATGTTCACTCTCAATAAAGGGAAAGATGCATGCTTTAAAACTGCATTTTTTCAACTCCCATCTCATCCACAAGTTTAAGGACAGAATCCAAAAGAAAAGGCGACTTTTCCCCCCCCAAAACAGCATAGTTATTTTCAGTGCTTATTAAGAAAGCCCCTAAACTATGAAAAGGGGTATCTGAGTAGTTTTGTCAATTATCAGTGAAAATGCTAGTTATATGCACTACTGTTATATTTTATCTATAAATAGAACCAAACTATAGCCACTGCAATGCTGATGCACTGGAGTGAAAAGAATACTTACCATTTGTGTGAGTGCACATTTTATATGAATTTAATATTGAATTTTTAACTAGAAACTATTCCACACAGATGGGGAGGAAAGGGGAGAGAATGTTAGGAGGAGCTCAAAAACCAGAAGACAGACCAAAAAGCATGATATATTATTATTTCTTAGGGTGAGTCATTTTGGGCGAGTTCTTACTCACAACTTTTTTTTTTTTTTTTATTCTGGCACTTGTAAGTACTGAGCAAGGTATACCTCTTAATATTCTGGAGGTGTTAATGTCTTAAAAGGCATAAAGCTGCAAAGGGACCATTGATTTGGTGTACCTATCTGCTTCCCTACTCTATCATAGCATTATTTCTTGATAGCCCATAGTCTACTTGGCAGGATTTAAAAAAAAGAAGAGCACAAGTAAGTGTCTAAATTGCACATGCAATTACTGCAATTGTACAGGCAAATTGTGCATTTGCAGATGCTTCTAACTGGTTATTTACTTGGACGATTATCTAATTTGCATATGCAAACTACTACAGGCAGTTACTCTGACCAGGGGTCGGAACCAGGACCTAGATCAAGGGTTGAGACATATAAGGTACCAAAACATGAGACAACTTGCCAGACTTTTTTCTTTGAGCTTCACTAAAGCACCTAAGAAAATGCAGTTGGCAAAGCCTGATTGATTGGGAAAACTAGAGAAATTGTGAATCACACTGTATTCACTTGAAAAAACAGTTCATAAATGACCATTGGATCAGATATCACTTTCAGAAGATAGCTGCCTGAGATAAAAGCAATAACAACTCTCGCTATTAATTCAGTAACAATTTCCCCACCTATGATACAAAATCATGGGTCTTTCCGGCAGGTCTTCATTTACTACTCCAAAGATGAGTGTGTACTCACAAATAATATATCTGCATTGCAAGATAAATTGGGCTTATTCTTCACATCTTATCTAAAACAGCAGGAATATTATTTGGTCATGCAATGCTAAGAAAGTATACTGCCAAGGGTTACTGCTGTACATTCATTTCTGAGAGTGAGTACCATCTCTGCTCCTTCTCCTTCAGAGACCATTAGACTCCTTCAGTAACCCAGGCTTGGATATGTTGCAATCCCAGAGCTGTCTCTCTTTCACCCAGACCCTGTTTCTTTCCTATGATTCCTAGATTGAATTATGGACCACAAACCTTGTATTGGAACAAAAACAAGCCATTACCCAATATCCTTGTACATTTTCACCTATTCACAGTGCCATTCACTTGAGCTCTTTTATTCATGTGCTGTGCCTTTTGAAATGCATCTTTTCTCCTAGGTACCATTATCAACACTGTTTGAACACTATGACCTCCTACTGTTATTTCATATTTCAAAACTTTCTCCCTTCACTAAGCTGCTAATGACACTGTTGTCAAAATGTCAAATAAAAAAGCCAGCAATTTTGTTTTCACACAAAGTTGTCTAACAACGAACCAATTTTATCTTTTCTTCACAACTCAACGCTAACCAGGTGTCGGGAAATACACATTAACATTAGTTACAGGCTGCCCCCAAAGTTCTAATGATTGCTGGCTATACCCTCTCACAGACATCAACCTATTGGGGGCAGGGATTACAGGTACTGCTCACTATAAATATAGGCTGCTACATTTTGTTGCTTCCTGTCAGCTTTGTTTTTATGCTATATTATATATTAACAGAGAAATTGATTTTTTTTAAACCCACTTTGTGTTTACTATACTTACTTTAGAAACAAAATTGTTCATGAAGCAGCTTGTCATGCCTTGCCTTTAATACTTTCATGAGTTTATTTCATTTGTAACGTGGGGCCAAAGAAAGATAAGTTATCCAAGAAATGGAAGACTAAACAAGCCACTGGATGAGTTTGTTACTCCAGTTGTTAGTCATTTCCACAGAAAATACTATATCTGAGCTTTTGTACCGTCGCATAGATCTTAGAAATTGCTCCCAGAGATTTAAGAATGAGAGGATAATCCGATAGACACTGATTTTTTTTAAAAAACCTAGACAATAGTTTGAAACGTCAAGAGCAAATTGACACTAATTTTGTCAAATATATTACTTCAAAATAATATTCAGTTAGGATGAAGTCTGGAGCCCATAGATAAAAGTCAAGGGCCTCCTATCTTTGAATTCTAAAAAAAGTTTGAAGGGAAAACCATATTTTATGTTTTTTGTTTTTTGTTTTTTCAAAATTATACTTATGAAAATTCCTTGGATGAGGCAATTTTTTCATTAAGACATTTTGTTTACTATCCTTTTGTCTAGCTAAACTGCAGGAAGAGCTTAAGGTTAGATCACTTATCTTTAATTCCGGCAGGGATTGTGATTAAGTATTAAGATGTGCTAAGGGGAAGACAAATAAGTACATGGGGCAGCATGTATTGATGGTTTCAGATTTAGCACCAGATGTGTAAATCTATAGATTACCCTTTATGAAACAAATAGATGTTCAGATTTCTTTATTTTTGTTCAGAATTTTTTTAGTAATACATGTTTAAAAGACTATTTCTGATTATGATGCAACATTTTTACAATCTAAATATTGTTTTATTAGTGTACAGAATATAAAATTTGCAAACAGTGATAATTATTGAACTTGTTATTATTCAGGTACATGATTTAGATGATACTGAATTTGATTTTACCAATGATTCGTAACTCTTGAGTTTTTGGTCATGGGAATAGAACAATAATTTATTGTTTACAAATCTATGTACAAATGGATTCAACTTTGGAATTAAATATCTCTTCTCTTGAATTGTGGCAATGCGTGAATTTGGTCAAAATATGTTATGCTACAAGACACAAGCAACATAATGGGTTATCCATAACTGTTATCCTTTATAGTAAGCATTTTATAGGAAAAAACCCTCAGAGTTACTGAACTATTTGTGTTTACATGGTGATTGATCTTTACAGATCTAAAAAACAAGCCAAGTTTGAACAAAATCTTTACAACTGTTCCTGAGGTTTGCATTCAAAAAATTTCTGATCGACATGAGACATGTCTGTTTCTTTTTAAATTCATAAATGGCAGAACAGATATTGTTGAAGCTCTTAAAAATAAATTACCTCAGAGATGAGGCCTAGCATGGAAAGTTTCAGCCCCCCCAAAAAACTTTTGAGGAAGATATGAGCAACTAAAACCTATGAATTCTAATGCTGAAATGCAATTTTTATTAAATCTAGCATTCACTAATTATCACAATTGTTCACAGTTTTTTTAGAATTGTTTTAAAAATGTCATGAGTTTTGTGTCACTATCTTGTCCAATGTTTCCTAATGTGTGGGGTGTGAAGACTAGCTGGAGATGCATGAACTGTCCTTTCAATTGTTCTTCAGAGTCATAGTTTTTATTTTGGAAGAAAAAGGAAGTCTGTACCTGTTACGGTTGTGAAGACAGTAAGTTCTACTCCTGACAGAATTCTGCGCCTATGCGCGGGCGCAGAATTCATATGGCCCGCATATTTCTGTGCCCCCCATGCAGAAAAACAGACCCAGGCCCTATGTCCCAGGGAAAGTCACTTGGTTTCTTTGTGCCTCAGTTCCCCATCTCTAAAATGGGATGATAGAGACTTTCCTACCTCACATGGGAATCATGAGGATAAATTAATTAACTATAGTGAAATGCTCAGTTACTATGGACATCAGGGTCATGTAAGTATCTAAGATACATAGAAAAGCATGGGAAACACTGATCTAGCCTGTGTATACTTCACAGGTCATTGCATTGAGATGTATAATGCTCTTAATTAGAAATGCTTCCCAAAGCAAGGACGTAAACATCTAACAAAATATGAGGTATACACTGAGATTAGCTGAACCAAAATAAAGATTTAGATGGTGTAAATTACTTGTTGTTTGCAATTTAGTATGATTGTTTGCATTTTCAGAAAGGAAGTCAATTAAGTAGAAAAATCGCATTATACCTCTCTTGTGAATTTTATTCATTTAGTCTAAGGGGGTGGGGACAGCTGCAGAGACAGAATCTTAGAGAATTAATTAAGAATGAGTCTTTGGCAAATATTTAGCACCTACTCAGTATCAGTTACCCACAGAGCTAACTGAAGCTGTAAATTTAGAGTTGCAAATTGAATCATAAATCAGATAAGGATAAACACTATCTTACATTTATAAAGTAACTTGAATATTGAATAATTGGTAATATGATGCAGTCCTCTCTATATCATGCTATTGATTTCTTTCTCAAAGTTGTTTTAGCTGAAACAATCTTTCCAGTTTTACCCCTTATTCCAGGGTAATCAGTTTTCTGCTGCAGAACACTGGGCTCAACCCAACATTCTAACTCAGCCAAAACTTCCATAGGCTTCTGTTGGAGTTTTTTGGTGCACAAGGAATGAAAACTGGATCTCTGCAGCCATCAAGACTGTAAAATGTTGAACACTTCCATTGAAGTAAGAGAGCTGAGGATACATAGTACCTCAGGAAATCAGGTACCAAAAGAAGCATGTCCTTAATTACTACTACAACTAGTGTTTTCAAATGAGGAAAATATTAGTTTTTCCATATTTTGTATTCACATCTTTCATTATTTGTCTCTCTCTTGGAAACTTGACATTTGTTCCTTCTTTGTTGTTTTCCTTTTTCTCAAATAAGTCACTGAAACTGGAAGCATGTGATTTGATCTTCTGGATGGGTAACAATATGACAAGCCAGATTCTAAATTGCATCACCACAGGGCAGGAAGCAAAGATGACTTTACATTACCTTTATGGCTCCTAATCCATGGAGCCAGTTGGGGTTCAGATCAACTACCAGTGCATTTTAGAGCAGCATTCAGATTGTACTAAGTTGCACTTAAATACAATGGCCCCAATGGGCTCTGGTCACACTTCTTTCACTCAACCTCCACCACCATCCTAGGAGCTGGGGCAGCATACAGTTCGTGGTTCAATGCCACTTGGGAATTCCTTCACATCAGGAATCCCCAGGTAGCCATTCTGCCAGATTTCCAGTTGTTTGGGATCACTGGAGTGATGCACAGCAACCAGATAGGGAAAGAGAGGATCTGGCTACTTTTAAACTTAATCAACCTCACCTTACATTTTAACAACTAAAACAGAGTTAGTTCTTTTGTTTATTAACTCTCAAAAAAGAAAATTAATTCTTTATTGTGTTTCTTTTGTGGGAAATTTTAGTTTTGCTAGCCAACCACACAGAGTCTTGGACATGGAACACTATCTATAGTTGCCCCCAAAAAGAGACCAAGTGGTAGACAATGAGTTGTAATAACACAATGTATTAGTAACCTACACCACTCAGCCATTTTTCAGTCTTTAGGAAGATAGGTAAATAGCAACAACTCTAATGGGATCGTTGTTTGTACAGGTAAAAATCCATAATTTCTGCCACACTGTCCACTTGGTGAGAGATTATTATACAAACACAGCAGCATCCAGAAAAGAAGATTCAAAAATGACATCCATACTCGCATGACAGTATTCTAACAAGATTGTTATTTAAATTGTAGCTTTGACAGCAAGTTAAATATTAGTTTAATTGTAAATTACATGCTATATCGAATTTTGTAGCACAAGGAGTAAATGTTTACTACTGAGTGATGGTTTAATTTATTATTAACAAGGACTTAAACGATTTTTACTGTGATTGTAACTGAAAACAAAATGAACGAGGCTGATAGAAAAAAGGGCTCCTTTACAGATAGAAACCCAGCTACGAATGTCAGTTCCTGGGCTAAATGCACCTCCAACTCCTGCTGGTCTCAGAGTGAAACCGTATTAAGGCCTCCAGTTGTTACCTCTCTCGGGATGAAACCATGCAATTCTCCCACTCTCAGACTGGGCCTTGGGCTGCAGTCCCATGTGTATGAATTGTGATTACCACAGCAGATCTGACTTATATCCAAGCACCTACAAGTCTGTTCCCCGCTTGAAGCAATGACAATGGTAACCGGTGACTAGAATTGAAGCATTCAAGAAAAAACAAATCTTAAAAATTATAAGCCAGTCTACATCCTTGGCTGTTTTTCCTACAACTTAGCATTCCCTGGATCTGGAAAGACTCCATTTCTTTCACATTCCTCTGCAGAGTTTCTCTCTGTGTCTACCTTTCTCCAGGAAAGCCCCTGACAATTGACCATCCCCCCTTTTCTTGAGAAGGGCTGTTTAGCATTTTCTTGTTCTCTTCACTGCCAGAATTTGCAGAACAGAGTGGTTGCCTCATTGGAGACTAGCTATAGGGTGCTCAAAGTAATATTTTCTGCCATTGTCTTGTAGCTGTCCCTTCCACATGTTTGTTCAGAGGTTACTTATCTGGATCCAGTGTGTTGCTTCCCTTCTTGTTTTCGCACAACCCCAATTAAGCTAGAACAACATATTCATAAAGAAGATTCACATAACCCCCTTTAGTTGTACACTAATTTTACCTCACTGACCAGGTCACATACAGCATTCATAACATTATTATACCTCAGTATTCTTAGTATAGCAGTTCCATGGCCATCAGACCATAAAAACTATGGGAAGTTTTTTTGTTTTTTTTTTTAAAGAACTAAAAAAGTTCATATGTGTTTTAAAAAACATCTAGAAATTGTTTAATAAGCTTAAGACATGAGCATAATGGTAATCTCCTGCATTCATATTTAGGTACCTACATTAGTGGCCTGAGTTTTAACAGTATTGAGACCTCCTGAAGCCAATAATAATGGATGAATGCTCAACACCATTGGTTTCAGGAATGCTTAGTACTATTTAAAATCAAACCACTTATTTAGATGCCTAAATATTAATTTAAGAACCTAACATTAGGCTTCCATTTTTAAAAATCTTGGCCTTACGGTTGTAATTAAATACAAATTTCAACAGATTCTGCAATTAGTACTAAAAATCATAATGTAACATTCTCACACTCTCAAAATATTTTAGAATATCAGACTTTACCATATATTGAGTACCAACCCCCTTTTCCTCTCTCTCAACACAACCTTGCCATTGATATGAAAGCCTTCTCCTTTACACCTCTTGGCTTTGTGGGATCTCTGCCATTATCTCTGAATCAGTTTTAAAATTTCTGGTCCTTTGCCTATACCTCTATTTATCTTACTATCTAATATTTTTCTTTTTACTTCATGACTGTAACATTTTGGAATAAAGTCTGCATGAAATTTACCAACTGAAGTATTCAAGGAAGAATTTACAGGAATGGGAATCAGCCTTCCCTTGAAGAACTTGTATTAATGTGTTCCTTTCATAGAATCATAGAATCATAGAATATCAGGGTTGGAAGGGACCTCAGGAGGTCATCTAGTCCAATCCCCTGCTCAAAGCAGGACCAATCGCCAACTAAATCATCCCAGCCAGGGCTTTGTCAAGCCGGGCCTTAAAAACCTCCAAGGAAGGAGACTCCACCACCTCCCTAGGTAACGCATTCCAGTGCTTCACCACCCTCCTAGTGAAATAGTGTTTCCTAATATCCAACCTAAACCTCCCCCATTGCAACTTGAGACCATTGCTCCTTGTTCTGTCATCTGCCACCACTGAGAACAGCCAAGCTCCATCCTCTTTGGAACCCCCCCTTCAGGTAGTTGAAGGCTGCTATCAAATCTCCCCTCATTCTTCTCTTCTGGAGACTAAACAATCCCAGTTCCCTCAGCCTCTCCTCATAAGTCATGTGCTCCAGACCCCTAATCATTTTTGTTGCCCTCCGCTGGACTCTTTCCAATTTTTCCACATCCTTCTTGTAGTGTGGGGCCCAAAACTGGACACAGTATTCCAGATGAGGCCTCACCAATGTCGAATAAAGGGGAACGATCATGTTCCTCGATCTGCTGGCAATGCCCCTACTTATACAGCCCAAAATGCCGTTAGCCTTCTTTCCTTATTCAGTATTGCCAGAACCATTGTCATCATGATTCAGAGGGGTGGAAATGGGGTAATAGGAAGTAATTCTTTAGAAGTGAGACTCTCACCTAACCAAGAAGTTCATGTATACATAAAGATCATAAGAAATAAATTAAAATAAATAAAACTGAGAAACCAATAATATCAGCAGTGCTTCTGTCCCTCCTCCCTTTTTTCCCTTACTCTGAGCAAATGATGGAATTATTTACATAAAGTAAATTATGTAAATAAATTACATAATTTACAATCACATAATTTACAATTATGTAAATAAAGTAAACAAGCCATTACGGTAATTTAAGCTATATTTTACTCTTCCTTCTAAATATGTAGAATTGGCAAAATAAGGGTTACCCATGTACATGCTCTATTCTATAGTAAAAGAAGAGGCTAGGCTAGACTTACTTGGACCTAAAAACAACTAATTGCTTCACATCTTTAGATGAATTGGTATAGTGCTATCCTGTATCAGTGTTTATAGTCAGGAAAAATATTATTTATGATAATAAATATATACTAATAGTTAACTACTAAGAGCATCTTTTAAAACAATGGTAGTTTTGCCAACCTGTTCTATTCACAGGAATTGAATTGATATAACGAAATACATTTCTAAATCTATATAAATTTTTACAACTCAAATTGATTTAACAGTGCTAACACAGTGGGGTTGCACTGATTTAACTAACTAGGTTTAGAAACTGATTTAGTTTAATCAAGGAAATTTCTGCCTATAGCCCAGCAGCCCACAGATGTGTTCCTGCACACAGCTCCACTACAATTTCACTGGGACTTTGGTGGAGGTGCAAGGGGCTGGTCTTACACATCTGTCTCCAGGTTTTGGGCCCAAGTCAAGATGGTAGGATCAGTTCTTATTATTGTAATTTAATTACATGGTTGTGGAAAATTAGGAAAATATATATCCCTATATTTACATGAAAACTCACAAGTTACCACCAGGTTTACCTCACAACACATCAAACTCTGCTTAACTTCAATAAAGCTAAGAATTGCCTGTAAATAAATTAAAACTTTTTAAAAAACGGTTATTTTTGGAGTATATATAAAATAGACCAAATGCGGAGCCTATATATTACTAAACATAAATAGCTAAACTCTTAATTCAGGGCTCTCTTGTGCTATTGTGGCAGTCTCTCAACGGGCGCTTGATGAAGAATTCAGCTTCAGTGAGGCAGAATTCTTTTTGGAATTCCCCAGTGTGCTGGGGGGAGGAGAGCCCATGGTTATATCCTTTCCTGGGTGAAGCATATTCCCAAACTCCTCAGGCCAGTGCAAAGAAGGAGGTGGGTCAGGGCAATCACATCTCCTCAAGTATTACCAACTCTCACCATTTTATCCAAGTCTCACCATAGTTTTTTTTTCTTTAAGTCCCACCTCCACAAGCCAAATGATTACATAAGACTCTCTTCTTTCATTTACATAAAGTTTCTAGTCCTCATGGTGGTGGAGAAAAGCTTGAAAATGTGAACCCTAAAGGTTCAAAAACCAGAAGGCAAATAAAAAGAATCCAAAGTTCATTTTAAAAATCCTAATACTTTTAAGCCAATCTCATGATTTTTGGGGACCTGCCTCATGATTTTGGAATGCCTGGTGTCGGCAATACTGCCTCCTCTCTGACATCGTTGGGGTGATGTGCCTCTGCAGGGATACATGGAGACAACAGTCCCTGCAATGCCCTGTATGCAGGCACAGGCACTGCGATTGTTGACATGTCCTTGAGCCGGGCACACAAAGGGAGAGGGCTCCTTGCTCATTCTCCCCACCACTCAGTGAACGTGTCACAATCTGGCTCTTACACAATTTCCAACCAAGCCACTCTTATATATAAATGTCAAATGTTTCTATTGGTGCCATTTAAAATGTCATTTTTTCTCCTTCCCTTCATTTAAGCAAAGAGAAAATTGTAATTCAAATTTTCATTTTTTTAATACAGCACTCTACCTTGATGTGGTTAACAGCAGCAGCTCAGTGTTTCTCAGCATGAGAGATGATTTTGGCAAATTAAACTGTCCCCAAATATAAATTGCAGCTGCAAATATATTGACTATTTCCAGCTTATACAATCCAATTGTGTGAGCCCTGGGGGAAAGTGCACAGAACCCTGAAAAGTCCAGAGGAGTTTTCTTGTATAAAGTTTCTTATATTGGACACCTATTTAAATGTGAAAATATAATAATTTTGTAGTTTGAAATACTTTTCAATGCTCCACGTCCTCTGCAGAGCCAAAGATTTATAGCTATATAGCAGCCAATGTTAAAAAGTCAGCAACTGGAGAGATGTATGCTATATTTTTATACCTCAAACAGAGGAAAGGCAATGCTCACTAGGAAACGTAGTAAGCCACCAATATATTTTTGTGCCATTCTATGCTTCCCTTTCATATTTGGCTTGTAACAAACAGACAAGAACGTGCTACTCCACATGCTAAGCAACTTGTCTACTGTTAGAGGACTATCAGCTATCTTCAAAGTGGCTTTCTAAGTGGTGGCGGTAAGTATAGCATTAAGCATTGATGAAAGAACTGGAACATCTGCCTGTACCTTACACCTCAAGGAACATTTTCTGCTACAACTGAAGAGCTACATTAGGAAGACAGAAATGGCTCCGACAGTTTATCCTGCTGAGATAAGAAATCTGAACGTAACTAAACTTCAATTTTTGTTTGTCTGCCCCTGTTGGCAGGCAAGACTTACTCTACATTCTACTAGGGTTACCATATTTCAGCAAGCAAAAAAGAGGATGGGAGGAGCCCCGCCCTAGCCCCGCCCCTGCCCCTCCCACTTCCCGCCCCCCAGAACCCCCAACCCTCCCCCCGTTCCTTGTCCCCTGACTGCCCCCTCCTGGGACCCCTGCCCCTAACTGCCCCCCAGGACTCCACCCCCTATCTAAGCCTCCCTGCCTCTTGTCCCCTGACTGCCCCAACCCTTATCCACACCCCCACCCCCAGACAGACCCCTGGGACTCCCACGCCCCATCCAACGACTCCCCACCCCCTGACAGCCCCCCCCCCAGAACTCCCAACCCATCTAAACCCCTCTGCTCCCTGTCCCCTGACTGCTCCGATCCCTCTCCCCACTCCTGCCCCCTGACAGCTCCCCCCCAGAACTCCCATCCCCCCACCCCCCCGCTCCTTGTCCCCTGACTGCCCCCTCCTGGGACCCCTGCTCCTAACTGCCCTCCAGAACCCCACCCCTACCTAAGACTCCCTGTTCCTTGTCCCCTAACTGCCCCCTCCTAAGACCCCCCCCAACTGCCCCCCAGGACCCTACCCCCTACCTGTACCCTGACTGCCCAAAACTTTCTCCACTCCCCCCCAAAAGCCCCCCCCTGAACTCCTGACCCCCCCGTTTCTTGACTGCCCCCTCCAGAACCTCCCTGCCCCTTCTCCTGCCCTCTGGCCCCCTTACCCTGCTGCTCAGAACAGGGTGTTGGGCTCTGTACGAGCCGGACACGTGGCTGCGCTCCCCAGCACAACAAAACTCGGTCCCTGGCCCTGCACAGTGCTGCCGGAGCCGGGCTGCAGGGGAGAGCTGCCGGCTCAGAATGCAGGGTGGAGCTCCTCTACAGCTGCTCCGGAGTCCAGCCCGTGACTTTCCTGCAGCCCTCCCAGCTGCTCGCTCTGCTCTGCCGGGGGGGGGGGGGGGGAAATCTCGGACATTTTGAGTTATTTACAAATTCCCCCCGGACGCTATTTTTAGCACAAGAAGGAGGACATGTCCGGGTAAATCCGGACGAATGGTAACCCTACATTCTACTAGTGCAGGGAATCAAGCAGAACAGCTTTTTCTATACTGAAGCATTTTCCTCATCTGATGACAAAGTATCAGTTCTAGGAACTGAAAGCCTTCACTGTATTCAGGTGTGACAGCTATGAGGAATGCATTTTAAAACAAAATGACGACAGGCTTCCTAAGACCATACATAAACACATCAGACAAGAATAGAAAATCTGACAAAAATCAAATCTGGAAAATATTTTTTGACTTCCTCAACTCCACTGCGTCCTGCTAAAAAGCAGAGATTATATATTTAAATGATGCTTACTGAAGTGAATCTTGCTTTATTACTAAATTGGCTTGCTTCACTGCTACAAAGTAGACATGGTGTAAATAAATACAAAAAATCATTCTTAACAAGATAATGAAAAGATTTGAATGACAGATATTGTTGCTATTAGTGCTCTATCCTTTCATTGTTCTCAAAAAAGCCATCAGGGAAAATATTGACAGGAAAAAGCACCATTTTCTGGATTCAGAAAATAGCCACTCAGGTCAAAAAGGGATTAAAAAGGTAAACCAGTTGAATGTAATTAATTGTGCATTGAAGACTTAACTAACAATAATCAAGTATTATATTCTTTTTTCATTAGCTCTCCCACATACAAACCAAGAAGTTTATAAAACTAAAATCCTAGAATTTGGGGCAGCAGGAGGGTGCAGTTGGGAGGGGGAGAGCCCAGGGCTGGGGTGGGGGGCAGCCAAAAAATTTTTTGCTTGGGGCAGCAAAAAACTAGAGCTGGCCCTGTCCATGAGACCAGGTTCACTTGTAGATCAGGAGAGCCATGTAAAGCACTGCAATTGTTAATTTTTTTTTTTTACAGTTACACGCAGCACAGTCCTATAACCTATACACTTTTACTTTTCTTTATTTAAGCAATGAAGTGAGTAAGGGTGCCACAAACTAGGCCCTCAATGTTTTGAATTATCATCACTCCAGGCAGTTCCAGTATGACCTCTATTTATGGAGGCTACCTTGCTATAACAGAATGCTGTACAGATTGCATGTTATGGGGCAATTCTTGTGCACCCACTGAGAAGAGAATATATTACTATAATTTTGACTAGCCTCTTACCATACCTGGTAAGGGAAAAAAACAAATACCCAGGCCCGTGCTTTAAACCTACCGAGACATATCTGTGGGTGAATGACCCCAGAGGCTGCTGAATGTTCATGCATTTTGCCCATTCTTTGTCCTGCTGTATAGAATATTATAAGCTTCCAAACTCAGCACTGGACCTTAATGATTTCTGTCCCAGCTTATGACTTGTGGGGTTAAATGAAATAGGATTCCTGATACCTCATAAACCATTAGATATGGCAAACTGTCTCAAGTTCTACCCTTTTACATCCAAACGTCATCCACATTTTAAGATCTGGATGTGGACTGCTATGGGTAACGTTTCCAGATTAATACTAGTCAAACACGTGGTCTACTGTTCGACCAATAGCTAAGGAGTAGATTTAAGAACAGATAGACCAAGACACTTTGGCCTGCATTCAAACAACAAAAAAAGGATTCTTCAGTTACTCTACATCCCGGATTTTCCTCAGTTACTCTACATCCTGAATTTACGAAGAATATTATCTGGGGATGAGGTCCTGCTTTGAGCAGGGAGTTGGACTAGATGACCTGCTGAGGTCCCTTCCAACCCTGATATTCTATGATTCTATGATTCTACCTAGGAGTAACATTATTTGAAGGACATTTCAGTTTGCTTTAAAACACCAGAGACACAACAGATAATGTTTAAGATTGGTCCTCAATTGCCTTTTGGGGAATTCTGCCAACACAAATGTAAGAGATGTGTAAATTGTAATTCTGCACTGTTTGAAATATAGGGAAAGGCAACAAATCAAATACTTGTCATAGAGACTGTTGTCAATCCTTCAGTCAAAAAAAGTCTTGTAATTTCCAGAGATCCAAAATGCAAAACTCATGATTCAAACAATCCCTACATGTGTAACTGTAATTATATTAATTATCTGGTTTTGTTTTTTTTATTTGAATCCTTTGGACAGCAAATGCATTTATTTTAGTGCCTGGGGGGCAGGATTGTTCATGGAATGATAATCAAGGTATTAATCATTTGGTAAGCTAAATTTTCTTAAGGCCTAATTTACCCTGGTGAAGGCACATAGAGTGCATGGAGGTACAAGCTGCAGTGAAAGGCTCTGGCAGGTGGGAGGCAATGGGGAAAGGCTCTGCCACAGCCTTTCTCTGCACTGGGGGAATGTTCCAGCAGTGGGATGTTACACTGCTAAAAAGAGCAGTGTATACAGAGGAGGTACAGCTTGGGTATATAGAAAGCCATGTAGGGTATGTACCCTAGAGCAGGGGTAGTCACAACAACAAAAAATGTGGCCTCAATGTGCTGGTGGCTTTTCTCTTGTTGGTGGCAGCTCTGACAATTTTTTCTAAAATACTTAATTAACTTTGGGAAAAGCAAATAAATTTAAATATATACATGCCCAAATCATTGTAATTTTTATATGTAGGGTATATTTTGTTGCAAACTCAATAATAAAAGTAATGTACAACTCTCTCTATTCTTTACTGGACATAAACACAATAGAAACACAAATAAGGTGCTTTGCACATTCTTGGGTTTTTTGTTGTTTCTTTTGCGTTTTTGGTAGAAGGTGGATGTCTGTACAACAATTCTGAACTAAATTTAAAAATGCTTTTACATAATAAAAATCCAAATAATGATGAAAAAACAAATCTGCAAATATCTCCAAAACTTCTCTCTTTCACAGACACAGACCAAACAAGAATCAATCCAATCCAGTAATAATAATTATAATAGTAAGAACAAACATAAACCTGTTATATTGTAGTTTACTCTAACAGTGTAATCATAAAGTTCTGGGTTTTAAAACATCAACTATGTGGATTAGACTACTTTCAAAATTTCAGGAGCTCTTTGAATGGAAAGTCTGCAGGATCACGGATCTCCTGTGAAAATAAAAGGGAAACATTCAGGCTTAGCATCTGTGATGCGGTTTCGTACTTGTTCTTCAGAAAATGCAGTGTACTGAATGCTTTCTCACACAGCACAGTAGTAGAAAACAGGGACAAAAAAGGCAAAGCAACTTTATCTAGGGGTTTGTAGATGTCCTCAAACAGATATACATCACTTCAGAACTCCTGTACTGTGACAGAGAGTTGACTAAAGTATGTTTTCATTCTTGCATCATTGTTCATTTGCAGCATTAGGTACTTGAGATTGCTTAAATCCAGAGTCAAAGGAAGCTAATCTGTCTTGCAATGCAGTTAGTGTGTTTGGAGCCAGAAAACCTGAACCAGAATTGCTGAATGGGTTGGTCATGAATGTGTACTGATGGAAAAAGTTTCTATCACTAAAACAATTTTCAAGATCTCTGAGAGGATACTCAGGTATTCAGTTACAGCAAAGCTGACCTTTCACTGCGCATTCTCATACTTATAGCTGAGAAACTGACTAAGTTCATAAAAAACTGAAAAGTCCTCTTCCTCTTGTAGGCCCTGGACGGTCAGTGATTGTCATTCTGAATGTATTAATTACTTCAATGCTGTCAAATATTGTAAGCTGAAGTTTCTGAAGCTCCAGGTTCAAAGAAGCAAGTTTTGGTAAAAACTCCTTTCCAAAAGAGCAAACAACCACATACTTCTGGATCTTGTAGCTTTTGGGACAGTTCCAGCAAAACTATGTGTAACTCCCAAGGAGATTACCTATAGGGTTACCATATTTAAAAAATAAAAAAAGAGGACACTCCACGGGCCCTAGCCCCGCCCCTTTCCCACTCGGCCCCGCCCCAACTCCACCCTTTCCCCCACCCCTTCCCCAAAGTCCCTGCCCTAACTCCCCCTCCTCCCTCCCAGCCACGCGAAAAGGGCTGCCCGAGCGCTACCGGCTTTACGGTTTGCCTGGCAGCCTTCAGACCCTGCGCCCCCGGCCGGCGCTTCCCCAGCGCAGCTGGAGCCCGGGAGGGGAAGCGCCCAGCCGGGGGCGCAAGGTCTGGAGGCTGCCCGGCAAACCATGAAGCCGGTAGCACTCGGGCTTTGGGCAGCCCCCGTGCCTCCGGACCTTGCGCCCCCGGCCGGGCACTTCCCCTCCCCGGCTCCAGCTGCTCTGTTCCTCCCCGGACTCAGACTTCGGCTCTGTTTAAGAGGCAAGCTGCCCGAGCCAGTGCTACCGGCTTCGGGCAGCCCCCTTGACTCCGGACCCCAGCCGCCGGCTGGGCACTTCTCCTCCCCGGCTCCAGCTGCTCTGCTCTGGCGGCGCAGGGTCCGGAGGCGCGGGGGCTGCCCGAAGCCGGTAGCGTTGGCTCGGGCAGCTTGGCTCTTAAACAGAGCTGAAGTCTGAGTCAGGGGAGGAGCAGAGCAGCTGGAGCCGGGGAGGAGAAGTGCCCGGCTGGCGGCTGGGGTCCGGAGGCAAGGGGGCTGCCCAAAGCCGGTAGCGCTGGCTCAGGCAGCTTGGCTCTTAAACAGAGCCGAAGTCTGAGTCAGGGGATGAGCAGAGCAGCCGCGGGAGAGGAAGTGCCCGGCCGGTATTTTTCCCAGACATGTTCGGCTTTTTGGCAATTCTCCCCGGACGGGGGTTTGAGTGCCGAAAAGCCGGACATGTCCGGGAAAAACCGGATGTATGGTAACCCTATTACCTAGATTCTGAGTGCTGGTAGCTCAGGGAGAGACACACTGTACCTGGTAGGGAGGGGGAGTCAAGGGAGACTCACAGTCTATGTGGCAACCAGTAGGTAGTGAAATGCCCCTTCCCTGAGAGCTCAGGAGAGGGAAGAAGCCATTTTGGAGTGGTTTGGAGCCAGCCAGGGAAAGGAAAGAACAGGACTGGCTGTGTGTGTCTTGGTGAGTCCAGGGCTGCAGCCTGCTTTGAGTGTGTTTGAGTGCTGGGGTGGGAGCCTAAAGTTTGGATTTTAGTATAGTTTTGTAATCTGTACCTTGAAACCTGCACCCCTTTGTGGTGAGGGGAAATCCTGGCACCAGAAGCAGCCTGACTCCTGCATGAAGAGGACACCTGCCAGCTGTGGTCGTCAGCTCTCTGCAGTGACTGAGGACTCCAGAGCCATCTGTAAACCCGATGATCATTCATACTGTTTGTGAGTGCACCTATAAGGTCTGAGGCCTTTTTCTACAGTAAGCAGCCAGCAACCAGATTAGGACAGCAGCAACCATGAGCTAAGAAGCAGAAAGTCACATCCTCACATCTCATCTAATTTACATTCAATGTAATATCAGACTATTAAGAAAGTGCTCCTGTCCTAAGAGTACCCACCATCACCAGATAAAGAAACAGATCTTAAGATGTTTAAAGAAAACTTTGTTTGATAGCAGTCTATCTGGCAAGAAACCATTTATCAACAGTTGTGATTATGAAATATATACATCTATTGTTTTGTCTTAACCGTCTCCAGTTCTCTGTTGTTTAGCTATATGGTGTCTGTCTGATTCTTTAATTGTTTCTGTCTGTTGCATAACTAATTTTGCAAGATTTAAATCAACTGAAGTGTTGGGATATGATTGGTTAAATAATTGTTTTGTAATGACCTAGGATTGATGAAAAACACTGTTTTGTAGTATTTTAGTTTAAAATGATTGGTTAAGGTATATCTAAGCAGGACTCAAGTTTAACTATATACACTGGGGTCCAAAAGGAAGTTCTTTGGAACCTAACTCACGACACATCCCCCAGATGATCTAATCTTGACTGGCCATCAAGAAAAGTTCATCTGCCTAATTGGGAGCGGTGAGCATTGTGTGCTTAGCGTGTTTATTCTGTTTTGGTACTTGTTAATAAATAGAGGTTAAGGATATTACTGTGTAATGCTCTTTGACTGGTAAAAGGCCCTGCAAACCCACAGAGGATTACGGCCAAGGCCCCAGGAATTGGATAAGGTGTCTTTCACCCACAGCCCTAGGAACTGGGAAAGAGTGGTGGTGCCTAAATTAACTGGGCTATGCCTTGAGCCCATGGAAGGGTAAAGATGAGGTGCCCTAGATCGTGTGGGTAACACACCATTTTTTAGTTATCTAGTCAGGGAAATTTTTGGGAAACCCCTTACTTCCTGAACTGTATCCTCAAGCTAGGGGGTAAGGGTTTGGAGATTTTCTTACTTGCTGCCTATTAAATCTGCAGAGGGGCTTACCACCGTATCTCACTTGTGAGTCTCTTGGGCTGTACTGAACCCAGTCAGCCACAATGTTAACTGCTGCACAGAAGATATTATGGTCACAGGTCATCAAAGGCCCCTACAAACTATGCATGCCAACAGGACACTAATATTATGTTGACTGTATCAGATCACGTGACTGGGGAAATTCATGGGTATTATCAGCATGGGCACCAATGACCCTGAGAATAGTGTTTTATGCTGTTATGTTATATTTATCTCCTGTTTAATATAATTACCGTGTTAAATATATTGTATGCGTTTGTGTTATTTCTTGGACGTCTCCAACTATCTAGCAAGTAGGGGGAGGTTACCCTGTGATTAGAATTTTCCTCCCAAGCTGCACTGATTACCTTGCCAGGAAGGAGCCGGGGGAGGGGGGGAGTGGAAGCAAATAAATTCAAATAAATTCAAATAAATTCAAATGGGAAGAAAAAGAAGTTACACCCTGCTGAGTGGGTGGCAGGATTCAGAAGAACCCAGGCCTGTCCATCAAAACCTGTAAAGAAATTGCCTCTAAAGGAGGTAACTGGGTGGACAGGGGGTGCTACATGTGTTCAAACTCTCAGCGAGCTCAAACTAAGCCAGTGGACCAGGTTGTAATTCCGCAGCACCTCATGTGTCTCACAGCCTGTTTCGCACAGAGTTGCGAATCTCCCTTTATTGACAAAACAGTGAAACAAAAAAGTTTTTTAGTGCAACTTTTTTTGGAAGCTGTTCAGCACCCTTCTAGCCGCTGCCCCATCAGCTGTCAAGCTGCACAGATTTTCAAAGCTAAGGCAGCACTTTTCCATTCTCACCCGAACACATTCAAAAATGTGTTTGTCAGTTGGCCTATAGCTGAGGTTCACCTGACATTAAACACCTTTGGAAAAACAATGGTGATCACAGTAAAAAAAACATACACATACAATGTCCTTGGGGTTCCTCATGACCTCAAGGCTTCAAGGCTCTAATCCAAGCACAAGCTGTAGAAAGGGCTCTCTGTGACTTTTTCAGCTATTTCCCTTTTGTTGAAAATTTGCCAGATCTCTTGCGCTCCTCTGCAACATGTCGTTGCTCAGTGGTATCTCTCTGGTTGTATGGCCCGAACAATTTTCTTTACAAGTTCTCTGTTGCTGAATGGTTTCCTTGCTTTCCCCCAAAGAAGTGCAACTTTAGAAGTAGCCACCTGTATCTGATCATCTTTATTCAAAAAATCTCTGAGCTGTCGCTGTTGTCTATTGAGCTCAGTTATTGCATCATTTAACAAGTTGCACCTCTGAAACTCCCCTTGGTAATTCTGTTCAACTTCCGCTGCATGAGTGCTATAGTGTCACTGCATTGCATAAATTTTAATTTGATGAATTTCTTTCTTAAAAACTGTGCACACTGCAATTTTCTCAGAAACGGAAACTGATGGCTTCAGAAACACAAGAAACTGCGTTTCCCACTGGTCCTGAAATGTTCATTTTTCTTCCTTCCATGTTCTGCTTTTCTTAGCAGCAAGTGGCTCCTCTGGGATTGTCTCTGTATCACATTCATGGTCATCTTCTGGTACTGATTTTTTTAAAAACTTTCTAATATCCATGCATGTTTTTAACTCTTCACCATCTGCCACAAACAATCTTAACCCACCCAAACACCACACTGATCTTGCTGACGATGATGTTGGCCAATAGCCACTTACAGAGCTACAGTTGCGCGAGATGTAAACATAGCGATTAGCCAATGAATACACTTTTTGACTTGAAAGAAAACCACACCTATGTGGTTCAGCTCTGCCTGCACTGTACTGTAATATTTAGAAGGGAATGACTGAACATTATGATGTATGGTGTTTACAAGGCAACTTTAATACTTACTATCTCAGCGACTGTTGGGGAGCTTTGGAGACTGTCATGGACACAAAAAATTCTACTGGTGGACTCATTTGAGAAACGCTACCCTAGGGTTCAGGCATGTCTTTATTCTACTTGCCTAAGCAATTCCTCATTGTCTACATTGCTATTTATAATTGTCCTAGAGGGGTGTGCAGTATATGTACTCTACAAACCACCATAAATATAGATGTAGCCTAAAGCTGTCAATCCCTCAATCAAATAAAGTCTTGCAATTTCCAGAAATCTGAAGTATAGATCTCATGATTCAATCAATTCCTACATGTGTAAATGTCATTGTTTTAATGATCCAGTTTTTGTTTTTTAAGTTTAATCCTTCAGATAGCAAACACATTTATTTTACTGTGTGGGTGGAGAAGGGGAAGGAGTATTTGTGAAATGATAATCAAGGTATTAATCACCTGGTAATTTTACTTTTCTTCAAGAGACTGTCAGTGCCTAACTAGCTTAGGTCCAATATTAAGGTTTTTAAAAAGTTTCACAGAACCAAAGCTAAAGAGGATTTTATATTACAGAAATTAAAACACTTTTTAAAAATAAATATCACCAGGACTGTGGTGAACGCAAATAAACCACTGAGATAGGATATGAGCACTGAAAAGTGAAACCAAATAGAAGTTAACTGAATTAAAGTGAAATGTATCTGTTTCATTTCACTATCCAAGCTCGGTGACTGGTAAAAGTCCATTCAGTTTTAAAAATTCATTAAGTTTGAATATTCTTAGACACCAAAAATTCCATGACCATCTGTGAGAGTGCACACTTACTGCATTATAGAGTTAACCAGGGACTATTTCTAGACTCTGAATTTGGTGTTAGCTGCGAGGACAGTTTTCTTGTACTGCATAAGTAAGCCTAAATGCTGTTGTTTTTGATATCTAATAACCACCTCTGTTCATGGCTATTTCTGCAATAACCATTATGTACATATTGTAACTCAAGGAGATTAAAGTGCCTCTGTTCAGAAAAGAGACTGTCAAAGTATCACCTGGGGATTCTACGTTATTGTCTGATTTTCAAGGGTGCTGGGTAGAGCAGGGTGAAAATTTTCAAATGGAAGTTTTTTTCAGCAAAAAAAAAAAATCTAGATTTGGTAACACCAAAACAGTTTGTTAATTCGTGTCAATTTTATCAAATTGTTTCAGTCAGAAAAAAACAAACAAACAAAAACAAAAAACATTTTCCACAAAGAATCAAATCATTTTGTTCTTACATTTTTGGAAAAAAAAAAAGATTCCTTCATTTGAAACAACTTTTTATTTAAAAAAAAAAATTTAGTTTTATTTAAAGGATGACCAAAAATGTTTCAAAATGGCCAAAATTGAAACAAAACAAAACAAAAAAATAAATATTTTTGGGTCAAGGGAAACATTTATTTTGTCCAAAGGAAACACTTACTTTTCCTCAAAATACTTGGGGGGGGGAGCAGGGGGCGGGGAGAGAGAAGGGATGCAAGTATTATCGGAATTTGGGGCCTGTTCCTGCAAGGTGCAAAGGTCTACTGAGAGATGCTGTATGGCTTAAACTGCAAGACTGAACCCTGCATGGAACAAATGTACATCTTATCTCACCATGAGTGCAAGAAAAAGTGTCTTACCATTTCACTGTCAATTTTTTTTAATGATATCTATTATAATCCCTCACCCCCAGCGCACACGCACAAACACAATATGTTAGTAGTCATCCTCTAAAATGTAATATTTTATAAAGGATTATTTACATTTTTAAAAGATTATTATTCTAAAGCCCTTGTAGATGTCTGCCTAATAAGTATGTTTTTACTGGCTGAAAACTCTGCCTTTGCTTCTTAAAACACTAATTAAAAACCCAGCTCTTTCCTAATACAGTAGTAACAACTGACCCTTTCCCAAAGTACTTATGGAGAGCTTCTTTAATTTATCCTTTGACTGTCGGAAAAGGGGTATTCAGCAACTTTATTTCATGTTCTGTGTGCTTCCAACATTTTTGTTTCTTTTTTGTCTAAATTATAAGAAAAAGTTACATACCTTATAGCAGTGGTTCTCAACCCACGGGCTGCATGCGGCCCAGTTAGTACACAGCTGTGGCCTAGCTCAGCTGTGTGCTAAAGGTCATGGGCTTCAGGTTCCCAGCTGCCCTGCCATGTGGTGGGCTCCGGGCAGCTGGCCGCCCAGCCCCACACAGCAGGGGTCGGGGTCCCTGACCCCCACCCCATGCCCAGTTCTCCGCTCCTGGCCCCATTCTGTGGAGGTATCTCTGGGCGGAGGGTGCTGAGCATTGGGGTTTGTGGGGGAGTTAGGTGGGGGGCATTGGCTCTCAACCTGTGGCCCAGATAACACTTTGTGGGCTGCATATGCAGCCCACAGTAATAAACAGGTTGAGAACTACTGCCTTATAGTAATAGTAACTGGATGTTCTTGTAGATGTGTAATCCCTATATGTATTCCACTGTGGATACACATGTGCTCCATGTGCCTGGATCTGGAGAATTTTGAAAGCAGTGTCTGTTGCTTTTCACATGATCCCTGGCTCACCTCGTGCCTCTGACCAAGGAGATAAAGGATGGGATGGTCCGATCTCTGATTTGTGATGAGATGGAACTATAGTGGTGAAGATCTAAAATAGAGGGGCAGGAGGGCAGGCAGTGGAATACAGACAGGGACCACGCCTCTTGAAGAATCTCCAGTTATTATATGATGAGAAACTTTTGCTTATTCTTTGAGTGCCTGTCCCTATGTGCATTCCACTGTGGGTGATGGACAAGCAGTTCAGGGTGCGTGGTGATAGGTGGCTGAGATAAATGAAGGACTGCTGTTCCAACAGATACATCAGTCCTGTACCAATGCACAATTTCTAGCAAACGTGTGGACACAGCTCCATGTAGCTGCCTTACAAATATCAAGTAGAGGCACCTCGTAAAGCACTTTTGTAGAATGACCTCTTCCCCCATTAGGATGGGGAAGATTAGACAGCTGATAGCATAGTAAAATACAGCCCAAGATCCATTTCAAGATTCTTTGAGAGGATATAACCTGACCCCTGGCCCTTTCCGATATAGTGACAAATAGTCTAAGGGATTTCCTGATAGCCTTTTACCTGGAGAGAACAAAACCTAAGGCTCACCAAACGTTGAGGGAATGGAGCCTCCTTTCTTCTGAATATGCATGAGGCTTTGGGAAGAGCACAGGTAAGTGTTACTCCCAGTGTAAAAAACAAAAAAGTTAAAGTTAAATCATCACATGCTCACATTAGGTACAATAAATTAAAGGTATCAAATATTAATGCCCTTAATAGATTACTTTCAATATTTAAAACTGCTATGTAAGTTTGATGCCCTACTTAAAAAACAAACAAAAAAAAAGAAGCTTCCAGAAAAAGAGAACCTAATTTAAAAAAAACCCAAAATGTATAAAATGCAATGACTTTGGTAAGTATTGGAAATTGAAATGTTTACATTTGAAAATCTGCATACTAAAATATCTTCAGACTCTCATTAAACATAGGATTAGTGTTAAATTAACTTTATCATTATTTGCATCTCAATGTACAAAGCTGACCTTTCTTTTTCCGTAGAATTGAAATCTAGGTTCATATATATGTGGAGAAGGGGACCTGGTGCAGGAAAATTTGTTTTGCCTTATTTGGTACCATACAATGAAAGGAAATTTCTAGATAGCTTTATGCTGTACAAACCAATGTCACAAATCATGGTACAGATCTTTATAATAATTACTGAAGCCTTGCTTCTCACCAGAAGACAGCCCTGCATAATGAAATCTCAGTTTCGCAGAGCATAAAGCAGGCAAAGTTTCTGAGAAAACTCCTAATCACTCAGCAGGACTTCTGTGAAAAATGGTGCTTTCCCTCCACCCCAAAAATGTTTATTTGCATCCTGTAGAGAAGACTGCAGTTCAATAATTTCAGTTTATCCAGCTGTGCAATGGTAGTCAGCTTTTCCACTACTGAGCACAAACGCCTTGAACTTCACACCATAAGAATTCTGCAATCTGAGTCAATAAACCCAAAACTCAGAAAACCTATAGCAAGACTAGAGGCCTCACCACTTCCCTTCAGCATTCATCCCTTCTTAATCCATCACTAAATAAGGCAAGTCTTCCAAGTATTCCCTAGATTTAGATTCCAGCGTAATTAACTATATTTTATATATATAAAAATTATATCAAGTCAAAGTTAAAACAGTTTCAATTTCAATAATTATAATTGATTTTCTTTATCTTGTTCAATAGTCCTCTGAAGCGTCACAGATTTCCTAGGTTTACTCATTCATTGTGTACTCTTTAGAGCCTCTTATTGACTAGGGAAGGTTCCCACAATAACCTGTTTCTGGCATGCTTCCTGGTTTGCTGGCAGACATCCTGAGAATTAGAGTTACCAAGGGAAGGAAGAGAATAAGAAGAATTGTGTCAGGTAAATAATTACATTGAGCATTTACATCAATTTTGAATGGACTTTTATTTAAGAGTTTCTCTCTTGTTATGCCAGAAGGTGTTAATAGCTACCCTCAAGTGAATCTTTGATCTATAGATCAGTCACAGACCTGGTTAAAAGTGCATGGGTGTACCAACATTTCATTCAGCCTAAATGGAACAAGAAATGGAACAAGAAATTAAATGTCCCTTTATGTAGTGACAGCTGAAACAATAAGTTGAAATTATATGTGTTGCTGAAACAAAGCACTGGATGGCAGGGACAAACAGGAGGTAAACTACATAAGTTGAGCTGTTTCTGTTGGGGTTGATTGTAAACATTACCACTACTGTCACTGGGCAAATGATTGGTTGTGTGTGACCCTCTGTGTGTGTGTGTGTGTGTGTGAGGCAGAAGGCCAGAAGAAAGCAAGAGAAGCAGTGGTGAGTGTGGGCCTGAGAGGAAGCACTGAACTCATTGGAAAGGCAGACTGGGATTTCTGATAAAGGAAACGGCCTACTGTTACTTGTTCCTACCGTGGTCAGGGAAAGATGATTTTGTGTCCATTCTTTGTAAATAAACAGGAATGTATCAAAAAAATATCTGATTCACATAATCAATTTCTCCAAACTGAAGCAGCCTAGAAAGGCCCCAAATATTGGGCTAGTCACTCAGCCCCAATAACGGCAACAATAGATAGACTCTTAATAAAAGTGCTTTCATTCACATATTTTGTATTTTTATTATTCTCTCTCTTTCTCTCTCTCTCACACACACAGAGATGAAGCCTTATATTTATTTTTTTATAAATAAACCGCGGATGCTTAATGGAACATGTCATCAGATTTGAAAGATTCAGCTGTTATTAGAGAAACGGCTCAAAATGTTAAATGCATTGATGAGTCATTTCTTTAGCTTAGCTTTCCAGCGTTTAAGTATACATCACTGTAGCACATGCTATCATTACATTTATATTTTTAGTCTCTTATACTGAAAATTGCAAAGTGAATTTAGCACTCCTAAAAATATAGCACTAATAGCACTGTTGGTTTGAAAGTAACAAGCAGGTAAGTAACAAACCTGTCTGCAATTCTTCTAGTGCTTTTCAATCCTTATCATCTCAGCAAGTCCAGTCTAATTCCCAAGTGGAGACAGCCATTTATGTAGAACCATATAAGACTGTGAAGTAGTTTTGTTACATATACAGACAGGGCCGGCTCCAGGCGCCAGCCAACCAAGCATGTGCTTGGGGTGGCACCTGGAGGGGGGCGGCGTGGTGGGGCGCTCCGGCCTGAGAGCGGGGCTGCGACTGGGCTCACCGCCCTCCCCGCGGCGCTTCAGCCGCCGGGGAGAGTGGAGCCACAGCGGGCTCGCCGCCCTCCCCCCGGCGCTCTGGCCGGTCGGGGAGAGCGGGGCCCCGGCCAGGCTCGCTGCCCTCCCCCCTAGGGTGGCAAAAAAGCCAGAGCCAGCCCTGTACACAGAAAGGGTCTAGGATGAGACTACCAAACAATTCAATTTATGAATTAACCCATAATTTGAACCCATGGTTCTAATTCTCTGGTGAGATAGGGCAGTTCCCTGGATGATTTAGGTGCCTGGGTTAAAATTCTAGGTAATTTCTCAGCTCTACTGACTCAAAGATGTTCCAAAGCTGGCCATAGGATTCAGTGGGGGAATCCTCGAGTTGCATAGTGCTGTAATACTAGCATAAATACTGTTCCCCCACACTGGTCACGAGTACAAATCTGAGGAAAAAGGAATGTGGCTGAGGCTTCCTTGTGCCCTGACAATCCCTACACTTTTAGGATGTCTTGTTAGCCAAACTGCTCTAGTTTATGGCAGGTACCACCCCAATACCAGAACAGCAAGTCTACTATCAGCTATTGTAGTAATCCACAGTGCCACCTAACTGCCATGGTACACATTATATATATATATATATATATATAAATATATATATATATATATAATCCTAAGTGGTTTCACACACAAATTGTGCTTTGTGCAAATCACAAAAATCAAAATCAAAATGTAATATATCTACTTAATGAACATTGAGCAGATAAAATGGTGTTTTGAACTCCGATTAATTAGAGCAAGCTACTGACAAGATGTCAATTTTTTCAAGACATGGATTACTTCATTTTTTAAAACTATTACAATGATATAATAAATAACTAACCCCTCAATTATAATTAATTATAATTATATTATATTATATTTATTATATAAGCTAACAAACATGAAAATTGTGTAAGTTTACATGCTGATTTAATATGAAGAATCAACCCTATTTATAGCATCAGATATAGTAGCCCTGAAGTGCTCTGTCAACAGAGCATCAAATAATGATCCAAACTGACAAGGAAGTGAACAAAGCTGGATGTAAGCGCAGAAATGTAAGCTGATATAAAAGAAGTATATAAACATAGCTGTCCTGTGGAAGGAAAGAGACATTGTCTGTGAATAGTGCCTGTTCTAGCATCTCAAGCCCAGTTGCTCTTCAATGAATAACTATAAACTAAAATTTTAAGAGGATGTTACCAGTAAATGCCTTCCTGCTGAAATAAAGTGAGGGGTGAAAAGAATCACATGCTCACTGATTTAAGTACAGCATATATTTCACTTATTTTAAAATATATAGAAATTCATATCAAAATTATTTTAAGACTATAGAATATATAGGTGTATATATTGGTGTCAGGCAAAATATATTTATGAGTATTTATCATTGTGTCTTGTTTTTCCACACTGTTAATGGGTTTGATTTTAATTCAGTAACAAGAGATGTCGAGTAGCTAGGCTTAATCAACTTTACTAATCCAAGAGTGTTAGTCAAAGATTAATACAGCATAATACAAAAAGAAAGAACAATATGTTACCACTGATATGGGAGATATTAGTGTAGGTGGCCAACCGACTCAAATTCTGAGCTGCACGCTGCCTCTTATATATACTAGAGTCGAGAATTTCACCATCTCTTTGCATTACTTATTATTTATTATCTTCTTGACATGTTTTGAAGACTTTTTGCTAGTCTTGCACAGACCCTATAGTAAAGAGGAAAAAGTTTGTAACCAGTTTATTATTGTTGTTTTGACCACAGTGTACTTCAGAGGTCAGCAAAACCTTAGACACATCCTTCACCAGTTGTAGCTTGGTACAGATGGCATGTTAGCTATACATAAAAAAAAAGTGTTTGTCTTGTTCTTGTAGTCTGCAATGTGTCTACACCTAACACAGAGATTACAACACTTCACATCTCCCCTTGGTTAAGCAGCTTAAAATAACTAAAAAGCATTCTGGAAAAACTACACACGAATAAAATGCATTGTTATACAAAAAATGTGATAGTATATATAATATTGTATATGATATTGGCTAAAACTATAATTTGTACAGACTTTCTCTTATCTGGCTCCAAACATATTTGCAAGATAGAAGGTCTGCAGTAGCAAAGAACAGCAGAATACCTGAAGGCTGGCAGGTTTAGTGTATTTCTTAAGCCTTGTTGCATTTTCTTGCTATACACAGAGCAAGAGCCAGACAAAGGTTACAGAACCTAACGACAATTTTAGAGTTATACCAATCAACCAGAATAGAAAATATTTGAAATATAATGTACTACACTTATTCCCTATTAGTTACTTTCTTATTCTGGTTACATCATATTTCATTTTTTTATTCACACACAGCTGTAACAAACAAATCCATGATTTAATTAATACATTATAAGAGCTGAATGCATCTCTGTCCTATTAATTAGCAAAAAGCAATGTATCTTCCTGGTAAATAATTCTGTTTGTGAGAGCAGTTTTTCTCCAATATATATTTGTTTACTAAAGTCAGTTTCACACACCTTGATAAAGTCCATTCCTTATCTGATACCTGTCCCTGTCCCTCCATCATTTAGCAAGCTATGTGACTAAAATTTTGCAAGCTGGTTTTCTCAATGTTGCCTGTGGCTTGGCTGCAAACACCAGGGGCCTTCACTTAGTTCAGTCCACACCACTGACAGTTTTTGTTGAAAATGAAGGCATGCAACAATTTAAATACAGACTGAAGGACCGTGTAGCTCAAGAGACTGGTGATAGCATCTGGAAAGCCTGTTTCAGATTTAAGTTTCACTGGTGCAAGTCAGGAGTAATTCTAGTTAGGTCAGTGGAGTCATATTTCTGTCAAACCAGAGTCAGATCAGAATCAGGCATAGAGCTTCTAGGCAGCTTGACCAAATCTAATCTAGGTTGGTAGTAAGTCACTACCATCAAACAGCTGTTTCCCAGGGCTTAAGTCAACCAAGCTGGAGAGCGGAGTCCAGTTCTTAGTCCACAACACAAAAACAGCCATACCGGACACTATTTGGTGACTGCATTGGTGGACTCAGAGCAGGTTTGTAAAAATGCAGGTCATCGACAAACGCTTCTGTTGTGATCTTCCTAAGTCACTGTTGAACTATCACCCATATGACCGATAATTGGTGGATAGCAAATCATCCAGGCAATTGTATCATGCAATAGTCCAGAGGGCAAGTAAGCATGATCAAGAGATAATATATCCTGCAATTCACATTACATTCCTTATAGAATCTGACATATAAAATATTGCTTTTCCTCACCCAAAAATTTTAGTGAAAACACCATTATAGACTCATTAAATAAACACTGGGACAATGGAAAACTGAAGGACAGAATACTAAATCTGGAAGGTTATTAGTGATATTAAAGAGATGGTATGCCTGGAAAATGGGAAGAGAGCCCTTTTACAAGTCTGCAGTGGAGTGGAGGGGGAAGGGAAATAGAAGTAGGAAGGACGGAGAT
Organism: Malaclemys terrapin pileata; assembly: GCF_027887155.1. Classification (NCBI taxonomy): domain Eukaryota; kingdom Metazoa; phylum Chordata; order Testudines; family Emydidae; genus Malaclemys; species Malaclemys terrapin. The sequence continues at coordinate 156,607,569 of NC_071506.1, read as the reverse complement.
GAAATTTGTGTAATATGGCTCACATTTTGAAACAGGGGAAGTAAATTGCAAGCAGGAATTTGCTGTACCCCAGCTACAAAATGATAAGGATGAGGCAGACTAGTGGAAATGAAAATTATTTCTTGAAAGTACCAAATTAGTAGCAAGGAGAGATTTTCCACATGTAAGTTGAGACATAACAGGAATAACACCTCAATAGCAATTTTCTGCACATGGTACAGAGCAAAATGTCCTTGCACAGTGTCTAAGAAAGTCATAGAAAGGGAACAAATCTAAACCTAAGACTGAACAACTCAAATGGTACAATTTTAGATGAAAAGAGGAGAAATGCTCAAAGTAACAGCAACCATAATGTTATTTGGTATTTAAAACAAAGAGAAACCAGAAAGCAAAAAAACCCAGAGGGACTTAACATTACAGTTAATTTTATAATAGTTAGAGAATTATAAGTGAGGGGCTGGAAAACAATGGGAGGGAAGATGTACAAAGAGGAAATGGAAACTGTCCATAAATACATTATGGAGGTTCCAGTTGTGGCTCCATAGCTGAATTTTGCACTAAAAGAAGGGATTCCACCTCTTTGTTATGAATGAGAAATGCAGTGTATCATAACCCAAATTACAGCACAATCTCTGAGTACAGAATGATTTCTCTGAACATTTACAAGTGAGCCCGTTAATTAGTTTAGAAACTAAAATGAAGGAAAAAGCAGACACTAAGAATTTTAGCACCCGGTTGACACCTCTCCTCTGACACTTAAAAATTTCCTATATTAGTTAAAACTCACTGAACTCTTGTGCTTAGGCTCTTTTTTTTTCTTTTAAGGATTAATGGTCATTTTTGCCATTATTCTTCATATTTGAATATTCCTGGTCAGCAGAAGCTAAAGAATAATGTTCTACTACCAGAAATTTCAAGAAGAAATGTCTTCTTTTCACCATCAAGGGACAAAAAAAAGTTTAATTAAAACCAATTTAATCGAATCTGTAACCAGAAATATTATATGTTTGGATTAATTTTAAGTTTGACTCTATTTTCTGCATGTATAACCCTTGGTTTGGGGATAATTACAAACATCGTTGTAATGTATTTTACCCATTTAGTATGTACTCTCACTCTTACCTCCATTTTAAGATTATTATTTTTCTTGGAATTATATATAGAAATTAATTATCTATAGAAAAAATAAAATAGGAGTTGCATTTAGCTGTAAATAACTCAGGAATAGGGAAGAACAATGTTGGATGCAAAAGCATGTATAAAAAGTGATCAAACATATGAAAAAAAGAACACAGGCAGGGAATCCAACACCATCAAGACAGGAAAGTTTCCAGAATGATCTGCAGGCAGTGCAAAAATGGTAAGGTAATCAAAAATAGGGAATGAAATGAAAACTGCACACCAAGTCCAGGGAAAGACAAATAATGTGAAGTATCTTACGCTGCATATGTAAAGCAAGATGTCATCATGGGAGTTAGTAGGTTTTCTAGGATATGGAGAAGACTCCAAATTCCCAGAACAGAGAGATATTGCAGAGAACATGAAATTAATTGTTTGCTTTAGTGTTCAAAGTAAAGGTGATTTATTTTCTTCAATATTACTTTTTCCTCCCATGGAAAATGAATGGCATTTCTGACACAAACTGATATCACAGAATGTAATATATTTTCTGAGCAAGGAAAAATAAATATTGAGGCAGCAAAGTTTAAATCAAGAACAGGAGCAAATAAATCAGAGTTGATGAAGACTGGTACCCAGGCTAGCAGAACTTTCCAGTATTAAAGAGAAGGGTGGCTGGAGAGGAGTGCTAAGATGGAAGATGGCAAATGGTAGCAGTTTGGAGCATCATTCCTTTCTTACATAATTTACCGTTTGTTTTTTAAATGCACCTAGTGTGAATTTCTCAATGGCGATGATGTGAGTACAAGAAGTTATTCTGATTTGGAAAATGTATAAAAGGAACATTTGAGAGACAAGGTGAGTGAGGGAATATATTTTATTGGATCAACTTCTGGTGGTGACAGACAAGCTTTTGAGCTACACAGAGCTCTTCTTCAGGTCAAGGAACATTGTCTCCTACCAAAGACAAATTTTTCATCTTGAAGTCTCAAAAGGTCAACCAAGGTACTGGTTCAGCATAAAATGCACCCCAAATCACAAGAATGAACCTCCCAAAACCCCTTGATTAAATATATTGACCTAATAAATTAACTGATCTCAGTACTGGATTCACTCATTAAAACTGAGCTTCAAGACTATAGAATGTGGCAATGAATGCCACACAACTTGCCTGAATCTGAATATTTTTAAGATAGGCAATTTTATTTTGCAAACGGTAGTCTAACTGGATATTTTATTTGAACAAGGTACCTGAGCAATCTTAGAATGTGGATCTAGAACATATTCCACCATATTGACTTAAAGGAATTTGATTTTGTAAAAATGAATTGGCTGAATCTATAATGATATGAGTATGAGTAATTTCACAGAGTGGCAATAGTGATAGTCTGAACATGTGTGGTGCAAGAAGCAACAAAGGAGCAACAAAAAGAAGGCACCAAATTAAATGTCTCAAAATGCCAGTACAGCACTGCTAACAGAAATGGATTCATCTCTAGTCTTTCTTTACAAGGTCTTTCCAATATAACTTTAAAATAGAACTATGCTAAAATAACTTTCCAATATAACTTTAAAATAGAACTATGCTAATTTTAGCTGAAGTTCTTTTATTTGGCTTTGACTAAATAATTTTTAAATACTTATTTTAAACCAAGCACTGTACATAGCAGCGGCACTTGGTACATTCCTCCCTCTCCTTATGGTCATTTTGTTGGAGATCTAATATGGCTGTAAGGGAGGTATTCCCTTTTGGTACCTTCATGCAGCACAGGTCATTTCTGCAAGCCTCTACCTCAATTCATTCCAATAGCGTTCCCCTTCTGAACATCACCACTACCCTTTCCCAGTGATGTAACTACCTCCTCTTACTTGCAACCATTGCTGTTCATCTCTTTGGTATCAGAAGTGGTATGTATGGAAAGTATCCCTATGGAGACTACTTGTTTCATTCTCCACTGTTGTAATTTTAAAACTAACATTTATCAAAGCGCATAAAGACTGGTTGCTCCAGGAGAAGAGCTACATGAGGCCAGCCCAATTTGGTCCATAATGCTAGAATTCTGTATTGGAAGACATATAGCAAATGTGCTAATTTATTCCTCTCTCCTCTGAGAATCACAGAAAAGGACCCTGTTGTACGAAATTATTTCTCCAAAAATTCTCTATTCCCACAAAACATACATTTTTCACCAAAGATATCTTGCTAATTGGTAGATATATTATGAAGGTACAAATTCAGTTCTCCAAACTTCCCATATTTCAGTGAACTCTGCAAGTGAGAGTTATTATATGTGTTACACGTATTAGAAAGTGCTTATGGTGTGTGAAATGTAAACTATGGGTGAGTTTGTTTCCTGTTACAATGTATTAATATCTAAAAATCAATAAACTGTTTGGAAAAAGACAAAGGAAAGAGGAAGGAGAATCTCTAGCTGACATTTTAAAAATATATTGGAAACGGGAGTTATGTAATGAAGGAACAGAAGATAATGGTATACTATACAGAGTGGTGATAAGAGACAGCTTGGAAAGGTATTTATTGATTAAATACAATTAGCATGGATCTGAAGGGAAGCCACAAAAACTTTTAAAGGAAATAATAGCTGTGATGTGAGAGAGGAGGCAAACTATGGATTTATCATAATTTAATCTATTTAGAAACACGCTTCCAAGGATTTTTATTTGTTTTGAAGAAAAGGCTTAAGACTTTAATAGTAATTCTTGGCTTCTATTCTAAGGCTTCTACAATGATTGTTGTTATATATTCTATATGTCTTCAGATTAGACTGGAAGTCTTTCTGGAAGATATGCTTTAGTCGAACCTAAGTTATTGTGTTCAATACAAGCATAATTGGTTGTGATTCTATGTCCTGTGTTATACAAGATGTCAGACAATTATTTAATGGTCCATCTGGCCTTAACATCCATGAATGTGTAACAATGTGGATTGATAAAAGTATCACTTTGATTCTGAAATCTTAAAATTCTATACAAAGGAGGGTAAATATTTTACCCACTTCAGACATGGGGAGACTGAGGCACTGTGGCACTTGCCCAAACCACATCACATGGCAGGTCAGTGGAAAAGCCAAGAATAGAAACCAGGCCTCCTCACTCCCAGTGCAGTGTCCTATCCACAACCATGTGTTCATTATGTAGTAACATGATCTAATTTACATCCAGTCTAGTTTACATTTTAAATGACTTATTTAATCTGTATTTTAATTATAACTTGTTTCTTATAATGCTTTATTATTACCCTACATGTGCCCTGCCATTATATCCTAAGGCTAGGAAATTAACCAAGATACCATGCATGGTTTTCTTCCCCTAAATATCTGGCTTCCTTTGAAATATTTTAGTAATTCTGTAAAGGGAAAGTACAATCAACCAAAGTTACTTTAATAAAAAACTTAATCAAAAAATTATATTTTTATTTGGAAAATATTTAAAATTTTCTATTTAAACACACAGCCTCTCCTCAGCCCCCTAATAATTTGTGTTGCCCTCTGCAGGACTCTCTCCAATTTGTCTGCATCCTTTCTGTATTGGGGAGCCCAAAACTGGATGGAATACTCCAGATATGGCCTCTCCAGTGCCGAATCCATGTTGACTGTTCCTGATCACCTTCCTCTCCTCCATGTGGTTCCTAATGGATTCCTTGAGGACCTGCTCTATGATTTTTCCAGGGACTTAGGTGAGGCTGTAGTTCCCCGGATTATCCTTCTTTCCTTTTTTAAAGATGGGCACTATATTTGCCTTTTTCCAATCGTCCGAGACCTCCCCTGATCTCCCCCGACCGCCACGAGTTTTCAAAGGTAGTGGCAAATGGCTCTGCAATCACATCAGCCAACTCCCTCAGCACCCTCTGATACATTAGATCTGACCCATGGACTTGTGCATGTCCAGCTTTTCTAAATAGTCCTTAACCTGTTCTTTCACCACTGAGGATTGCTCTCTTCCTCTCCATACTGTGCTTCCCAGTGCAGCAGTCTGGGAGCTGACCTTGTCTGTGAAGACCAAGGCAAAAAAACATTGACTATTTCAGCTTTTTCCACATCATCTGTCACTAGGTTGCCTCCCTGATTCAGTAAGGGTCCCACACTTTCCCTGACCTTCTTCTTGTTGAAAGCATACCTGTAGAAACCATTCTTGTTACCCTTCACATCCCTTGCTAGCTGCAACTCCAACTGTGCCTTGGCCTTCCTGATTACATCCCGGCATGCCCTAGTCATCTGTCCAAGTTTCCACTTATTGTAAGCTTTCTTTTTGTGTGTAAGCTCACCGAAATTTTCTCTGTTAAGCCAAGCTGGTCGCCTGCCATATTTGCTATTCTTTCTGCACATCGGGATGGTTTGTTCCTGCACCCTCGATAAGGCTTCTTTAAAATACAGCCAACTCTCCTGGACTCCTTTCCCCCTCATATTAGCCTCCCAGGGGATCCTGCTCATCAGTTCCCTGAGTCAAAGTCTGCTTTTTTGAAGTCCAGGGTCAGTATTCTGCTGCTCTCCTTTCTTCCTTTTTCAGGATCCTGAACTTGACCATCTCATGGTCACTGCTGCCTAGGTTGCCACCCACTTCTACTTCCCCTACCAATTCTTCCCTGTTTGTAAGCAACAGGTCAAGAGGAGCATGGCCCCTAGTTTGTTCTTCCAGCACTTGCACCAGGAAGTTGTTCCCAACACTCCAAAAACTTCCTGGATTGTCTGTGCACTGCTGTATTGCTCTCCCAGCAGATGTCAAGATGACTGAAGTCTCCCATGAGAACCAGGGCCTGTAATATGGAGACTTCTGTTAGTTGTCCGAAAAAAGCCTTGTCTACCTCATCCTCCTGGTCTGGTGGTCTATAGCAGACGCCCACCATGACATCACCCTTGTTGCTCTTGCCTCTAAACTTAACCCAAAGACTCTCAGCAGGCTTTTCTCCAGTTTCATACTGGAGCTCTGAACAATCATACTGCTCTCTTACATACAGTGCAACTCTTTCACCTTTTCTTCCCCGCCTGTCCTTCCTGAACATTTTATACCCATCCATGTCAGTGCTCCAGTCATGTGAGTTATCCCACCAAGTCTCTGTTATTCCAATCACATCATAGTTCCTCGACTGTGCCAGGACCTCTAATTCTTCCTGCTTGTTTCCCAGCATTTTTTTTTAAACCTTTCCTCATAGATCAAGTATTCTAATGCTCTCCTATGGATTCTCTTTAATTTACTCACTTCTTTCCTAAAGTCTGGTGCCCAGACCTGGACACAGTTATCCAGTTGAGGCCTCATCAGTGCTGAGCAGAGTAGGACAGTTACCTCCCATCTCCCACATACAACACTCCTGAATGATATAGCCTTTTTCACACCGCATCACACTGTTGACTCATACTCAACTCGTGACTCACTATAATCCCCAGATCCTTTTCAGCATTACCACCACATAGGCAATTATTCCCTGTTTTGTAGTTGTGCTTTTGATTTTTCCTTCCTAAGTGAAGAACTTTGCATTTGTCTTTACTGAATTTCATCTTGTTGAATTCAGACCAATTCTTCAATTTTTCAAGGTCATTTTGAATTTTAATCCTATCCTCCAAAGTACTTTTAGCTCAGGGTCATCTGCAGACTTTATAAACAAATTCTTCATTTCATTATCCAAGTCTGAATGAAAATATTGGCTAGTACCAGACCAAGGACTGATTCCTGCAGTACCATACCACATACGCCCTCCCAGTTTGACAGTGAACCATAAAAACCCTTTGAGTACAGTCTTTCAACCAGTTGGGACATCACCTACCAGTAATTTTACCTGTGTTTCAGTATTAAAAAGAACTGGGGGAACAACAATATTTACTGTACAGTCTTATAAAGCATTATATGGATCTCCACTTACATACTGTCAATGAGTCCCCATGCCATTTACTGCTGACACGGGAACACATTCATGCTGAAAAGTAGCATGTGATCACATTAATGTTATTTCCACCACAAAAATTGTCCCTATCAGGGAACAGAGTAACTTGTGCATGACATGAAACAGCCTGGTCAGGGAGCATTTACAAACACACAGACTATCCTCCCAGACCCTGCCCCAAACTGTCCCCTCGACAGCTGGGAATTATACAGATTTTGAGGAAATTGAGAGCAGGGAACCAAAGTTGTACCCTATATCCCCTCTTAGCCATTCATTTTCATTTATGTTCCCAGGTGCAGTCCAACACCTGAGTGTGACCCACTACGTCAGTTCAGGCAAAACATCCTTGGAAAAATCCTCAATACATGAATTTACATATAATAGCTAATAATAAAACTGATGAAATTACTTTAAAAAACAACAACATCCAAGCCTTTGTTCTGTGTTTATACTTTATCGTAAAGACACAACATGAAAAGCGTGCAGAAATAGATTCTGAGCTCATTATTGCTGAGTTAAATATGAAACTTTTATGTTTGGAATATTAAACAATCTGCTGTTATTAGACCAGATAATCTCATTGGTAAAACTGAGGCAGCATGTGGATTGTTGGAAGCCATAATAGTAATGAAAAAATATTACTTAAAGGCAAAACCTATGCACTAACCTCATATTTTTAAAGTTTTATTAAAATCAGTTTATGCTGTTTATAGTTCATGTTACTTCAAATTATGTTTTGGAAGCTTGTTCACAGTGATTCTATAGGCAGAAACAATTATCTCTATGCTGCGCTCATGTACATTTTACCAGCTACAGGTAGGCTGGTATGATAAGTGTGTGATCATGCACAAGAGAAATTGTACATGTGGATCTCAGACCTAAGTCAGTTTTAAATTCAAAATGTAGAATTCCCAATCTCCCATTTGTCATAAGAAATTCAAATAGAAAATGTAAGTGTTTTTATCTTTAAATCTCCATTCTTCCTCCAATTTTTTGACCATTGTGTATGTTCATTGAGTCTGTCTTTACCCCCAAATCAGCTGCACCTACAACAGTCATTATGACACCATTATACTCAGGGCCGACTTTAGGCCGATTCCCCAAATCGGGCACCGCGCTTAAGAGGGCCCCGTGCCCAGCCAGAGCGCAGCAAGCCCGCGGCCCTGCTACCCCGGCCGGAGCGCTGCAATCCCCGCAGCCCCGCTACCCCGGCTGGAGCTCAGCAACCCCGTGGCCCCGCTACCCCGGCCAGAGAGCAGGCAGACAACTCTATGCACGCGGCCCCGCTTCCCCGGCCGGAGCGAGGCAATCCAAAGTGCCGCGGAAGACTCGGAGCGCCGCCCGGTGAGTACAAGCCCCACGAATCGGGCCCCACACTTGCTAAAGCCAGCCCTGATTATACTTGTGGTTCTGCTTCCTTCAGTCATCCAGAGAAACAGCTTCAGATGTCAATTTCACAGAGCATAGAAGTGAGCATAGAAGTAAATGAAAAGTTTCTGCAGCTGAGACAAGAAATTTTTAAAAAGTTAGGTGGAATAATTATATATGTAATGACCAACCTGGAGGAAATAGAATATATTTTATTAAATTTGGCCAAGGACAATCTGATTTTAAAAGTGGTTGTCCCATTTTTTCTTTGTTTGTTTTTATTCCTCTACATAATTAGCCATGTTCATGCTTCCAAATCTTCAAGTAAGGCCAGACTTCTGAGCAGAGCCAGAGGATAAATTAACCCAAAGTGTTGGCTAGACAGACAAATCATATGCTTTTTTCTACTAGGAGATGGGAAGCTATTTATCTTGAATGTCAGGTTAAATGAGCTCATAAATCAGGGCTATTAGAGATGGAGAACACTTATTACATCACCTAGTCCATCTCCCTGCCAATTCATTACCACACAAAATACACCCAGAATGTTTAAATGGAGTTTCAACAGTTTAATTAGACCATGTTTTAGCTGTCTGGACTGTTAGTCAATATGGCTTTTCCTGTTTTGTGAGGACTTCAAGCTTAGTTCTGTAATGTGTGCCTGGTAGAACCAAACAGTATTGTGTGGAGAGGAAATAAGCCAGAGAGAGTGTGTTTTTCTTCCAAATACGGGTCATTCCGAAACCCAAAGTCCTTCCCAATAAAACAGAGATCACTTTCACATGGCGCACATGTGCTGTGAACCACTCTCACTTTCTGGTAAACTTTTAAGCCCAATACACTAAATCACAATCTACTTTGAAAAAGTTAGGTTGTATAAGTTATTCATTTCACATATCATTTTAGATAATGAGCGTGTCCAGATAATGCTGTAATACTGCATGAAAGCCCTCATACATATCAAACACATAGGGCAACCATGAATCTCTTTCAAAGTTAATGTAGCATGCCAGAGAACATTTTTAATTTTTAAGCTATATAAACTACCAATTGTACAACAGTTGTAAAAACAAAGTATTATACAAGTATAGGACAATAGACTATTTCCATTAAATATACAATATAACTTTTAAGAATCCTTAAAGAAGCTATCAGTGTTATCTGAATCATTTTGCATTTTAAAAAGGATAATTTATGTTTTTATTGCACATGCATCTTCTAACATAACACAATAGGCACACAGAGTTAAAATCCAAACTCCACCACATCCTAAGGCTGTCTTTAACTTAGATAAAAACAAAATGTAAATTTCAGTTTAAACTTCTTCCCTAGATTGGGCTTATTTTGTTCCTAGTGTTTCTAATTTCAGTGTTATTCTGTTCTTGCCCCTATTTCCCTCTGAATCACTGAACGGCTCAAACTCTTCATATACTCTTGGGCCAAAGCTAGTCTGGTGAGTCAGCAGAAACAACTCTCTCTCTCTCTCTCTCTCTCTCTCTCTGCCTCTGCAGGATGCTAGAACCAGATATCCTGTCAGAGTATCCTTTTCTGTGAAGCCGTATGTCACGTTAAAATTTGTCAAGGGTCCAAAGTACCAAAACTAGACATTAAAGTGTTTTACCCATTTTTTTTGGGGGGTGGGTGTAGCGGGGGCTACTAATGATCAAAACCATAAGCAGTTTTTAAACTCAGCTGTCTTCAAAAACTGCAGTTATCCAGATAGCCATCTCCTATGTTGGACGCAAAGGGGTTGAAAAGTAAAATATCAATGGTATGGCAGTTTTACACAATTGAATTTCTCTGACAAAACTTCCTTTTGCCATACAGATATACTGAATAATTCTCAGTGAATTACAGTGGGATAAGGATATATATTCAAAATACTTAGTTTTCATTACCTGTGTAGGAACCTCAAAATATACAGAAGACTGAATTGCTTATATAAACACATCTGAATCTATGTCTCATCAGAATCAGAGTGGAATTTCATGAGATCTGTTTGTCCAAGATTTCTAGTACTTTCTTTTTTGTTTTAACCAAGTAGACAATACCAAAAGAAAAACCTCTTGATATATTTTGGAAATTCTGCTTCTGGTATCAACCATGTCATGTTCGAAACAAGTGAATGTAAACAAATAACAGAATATTTTCAAACAAACAAGATAGGGTTCCCTTCAATCTTTATGCAAAGCTTTGGAATGAAAGTTATTTTCTTCACAGTGATTCATATGTCCCTAGCTCTTACACTCTGTACTGAAGAAACCTCCACATGTAATAAAGGGAAACGAAAGGATGTGGTACTTGTAGCAGTCTCATTTAGATCACCATACAATATACCAGGCAGAATGACAAAGAAAACAAACGTCTCCTCAAACCAATGACCACAAAATTCTGCTAGGAAACTAAACTGAGATATTTTTAAAACAAGAAATATTTCTGCTCCTTCATGGCATCAATAATAAGCCTCACAAGCATGTGTGACATAATATGTAATCAAAAGCCACTATACTTGTGTACCTGTTCCTTAACTGAAGCAAGAATAGCAGAGGTTGTCTCTGTTTCAGAACCGTCCCCATTGGATGTATTCAGCACAGGGCTAAGGGAACTTGTCTTGTCAGAAGATGACGGCTGGTCTGGCACAGGCATAGCTCCTACGATTAAAAAAAAAATAAAGAAAAATGTTTTGATTTTACAAGCCGCATGCGTGTCAGGAATCAAATATATACAATGGTAACCACCCTAATTTCAGAAAAAAAAATATTTTGTGTTCAGCAGAGCTAATTTGCTTCTGTTAGATAATGTGAACGTCCTTCATTTACTATTCTTTAAAACACAAAGATTATTTAAAATTTATCTTAAAAGCAGCCTTGAATTCTTATAATCCAGTTTGCCTCCATATCATTCACAACATTGCAATTGGAGCTAATTCAAACTATGTACAGTTGTGGCATTTGTATAGTATTCTAGGGGCTATATCCAATACAAAATTACAATATCACGGGAGGGATTAATCATGAAATTCCATGCAAGCAGAGGACCAACAGATGAGAGAAATACAGAATTTCATAACTTCTTGAATTAGGTGCACATTTACTATGCACCTATTAGTAGTCTAGTATTTTGCCTAACTTCAACAAATCTAGCAGTGTTTTTGCTGAAGTTTTATCAGCAATATTATTGTAAAACAGTAATAAAAGTTATTCTGCCCCCTCAACCCCCCCCCTTTTTTTTTTTTTGACTGAGAGAAGTGAGAAAGCCAATGGTTAGAAGTGAAGTCTCTTTCTACTTTTTTTGTTCTATAAAGCTAGGGATAAAATGCAAAAGGGAAGCCATGATTTTGGAGGCTGAGCCATAGTACGAAGGGACATGAAGTGTATAGTCCCCAGGTATATCATATAAATGGTGCAGTTGCTGTAAAAGTCTGCGGGGCTCTAGAAGAAGTGCTCCTGCTACCTTAGTTTTTCCTGTGTCACTCCCCTAGAAATTAGCTTCCACATTTTTATAAAGTAAACCTTTAGTGTATAGTTCTTGTAAAGCTGACTTAAGTGGTGAGTAAAACCTCACACACCACTTAAATCAGCCTTTATTAGATGAGTCCTCTTATATGAGACCAAAAGGTCTAGGGAGCTCAAGTCCAGAATAAAGAGTAAATGCACATCAGCGCTACCTAGCACCAACTAAGTGCAATATACACCTCTACCTCGATATAACGTGACCTGATATAACACAAATTCAGATATAACGTGGTAAAGCAGTGCTCCGGGGGGCAGGCTGTGCACTCTGGTGGATCAAAGCAAGTTCGATATAATGCGGTTTCACCTATAACGCGGTAAGATTTTTTAGCTCCTGAGGACAGCGTTATATTGAGGTAGCGGTGTACTTCAATAGCAGTGATTGAGGAAGTTTGGGATTAAAATGCCCAAAATTGTCTAGGCACAGAGTGAATGTGCCTACACACAAAGCTAGCCAAAGTAAAGCCCTGAAGTGACGTTTTATAACGTTGTCTCTGAATACTCACTGCCACATGAGAACAAAAACAACTAGGAGTCCGGTGGCACCTTAAAAACTAACAGATTTATTTGGGCATAAACTTTCGTCAGTAAAAAACCCACTTCTTCAGATGCATGGAGACCACATGAGGGTGCCCGTTTGGCCTGGTTGGACACACCTTTCCAAAACCTTCCTGAAGTTCAAGCCACACTAGCAGGAGGAAGAGGGGAACATACCTCCAGGTAAAAATACAAAGAGGCCACCACAAAAGGTATTGAAAAAATGTGTCACTCATATTTCTTCCTAATCCCTGGCAGTCAGTGATTGGCTTATGCTCCAGTTCAGGGGTGGGCAAACTGTGGCCCACAGGACGAACCTGCCTGGCCCCAGAGCTCCTGGCCCCAGGAGGCTAGCCCCCGGGCCCTCCCCTGCTGTTCCCCCTCCCCCCGCAGCCTCAGCTTGCTCACTCGCTCCGCCACCGGCACAATGCTCTGGGCGGCGGGGCTGTGAGCTCCTGGGGCAGCGCAGCTGCAGAGCCCGGCCTGACCTGGTGCTCTGTGCTGCGTGGTGGTGGCGGCGGCAGTGGCAGTGTGGCCCGGCTCCAGCCAGCCGCATGGCCAGCCACCAGTGCTCCAGGGAGCGCGGTAAAGGGGCAGGGAGCAGGGGGCGTTGGGTAGAGGGCAGGGGACTTCGGGGTGGTGGGCAGGGGATGGGGAGGTGGATAGGGGGTGAGGCGGTTCGGGTGGGATCAGGGGGTTGAATGGGGGCAGGGGTCCCTGGGGGACAGTCAGGAAGGAGAGGGGGGTTGGATGGAGGAGGAGGGGGCAGTCAGGGGCAGTCAGGGGACAGGGAGACGGAGTTGTTGGATAGGCGGAGGTCCTGGGGAGGCCGTCAGGAATGAGAGGAGGGGTTGGATGGAGAGAGGAGTTGGTTGGCACAGGTCCGGGGGCAATCAGGGGACAGGGAGTGGGGTGTGTGCATGGGGAAGGGGTCCCAGAGGGGCCGTCAGGGAACAAGGGGGTTGGCTGGTACAGGAGTCCCAGGGGGTGGGGTGGGGGGACAGATAGGAGGTGGGGACCGGGCCACGACCCGCTCCCCTAACCGGCCCTCCATACAATTTACAATAACCAATGCGGCCCTCAGGCCAAAAAGTTTGCCCGCCCCTGTTCCAATTGGTTTATATTGCTTATACATTTTTTCACACCTAATGCAACTACAGCTGTTTTTATTCACATCAATGTCTAATCCTTTTATTATTCTATTTCCTATGGAAATTAATGTAGATAGAAATGTGTAGGTCTCATGCCCCGTTAGTGCCCTCACTCTATATCTTTTGAATGAAGTCACAACATGGCCAAGTAATAATTGACTTTCTCAGCATAATACCTTTGCCAAGATGAAGAAGCAGGGTTACTTATGAATAGATAAGCATGGCAGAATTTTATTTTTTAAGTAATTTTGATCAATAATATTGATGTTTATTTGTAAGGGGTTTTTTATTATCTTAAATTTTCAGAGTTGTGTGAAATTATGGGGGAGGTCAAATAATAATTACTTAATGACAGTAGCTATTGAGAGTCAAAAAGTTAAAGCTTTATAACCATTAAAACAAATTGTCAACATCGCATGTCAAAATATACAAAGTTAATATCCTTAAATCAAACTCTAATAAACTCTCAAGCATGATTTCTTATTTTGCCTATCTTTAAATTTTGATTACCGGTGATGAAAATATTGTCAGTTTGTGTGTACAAGTGAAACTGATGCTTACTAGAAATGTACTTAGAAACCTACTCCTTCCAAGCCTAAGGATAGGCCGCACAAGGTCACTATCACAAGAAGAATTCTAAATTATCAGATGGAAATTCAGATACCATACCTCTGTCCCTGCCTGTCGTGAGCATATTGTATAAAATCTGCATCCGCATCTTCTATATAGATGTAAAAGGGCCTTTTTAATTTTTCTCATTCAGTGCAACAAATATAGTTTTTTACTGCAACAAGTTACCGTATATACTTGTTCATAAGCCGAATATTTTTGGTAAAATAGTGATGCATCAAAGAGCGGGGGTCGACTTATAAACAGGTCTACACCAAAATTAGATGACTTTAAACTCTACGGAATCATCAAATTGAATATCTAATACAGGGATCGGCAACCTTTGGCCCGCGGCCCGCTGGAGTAAGCACCCTGGCAGGCCGGGCCGGTTTGTTTACCAGCCGTGTCCACAGGTTCGGCCGATTGCAGCTCCCACTGGCCGCGGTTTACCGCTCCAGGCCAATGGGGGTGGAGGGAAGTGGTGGCCAGCACATCCCTCGGCCCATGCCGCTTCCTGCCGCCCCCTCCCCCCCCATTGGCCTGGAGCGGCAAACCATGGCCAGTGGAAGCCGCGATCTGCCGAACCTGCAGATGCGGCAGGTAAACAACCTGTCCCGGGCTGCTAGGGTGCTTACCTTGGTGAGCCGCGTGCCAAAGGTTGCCAATCCCTGATCTAATACATTGTAATTTTGTTTACCTGGAGCATCTGCAGGCATGGGGCCCCTTAGCTCCCCGTGGCCGAGGTTCGCAGTTCCCAGCCAATGGGAGCTGCAGGAAGTGGCGCCACTTCCCGCAGCTCTCATTGGCTGGGAACAGCGAACCGCGGCCACAGGGAGTTGAGGGGCTCCATGCCTGCAGATGCTCCAGGTAAACAAAACGTCCCGACCCGCCAACGGCTTACCCTGATGGGCCGGGAGCCAAAGTTTTCCAACCCCGGAAATATAGGGTCGGCTTATGAAAGGGTCATACAGTTTTTGCTATTTTTACCTATCCATTTTGTGGGGGTCGGCTTATAAATGAACGGGCTAATGAATGAGTATATATGGTACATGTTTTACAAAGTAACTTCAGCAACTCAATAATGTAATTAGCAGGAATTTATTTAAAAATATTATACTGTCTACAAAACCACATATTACATGTGTGCACACACATACACCATGACCCATCTTGTAATCTTGACTAATTATTTTAAACTAAATTATTAGTCACTTCTTAATAGGAAGCAAGGTCATTTTCTTTTCTAATGTTGCAGTTGTTCAATTTTGGTGGGCTAGTGGCTCACATTGTGGAATTCTATTCCAACCTGAGAGATGCGGTTTTGGATGTAATTTCAAGATTTTGGAGCACAAGATTCCCTACCACTCCCCTTTCTCTCCCCTCTTCTCCTTCTTTTGTCTTTTCCTTTCCCTTGCTGCTATTTAGTTGGTGATTTATTTGACGTTGGTCCTGTTCTGTTAACTCATCCTCGCTTGCATCTCTCTCACCCAGTCCCCAATAATACATTTTTAAAAATATATGTTTAAAAAAAATCTTTTAAAAAGTGCAAGTAACATAACAGTTCCCACTATGATCACTATGCTTGTGTGCTATATCAACCTGCATGAAACCTGGAAGGAGTAACACAAATTGCAGGATGGAAGTCTTTGGAGAAGGCACCAGGAAGCCAACCTGTGTGGACGTGGCTGGAATGCTTGCTGCACTTGCAGCATCTCTGTAAATACATCTTTTAATAGTCCAGTTTAGTTTTAAAAACATGGAGTCCTCCCCTGTTATTACCCAGCATGTGATACATGAACACATCTTTTCTTTATTTAGATTGCAAACTGTTTGGGGCAGGTATTACCTGGTACTATGCATTTAACATGCTGTATTACTACGTACTGCTAATATTTGCTGTTAATAAACAACCACACAAATCAATCTAAATTATATCACTCCCTCACACACCAACCCACTTAAAAGTGCACTACTGTCTTTATCCAGGGCAACACGCACAACATTTATATCCCCCACTGACAGGACACAGAACGGCAATGCTGGTTTCTCAAACACAAGGCTAAAACTTCATAGGCAGCTCTATGCTAAGAAAGGAGGCTAGAAGTACAACAGAGTAAAATGTACATTTGAGACTTTCTGGTATCTCTCTCCATTATTGCAGAGCTCTTTCTGCAAAGATTTCAAATGTTTCCAATAATTATTTTCAACAAGAGACAGATATTAAAAGTCTCAGTAATTAACCTACTTCACCAACTTATTCTTTAAAAGCTAGTAAAATATGAAGAATGTGAATGATAAAGTACAGTGAAAGATGGTCATTAGCTATTACAAGCCATTTTTTTGCTTTTCATTTACAGGCATCCATTTACTTTGAGAATCATGTCTCTGATTCTTGTTTAGACTTAACTGAAGTTTTTACTTGTGAAAGACAGGAAATATATTTAGGAGTTGCATGCGAGAGCTTCAAAGACATTTTGTGTTAGACAAAAAGAGATGGGGTGAAAACCTGACCCCACTGAAATCAATGGCAAAACTTCCATTGACTTCAATAGAGCCAGGATTTCAGCTGATGTTGAAAAGAGCATTTGAACACTGTTGTGATATTGTAAACAAGACTGAACCAGTATGTTTGCATTTTTTTCTTATGAGGAGCACTCTGTGAAAATTAAGGAAGATTAATTTTGCCCCTCCAAAAGTTATATTCAGCTTCAGATCAAAAAATAATCATATTTCTAATTTGACTATTCTAAATTTGCCAACCATGAAAAAAATGAAATTGGATGACAAATCTGATTCTTTATTTACTTATTTTATTTTGTGTCTAAAAATGAGGATAATTTGAAATAAGATTATACAGTTTAACCTTTTTATAACATTACAGGAAGATACAGTCACAATTTTTAAAAGCCAGAAAAAGAGCTAAGCCAATTTTACAGACCAAGGCCTTCATCGTGCAAATCTTATGCTTGTGATTCCAATTGGACTCCTCATTGTGTATAAATTTAAGCATATGCATAAGTCTTGGTGGGCTTAGGGCCTTAAGCTGTATATCCTATTCAATATGCAAATTATAAGATGGACTTTTAAAACATCTATGTACTAAGGAGAGGGCTACACTTAGCCTATTTAGTGAACATTAAAAGCCATTAAAATCTGGTCACGATAAGATAATCAGTCACCCACTGATCCGAAATCAGAGAGCACCTTTTTTCAGACCAGTTTTCCAATGCAAAGTACTCCAAAAGTAATAGTGACTTTCTCCCAACTATAAATTCTGTGGTGAATCACAGTTGCTTATTTGTATTAAGGAACATGCTACCTTTGTGAACGTGCCATGTAACAGGGGAAAAAAAGAATTAAGAGAAAGTAGAGGGTACATTAGTTCACACCTCCCTACTGTTTTAGGTTATCTGCCCAAAGACGGAGGGAAACTACATGTATCAGTATTTCCACAAAAATCCTACGGAGGAATCAAGGTCTAGTGGAACAACAGCCTATGAGCCAAGACCTTCACAGTTCTGCTTTCAGCTCTTCCAGTAGTGACTTGTCCCTTCACCTCTCTGCCCCAGCTTCCCTCCCACCACCCATTTCTAAAATAAGAATACTAATCATTCCCCCTTCTCTCCAGGGTACCAAACTCTCCTACCTGTTGCTGGGCCTGGAGAACAAAGAGCAGATGCAGCAGGGAGGAACTGTGACTGCAGGGAGTACATGTAGGGATCCAATACTTTGTGGAACTAATTCGAATGAGGCCCACAGAAGCCTGTATTGTGCATGTGCCTGCTTCATCTACTGTCTGACGTCTATGTACTGCAATCACTTCCTGTTAGCAGCAGTTGGTACTGCATCCTGTCATTAGGGTTGCCAACTTTCTAATTGCACAAATCCGAACATCCTTGCCCTGCCACTGCCCAAGGCCCTGCCCCTGCCCCGCCCATCTCTGAGTCCCTGTCCCCACTCACTCCAGCTCCCCTCCCTCTGTCACTCGCTCTCCCACACCCTCATTCACTTTCACCGGGCTAGGATAGGGGGTGCGGGAGTGGGTGAGGGCTCCAGCTAGGGGAGTGGTCTCCAGAGTGGGGCCAGAAATGAGATGTGGGAGGGGAGGCGTTTGGGGTGCTGGAGGGGGTGAGGGCTTCGGTTGGGGTGCGGGCTCTGGGGTAGAGCTGGGGATGAGGGGTTTGGGGTGCAGGAGGGAACTGTGGGCTAGAGCCAAGGGGCTTGGAGTGTGGGAGGGGGCTCAGGACTGGGGTACAGGGCTGGGGTGCGGGCTCCAGGAGGGGGCAAGGGGTTGGGGTGTGGAAGGGGGTTCGAGATGACGGCTCTGGGAAGGAGTTAGGGTGTGGGAGGGGGTTCCGACCTGGGGCAGGAGGTTCGGCTGTGGGCTCCAGCCAGGCAGCACTTACCTCAGGCGGCTACTGGTCGGTGGCGCAGCGTGACTAAGGCAGGCTCACTGCCTTCCCTGCCTCCTGGAAGCAGCCGGCATGTCTGGCCCTGAGGCAGAGGCACAGCCAGTCAGCTTTGTGTAGTGTGCACTGCCCACATCCACAGGCACCTCCCTCGCAGTTCCCAGCCAATGGGAGCTGTGGAGCTGGCACTCAGGGCAGAGACAGCACACGGAGCCCCCTGCCCACCCCTGTGCATAGGAGCTGGACATGCCGGCCATTCCAGGAGCTGCGTGGAACCAGGGCAGACAGGGAGCCTGCCTAAGCCCTGCTGTGCTGCCAACTGTACTTTTAATGGCCCGGTCAGCAGTGCTGACGGAGCCGTCAGAGTCCCCTTTCGACCAGGCGTTCTGGTCGAAAAACGGACGCCTGGCAACCCTAACTGTTGTAATGCAGCCACACTAAAAATATTTGTACGGTACACGGGGACTGGCAGCTGGGACATTGATAGGGCTTAGCCCCACCAACCCATAATAGCCACTCATAGTTATGCTCAGAGAAGTGATGACTGAATAAGATCTCGTTTTAAAGCTGCATGCATTGTGTATTCAAAATCACTGTAGTCTGACACGCTAGCAACAGCTATATTCGAGACTGCCCAAGTGTTTCAATTCTAAACTCATTTTGGTGTTGCTTGTAACTTTCTGAATCTTTTGCCTTTCAGACTGTGATTTTCCAGGCCTTGTCTCTGCCTCAGGGTGAATTTTTTTTTGGAGGTCCAAGAAATGCTATTTTTATTATGTATAGTTTAGTGTGCACTTTAGTCACTGCTTTAAGTGGAAAATTTTATGTAAATGGGGAAGTCGTGTGCATTAAATGTTGCATGTCAAAAGTAGACTTGAAAGCTGCAGTGAATAGCAACTAGTAAGCAACACTGTTTTACTTTTCCCAGGATATTTTTTAACATGCTCCAAAATTTAATAAGCAAAGATGCATGTTGCCCCTTTTTTTCTGTAGAAACATTGGGAGATCTTTATAATAAAGTACTTGTGACATTAAAAAATACTGTGTATGCACCACCCAGCTGAACTGATCAAATAGAAACTAGTTCTCATCAGGACATTGAAAGTCACCCTTCATAAGATTTTTCTCTGACACATTTCACCCTTACAAGCTTGATTATTTAAGCATAAAAAATTTGCAAAATACTGCATTTAAATTTTCACTTTAATACTATCAAATCCACAACACTTGATAGTGCTTGTGCTCGTTTAACTAAACTTCCAACCACTAAGACACTTGATTCTCACATTGTAAAGCTCTTGATAGAAATACTGTTATTATCCCATAGCAATATAAGGGGAGAATGTGAATTTTACTTATCACAAGCACTATACAAATACATATGAAGCAAACACATTTCAGGCTTCTTGTCTATTAGGATGAATGTATACTGAGAACAAAAATTATACATGGATATATATAGTTAACAGACATCTCTCAACAGCAAACATCTGTGATGAAAATCAGGTCTCTATTTCAAACTCAATGTATACAAACCATAGTGTTACCAACTGTCTAATTGCACAAACCCAAACACCCAGGCCCCACCCCTTCCTGAGACCATGCCCTCACCCCACCCCTTCTCCAAGGCCCCGCACCCACTCACGCCATCCCCCTTCCCTTCATCACTCGCTTTCCCCCACCCTCACTCCCTTTAGCCAGACTGAGGCAGGGGACAGGGTGCAGGAGGGGGTGCAGGCTCTGGGCTGGGGAATGGAGCCAAGGGGTTTGGAGTGTGGGAGGGGGCTGCGGGCTGAGTCAGGGACAGGGGGTTGGGGTGCAGGAGGGGGTGAGGGGTGCCCCTGTGCCAGACACTTCCAGGAGCCACACAGAGTCAGGGCAGGCAGGGAGCCTGGCTTAACCCTGCTGCACCACCGATCGGACTTTGGGCCTATTAAAATCTCCCAGATTGCTTTTAATAGTCACCGGGAGATTGAGGTCAATTCTGGTAGACTCCTGGCCAATCTGGGAGGGTGGGCAACCCTGAGAAACTATATTATTGATGGGATCTCAGTCCTAGATGTTAGAATGCAGTCAGTTTCAGTTCTTGCTCAAACTCAGACTGGTGATGTTATTAGCATATTAATTTAAATACAAGTGAGAACAAAACTAAACACGGAGAAAAACTCAGAGCAAATCAGTATCAGACATATAAAATAAGCATACCCCATTGAGAAAGGCGCCCATAGCAGAAAAAGCAGAATACACAGGAATGATATTTCACTTAGACCATCACCAGGTTAAAAATATTCCATTCTGAATTATTTGAAAATGAGATGACCCCTTCCCTCCCCCAAATCAGGACTCTGTGTGACAAGGAATTTGAAATCTTGGCAGGACCAGTGATCAGAAAATTAATTCCCAGGCAATTGGGAACATATCAGGTAGCTAGACATACAAACAATTAATTTATGCTCACAATTAATATCAACTAAAAGTTTTATTCCCAATATTACAGACTGAATTTAGAGTAGCGGCCGTGTTAGTCTGTATCCACAAAAAGAACAGGAGTACTTGTGGCACCTTGGAGACTAACAAATTTATTAGAACATAAGCTTTCATGGACTACCACTTCTTCGGATGCATATAGAGTGGAACATATATTGAGGAGATATATATATACACACATACAGAGAGCATAAACAGGTGGGAGTTGTCTTACCAACTCTGAGAGGCCAATTATTTTTTTCTCTTACTTAATTGGCCTCTCAGAGTTGGCAAGACAACTCCCACCTGTTCATGCTCTCTGTATGTGTGTATATATATATCTCCTCAATATATGTTCCACTCTATATGCATCCGAAGAAGTGGGCTGTAGTCCACGAAAGCTTATGCTCTAATAAATTGATTAGTCTCTAAGGTGCCACAAGTATTCCTGTTCTTTTTGCAGACTGAATTTAGGCCTTTTAAAAATTTAGCTCCAAGATATGCATTTTGTTCAGTTCCTTTACAGGCAAAAATCCAAGCTAAATTTGATATTAAAATGGAAAAAGCTTAGGGAATGTAAAGAAAATGCATTTTTTATTTTGAAACAGTAGGGATTCCTTGTATCCTTTGTTCAGTTGTCATTATCTAAGCTTTCTGAGAAAACTCTGTAAAACATCTTAGGTTAAAGAGTATCTGTTGTACTCAAATCACTGCTCACAATTTTGGTTGTTTTGTTCTTTTTTTTAAAGCAAATGTGAACTGAGCTTTATAACAGTACATGAAGAAATTGGAGGCTGTACAATTCCAGACAGATGGTTTGATGGGTGGATAAAATAAAATCTAGCTTAAATAAAAGCAAATCCAATTACATATGCCAAGCACTGCAGATTGTAACACAGAACTCAAGATACAAAAAAAGATCCTTTTCAAATTAGACATGGATTATAGAACAGGAAAATATTTCCCAACACCACAGGGTGAGTTCTCCAGTTGTGACTGTCCCTTTAATAGGAGATGGGTCCAGGCCCACCTGTAACATCTCTCTCTAGGTGAAAAAAAATAAGCACAGTCACATGACAGCCAGGTCATGTGGCTAGACCAGGCCTTCTGGGTTTGGGGGAGATAAGATAGAAAAGTCTGTGGTGAGGCAAAAGGGAGACACTCACTGGAGGGGCAAGATTGAGAGCTAAGCAGAGCATCTGAAGATTGAACAGAAGACAGACCCTCAGGAAGGAAGGGCTGTGCCCAGCTTGAGATTGGGAAGGAAAACTCTTGTGTTTGTTTTGGATTGAGATACCCTGGCTGGGGCAGACCTTTTTTTCCTCTGACTTAAATGGACGGTCAAGTCACTGCAGTATCCAAACCAGGCTAAAAGGTTGGGAGCAGATCCAACCTGAATGAGGGGAAAATGAAGCAATGGCAGCCCAAAGCCTGACCGGGTAGGTGGCACTTCTTTTCAATGTCAATTAGGTCTGTTATAGCACAAGTTCAGATGTTCATGGTGCCTCCCCTCCACAACCTCTCTTTAATGAAAGGGATACTGTCAATGAAAGTTTGACACGAAAGGTAGATCATGTGAAATCTTTTATAAAGACCAAAACCAAAGGAATGTTGCCAGATACATGTTATGTAAATTGCAGTTGAGTTGTTCTTCAACAAAAATATTTATTGCAGTGTTTGGAACAGAATCACAACACAGAGAACCTTTACGTGAAATGGACCATCAGGAAAAATTAGGCTGCCTTACATTTAGATTTTCCAAGCTGAGAAATGCAAAAAATATATATTAATAATAATAAAATGACACCTTTTCAACATTTCTCCAACCAGCCACAGCAGAAGAAAACACTGTGGCACATTCAAAACTAACAGACCATTTAATCTAAAGTAAGAGGGGGCTAAATTGTGCTCAAATTCAGGGGCACTGATTTTATTCCTCAGCAGAACAGCGAACAGGAGCACTTCCCAGGCCCAGTACTTACATTTTTTAAACTCTGTGCACCGTCTAGATTCAGTACTAGGGTGACAGGTGCTTTATAAATAAATGCTTTAGCCAGATAGACATGCTACATAAAGATCAAATTATTTCATTTATAATAATCTCAGGGGATATTAACATAAATGTAGAAGTGTGCTTTTCAATGTGAGCCCTGATTCTCCACCGCCTTGTACCTTGTCTGTGCTATTCAAATGAGTGCAAAGTGGTTATAACACACTTGTCAGTGGAAATGTATGGAGAATTCCAATTTGTTAGTGTTTTGCATCCATTTTCTACAGGTGTAAATGACGGCACAAGATGCTAGGTAGTGAAGAATTGACCCCATAATTTTTAAGCTGACAATGTCCCTTTAAATTGAGGTAAAGCAACTGAATCCATTCAGTTCTTTGTAGCTTTTCACTGAAATGCTATTTCTGCTGTGATCATCTTTAGCTTCAACTGCGAATGCATATGTCATAGGCAATAACTTTACTCACCAGTCACCACTATGCGAACAGCATTTTGAATAGCTAACAATTCTTACTAGTAATTCATTCTTTAAGATTAAATATGTGGAATCATAGTAAAAGTTTTGGTTTTCTGGATGATTTCTATGCATATATTTTAGGTGAATAATAAGCACCCATAAATGTAAATTTATAGCATCAAAGGAATAAGTATAGATAACTAATGTTACAGTAAATATTCATAGTATATAATGTATGTGTACATATGTATATGTACACACTTCCTTTGGGTGGAAGGAGGTCATTACAGCTAATCAGTCAGCATACCTTGCTGTTTTTAAACATATAGCTTTTTTCATGACTGCGTAAATCTTTTTTCAGTATTTTCAGGGTAGCAGCAGCTTCTGTTAATTGTAGGCAGTCTGTTTCATGCATGGGAGCTGTATTTAAATTTACAGGACACAATGTAACCTACTTAAACTTGTAAAAGTGTCTCCAAACTAAACAATAACAGCATTGAAAGTGTGAACTCAAACTCTCACCTTGTTCATATCACTGAGATGTGTCAAAATCTAGTTAAGATTACACAAATTGTCATTAAAATATAATAAGAGAGAGTTTTTTTAAGCTGGGATACTATGCCAATAAAAGTTAAGGTTGATATAACTTTGTGTGTAGATATGGGAAATGAACTTTCATCATCACAGCAAAATGCAAGGTGGAACAGGTGTTTAGCATAAGTAATTAGCACATATTGTAAGGAACCATTCAAGGTAGACTAACCTGTTAACACCTCAGCAGTCATAGGACAGGAAGAGGAGGTTAGTGGGTTACAGAATTATTAATATAAGCTCCCAGGCTCATCTTTTGAAAGTATTGTTCAGGTTTCCTTTGAGGATGAGGATGGATAGCTATCACAACACTTTCAAAAGAAAAGCCTGGGATCTTAAATTCATTATTCCGCTAGACACCAAAAATCATGGACTAAACAGAGACACTGGATTTATGGCTTATTACAATGATAGTTGAAAATTAAATGTATGTACTGAAAGACTTCCATAGCTTGGTTATTGGGGACATTTAGCACATATTCCTGGGCTGAACATGGTTTTCATTTGCACTTTGCAGGTCATCTTTACATTATTGCCAACTCTCTATTTTATCACAAGTCTGAAAATATTTGGGGGTTTTCTTAAAGCTCCAGCCCCTAGAGATATGTGATTAAGCAAGACACACTTTTCACTTAAGCAAAAACTATTTTTACCTCCTCATGGCTCCAGAGACAACTTGGAAAATGTGAACTCTAAAGGATCAAATAAGCAGAGGCAAATAGAAAGACCCTTTTTTTTTAAATTTCATGTTTTGGGAAGCCTCACTTGTGACCCTTTTAACACTTGGGGCTTGTCTACACTAGCAAGATTACAGCAGCATAGCTGTACTGACGCAGCTGTGGCGCTATAAGATTGTTTGAATGGCCACTCTGTGCCAACGGGGGAGAGCGCTCTCTGGCACTTCTGTTGGTTTAACTTATGTCACTCGGGAGCGGGGGGGGGGGTGAAGAGGGAGTCACACTCCTGAGTGTCATAAGTTATATTGACATAAATGGTTGTGTGGACAAGTTCTTAGGGTTGAGAACACTCCCTTTAAGCAAGGAGATAACTGTGTCTGTCTGTCATGTTTGGAATGGCCTTAAAACATGTGAGTTTGGTGTTTTCTTTTCCCTCTTTGGAGCAAGCCATCCTCTCTCTGAATAAATTGGCCTGTTGTGGAATTAATGTTTGTGATCTTCGAGGTTGTGAATGTCCCAAAATGTAGCTATTTTTCTGTTGATGGATCAGGTCTTTAGATCTGAGTGAAAGAATGGGCAAGTAACTGAACAGCACACTAATTAAGAGAAGTAATTTTTACTGATCGGAGATTTACAGAGCTTCTTATGAATTGACCAGATTGTGATAAATTAAACATGAATATAATCCAAAGACGGGGAGAATTTCAACAGAAATAAAAAACTCATTAACGGCCTCATCCTGCAACATTTTATTCATCTGAGTAAGAACTACTCACATCATTGCTAACACAGTAATCAAACTTGAAAGAGGAAGCTCTTACCCAAATAAGCAGTGCAGTTCCATTAATTTCAATAGATTTACTCACAAGAGTATGAACTATTTCATGGGCAAGAGTTGCAGGACTTTGGTCCTTTGGTTGATACGACAGAGTTAAAAGAAAAAGTTAACGACAGTTAAATCCTGCCTTCCTTGCTTTTAGTGCTTGTCAGGTCAATGGGACTTTTGAGTGCACAAGGAATGCAGGATCAAACCCAAACAACCAAGGCCATACATGAAGAGCTAACTGCTTTGAATTATCTACCTAACTGTCATAATATATTAAAGAACATAGTCAAAACAGACAACCACATACTGGCCTGCAACATGTTTCTACTTCATGATATTTGAAACTGTCTGTTTAACTTATGAGAATTTACCCTTAGCAGTCATTTCTAGCATGCACCATTTGGGAATAACAAGCTTCTGAGGTCCCTATGAATGTATTTCACAACTGGAGGCAGCAGCATGATCACAAAATTTAAGCAACTGAAAATCTGCACTCTTGCCAACATTTTTACAAATCTCCGCATGAAAATTCCCATTTGATTTGATTTCTATTTATAGGTCTAATAAAAAGCCAAGTAAAACTATTGAGTGCATAGAACCCATTAGGTACACATTGTTTGCTGGTGCTACTGAGGAACTAAGTTTTTTTTTTGTTAAATAATAATAATTTCACTAATAATGCCAACATTCTAAAGCATATGCAGTATAAAATATTCCTTTACAAAAATCTTTTCCTCAGCATCCACAAATCGCCAAGTGTCATAAAAACAGAAACTGACAACAAAATATGGGATGTTCCTTTCATTTCTCTTTTGTCCTTAGAGATCAGTTTACTTAATATGAGCTACTTGTGAATCTATAAATAAGGATTTCTTTGGAAAATCCTCAGATGGCAATTGGACAAGCCATGTTTTAAGTGCAAGAGATGGGCACCGTTTAATGATATTAACACCTCAGGGTGTGTGTACCAAATAACTGAAATTAAACATATGCAAAAGCACAGCCCAATTTAAGCCTTGAGTAAGGAAGTCACTAACATTTTAATTCTAGATACATTGTTTATTATTTTTACTGCTGGTTAAGTGGCACGAATGGATTATTCTGACCTTTCTGAAAATCCCCTATGAATCTGATACATGTATTGGGACACAGAATACTGTTATTTGCATATTCTCAGGAGCAAGCTACTTGCTAACCAATTCCACATGGCTACTTAGTAGAGTAAGGACTACTTCACATACTGTATTCTACAGGTCTTGTTCAACCCCTGCCTGGCTGTTACAAAGGAGCTATGTTAGTGTGAAAAGTGGATAGTTCCAAACCCAAGGAGATATGCTCTGTATGCCATATTCCCCATCTTGTATGCAGTGTTGTTGTAGCCATGTTGGTCCCAGGATATTAGAGAGACAAGGTGAGTGAGGAAATATCGTGTATTGGACTAACTTCTGGGGGAGAGAGAGATGCTTTCAGGTGAAGAAAGCTCTGTGTATTTTTGTGTCTTTTTAATATTTCCAACCTGGCAGTTCGACAGCCAAATGGGGATCCAGCAGTCAGGACTGGTTTAAGCCAATCTGGTGCTCTAGTCACTGCACAACACAAGGACCTCTGTGGCTTCATCCCTGCAACCATAACCCTGCACTATGAGTCTCCCTCCACCCCCTTCGCAATGAAGATGGCCAAGGGCATCAGCATGGGGCACCTTTATTCCCTCCCCAAGAGTGGTAGCAGGGGTTCCTTCCCTTTTGGAGTGCCAGGGCCACATCCCTCATCTTTTGAGGCAGCGGTCAAAACAGGGTGGTTCCTCAGTATTTCAACCTCAGCTGCTGGGGTATCTGCTAGGGTTGGTATGTTGGGCCCACTTCACTCTCCTCCTGCAATACACAAAACCAACTGGTAGGGCACCCCAGAGTGATGGATCTTGGCATTAAGAGCTCACTGAGCTACATGAGGTAGTTTACACCTTTCAGAACTATTGTTTTAGGCTGTCTGCAGACTCAGACAGATATTGCTTCTTTGGTTACACTCTGTTCACATTTTCCAGATTTTCTTCTCAACTATAAGGGCTAGAAACATACTTTAAAAAAATGCAAGTTAAGATTCTGATGTAATCACAAGATGTCAGGAGCTGAGAACCTAGGTATGGGCATAGAGTGCCTGTGTCTTAATTAGGACCTGCCTGCAGTCAGCTCCCTTCCAGAGGAGCACTAACTTCACTTAAATTATTTACTCCCGCTGAAGTACAAGTACAGCTGACTTTTTGTGGATGTGTTGATAACATAACAAGTGCAGAAAATTACACTGAAGTCATTGTAGGACATTGTTCAAGAACATATATATAAATTTAGAGTGTTACTACTTTATCATGCATTTTCGTTGTTTACCTGAATGTAATGACTTGGCAATCATTGCACATTAAACGTTTTCTATTCATTAATTTCATGGGTAATTTGAGAAACTCATGAGGATAGATTCAAGCCCTTGAAGTACATTTTTGGGCAAACAGTGCTGGCAGGTTTTATTTTGTAATTAAATGGCTAATCTAGGTGTGTTTCATTTCTATCTAAAGGACAGGAAAAGGAATTAGAAGCTGAATGCATGTGTGTATATATGTCTGTTAAACCAATCAGTCATAAAAGCTTTACATTCTTATTGGCATATTAATCAAACATATATTGCAAAAATATTTGATAAAATATTAAAACAACAGAAAATTGAAGCTTGTGGAAAGCACATGTTAAGAAAGAAACTACAGGTAGCTATCTAGGTTACTTTTTGTCCTTGTATGGTAATAAAGATTGTATTTTCCTAAACCTAAATACTATTACAGACCAAAAAAACCCACCCTACGTTAAAATAAAAGTATTAATTTTGCAAAAATCAAGCTTTCAAGTTAGGAAATGCCACAATTAAGATTGCCTATGCAATCTTAATTTGGACTCCTTGTGCACATAGATTAAAATGCAGTCTTTAATTACATGATCCTATATTATTTTTTCCACAGGAAATCCACCTCATTCAGTGCACAACATGGAAGGTGCTCTCTAAAGGTACAGCTATTTGATATTTTTCTACTCAAACCCTGCTCTGAAGACAGAATTGTTCATTTCTTCCTGGGAAACTAACAATTCCTCCAAAGCTCTAAGAAGTCTCTATTGAATATGTGAAAATTATGATCTTAAGGGTTTATAACTTGGCCAAATTTGGGAGATTTTTCTGTGTATGGTAAAAGACACATCCCTGATTCAAAGGCCATCCCCTGCCAAATTTCAAAATATCTGCTCTAAAACACAGGTGCACTAGAGATTTTTTTTTAAAGTCAACAGCATTTTTTAAACTTGGGCACAATAAGATTTTTTTCTCTATCCTTTTTTTCTCATTTATCAAAAATGGCTGAATCATTTTTATTTTATTTTTAATTAAGCCAGATGCATACATCCAGCATGGAAAATTTCAGCCTGAATGGTTAAAGACTGGCAAAATTATATGAAACTCAAAACAGGGTCTTATAATGGGAAGTGTCAGGCAGCCTTAATAATAAGTGGCATTATTAGCACCGCCCTACAATATCCAAGGCTTGTGGTGCTCCATGGTACTTCAGCCTCCCTCTCAGTCCCATAGTTAATGGAGAAATTGGGATGCAAGACAAGTGGGCCAGTATTGGTCTTTTTCTGAATCTTACCACTGGACAATGGGCTCTAACTATAACATACTTTTAGAGGGGGATTCATGCAACTGAAATATTTAAAAAATTCAGTCTGAAACCACAGCTAAGCAATTATTTGCATTATATTGCATTTCACAATCAGCTTTCTGCTTCACTACATTTTACTGTTTCTTTCACCTGGTCAACAAGTTATAAAGTAACATGTATGTCACCAGGAGGGGTGCATCTCTTTCCCAACCCCAGCTATCGGCTAAGTATGCGCTGCCATGCCTACTCTCTTTGAAACAGGTTTATTCTCCAGTTTCTCACAGCTTCCCAGTTCTAGTCAACTCTACTCCCTTCCTGGAGCAGTAGCCCGCAAGTCTGCCTCCCTGAGCACCTGGCCCCTTGCTCCAGGGCCTCACCACAGGAGTTAACTCTACTGCTTCATTTCATTGCATGGCATGGCATGGCATGGCATGGCATGGCACGGCTCAGTCACTCCCCATTTTTGCCTGGTTTCCTGCAGCCCTTTATAGGCCCAGGTGTAGCCCCACCCCTTTTAATTGGCTGGATTGTGTTCACGTGCTCTGACACATGGGAGGTTAGCCCAATCTTCTCACAGGGACCAGCTACCCTGTGACTGTATGTTTCAGATTTGATCACTGGTAAGTGAAGATATATGGAAAGAAATATAAAAATATCCAGTCTCACAGAAGAAGATGGCATCTTATAACAAAAGTTTTAAAATGCATTCAGATAACACCTATCTGCCTGAGAAAAATGAAGTTTCCTTTTAATAAAAGTACAATTGGGAAAAGTACAATTGGATTTCTTGACCCTGTTTTAGATCTGATGCACTATAAAACAGGAATAAAAGATTGAAGTTTGTCAAATGAACACTAAAGAAAGCAGTGATATGTACAATACTATAACACTCATACAGGAAAAGAAAAATCAAGACATTCCCACAATATCTAATCCTATACCTTAGGATACAATATAAATCCTATAGTTTAGGATACAATGTATGCAAACAAAATCTGGAATAATACAAACTAAAAACCAGGAGTAGAGTCTGAGTAACATTTACTACTGATAGTTCTCAGTGTTTGCATGATTGCATGTAAAACCAGGCTTCCTAATGTAGTAGCAAGAAATACGTTTATATTGACAAATTCACAGAAAAACAAGAAGTAAGATAGCAACATCTCAGCTATGTAAACATGCAATATTAACTCTTTTTGTTATAAACAAAAAATTCTCAGCTCAGGAAGCCAGATTTATGGGCCTAAATTCTTTCCCTCAGCTCCCCCATGAAACCCTGTTGTCTTCATCAACTCGCATGGATATAAGAGGGGAGAATATAGGCAAGTGAGCATGCGGTGAGGGGAAAGACATACTCAGTATTCTTCTAAACTTGTATGTAAAAGCTTAGTTTGTGTTCAGCATGTAGCCTGGATTTTCATAGGGATACTATGATTTGATGTAGCAACGTCAAATGTATTGTAAGTCTCGTTAGGAAAAATATTTAAAACAAAATGCATAACTGCCTTTGTTCTCCTCTTACCCTAAGCGAAGGTTAAAACACATTCCGTTCTTTTATACATTTTGTTAAATTTACTTTATACATATGCCTGCACTGTAAAGTTTAAATGTAACTGGAATAGAATAATTTCAGTAGTAGCATGTGTTGATGACTATGTTATAGACATAGTTCATTATATAATTACTAAAAAAAATAGGCTTTCTGGAATTAAACAAAGCATTTTTTCAAATAAAATGTACTTTCACATTCAGGACCAAATTTTTAAAGAATGTGTGAAAAATATTTGTATATCTCTAGGTGTCTCATCATGGTTGTGTGCTTTATACTTTACCCTGAACTTTTGCATTTTCATTTAAGTTGCTATAGATAAGGCTTTGGAAACTATTATTCCCTGGTACATCCAAGCCCAATATACACAATGTTCCTATTATCTATGCCAGGAGTTCTCAATCTTTTTCTTTCAAAGCTCCCCCTCCCCTCCAACATGCTAAAAATATTCCATGGCCCACCTGTGCCACAAGAACTGTTTTTCTGCATATCCAGTAGATTCAAAGCCAGGGCTAGCATTAGTTGGTAGCAAGCAGGGCAATTGCCCAGGGCCCCACACCACAGGGGACCCCATGAAGCTAAGTTTCTCTGGCTTCGACTTTCAGCCCTTGGCGGGCCTAGGGCGTCAGCTTTTTGCCCTGGGCTCCAGCAAGTGTAACATTGGCCCTTCTCTCTGGTTTATTTTGGCGGACCCCCTGAAACCTGCTTGTGGCCCCCCAGTGGGCCCCAGATCCCCGGTTGAGAACCACTGATCTATGCGGTTTCTACCTACCATGTACAATATCCCTTTTCTTCCTTGGAACTTGGATTCATTGGACAAAATTCTATGCAGATTTGCACCCTTTATAAGTCCAATGTCTTTATTAAAAGTCAGCACAAAATTTGGTCCAGTATCTTGTCCATCTCCATAACTGAAAATAGCAATATCTAACTCACAGTTACATTTCTTCAGAAAAAGTGGGCTTCCCCTGAACAGCATGGATAGATGTTACCTGGGATGATTCATCATGAAATAGTATTTCAAAGAGTCGCCAAACACAGTAAGGCCAAATATAACCTAATTCCTGTGCTGGACTGTCTGCCAAAGTATGCTTGCTGTCAGAAGGAGGCTCGGTTCCAATAGAAAACAGCAACAATTAGCACATGCTAATATGTCCATGAAATTACAGATGTGATCAAAATGCTATAATTCCTTTTCACATTTTCTCTATGGTTTTTGCTGCGTGTTGTGTTCTCTCCCATAGATTTTCTGAAATGGTTAAATAAAAAGTATTGGACGTAAGAAATAATGTCTCTCAAATCAGACATTTCTTGGCAGTTAATTACTAGCTAGGCAAGTTGAGGGGCTGTGGAAACCTGCAAATTTCTCTTCTTGCTTTCCAAACTATGGAAGAATTACTGAATCACAGAGGCCTATCTTCTTTCAGACTCTTGTGACCACAGTATCAGAATGGGTCATAAATATGAATAATTTTATCCTCATAATGCCCATGTAGACTAAACAAGGATTATTATCCCCAATATTCAGAAATTAAGCAATTTACAGATTTAAAGTATGAATGATACCACATTGTTAAACGAGAGGAGGAAATTATGCAACTCTATAAATTGCATTCAGTTTTACCATTTTTATTTTATATCTATAACACTAAAAGTGAGGGAGGTGCTTTAGAGACTACTATAATGAGGCCACAAAGACAAAGAAAGTGGTATGAGAAATAACAAAAAGCAGGTAACTGGCCAGTGACAAACCCTGTGTCTAGAAAGTTTAATTGTTAGTTTATTAGGTTGTGATTTTCTTTTCTTTTCTTTTCTTTTCTTTTTCTTTTTGCAGTTTACAGTTACAATCAAAATTATTGTTTTGGAGGCAAGTGTGAGTTTTACAGGCCCTATAAAAGAAGTTTATATTAAGGAGGGATATCAGGGAAGAGAAAGTCAGTGGTTCCAGGTATATATAAGTGACAGAGGACGAGAACATGAGAAGAATTTTCAAAGGGTAGACTTACTCATATACCTTCTGTGGAGTTGAAGACAGTCAAGGCAGATATAAAATCAGATAGGAACAAGAACCTAGACTGGGTAAGGTTCTGAAGTTAAGGCAGTGTCTGAAGCATCTTCATTGCTGCTTTGTTAAGTTATCACTTGGTAAGAGAGGAAGTGGCACTGATAAGACACAAGCCCTTCCATGTGCAGAGCTCCCAGTGACTTCAGTAGTAGTTATGCACATGGAAGGATTGCAGAATTGAGCCCTATGGACTAGATAAACAGATTTCTAAAATTAACCGAGATGCAGGAGTGGTAGAGAGGATGTTCTGGAAATCAAATCACTACAGACCTTGTATTATAAATGACTTACACATTAGCACTAAATATTTGGAAAATATATTTTGCTATATTTTGGGGATAGGAAAGATAAAGCTTAGTTATACTTATTTTTGCCCATTTACTATTCCAAAGGAAAATAACCAGCAGACCAATAACTTGCTTATTGAAGGAAAAGAAAGAGGCATTACATTTAATGTGTATGCTTAAATTGTACAGATACTGTAACCATTTTAATGGCTTCAACATGCCTCACCTTGTCAGGCTGAGAAGAGACCAATTGAGAGTATTGTCTTTAACTACTCTGTGCTGAATACATTCTTAATATTATATTCCATATTTAATTATAAGTCTTGTTAGTGATGTATTCTCAGCTACTTTTTTATTCTTGTAGTTCAGTTTAGATAGATGGGGTTTGAATGGGAGAACCATCTGGGACAAAAGAACAAGCCTGAAACTTCACACAGCCCCTCAAAACCAGTCTTTTTAGAGGTTCATTTGAAGATCTCCCTCCTCCCTTCTCTCTCCTCCCAACATTCCTGGCAGATGGCATTTCTCATCCTCTACTCTCTCTCTGCCCCTGAAACATTCTGGCTTTCATGTTCACCCACCCACATGTACTTTTAGAGAATAATGTCAAGACTCAGACAAATTTGTGCTTAGCGCGGTACATTTCGTTTGAATTTATGCACACTAATTTATCTTATGTTATCAGGTATGCATGAGATCACACTGTGTGCCAGACTGCACTACAATGCAAAAGTAAAGATGCACATTCTCAGATGGGCATAGCAATTTTTCTACAGAAGTGTCATGGAAGGCAAAAGAAATTTTAGGCTAGAGAGGGTTACAATCTGTGAGGCAGAGAATGCAGGAAGTCTTCGCCTGACTACTTAAACACTGCTGATGGGGAAGGAAGAACATCTTTGTGACACTCTGTACCTCAAAGTAGCATCCTGGAACCCCCATAATCACCACTGTCAGATAGTTATGTTTCGTACAAACTATGCCTTGTGAGGTATCATTATAAAAATGTTGATCTGTTGAACATTAAGATCCTGTTGGATTGTATGAGCTATCATTATACGTGAAGTTATGAAGCATGGCTATAGGTGTTACTGAAATATGTTCGTTTGGGAGATGCCCACAGCCAACCTTTCAATTGCAACAAAGGACCAGCCAGACTTGCTGATGGCCCATTCAAGAGAATCCACTCTACCAATGGTCATCCCAGAGACTTCTCAGAGACAGCACACATGCAATGGAGACTGCTTGACCAATTGAGACTGCCTGATCCCATTGTCACAGCAAAGACCTTTCCAACAAGCTGAAAGAGAATACAAAAGAGGGGAAGTGACATCATCACTTGACCTCTCCCTTCCCTCCCACCCTCATCTCAACACCTGGAAGAACATCTGGAAGAGAAACATTTTGACCTGGGGCAGGGTGTTCTCAGGCTGGAAGACAGTCACAGCCTGTGTATTGAGAATCTGTAGCCCACCTGTACCATCTGTCAGGATGAGACACTACTTGATTCAAATCCTGCTTTGTTTATAGAATTTAGAGTGCAAATTGAGTTTTGCTTCTTAAGTAACCAACTTTAATCTCTACACTAGCTACTTATAATAACTTAAAATCTATCTGTAGTTAATAAACATGTTTTATATTTTACTTAAACAGTGTGTTTTGGTTGAAGTCCTTGGGGAATCTTAGCTCGGTTTACAAAGGCTAGTGTGTGTCCATTCCACATGGATAGAGCAGCAAATGAATGTGTTTGTTCTCTGGAGACATACAAATATGGAAAAAGGTTGTTCACAAGATTCACCCTCTGAATCTCAGCCTGACTCTCTCCACTTCCTCTAAGAGTAGGATGTTTCTCCTTGAGAGTGCAAGTTCATTGTCTGAGTTGCCACAGACTTTCACAAAGACAATTATTCTTTAAAATGAAGCATCATGACAAAATTACATACTATAGTATATGAGGTGATCTATGGTAAAATTATTGAACTGTTTGAATAATTGCTGTTCCTGAGGTTTCCATGTTGGACTCTGAAATTTAAGATCCTTGATCCTCTTGTTGCTTTCTTGTTTCCTAAATGGTGCAAGTTGGGTGGATGTATACATTATGACAATAAGATGCTAGTATAAAAAATGTCTAACTGTGATTTTGTTGGTGTTCAATCAAAATATCACATATATACTAGTAGAATTATTGCATCAAGTAACATTTAAGACACTGGTAGATGGGATAGCTACGAATTTATTGTATTATAATGTATTTTATGTAACAATTATTACAAGGACTAAAAATTATCTACAACTATGCATTTATATTATCCTTTTGCTATAACAATATCTAAAAAAAATATCGGGCAAACGAGGGATGATATTCTCTTTCAGATCCCAGATATGCATAAACTCAGAGGGCTGAATGCTTGCAAAGACCAGATTGGACCAGATTCTAATTATTTATTGTTTTATAACCCTCACAACATGCTAGGCAATTTAGACATACAAGAAGTCACAATCTCTGCCAGAGAGAGCTTAAAACTAAGGCCTCAGTCCTGGAATGATATCAGATAGCATACACCCTGCAGAGTTCTATTGACTTTGATGGGTGCATTGGCAACAATGCAGAGGTCTGCACTAGCGAAACCAAGTGCAGAACCAGGATCTTGAATACGGAAGTATGTTTTAACTTTGAGAAAACTAACTTGAAACATTTGTCTTAATGTGAAATCCTTGTGGAGACAAGGCATGGGTGGTTTTTATCTCTATGTATCTATTTAAGGTTAACCCAATTCCTACCCTATTATGTGAACTAGCTACACTGAGGTGAAAACTGCAGTGCCTTGTCTCCACTAAGATTTTACATTATATTAGTTATCTCAAGTTAGCTACCTCAATAAAAAAAATCACCTTGTTGTAGTGACATCAAAGCCTAAAAAGTGAAAGGGAAAAAGGAAAAAAAATACAAGATTGTTTTTAAAATGTATTTCCTCTTTCACCTAGTTCTTACTTTTCATTGTATCCTGACAACAAGCTGTAGCTTTCACTATTTTTTTTACTGTTTTGTTTTTGTTTTAATGCTTTACTATTGTTTTCTCCAGTGTCCCCTCCCTCATTTTAGTTTAACCTTTGCATCTTTTCTGTTTGCTACTTCATACATTTTTTTCTATTTTCCCAATCTTCAATAGAGATACTCCAGAACTTACCCAAGTGCAACTGTGATAAAAATCTGCTGTACCGTGTGCAGCATATAATTGCAAGTTCAGGCATAGTGGGCCAAGTTTACCTTCAGCTGAATAAGTTCAACACCCTATATCTCCATTGACATTAGCGGGTATGCACCAGCATGAAAGAGGCGTTTGGACATTTCCTACATATACTTTGAAGCTAAATACTAATAAGATGTATACACATTACAACTTGACGTGTAGAATTTCAGTTGTCCTTAGTGTCTTTGTTAATTAATAATCAAGCCCACTACATAGCACCAATCTCAACCTTTTATAAAATAAAGAATAATGAAGATGAACATAAAAAGGCAAAGGCTGAAAGATAAATAAACTAAGAATTTTTCATGCTACTCTTTCTCCCAGAACAGAGGTTCCCAAACTTATTTGGCCTACCACCCCCTTTTCAGAAAAAAATTACTCAGCGCCCCCCTGGAAATCTACCTTCTTTAAGTGAACAAACAGAAAGATGCAGTGACAAATTTGCATTCTTTTATGTATCTATATTTCTATCTACGTCCTACAATATAGTAAAGAAAGATGTGTTATTAGAATATCGCCCACAACATCAGGTATACAGTGGTTTTTGCGTAAGACGGCAAAAGACAACCAAACTAAAATACTAATGAAACTAATAAACTGGGTTTTGTTCTTTGCTCAGCATTAGATATATGTATTTGATATTAAATTGTCAAATATCAAACTAAATTTATCAAGAAATAATTAATTTAAAAAATAATCAATATGCAATTAAAAATCAGTTAATAGTTTTAATTTAGTTTGCCCTTATTTAAATAATTGTT
This sequence comes from Malaclemys terrapin pileata, assembly GCF_027887155.1. Taxonomy (NCBI): domain Eukaryota; kingdom Metazoa; phylum Chordata; order Testudines; family Emydidae; genus Malaclemys; species Malaclemys terrapin. The sequence goes on along the minus strand of NC_071506.1, from coordinate 156,570,342 downwards.
CCTTATTAACACACGCCTTATTTACCAATTAACACAGATGATTTGATAGATATAAATAAATGTTAATAGTTAACAGTTTTTTTACGATTTCATTCCCGTTTTTGTTAATATTGTAATAAAAAATATGACAAATATATTGACTGTACTCTTCAAATAGTACTGTACCAACACAAGCCTGCTACAATTTTATTATTAGTAAGCACTAGAGACACAGAAACATATGGTAGATATGTAAGAAAATGTATAAAAATACTCACGTGTAAATTGCTGTTTTATTGAAACAACAATAATACAATTTGCTTTGTATGTGATCCATAATCCGTAAAGATCGAAGGTATTGAATATGAATAAAAAATTTTAAATACTTATTGCACTATTGTTAACTGCTTTTTACACAACTCAGAAACAATCTAAATTAGATTTCATACATGTCGCCTATTTATAGTATCATATTGTAAACAAGTCATTACACGCACATATTCCTGCCGATGCATGCTGGACTTCCCAACAATGCGTGATACGCTCGCCTGCCAACACTTGCTTGTTAAGAGCTGTTGGCGGACTTGACACCTGATCGGTTATAATTTGTGAATTTATTTGGAAAATAAAGTAATCACTACAACTTTAACTCTATGTTACACAACAGATGAAACATGTACGAACGGTTTTTCAAAATTTTCTTATATTCTCTTCTTTCTTTATGCTTCCGCCGCCCCCTTATTTTTATTCAATGCCCCCCAATTGCACCCGAGGCTACTACTGCCCCCCTGGATCGTTCCAGCGCCCCCCAGGGGGCGGTATCGCCCACTTTGGGAACCTCTGTCCCAGAAGATGTTGGCTATAATCACTTCTGACTTCTTCTGCTTATCAACAAAGCAGATGCAGAAATAACAAATAATGACTAAAAAGTTACTTTATGCACCATGTGTTTTAACTGACTGTGTTATTATATTTATATATATGTAAACACACACACACACACATATATTTGTGTGATAAGATGTTAAACAAAGTTAGAACAGTGATTACTGTCTGAGCATGGTAGAGTGCACATTGTACAAATGGCTTGATTCACAAGGCAGAACTGCAAACTGACATAATTTTGGGAAAATCTTTTTATATTTTCTATGTGTCTTAATGTAATGTGCACAACTCAGGCAGGAACACTTATTTAATGAACTATGGCAAATAGGGTTGCCAACTTTCTAAATTGCCCCAAACCGAACACCTTGCCCCGCCCCCTGTCTCCCCCGAGGCCCTGCCACTTCCCTACCCCTTCTCTGAGGCCCCGCCCCCACTTACTGCACCCCCCTTCCCTCCGTCACTCACTCTCCCGCACCTTCACTCACTTTCACCGGGTTGGAGCAGGGAGTGTGGGCTCCATCTGGAGGCATGAGCTCTGGTGTAGTGCCAGGGATGAGTGGTTTGCGTACAGGAGGTGGCTCAGAGATGGGGCAGGGGGTTGGGGTGCAGACTCCAACTGGGCGGCACTTACCTCAGGCAGTTCCCGGAACAAGCCAGCTCCTAGGCAGATGGGCCAGTGGGCTCTGTGTGCTGCCCATGACTGCAGGTGCTGCCCCTGCAGCTCCCATTGGCGGTGGTTCCTGGCACCAGCGCTCAGGGCGGGGGCACTTTGCGGAGCCCCCATGGCTACCCGTGACTAGGGGCCAGACATGCCGGCCGCTTCTGGGAGCTGCGCAGAGTCAGGGCAGGCAGGGAGCATGCCTTAGCCCTGCTGCACCATCAACCGGACTTGTAATGGCCCGGTAAGCAGTGCTGACTGGAGCTGGCAGGGTCCCTTTTCAACCAAGAGTTCTGGTCGAAAACTGGATGCTTGGAAACCCTAATACCAAATTCATATATTTCACAAACGAAAAACTATTTGACAAGTTTAACAGTTTTCTCCCTCACTCTCTTTTTTAATTATAGGCAGAGCTCATAATGATGCCTATGCTTAAGATTGCCCAACACTTCCCATTATAAGACCCTGTTTTCAGCTGCTTATAATCTTTCCAAACTTTAACCTTTGCACTGAAATATTCCATGCTGGGTGTCTGCCTCAGGCTAAATTTTTTTTTAATTAATCTAAAACAGTTAAGCTATTTCTGAGAATGACGTTAGGGGGAAACACATTGTTTTGCCTACATTAAGACAATTCCTACAACAGCTGAGAAGCTCTAGCACCTCCACACTCTGACACAAAACCCTGTAGTTTGGCACTGGGCTCAGGGATTTGCCTTTTGCTATTCCTATGAAAAGATACCCAAATTTGGCCAAATTATAAACTTTTGAAAAATCTTAGTTCCCAGATTCTCAGAAGAGACTTGTTAGAGTTTGGCAACTAAATTCTCCAAAGATTCTGTCCGCATTTAGCATGTTCTAGCCCCTCATAGTTTGTGTGTGTCACTGGACTGCACATGAGCCATGACCACAGAGCATGCTCTAACCTATGGGCTGAATAGGACTTTACCTTCAGTTGCTACTCCAGCTGCAGCAGCCCACTGTGATGTCAGGCACAGGAACTGAGAGCAAAGAGACTGTCTGTCCTGTGCTCACAATGCCCCCTTCTCCTGCAGGCACCAAAGCTGCCTGATTAAAATACAGAAGGGACAAGAGCCAGACCTGGAAGCATATGTACAAGGGGGCCAAATTAAGGTTGCACAGGTAACCTTAATTCTGGCATTTCCTAACTTCTGAGTCCCTGATTTTGCAACCATACATTCTTTTAATATAATTTTTGTGTGATATTGTCAGGAGTAAGGTCTTACAGCTGCACCTACTCAGTACCCGACAGCTTAATTCACCAGCTATGCTGCCTGATAGACTGCCCTGCCGGATTGGTTGAAGAAACTAGAAGGCCAGTTCTTAAGCTCAGCAGCAGCTCACTGGTTGCTCAATGACCACACCTATAGACTCTCTGCCTCTCTGTGCTTGTCTCTCACCAAGCTCTGCACATGCTCTGCTCCTCCACAGTTCCAGCCCAGAACCTGCCCTGCACCTAGCCTTGCTCCTTCCTTCCCTGACTCCTGGTAATCCAATTCTAACCCTTGGCTCTGATTCCTGACTCTAATTCTGTCTTGAACCTGTGGCTCTGGCATTTGGACTCTGACTCCAATTCTGACCTGCTTCCTGGTTCTGGTCTTGTCTTGACCCTGGCTCTGGCATTCAGACTCTGAGCACTAAATCTGACTCCTGCTCCGACCACTAAGCCTGACTGCCTATGACCCAGGCTCCTGACAGACATCAGGACACCCATTTTGGACCTTGTAATTACATGTACTACACCAAATCGCATACCATCCATCACAACAGTTTTGTATGATGTGCTTTTAGAAAATAATTTCAGTGTTCATTTATACTTTTGCAGGGGTGAAAGTAACTTAAAGAACTTACCGGTAAACCGGACACCTGAGCGGGGGCGTGGCCTCAATGGGAAGAGGCGGGGCCTTTCAAGATTTAAAGGCCCTGAGGCTCCGGCTGTAGCAGGGAGCCCCAGGGCCTTTAAATCACCCCGGAACTACCAGCTGCGGAGGTGGCTAGGAGCCCCGGGGCTCAGGGACAAATTAAAGGGCCTGGGGCTCTGGCCACTGTGGAGCTCCAGGCCCTTTAAATCCCTGCGGGAGCCCTGCCACTGCTATCCCGGGGCTCTGGCAGCCGGGCTCAGGTTGGGATTTAAAGGACCCGGGGCTCCGGCCTCTGCAGGGAGCCCCGGGCCCTTTAAATCCCCGCCTGAGCCTGGCTGCAGGACCCCCAGGGCTCCGGCAGTGCTTTAAAGGGCCTGAGGCTCCGGCCACTGCGGGGAGCCCTGGGCCCTTTAAAGCACCGCCAGAGCTCCAGCAGCGGGGCTCGGGCTGCACTTTAAAGGGCCCGGGGCTCCCCACAGGGGCCGGAGCTCAAAGCCTTTTATATCCCCGCCCAAGCCCGGCTGCCGGCTTACTTTCACCTCTGCACTTTTGATATTTCTCTGTTAATTCACTAGAAATCAGGTCACAAGTTCTTGTTTGATTTAAATTGTATAGTAAATATATAGAGACAATATCAGTTAAGATAAATTGAGGCTTATCTTGTGCCTGATGTATTGCAATGCACAAAACTTCACATTTTGTAAGTCCTCTCTTTTGCAATAGGAAACTGTTAACTCAGATACTTCAGCAGTTCACCAATATCACAGAATCACACAACAAGTCAGGCAATCTCTAAGACAGCTAGAAAGGAACCAAATCCTTCTGGCAATATATAGCAAAACAAACAACATACACGTCACCAGGAAACCTATCAGGATCTAGTGCAGACTGTGGAGCACAGAAGCGTTATTATTGTTTGTATTACCGTAGCACCCAGAGGCCTCTACTGAGATTGAGGCCCCATTGTCCTAGGCACTGTACAAATTCATAGTAAGAGGCAGTCCTTGCCCTAAGGAATTTACAACCTAGATAGACAAGGCAAAGGATGAAAGGGAAAAACAGGCACAGAAAGGTGAAGTGACTTGCCCAGCTTATGGGCAAGGACACAACAGGTCAGTGACAGAGCTAGGGATAGAATCTAGATTTCGTGACTTCTAGTCTAGTGCTCTATCCACTAGACCATACCGCTCCAGTGCTTCCAGTAAGAATCTTACCCAAATAAATAGTCCATCTATACTATCTGAAGCTAAAAGGCAGTCTTCAAATGCAGCCCCATGTGCAGCACTGCAGTAATCCAGTCTTTGTACTTCGGTAGTAAAATACATTAAAAATGATGGCCTGTCTTGCAGAATTGTTTCTTCCACAGCTTATCAGTTTCCTATCCACGTTCATCATTCCTCAGTGGTGGAATAAGATTGATAATGACATTTAATGTAAATGTAGTTGATCACAAATCTTTGAGATGCAAGAACAAATAGAATGATGTATATCTTGGGGAGAGGGAGATTTGCATGGCTTAAGTTTTTCAAGTGCTAAAACAGAAATGCAGGCTGGCCCACTTCTTTCGCATATAGTAAACTTCCTTAGATCTATGAAGATTAGGAGTAATTTGACCATGTACTCACCCAGTTCCCATTAGTGTAATTACCTTCTGCCTAACTAACCCTTTCTGTCATTTCAGCTGAATATAGTAATTGTTTTTTTAATTTTCTACTCTGAACTATTACATGCAATGCTGCTGTGAACTGTTAAACAGATGCTGCATACTACCCAGAGATGGCAGCCCATCAGTGGCAGGTGAGGCGATTACTTCTTTAGACATTTCAGAGTCTTCCAGGATGAACAATGCTATATAAATGTAAGGTGAGACCTAGGCTAGGTACTGAACTTCGGCTTTCAGGCACTAACTCAGATAGGGCAGAAAAGGTAACATTAATGAGATTTCAGCCTGATTATGGAAACAGCAAATGCTTAATGTATTATTCAAAAGCATTTTTTATAAGTCAGTTGACAGTGACCTTAGAGCCTTTTGCTACTGGCGGAAGTCTACAGGCTTTTAACATGCAAATCAAATATTCTGTTGATTATTCAATCAACGCATTTGCTATTATCCCTAAAAAACAGGTGAAAGTTATATTTAACATACCTATCGGTTAAAATACATATGGGACTCCCGGAGTGTGACCGGTGGGATTGTGTAGATTTTCTAGAATACTTTCTCTAGCAGGAGCAGGCGCAAAGTAGCTCACTTTAAAGAGATAATAAATAGTTGAATGACCGTCTCTGAAGCAGTTTCTATATATACCTCACTCCTGGCCAGTCCCAGTAAATGACATTGGGAGAAGGGAAGAGGAGCAGACCCAATCCTCAGAAACTGACAATCCTTGAGGGAGGACCACCAAGCTGTGCCTAATTAAGAAACAAGAAATAAAAGAAGAAGAGGCCATGCAGGGTCTTCCAGAAATGGCTTGCGGACTGAGCCTTCTTCTCTGTGAGTCAGGAGGAACTCTTGGGCTGTTAACCTAGGGTCAGCAAGAAAAGCTACTTCTTAGATAGAATGAACTGGAATATGGTAAAATTTAAGTATCCCCTGGAATAAAGGGGGTTATTCTCCACTTTATCCTTGGAGAAATGCTTGCAGAACTTTGTTATTGGTCTATTTTTCCCTGAGTGCATGGAATTATGTTGGTTTTGTTCTGTCGGTCAAGGTTACATGGGCTGGTTCTGTTCCCATTTAAGTAAATGAAAAAATCCCACCTAAGCAATAAGAGCAGGATTAAGAGCTGGGGTCTGGGTTTTTATTTCCACTTGCTACCAGAGACCCTATTGAATTCTTCCATGAGAAATGAGAGGACACAGTATATTTACTGCTGTCGCAATGTAAAACAGGCTATTTCTGGAGTAAGTCAGTGTATGGCAATGCCTGAAGGTGGGAACATCATTCGTTTTCATTTATCCTTGTTAAAGAAGTATGAACAAGCATAGACCCTTCTTCACTCTTTGTGTAGTGGGGGATGTGAGCGGCCAACCAAGACTCTACTTGGTTTATCTTTGATACATTCTCCCAGTAGTACAAAAACACTGGTATTTAAAAACATGTCTACATCAAATAGAAAACAAAAAAATAAAATCCTCAAGGAAATGCCACACATTTTTGTGGAAAAGCCATGCAGATATCTATTATCCCCAATTGTAACTCATCACTGCTGACTGAACAGTTTCTACAATGTTTCTGAACTTATATCCTGGGGAGATAGTAGCTCCCTGTTTAAATGCATCATCTCATGAAGGACAAATGTTGCACACAGATGAGCTGGCTAGTCTCCTCATTGATTAAAAGACTGGATCAGGGAACTTGTCTTATTGAAGGTGTTACTTACCTCCTGTCTGAACTGAGCTCTTAGTATCCTGGTAAATCCTGTTGTCCAAGATGAGCTGTCTGGTGAAAACTTTGGGGCCTGCCCCCAGACCAGAGTGTTGAACTCTGGAAGCAGAAGGAGATGCTGAAACTCCTGTGTAACTATCAGATAGCAAAGAGTATATATGTGCCATTTGGGATAAAATAGCATAATCAGAAGAGGAGACAACTGCTCTGAGAATTACTTGCCTTCCAGCAGTTAAGGTTATATATGCAGTCTTGGGTCATGCTAGACTCAATTTCTGTTTTCCAGCCAGCTCTAGATCCCCCAGGGTGACCAGACAGCAAGTGTGAAAAATCGGGACGAGGGTGGGGGTTAATTGGAGCCTGTATAAGAAAAAGACCCAAAAATCGGGACTGTCCCTATAAAATCGGGACATCTGGTCACCCTAATGATCCCCAGCTGCTGTTAAGGTGTGTTCCAAACAACTGAATAGAGGGGAGAATTTGCACCAGCTACTAACAGCCCCAAAGGAGTGTTCCAGCAGCCAGGATTTGCTAGGGTGTACAACATGGGTGGGCAAGCTACAGTCCCCGGGCTGGATCTGGCCCGCGAGCCATTTCAAGCTGACTCGCGATCCGCATCATGCTGCTCGGCCCTGCTCCGGTGCTCTGGCCGGGGCACTGGGTTGTGGGGGCCACACCCCATGGCTCCCGGAAGCCGTGGCATGGCCTCACTCCAGCTCCTACATGCTCCAATGGCCTCCTCCAGTGCTCCAATGGGAGCTGCGGTGGCAGTGCCTGTGGCAGGACAGCGTGCAGAGCTGCCTGGCCGCACCTCCACGTAGGAGCTGGAGAAGGGACATGCTTCTGGGAGACGCTTGAGGTAAGTGCCGCTTGGAGCCTCTCCCCACGCCCCAACTCCCTGCTCCAGCCCTGATCCCCCTCCCACTCTCCAAACCCCTCGATCCAAGCCTGGAGCACCCTCCTGCACCCCAAACCTCTCATCCCCAGCCCCCACCCAAAGCCCGCACTCCCAGCCAGAACCTACACTCCTTCCATCTCCGCTGCCCCAGCCCTGTACCCCCTCCCGCCTCCAAACCCCTTGGTCCCAGCCCAGAGCATCTTCCTATACCTCTAAACTCCTCATCCCCAACCCCACCCCAGAGCCCGCACGCCTCCCCCACACCCAACCCCAATTTTGTGAGCCTTCATGGCCTGCCATACAATTTCTATTTCTTGATGTGGCCCTTGGGCCAAAGAGGTTTGCCCACCCCTGGTGTACAAGAATCTTGGCCAAGTGCCTGTGTCCATGACCTGAAAGGAGGGTGGCACAAGAGCCATGTAAGGACTCTTTTTGACAGGGGAATACTCCTATGGCTGCATTAATTGCTTTTAAGGGTGCTTTGCACTGCCAGAGTGGCACAAAGCCAGCCCAGATAAAGGCCGTGACACAAAAAAGTATTATCCATTCCAGATTTAGGAAACCAGAATGAATGACTAGGCAGAGGTTGTACTAAATCTGCTGCATATTATACCAAACAATGGTGCCACTGTTACCTTGTCATCCCCACTTGTTGTGTTTTATTATATGATTAGAGTGACTAAACTCCTATAGGTGCAGACTGATTTTATTATATGGGTGTATTGTGCATAGCACAATGGGATACTGGTCTCTAACTGGGGCCTCTTAGCACTACTGCAGTACGAGTAAATCATAGAGAAATGAAAGACAGTTTGTATAATTAATTTATCACTGGTCAAAAGCCTGCAATTCTAACCCTGCGATTTAATGATGACACAAATACTCTGCAGTCATGGTCAATGTTCCCTCAAATGTTTTCCATCCATGTGCAGAATGAATTTTGTTATGTGCACAAAATTATCGAGGTAATGTGCAGATGTGCACCACCAGAAGAAACAAAATACCTAGATATAATACCTAGATATTTTAAAAGTTACTATAGAGATAATTACTTCATCTAGGACAGGTTAGGCATTTTAGAACTCACTACTCAAAGAATTAAATTTAAGTGTAAGAGAGAAATAAAAAAATATGAAATGCATAGACTAGTCAAAAACTCAAATAACAGCGCTTTGAAAAAATAAAATTACAGAGAATGTATGTGCATTGCAGGAAGTATCAAGAATTAACAACAACAATAATACAAGAATGTGTTGGGAGGTGAGTGTGAAAGTGTGTGTGTGTGTGTGTGAGAGAGAGAGAGAGAGTGAGTGTGAGACAGAGACATGCGTTGCCCCTTTAAGTATGTTCACAGCCTGGCAAGACTCCCCAGTGGACTGCTGCTGCCCTGGGACATCCTTCAGGTAGTCAATATTGCTAACACTCACGCTATATGGTGCTTTTCCTTAAAGCCCCAGTGTGTTATACAGAGCCACAGGAGGATTATATTGAGGAAGAAGTGTGTATATACAGCCTCCCCTTGAGTTCTGGGAGAAGAGGAGCCCTGTCACATTCTCCCCCCACCCCCGCCCCGGCTCTGCAGAGATGGGGTACGGGGCGGAGAGAGGGGGACACCCTGATATCAACACCCCCACCGCTTTGCACAGCAAGCATGAGGTCCTGGGAGCAGCTCCCAGGCAGAGGCAGGAGCAGCACAGCCATAGGTGGAGAGACACCTGAAGTGCACGGCACTTGATAGCTTCCTGAGCGGCTGCCCGGCCATCAGGTTAGAGGGAACTTTGGTCATGGTACTTCTATTATGCTTGTTAACAGAATGAGAACTCAAACACCAAAGGTAAAAAAAATACTCTGTCATATTTGGATTTATGTATCATTTAATCATTTTCTAATGGAAGTTAGAAGATGAGTTTTTTCCCCCTCAAATGCCACTTTCCTGCTATATATCTCATATATGTTATTTCACCTGTATGGGGGCTCAGTTTCCTCAACCATAAAATGAATATGATACTGACTCTCTATGAAAAGGGCTTTCAATCTGTGGGTGAAAAAATGCTTATTGTAACAGGAGAAAATTACATCCATTATTTTATTTTATTTGGCTTTTTTTCAGTTATAATAATCCACAATTTTATTCATAGCATGGGTTGGCAATTTTAAAACATTTTTAAAGTGGAAATATGGACCAAAACAATATCCTGGAGAAGAATGTCTGAAATCCAGATTAATTTTTTGCAGTTTGGACACATCTCTAGTCCTCCAAAGCATTAATACCTTTTAGGAGGCTGAGTTGCATTGGGTAGGAGAGGGGGAATGCTCCCTGAGTAGCAGAACCTGAAAATATTAAATGTTTGAAACCAGAAATCCTCCTGGGAAGTGGGTGAAATACAGTGAGAGGTACACCCTTTCTACATTCTATTCAACAATTGTAGGCAAGCACTAACACTAGCACTGCCATTCCAATACACTGTGGTACAGGGCAATGACCCTGATCTCATCACTCCCAGATGTTCTTTCCCTCCTCCTTCTGTGTTCTCAATTGCCAATAACAATATTATAGCTGGACTTTGCACAGATGTGCTGGAGAAGGGTTCCTTGCACCCTCTCCTTCCCCACACAATTCCTAAAGGACCCTTGTGGATCTTTTGTAGTATTTCTTTCCAGCGGCTCATTGGTATTACAACCTTGCTGCCCTGGAAAATCATCCCATCTAGCACAGTCAGTTCATGTCTGCAGTTCTAATAGAGAGCAACTGCTTATTTCTTCAAACCACCCTTTAATTATCACTTATTTAAAGATCCCCAATGATTCATCTTTCTCTGTTTCCCCTCTTCTTTGTTGCAGGTCTTTGTTAGCTATGGGCAATCAATCTACATAGGCTTTCATTTCTATCTCTGAGGTCTTCTTTAGTATTATAATGGGAGTCACCGTTCTGGAAAATGCATCCGCAGTAAACGTGAATTTACCAAGTATGTGGGTTACAACCAAATCATACTTCTGCATCTTTATCATCATTCTTTGAAACCTTATAGTACAATCATTTTGCAGTTTGCCAGGTAATGCTATCACGGGCTTGTGGTCCGTTTCAACATGCATTACCTGGCTGAAAGTACATTGATTGAATCGCTCATAGGCAAACAATATTCCTAAAAGTTCTTTCTCAAAGTGTGGATATCTGGTTTCCGCATCAATGATTTGGATACCAACCATCATCATGTTTCTGTAAAATCGTTGCACCTAAATCCAGATTGTGAAGCATCCACTGAAATTTTAACAGACCTGCCTGGTGCATAAAATTCAGCACTGGCTCTTGCATCAGTTATTGTTTCAAACCTTCCAGTAAGTCCACCTGTTCTGCACCATCATTAATCTTTATGTTCTAGGAGTTTCCTCAAAGCCATTGCTTTTGTAGATAAATTAGGTATACATTTCCCAAGACAATTAACCATCCCCAGGAATCGTTGGACATCTTTCTTTCACTGGGGATGTGGCATCATTTCAATGGTTGAAACCTTCATCTTAACAGATTTTACATTTTTGCTGGAAATAACATCACCCACAAAAGTCAGTTCTGTAACCCCTAAAACACATTTTATTTCAATTTGCAGCTGAAGTGGCATAGACTTTCTGAAATCTACAATCATGCTCTCTTTAGTTGAGCCACAGATGCCAATCTCATTCATTGAGGTGTCAACACCATTAATATGTTGATAGATCATAGCTACTATATTGTGGTACAATTCTGGTGCTGAAGCTATGCAGAAGGGTTGGCATAAGAATCTGTATCTTCCAACTGGGTTATTAAATGTGCATAGTTTTGACCTTTCTTCAGTTAATTTTAGTTGCCAAAATCCTGAGGAAGCATCCAATTTACTGAAATATTGAGCATTTGCAAACTGACAGAGACATACTCTCTTCCTTGATTGGCAGTTTGAAATGTTCTCTTTTTATAGCATAGTTGAGGTCTTAGATCTAAGCATATGCATAGCTGGCTGTTATTTTTCTCCACGATGATTAGGGAGCTGACCCTTTCCATTGGCTACTCCATTTTTTCATAGAATATCAGGGTTGGAAGGGATCTCAGGACGTCATCTACTCCAACCCCCTGCTCAAAGCAGGACCAATCCCCAGACAAATTGTTACTCCAATTCCCTAAATATCCCCCTCAAGGATTGAACTCTCAACCCTGGGTTTAGTAGGCCAATGCTCAAACCACTGAGCTATCCTTCCCCCTATTGCTTCCATCATTGTGAGTCCAGCCTTGAGTTTATCACAGAGTGCAAATGGTACCGTTCTACATGGATGGATAACTGGAGCTACCTGCTTGTTTATCTGGATTATATATTAATCCTGCAAGGAACCCAATCCTTGAAATAGGTCATGATATTCCCAAATGGGTGCCTCATCACCAGATTCAGTCTGATATTGTAGCGAGAGCACCCATTTTACCAGAGTGAGTTTTTCTACAAGTGGACAGACTTAAAACTGGTGTCACCTTTCTTGGTACTACTCTCTTGGTTTTTATATTTCATGCTAGCTGCATACCTCCCTTTCACTGGTATATTTATTCCAGAATAACCAGGTACTTTTAGTTCTTTGGTCCCAGTTTTGGTCTTATCTTCAGTCTCTCATACTCTTGTTCAGACAGAATATTAACCTGAGCTCCTGTGTCTGGTTTGAGTAGAATAATTGTTTCATTCACTTTAATCAACAGTACCCAGTCCCTCTCATCAGCTTGCTTGATCCCAACATGCCTAAGTAAAACTCCTCAACAGGTTGTCTTCACTGTATGCCCTTGACTTTTCTGGCATTTGGGATATGCAGCATTTTGCAAAATGATTTTTTCCCCACATTTGTGAGATAGCTTCTCAAAGGCAAAACAGTTGTTTGGGGTTTTGCTCAGATCCACTTTTTCACATAGCCATCTGTACCCAGTCTACTCTCCTGATGGTGGTTTTCATAATGATTGGTTCCACTTTTTGATTTGACCTTTTCTGGCTACATTCTTTTTTATTTAGTACCACTTCCAATGAATTCAGCTCTTTGGCTTGTGTGCTTTCACAGTTTCTGCTGCCCTGCGTATCTGGAGAGCCTTTCTAAAGTTTCATGGAGCAGTCTCTCTCAACATATTGCCTTTAATGACACAAATGATTCTATCTCTGACCAGAGATTCTGTCACTCACCAAAGTCACCGATCTTACCGAGTCTTCTTAATTCTATGACATATTGCTCTATGCTATCAGTTTTTTGCATGCATGTAAAAAATTGGTGTCTCTGAAAGGTCTCAATCCTTTTTGGCATGCAATGTTCCTCAAATTTAATCAGTATTTTACTTAACTTCAATCTTTAACCTTCTTCAAACTTAAAGTTGTTATAAATATCCAATGTTTACTCCCCCAAAACATGCCAGAAGATTAATGATTACACGTTATCATTTTTCTCCTCTGCCCCTATGGTCGCTAAATACAATTCAAATCTGTCAGAATTTTTTCTAGTTCTCTGCAACATTGACAATTGCAGATTGGATGGAGGTTGCAAGACATCCATGTTTGGCTTTCTTCCCTTCTTAAGCTTGTCAGACTTCTATCATGATCATAAATACATAACAAAGCCTTTGGACTTTCTTTGCTGCTCCACGTGCTCCCTTTTCCTACATTTTTAGTTTCAAGCACAGGAAGTAACCTCAGAATTACTGCAGATGCTCCCTCTTTCGGCACTTCTGACACTATGTAATAATGATCTTTGGGTTCAGTAAACAACAAACCAGTGAATGAGAAAGGAATAAAAAATAAATGAGCTGCTGTGGTGAACTGCTGTACACAGATAAACTATGTTCTCAAACCCTCTGCTTCCAGGGCATCTCTCAAAATTCCTGTATTCATCATACTATCCCTTATGAGGAAGCCTCTCTAAATTATAATCTTTCACAAACATATCTCTACACGTGGTATGCTTTTCCAGGCAAGAAATGCCATTAGTAAGGCTTAGTCTGTTTGCTACAAATAACAAAGCACATCTGTGACACTATGTATAATAACCGTTCAGAGGGAGATTTTTTTTCAAAACTGACTAAGGGAATGAGGACATTAGTCCCTAGTCTTTCATAGATTCTTTCATAGATTCCAAGGCCAGAAGGAACTATTGTGATCATCTAGTCTTACCTCCTGTATAGTACAGGCCACAGAATAATTCCTAGAGCATTTTAGAAAAGCATCCAATCTTGATTTTAAAAATGTCCAGTAATGGAGAATATACCACAGCCCGTGGTAAATTGTTCCAATGGTTAATTACTCTCAATATTAACAATTTGATCCTTATTTCCAGTTTGAATTTGTCTAGCTTCAAATTCTAGCCATTGGAGCGTGTTATACTTTTCTTTGCTAGATTGAGGAGCCCAATATCAAATATTTGTTCCCTGCATAGGTACTTATAGAATGTAATCAAGTCATCCCTTAACCTTCTCTTTGTTAAGCTCAATACAATAGAGTGAGCTCCTTGCGTCTATCACTATATAAGGCATAGTTTCCTAATCCTTTAATCATTTTCATGGCTCTTCTTTTAACCCTCTCCAAATTTATCAACATCCTTCTTGAATTGTAGTCACCAGAGCTAGACACAGTATTCCAGCAGCACTTGCACCAGTGCCAAATATAGAGGTAAAATAACCTCTCTACTCCTAACTCAAGACTCTCCTGTTTATGCATCCCAGGATCTCATTAGCTCTTTTGATCACAGTGTCACACTGGGAACTCATGTTCAGCTGATTATCCACTGTGATCCCCAAATCTTTTTCAGAGACACTGCTTCCCAGGAGAAAGTCCCCCATTCTCTAAGTATGGCCTACATTCTTCGTCCGTAGAAGTATACATTTACATTGTCATATTAAAACTCATATCATGTGCTTGCACCCAATTTATCAAGCAAACCAGATCACTCTGAATCAGTGATCTGCCCTCTTCATTATTTACCAGTCCCTCATTTTTGTGTCATCTGCAAACTTTATCAGTGATGCTTTTATGTTTTCTTCCAGCTCATAGATAAAAATGTTAAATAGCGTAGGGCCAACATCAATCCTAGTTGGACCGCACTAGAATAAAACCCGCTCTACATTTTGAAACCTATCAGTTAGCAAGTTTTTACTCCATTTAATGTGTACCATGTTATTTTATATCATTCTATTTTTTATGTTGTGTGGTACCAAGTCAAATGCCTTACAGAAGTCTATTATGTTAACGCAATTACCTCTATCAACCAAACCTGCAATCTTATAAAAAAAAGATATCAAATTAGAAAATAGATCTTCTCAAACTATAAACCCATGTTTATTTGCATTAATTATATTACCCTCCCTTAGTTTTTTTATTAAGTCAATCATGTATCAGTTGCTCCATTATCTTGCCTGGGATGTCAGGCTGAGAGACCTATAATTACCTGGGTCATCCAATTTACCCTTTTTAAAAATTGGCATAATATTAGCTTTCTTCCAGTCTTCTGCAACTTCCTCAGTGCTCCAAGCATTATTGAAAAGCAATACTGATAGTCCTGAGAGCTCCTTAGCCAAATCTTTTAAAACTCTTGAATCCAAATTCTCTGGACCTGCTGATTTAAAAATGTCTAACTTCTGTTTAATAGCTTTCAGAGATACTAGTGGAATGGAAAGAGTGTTATCATCACAATATGATGAGACTGGATCATCTGTTTTTCCCCAAAAAAGAGAATAAAAATATTTATTGAACACTTCTGCCTTTTCTGCATTATTATTGATAATTCTACGCCATCCATCTAGTAAAGGACCAATAGCACTGTCAGGATTCTTTTTGTTCCTAATATATTTTCTTGTTGTCCTTAACTTATTGGGATTTGTTCTTCTAAAGCTTTTAGACACTTGAAAATGTCCACGTTGTCGATTCCTGAATTGTTCCCAAGCTTTTTCTGTTCTTTGCACAGATTAAAGAAGTGTTTGAGTATGGATGGATTTTCTAAAATAAATTATTTTCTGCATAAGTATATATCTATATCTATCTATCTATCTATATACCAATATAATCAAAAAAATAATTATGCACCACACTTAGAAGTGAAAAGCAGGACATCAAAATAGTCCTGAATGCAGCATAAATTATTTTTTTAACAAGGAAATCACTCAAAAATTAAATTAATTTCATTTGTTCTTAACTGACTTCTTTTGGGGGGAAACATAAGCACCCTGCATCAAGTGAGCACTGAACACTGTTTCAGCATAATTGTAGTCTATTCTCAATAATGTGGATAAAATTAATATATGATTTACAAAAATCATTAGGTTTGTCTGCAGGTAAGGAGGTGGGTATGTATTAAAGATACAAGCATACCACAAAATAGATAATACCACAGAATGGATTAATTTTACATGGACCTACAGGCCACTAGCCAGATTAAAGGTAAAACTTTTCCACTTGCACACACTGGGTACCCCAGAAAAAGATATTTCTTATTGCGTATAATTTATTTTTAGTCTCAGTATCAAAGTCTTCACAATCAGAACAAACCAAATTAAAGGCAAGCTAATGGAGAAGAACACAGAGCTGTTCTCTATCAAGATTTTTTTTGAGCTTCCATCTTCTCTCCTAAATTCTCACACTGCTTTTTTTATGGTAATTGTAGTTGAATTCAGATATTACTCGAGATCTGAACACTGGTCACATGGGTATGAATCCCAAACTTAATACCAACATTTTTCATTTAAGAAGGCACCTTGGTAAGATTCAGAACATTGGTCTGTACAGTAAGCACCACATGAGATGGAAGTGGTATACAAATTAAATGTTAATTTCATTTTAAAAATAATAATAGAGGCTAATGAGAGGGAGTATTCTTCCACTAGTTTTACAGAAGCAATAAAGATGAACATTTCCTCTCTTATACCAGGTGTTTAACCCCTCCAACTGTAATAAACCGTCCTAACCAACCCATAATTATATTTTTTAAATGGTGCCAAATTAAATTTTAAACAATTTTAAAAGAATTTTATATATGGATAACAAAGCTAGCATAACACTCAACAACTTCAGTATCAGCAAGAAAGTAGAGGATTACTAGACTTTTAAAACACAATTAGAACATTTGTCACACTGGATACAGGAAGTCTTAATTGATAACTGGCTACAAAAATGATGCTTGACCTGATCAGTAATAAACATCTGATTGGCCATACAGAAGAACTAGGGCCAGATTAAGGCATAAATTAACTAAGATATGTCTTACGGCCTTACAATATGAGGGGCCTCTCAAAAAGAAAAAACCTGATTCAATTTCAAATGTTATCAAAGTCAGTTGATAAATAAAGGAAATATGGGAAAAGGAAGATTCTCTCCAAATATAGACATTTTTGTTCAAATATGACCAAAATATACACATCTGGCTACCCAAATACCCTATCCTTACCTTTCACTAATTGTTCATTATTGACAGGCGGGAGGCCAGGGCTGAGAAAAAAATGATAATTCCACTTGTAAAATTAGTATTTCTATGAGTAAGTCTTCTATCATTGTCCTAAGGCCGCGTTTTATTGGCCAGCTGCTACTGGTAAAATCCTAACCGTGCCTTCATAACTTATTTAAATAAATAATCTCATCACCGATAAAGTTGGGAAAAATGTGAGGTCGGAGATGGCACTATTGTGAAGCAATCCTGGAAAGCTCATACTTGTATGGGACTCATCCTAGGATTGATGTCATGTATAGCATCCCCCTTGGCTGGTAATAGCCGTAAGGCAGGCATTTTTTGTTTATGGGCCACACGCTCAGTTGTATCGTGCCTTCACTCTTGTTTTTCTTCCTTTTCTTAAGTGTTAGTGTGTTCTTTCTTCTTTTGATCTGTACATACATGCATTTGTGTATTTTAGTGTGCATGCTGCTTTTTGCTTCATGCGCTATCCATGCTTCACATGATTGAGTTTGCAGGTGATCAGCTTATGGACTTGGGTTGAGTGGATCTTGAGGAGGATAAATGTGTGTTGGCTTACATCCGTCAATTTTGGGAACCTTCAAAGTAAATATCAGAGAGTGCTGACAAAAGGATAAATAGAGGGTTTTGAGAGAAGTGAAGGAAGATATACATATATATCAAAATATTCTGAGTACTTCATGAGCAAGTTATTTCAAACTATGTGCTCATATGATTTATAGATTATTAAAGCCTATAATATTCATGATATTTGCTTGAATATAGGCTAGGTTTTCTCACTCTCAATGCCTGTCTAGAGATTACCAGTCATTTTTTTTGTCACTCTGTGTGTCCAAGGTGTTTACTTGAGATTAATTAGTGGTCCTAGGGAAGACAGAGGATAGAGAAGTGAATGCAAAGAGAGATGTCTGCCTAGAAAATGCTGCAAGAAAACTATCTGCCCTAAGCATGCTGTGACAAACTTCGTAGCTTATCATTTCCGAACATCATCAATGACTTTGCTCTCCAAAACTCATGAAAGAAATTGTTTTAATATTCAGTGTTAAAATCAATGTGATATGCAAACAGACATACTGCAGGTCGTACTGCTTCCATTAAGTAAGCTAGTCTGCGTAACTAACTGCTTTTGTGTTGCTTTAGATATAAAGTTTTCATATCTACCAATTAAGAAATCATAGATGAAAATATGTTAATTGGAAACTATTCTATAATGGAAACAGGCATATTGCAAGATGTGTTTTAGTTAGATTATTATTTTATCTTTACAACTTTACCTTTGTAACTTGCAAATATAAACCTTTCATGTTTATATATTCAATGTCTTTTCTGTGAAAATAATAAGTTTTTTTTTTTAATGGTATGGGGCCTCTTACACTTGACATAGCTTAGGACCTCAGAATGTCATAATCCGGCCCTGAGAAGAACACACAATTATCCAAGTCATCACAGAAAAACAATATAAAATTAGGAAGCCTATGGATACGTCTATACTACCCACCAGACCGGCAGGTAGTGTTTGATGTATTGGGGATCGATTCATCGTGTCTCATCTAGACGCGATAAATCGATCCCTGAATCGACGCCCGTACTCCATCTCAGCAGGAGGAGTAAGCGGAGTCGATGGGGGAGCTGCGGCCATCAACTCGCCACCGTGAGGACGGCCAGGTAAGTCGAACTAAGATACTTCGACTTCAGCTACGCAAATAGCTAGTGTAGCCCAGGCCTTAAAGATAATGCAAAGTGTACCCTGGCTGTGTACCTGAAAACCCAACCCTCTATTCCCTCAACTGACCCAATGTTTTTAGGATGTAGAATACAAGCAAAAATAATCATATGACCTTCAAAGTGACTGAGAATTATTCTGACCAAGGGATGGTGATAAAGCAAAACAAGGAACTCTAAATCCACAGACTTAACTAAAGAGGAAGTTTCATTTCTGCCACATATAAAACCATATTTCCTTCTATGTCACCTCAGTACTGAAGAATGAGAAGCACTGAATATAATTTTCCAAGAACAACAGTATGTCAACCAAAAATTTTCAGAATTCATAGATATTGAATTACACCAAAAGTTTGTTATGCAAACAAGAAAATTATTTTTAACACATGTTGTGGAGCTGTATAATGATGCAGTCTATTTTGTGTTAAACAGAAGGAACAATTAATACAGTGCTTTAGTGGTAGGAATTTTGTTAGTTTTAACCTATGAATTACTTTTATTAGATATTATTAAACCTTAAAAAGAATCAGAAACAAACCTTATTACTTTTAATTACATTGACAGTATACAGAAATGGACTGCCAGTGTTAAATCAAGTAGGAAAAGATGGATGAGTCAACAACTTTAGATTGTCTTGATCATGGATAAAGTTGTGACCATTATATTTAGCACTATAACCTATTTCAGGAAAAGTGAGCAAACAACAATAATTTCTCTGCAAGTAAAAATAGACATCTCTGTCTTTCTTTATCTATGTGGCAAAGAATAATATGAATGTATGTTTTAGAACCATTCAATAGAGAGTCAAACAATTTGATTAATGTTAAACAGCACAATTTACAAATATAATTTAAACAAAACAACAAAACCTGAACACCTATTTATTCCTTATAGAACTTTTGGCAAACTAAGGGTATGTCTACACTACGAAATTAGGTCGAATTTATAGAAGCCGGTTTTATAGAAATTGGTTGTATACAGCCGATTGTGTGTGTCCCCACATAAAGTGCTCTAAGTGCTCTAGTCGGCGGACCGCGTCCACAGTACCGAGGCTAGCGTCGACTTCCGGAGCATTGCACTATGGGTAGCTATCCCACAGTTCCTGCAGTCTCCGCCGCCCATTGGAATTCTGGGTTGAGATCCCAATGCCTGAATGATGCAAAACAGTGTCGCGGGGGGTTCTGGGTACATGTCGTCAGGCCCCTCCCCCTCCGTCAGAGCACCAGCAGACAATAGATTCGCGCCTTTTTACCTGGATTACCTGTGCAGACAACATACCACGAGAAGCATGGAGCCCGCTCAGATCAGCTCACCGTCACCATATGTCATCTGGGTGCCGGCAGACGTGGTACTGCATTGCTACACAGCAGCAGCTGCTAACTGCCTTTTGGCGGTAGACGGTGCAGCATGACTGGTAGCCGTGGGGCTGGCAGCCGTAGGGCTGCATTGCACCAGCCCCTTGCCTTTTGGTACAAGATGGTATATTATGACTGGTAACCGTCGTCATTGTACTGCAGTGGCTGTAAATCATGGGCACCTGGGCAGACATGCTACTGTCTGGATGATGATGGCTATCAGTCGTAGTATGCTATTTTCTGCCAATCGCCCAGTATTGTCTGCTAAGCACCCAGAAGAGGCCGAGGACGATCTGGGTGCTGGCAGACGTGGGGCTGGCAGACGTGGGGCTGCATTGCTACACAGCAGCAGCCCCTTGACTTTTGGTAGAAGCTGGCATATTACGACTGGTATCCATCGTCATCGTACTGCAGTGGCTATCAGTCATGCTGCACCATCGGCTGTCAGCTTAAGATGTAAAAAATAGATTTGTTCTGTATTCATTTGCTTCCCCTCCCTCCGTGAAATCAACGGCCTGCTAAACCCAGGGTTTTCAGTTTAATCTTTGGGGGGACCATTCTGTGTGACAGTTGTTTGTGTTTCTCCCTGATGCACAGCCACCTTTTTTTATTTTAATTCCCTGTACCTGTATGCCATGTCGTCACTCGGCCCTCCCTCCTTCCTCTGGTCCGTCAGATACTAGTTTCGCGCCTTTTTTCAGACCAGGCGCCATAGCTAGCACTGGGATCATGGAGCCCGCTCAGATCACCGTGGCAATTATGAGCACTATGAACACCACGCGCATTGTCCTGGAGTATATGCAGAGCCAGGACATGCCAAGGCAAAACCCGGACCAGCCGAGGAGGCGATTGCAGCGCGGCGACGAGAGTGATGAGGAAATTGACGTGGACATAGACCTCTCACAAGGCAAAGGCCCCAGCAATGTGGAAATCATGGTGTTACTGGGGCAGGTTCATGCCGTGGAATGCCAAATCTGGGCATGGGAAACAAGCACAGACTGGTGGGACCGCATCATGCTGCAGGTGTGGGACGATTCCCAGTGGCTGCGAAAATTTCGCATCCGTAAGGGCACTTTCATGGAACTTTGTGACTTGCTTTCCCCTACTCTGAAGCGCCAGAATACCAGGATGAGAGCAGCCCTCACAGTTGAGAAGTGAGTGGCGATAGCCCTGTGGAAACTTGCAACGCCAGACAGCTACCGGTCAGTCGGGAATCAATTTGGAGTGGGCAAATCTACTGTGGGGGATGCTGTGATCCAAGTTGCCAGGGCAATGAAAGACCTGGTGATATCAATGGTAGTGACTCTGGGCAACGTGCAGGCAATAGTGGATGGTTTTGCTAAAATGGGATTCCCAAACTGTGGTGCGGCCATAGATGGAACCCATATCCCTATCTTGGCACCGGAGCACCAAGCCACCGAGTACATAAACCGCAAGGGGTACTTTTCAATGCTGCTGCAAGCCCTGGTGGATCACAAGGGACGTTTCACCAACATCAACGTCGGATGGCCAGGAAAGGTACATGATGCTCGTGTCTTCAGGCACTCTGGTCTGTTTCGAAAGCTGGAGGAAGGGACTTTCTTCCCAGACCACAAAGTAACCGTTGGGGATGTTGAAATGCCTAGCATGATCCTTAGGGACCCAGCCTACCCCTTAATGCCATGGCTCATGAAGCCGTACACAGGCAGCCTGGACAGGAGTCAGGACCTGTTCAACTACAGGCTGAGCAAGTGCCGAATGGTGGTGGAATGTGCATTTGGACGTTTAAAAGCGCGCTGGCGCAGTTTACTGACTTGCTCAGACCTCAGCGAAAAGAATATCCCCATTGTTATTGCTGCTTGCTGTACGCTCCACAATATCTGTGAGAGTAAGGGGGAGACATTTATGGCGGGGTGGGAGGTTGAGGCAAATCGCCTCGCCGCTGATTACGCGCAGCCAAACACCAGGGCGGTTAGAGGAGCACAGCAGGGTGTGGTGTGCATCAGAGAAGCTTTGAAAACGAGTTTTGTGACTGGCCAGGCTACGGTGTGAAACTTCTGTTTGTTTCTCCTTGATGAACCCTCCGCCCCCCTGCACCCGGTTCACTCTACTTCCCTCTAAACCAACCACCCCACCCTCCCCTCCCCACTTCGAGCACCGCTTGCAGAGGCAATAAAGTCATTGTTATTTCACATTCATGCATTCTTTATTAATTCCTCACACAACTAGGGGGATAATTGCCAAGGTAGCCCGGGATGGGAGGGGGAGGAGGGAAGGAAAAGGACACATTCAATTTTAAAACTTTAACTCTTATTGAAGGCCAGCCTTCTGATGCTTGGGCAATCATGTGGGGTGGAGTGACTGGGTGGCCGGAGGCCCCCCCACCGTGTTCTTGGGCGCCTGGGTGAGGAGGCTATGGAACTTGGGGAGGAGGACTGTTGGTTACACAGGGGCTGTAGTGGTGGTCTTTGCTCCTGCTGCCTTTCCTGCAGATCAACCATACGCTGGAGCATATCAGCTTGATGCTCCAGCAGACAGAGCATCGACTCTTGCCTTCT
Organism: Malaclemys terrapin pileata; assembly: GCF_027887155.1. Classification (NCBI taxonomy): domain Eukaryota; kingdom Metazoa; phylum Chordata; order Testudines; family Emydidae; genus Malaclemys; species Malaclemys terrapin. Next base: position 156,547,600 of record NC_071506.1, on the reverse strand, counting down.
GTCTGCAAGCTGATGCCACCTATCATCTTCAGCCCGCAACTTGCTCTGTTCATCCCGCGATTCAGCCCGCCACCTCTCCTCTCGTTCATATTGTGCTTTTCTCATGTCTGACATTGACTGCCTCCATGCATTCTGCTGTGCTCTATCAGCGTGGGAGGATATCTGGAGCTCCGTGAACATATCGTCCCGCATCCTCCATTTTCTCTTTCTAATGTTCACTAGCCTCCGTGAAGGAGAAACATTTGCAGCTGGTGGAGGAGAAGGGAGAGGTGGTTAAAAAAGACACATTTTAGAGAACAATGGGTACACTCTTTCGTTACAAGGTCGCATTTTTCCTCTTATAGTGAGGGCCTGCCGGTTTGCTGTGAGAGATCACTCACGCAGTGCCAGGCAACAGATTTCGGCTTGCAGGCAGCCATGGTAAGCCACAGTCTTTTGGCTTTTTTAACCTTCTTAACATGTGGGAATGGTTTCAAACAGCAGCGCCCTCATTTCCCATATCAAGGATGAATTGGGTTGGCCATTTAAAATGGGTTTTCAATGTAAAAGGAGGGGCTGCGGTTTCCGGGTTAACATGCAGCACAAACCCAACTAAACCCCCACCCCCAACACACCCAATTCTCTGGGATGATCACTTCACCCCTCCCCCCACCGCGTGGCTAACAGCGGGGAACATTTCTGTTCAGAAGAGCAGGAATGGGCACCTCTGAATGTCCCCTTAATAAAATCACCCCATTTCAACCAGGTGACCGTGAATGATATCACTCTCCTGAGGATAACAAAGAGCGATAAGGAATGGATGTTGTCTGCATGCCAGCAAACACTGGGACCATACGCTGCCATGCTTTGTTATGCAATGATTCCAGACTACGTGCTACTGGCCTGGCGTGGTAAAGTGTCCTAGCATGGCAGACGGGATAAGGCAGCCCTCCCCAAAAAACTTTTGCAAAGGCTTTGGGAGTACATGAAGGAGAGCTTTCTGGAGATGTCCCTGGAGGATTTCCGCTCCATCCCCATACACGTTAACAGACTTTTCCAGTAGCTGTACTGGCCGCGATTGCCAGGGCAAATTAATCATTAATCATTAAACACGCTTGCTTTTAAACCATGTGTAATATTTACAAAGGTACACTCACCAGAGGTCCCCTGTGTGCCCTCAGGGTCTTGGGTGAGTTCGGGGGTTACTGGTTCCAGGTCCAGGGTGACAAACATATCCTGGCTATTGGGGAAACCGGTTTCTCCGCTTCCTTGCTGCTGTGAGCTACCTACATTACCTCAATCCTCATCTTCCTCATTCCCTGAACCCTCTTCCCTGTGTGTTTCTCCAGTGAGGGAGTCATAGCACACGGTTGGGGTAGTGGTGGCTGCACCCCCTAGAATGGCATGCAGCTCCGCGTAGATGCGGCAAGTTTGCGGCTCTTCCCCGGACCTTCCGTTTCCTTCTCTGGCTTTGTGGTAGGCTTGCCGTAGCTCTTTAATTTTCACGCGGCACTGCTGTGTGTCCCTGTTATGGCCTCTGTCCTTCATGGCCTTGGAGACCTTTTCTAATACTTTGCCATTTCTTTTACTGCTACGGAGTTCAGCTAGCACTGATTCATCTCCCCATATGGTGGGCAGATCCCGTACCTCCCGTTCGGTCCATGCTGGAGCTCTTTTGTGATCCTAGGACTCCATCACGGTTACCTGTGCTGATGAGCTCTGTGTGGTCACCTGTGCTCTCCACGCTGGGCAAACAGGAAATGAAATTCAAACGTTCGCGGGGCTTTTCCTGTCTACCTGGTCAGTGCATCTGAGTTGAGAGTGCTGTCCAGAGCGGTCACAATGAAGCACTGTGGGATACCTCCCGGAGGCCAATAACATCCAATTCCGTCCACACTACCCCAATTCCGACCCGCAAAGGCTGATTTTATTGCTAATCCCCTCGTCGGAGGTGGTGTAAAGAAACCGGTTTAAAGGGCCCTTTAAGTCGAAAGAAAGGGCTTCGTCGTGTGAACGTGTCCAGGCTTAATTCGATTTAACGCTGCTAAAGTCAACCTGAACTCATAGTGTAGACCAGGCCTAAGAAGCATTCAGCTTGGCACTTTCATTCATTAAATTATGATTATTTACCAAATTAGTTTTGACATATATTGTTTCCCCTTTTTGACCAAAGCAGCTAGTAAAAGTTTGGTTTCCTGGTGATATTCCAGTTAGGAGGAGAAGTTCGTGATAGATTTTTTTTCCTGTTTATTTACCAGGAATGTACAAAGTCCTGTGTGTCTGAGTACAGAAGGAATCAAGTAGCAGTAAACAATTCTTATGCTCAGAGCACCAAGACCACTCATTTCAACTTGTACCCTGAACGAAAAACCTCTCCTCACATTTCTTCCAAGGTCAGACACCATGCTTTGAGCTGCTCTTTCAGGCTGCTTGTTTTCTCTCTGATCGCATGTTGTTTTCCACAAAGTTAATTTCATTAAAATGAATCTTTCCCCCCTTTCCGTGGAGACATGAACAATATTTTAACCAAATCAGTACATTTTGGGGACTGGATTAATTCTAGGGTCTGCTATAGGTTCTATTAGTGCAGCAGACCAAATTCGGTGATGAATCCTGCTCAAGTGCCATCTCAGGCACATTGTACATATGCTATGAAGTGCGCACCATCCAACAGAATGGTGGAAAAATCTACCCAGAGGTTCCAGAAGTGGCTGGCACAGTACTCTAAATGGTCAGTCTTAGCCACATAAAAGGCATTGCCAGGGCATGCATTAATTGAGTGCATCCTTTAAGCAGCCTCCACCAGCAGGATTCCTATGGAAAGCAGCAGTGCAGGCCACACCTGTCTTCTCCGACAGGGTGAATGATCCCACTGGCACAGCAGCTCACAATAGTGCAGAGGTGTAACTTCTCCCCTTGTGCCAATGGGTGTTAATCAAACCCCTCCTGTGTGACAAAATAATGGTCCAGCTCTGCTTTTGAATATTTTTAATATTCACATGCTGCTCCCATGAGACTTGTATACAAATCTGAAATCAAAATGGGCCCTATATTTGGTTTTTTTTCTGACAATAAAATCATATTTCAGTGTGAAAAAACATTGTTATCTTTGTGCTTATTGATTTTATTCCTTTATTTAAATATTATTTTTAAAAACGATTTGGCTTTATTCTTAATAGAAGAGTTGATTACGTAAAACATTATAGGTAATTTAAAGACATCAAAAGAATTTTAAAACATTACTCTCCTTGGAAGCCTTTGAACTAACACACAAAACAAGAAAACGTGTGGCAGTTGAATAAAGGAATATTCACAGTACTTAATACAGTATTAGGGTCTCATTCTGAATATTCAATATAAAGCATATATGTTGATATATGCATATAACACAAGGAAGGAACACTTCCGGAATATACAGGAAAATACAGATTTAAAATGACAGTTATGCAAAAGAAACAGTCTTTCCTAAAGAGTTTATAAAGTAAATAGGCTAGCAACACCTATTAAAATATTTGTGATAACATTTTAAAAGATACTGATTCAATATTTTCTATATAAGAGTTAAAAAATATTTCCTTAAATATTTAAGCAAATTTAACGTATATGAAAGGTACTAGAAAGGTCACCTTGCAGCCCTTTCTCTATATAGCTACTTCTCCACATGGCTAGCCAGTGCACCCTCTACCTAACATGAAGAAAGAGATCACACTCCACAGGTGAGAGAACAGTTCAGTCTATGTCCACTGAATCTTTGCCCTCTTGGCTGAGACTGCTAACAAAGGTTCAGATAGAACTAACAGTCTGATGCAAACACCGGTCCACTCAGAACTGGACTAAGACTACCAACAAATTTCACATACAATTCAGCATCTATCACATGATGACATTCAGCCTGATTTGAACTACTGAGCAAGAAGTGAAAGATTGTACTCCATTAGCTGTCCTTTGAATCATTCAATCCCCTATAAAATCTTTTTTCTTCCCAGATATCACCCTTGCTACATGGCACTGAACAAAAAATCTTAGTATAAGAAGAAAAATCCTTTATATAAGAGAGATAAAGGCTGCAGTGCCTTATCCAGATAGGGTATTGATACCCTACATGAACTATCTATTTTTGGACTGAATTTCAGTTTCTTGGTAGTTTGAAATGTTTAAAGAGAATAAAAATAGATACCAAAGATTCTGGTGAGTAAATGCAATGGAGACTTCTTGTAAAGATACATTTGAGACAAGATATATTTTTGCTATACTTATGTACTCCGTAATAAAAAATCTAATTTAATTTTAAAGTGTGTTTCTCTAAAATGTAATATTCAGCTCAGATACCAGGGTACTGGGTGACTTTGTATAGTAAACTAGACAGTCAGTTTTGTTACTGCTCTTTTGCATACTGCTTGTTTGTCGGCACGCCAAATAACACTGGTCTATAATTTTTGAGAAGTTGTCTGCTTCAGAGATAAAATGTGCTATTTATTATGTATTTTGATGTGCTGAATTCAAATATGACAATTAAAACAACTGATTGGCTACTGTTTCTAAGACATTTAAGTTTTTACATTTTATGTCTATGTATATTGTGTAGATAGAGTTTTAATCATAAATTGTAAACCTAGGTGTTTTCATGTGTTTATGGTTGTTTTACATGATAATATTTCACCTGTCCTGTTTATGTAACACTTTAAAAATCAGCAAAAGGGTTAGATAAATAAAATTGATTATGAAACAAAAGGCAAAAAACTATTATGTACATAGTTTAGTCCTATTCAGTGTCTACTCGGCACTTCTTGGCTTGTCTCTTGTATTCATTAAATGGAGCATCTCTTGTCACTGTCCAGCAATAGTCTGCAAGCATTGATGGGCTCCATTTGCCCTGATAGCGTTTCTCCATCGTTGCAATGTCCTGGTGAAATTGCTCGCTGTGCTCGTCGCTCACTGCTCCGCAGTTCGGTGGAAAAAAATCTAGATGAGAGTGCAAAAAATGTATCTTTAGCGATATGTTGCAACCCAGGCTTTTGTATGCCTTGAGGAGGTTTTCCACTAACAACCTGTAGTTGTCTGCCTTGTTGTTTATGAGAAAATTTATTGCCACTAACTGGAAGGCTTTCCATGCCGTGTTTTCCTTGCCACGCAGTGCATGGTCAAATGCATCATCTCGAAGAAGTTCACGAATCTGAGGACCAACAAAGACACCTTCCTTTATCTTAGCTTCACTTAACCTTGGAAATTTTCCACGGAGGTACTTGAAAGCTGCTTGTGTTTTGTCAATGGCCTTGACAAAGTTCTTCATCAGACCCAGCTTGATGTGTAAGGGTGGTAACAAAATCTTCCTTGATTCAACAAGTGGTGGATGCTGAACACTTTTCCTCCCAGGCTCCACTGACTGTTGGAGTGGCCAATCTTTCTTGATATAGTGGGAATCTCTTGCACGACTATCTCATTCACAGAGAAAACAGCAGTAGTTTGTGTATCCAGTCTGCAGACCAAACAAGAGAGCAACAGCCTTCAAATCGCCACAAAGCTGCCACTGATGTTGGTCATCGTTTATGCACCTCAAAAGTTGTTTCATGTTGTCATAGGTTTCCTTCATATGGACTGCATGACCAACTGGAATTGATGGCAAAACATTGCCATTATGCAGTAAAACAGCTTTAAGACTCGTCTTCGATGAATCAATGAACAGTCTCCACTCATCTGGATCGTGAACGATGTTGAGGGCTGCCATCACACCATCGATGTTGTTGCAGGCTACAAGATCACCTTCCATGAAGAAGAATGGGACAAGATCCTTTTGACGGTCACGGAACATGGAAACTCTAACATCACCTGCCAGGAGATTCCACTGCTGTAGTCTGGAGCCCAACAGCTCTGCCTTACTCTTGGGTAGTTCCAAATCCCTGACAAGGTCATTCAGTTCACCTTGTGTTATGAGGTGTTGTTCAGAAGAGGAGGATGGGAGAAAATGTGGGTCCTGTGACATTGATGGTTCAGGACCAGAAGTTTCATCCTCTTCCTCTTCCTCTTCCTCTTCCTCGTCTGACTCAAGTGAGAATGATTCTGGTGCATCAGGAACCGGCAGTCCTTCTCCGTGGGTTACTGGGTGTATAGCTGATGGAATGTTTGGATAATGCACAGTCCACTTTTTCTTCTTTGACACACCTTTCCCAACTGGAGGCACCATGCAGAAGTAACAATTGCTGGTATGATCTGTTGGCTCTCTCCAAATCATTGGCACTTCAAAAGGCATAAATTTCCTTTTCCTGTTCAACCACTGGCGAAGATTTGTTGAACAAGTGTTGCAGCATATGTGTGGGGCCCACCTCTTGTCCTGATCTCCAATTTTGCAGCCAAAATAAAGGTGATAGGTTTTCTTAACCATAGTGGTTATACTGCGCTTTTGTGATGCAAAAGTCACTTCACTACAAACATAGCAGAAGTTATCTGCACTGTTCACACAAGTACGAGGCATCTCTGCTCACTTTGGCTAAACAGAAATGTGTCCCTTTGCAAAATCAAACACTGACAAATAAGAGAACACAACACTATGATTTCTAGAGCTGATATAGGGCAATTTGTTCAGCAGAGTGATGTAAGCTTCGTTATGATTGCATCATCCATGACTTCTAGGAATAACATGATGCAATTCATATCATGTATGATGCAATACCAGCTTCAGATTGCATCATTCATTGTTTTGCCTAAAAAGCAAGTACTGTCCAAACCCAGTCATAGATTTATTCATAGATCCAGTCAAAGATGTATTTTAGTCATTTCTGGTTTAAATTGAGATCCCTTCCCTTTATAACTCACTTATCCTCCGCCATTCCCAAGTCAAGGGTCGTATATACTGACCCAATACCATATCTTGAAAACTAGAGCCAATCAACCATTTTTCATCATTTTTGTTCTCAGTGACCCAGAATTAGTAAAGTTTGACTATATTTATTTCAGAAGCATTTTGGCTGTAGAGCAGTGTAATCATTTTTTGCCTGACTACCTCACTCTATAACCTCAAACCTCTCTGGACAGCTTGGTTAGTCTGGACTCCATGTAAGTGTAGACAGACTTTCAGAGGAAAATTCACACAGAAACAACCAGATTGGAAAAAACCAATGGTCCATCAGATTATGTCAAAACCTGCAAATTAATACAGCTCGTATACAGTGGTATACAGTCCTTTTAACTGCAGATGCTGGGCCAAATCTTTGCTGGTATAAATTGATGCAACACAACTGACAATTTGGCCAATTATTCCTATTCATTTTAAAATAATTCTACACTTAGTGGTGACAATATAGGACAACAAATTACTAATTTGCATAATTTCAAAGAAATATATAATGAGAAAGTAAAACTGCTTTGTTATTTTTAAGTGAAGATTTGTAAATATGTTATTGTGATAGAGCCTTCAGTGGCTGGCCGGCCTCGTAGCTAGATCATTGATCGGAGGGGAGGGGATTCCAAATCACTTTTCATGGGCTACTTCTGACTCAATCACCAAGGTCTAAAGAGAGAGCTAGAAAATATGCAGGACATATTTGAGACTGAACTGCAGCCTAAGTACTTCTGCAAAAATTTTAAAAAAAAATTGTTCTCTACTCCTGCTGGTTTCTTGACATATTTCTTCTCAAAATTTTGCAGCTGTTATTCAAGTATCTCTGTCTACTTAATTCAGTTTTCATGGCAAATTTGTATTTGCTGTTGGGTGGGATTGACAAAAGTGCTTAGAGCAGAATTCCCATTGAAAGTGAATATGTCTTCTATTCCTAAGGCAGTTAGGAGCTTTTCAAAATTTCACCCATTGCCTAGTGCACTGTGTATGTAATCATAATTTTCCTAATTTGTTCCTGGCTAGCATTTATCCAGCATTTATAAGGTCTTTCATTTAGTCCTGGCCGGCTTTTATATGTTCTTTTATCTGTTCTTTGGCCCAGATCCTCAAAGGTTTTTAGGCACCTTATTGCCATGGGATCAATGAGAGTTAGCCCTCTAAATACCCTTGAGGATCTAGACCCTTGACCTTAATATGGTGTGGGCTGACCTTCTGCCCTCTTTAACCTCTGAAAAATAATGGTGATTTGCCATCTTCAAAAATATTTGAATTGCTCTACTATTGTAATAGAATTTGCTACAAAATCTCCAAACAGCCCTGTGAATCCTTTTTCTGGGTTTCCAGAGTTTTCTGGCATAACACTTCTGAAAACAAAACAAATTTAGAAAGCAAGGAAGCAAAGCAACTGAATCACAAATTGAAAAAATAAAAGTAATTCTTACCCCCAAATTATGGACCTCAGGTTCCTCATGTCATGCACTATGTTTTACTCAATGACAGCCAATACTCTCCACATCGTTTTGTAGTGTGCCTCATGACAGTTAATTTAAAAGTGAACTCTTCTTTCCAAATCTCAGCATAAATAGAAAACCCACAGGAAAAGATAACTGTTCAGCTATCCTCACGCCACTATACCTGCAGCCAATGCCAGGCCTGGAGCAGGGAGAAAAGAAGGGAGCCTGGCTCAGTGAGGTGCTATCTGTCTTGAGGTGCTGACAGGTAAGGAGGCAGGAACTCACTGTTTGCCTATCTGAGGGACGGAACAACAACCTGCCGGCCAACGTAGCCACTGGAGGCAAGTAAGCCCTCCCCTTACCAAGGGAAGCCTGCAGATAAGCCCCAACTGCAGGGTAACTAGTATAGTAAACAGTCCATATGTTCAGAGAATGTATTATAGTCAAATCACACACCGAAATATATATTCTGTTTTAGCAACTAGCAACCATCTGTAACGTGGATGACAGAGAATTATGCAACCATGCTGCATGAAGAGATAACAATTGCAAAAAAGGTGATTTCTAAATGAAATCTATACAAATTACATTTGTACACAACCCAATAAATATGTGTCTGCACCATTCAAATTAATTCATTTGGTTGTTAATGCTACCAATAAGGTTACAAAAGGGATTTCATTTATAACTCCCCAGTTTAATGCACTCATAACTCTTTTCAGAATATTCACTTTTTGAATGGGACATTCTGTGACTGGTTTCTATCCAAATATGACTCTCCTCCACCTCCTTTTTTTTTTTTTTTTCAAGTTTTAGCACAATACCTTCAGCCATTTTTGAATTAGGTATAGGGAATAGACACTTTTCCCGTTTTCAACAATTCTAGCCACAATTTTTTTGGCAAGGTGACTTCAAAATGGAGAAGTTATAACTTGGAATGCACAGTCCTTAAAGACCATGAACAAGTGAAAACAAAGGTTCAGAATGTATTATATTATGCAACCTTAACTACAGTAGTTGCTATCATTATATTTATGGCTCAATTATTTTCTTAGATACATGAGTATTCAATACCGTCTTGCAAAAAAGCATGAGCAAGAACAGCATCTGATTTTATAAGTATGAAAAAATATATATCCGACAGTTAACAACTAACAGGCCAGTGCTAGTTTACAATATTTGCACGTGATTCCTAAAAGAAGCTAATTTAATGATATTTTAGTATTTAAAATACTGGAGAAAGATTCTATGTTTGTCCCGTGGTAAACATGTTTAATCTCTTTATTATACATATAGCACTTAAAAATAATACTGGAATTTGTAATAATTTAATTATTTGTAATAAGGTCAGCTACCATATGTTATAAGCTTCAGCTTGGATATTTCTAGGAATCCACATAAGAACTAAATGTTGAAAAAATTAGCATTAATTGATATAATAAACAAACAATATTTCTTTTCTTTAAAAATACCCCCATGATAGAAGAAACAGATACAACCTTCCAGAGGAGGTATTCTCATTTCAAATGGAATAAAACAAACACTTAGCTTCATTTTTCACTAAATGAATAACTGCAAATCTCGTTATAATTACAGTCCAACAAAGCCAATGGACATCTTATAATTTCTGATAATTTCTTATTTCTATGCAAATTCTCAAATAATCAGATAATTGGAATATATTATTTGGTTCATTTATGTACAGATGTTCCATTTCAAACTAAAAGTTCAAAATGTGCTGGATTAAGGTGGTTAGAATAAATTTGCATTTCAGATTTTTACCCAACAGTATATATTATTTAGCACAATAAATATTTCAAGAACTTGAAATCTATACTATGCTGTTTAGATAACAATCATGTTCACAGAATATCCTAGGTAAATTTTGGGTAAAAGACCAAAATAAATATTATAACAACATTAAAATGTGATGTAGAGCACTTCCTGTGTAACAAACACTAAGGATTAAAGATATTACAAGTAAATAATATACACTGTATGTTTAAAAAGCAAACAGGCTGCTTCAAAATTATTTTCTGTACATAACTTAAATAGGGAACCTGTATCTCTGTTGCATGAAAGTAAATGACCTCATTCTCCTATCTCTTTCTTGCAGGCATTTTGGATCATTTATCTCCCATGATTTTTCAAAGATAATAGGTATCTGAGCCTCTAGCTATTATCTTTGGAAAATCATGGGAGACAGGAGAGATTCCAGAAGACTGGAAAAGAGCAAATATAGTGCCCATCTATAAAAAGGGAAATAAAAACAACCCAGGAAACTACAGACCAGTTAGTTTAACTTCTGTGCCAGGGAAGATAATGGAGCAAGTAATCATCTGCAAACACTTGGAAGGTGGTAAGGTGATAGGGAACAGCCAGCATGGATTTGTAAAGAACCAATCATGTCAAACCAATCTGATAGCTTTCTTTGATAGGATAACGAGTCTTGTGGATAAGGGAGAAGCGGTGGATGTGGTATACCTAGACTTTAGTAAGGCATTTGATATGGTCTCGCATGATATTCTTATCAATAAACTAGGCAAATACAAATTAGATGGGGCTACTATAAGGTGGGTGCATAACTGGCTGGATAACCGTACTCAGAGAATAGTTATTAATGGTTCCCAATCCTGCTGGAAATGTATAACAAGTGGGGTTCCGCAGGGGTCTGTTTTGGGACCGGCTCTGTTCAATATCTTCATCAATGACTTAGATATTGGCATAGAAAGTACGCTTATTACGTTTGCAGATGATACCGAACTGGGAGGGATTACAACTGCTTTGGAAGATAGGGTCATAATTCAAAAGGATCTGGACAAATTGGAGAAATGGTCTGAGGTAAACAGGATGAAGTTTAATAAAGGCAAATGCAAAGTGCTCCACTTAGGAAGGAACAAACAGTTTCACACATACAGAATGGGAAGAGAGTCCAGAGAAGAGCAGCAAGAATGATGAAAGGTCTAGAGAACATGACCTATGAAGGAAGGCTAAAAGAATTGGGTTTGTTTAGTTTGAAAAAGAGAAGACTGAGAGGAGACATGATAGCAGTTTTCATGTATCTAAAAGGGTGTCAAAAGGAGGAGGGAGAAACCTTGTTCATCTTAGCCTCTAAGGATAGAACAAGAAGCAATGGGCTTAAACTGCAGCAAGGGAGGTCTAGGTTGGACATTAGGAAAAAGTTCCTAACTGTCAGGGTGGTTAAACACTGGAATAAATTGCCTAAGGAGGTTGTGGAGTCTCCATCTCTGGAAATATTTATGAGTAGGTTAGATAAATGTCTATCAGGGATGGTCTAGACAGTATTTGGTCCTGCCATGAGGGCAGGGGACTGGACTCGATGACCTCTCGAGGTCTCTTCCAGTCCTAGAATCTAGGAATCTATGAATATTGCACTTATGTCTGTGTGCACATCCTACAAAAGGGACAAGCAAAAATTTGAATTGCTCACACATCCCTTCCTCCTTTGTAGTTAGACTTTTTTTCCCTCAAACTTACATACATATTGTGATAGGTCAGCCAGACAGCCCAAACAGTGCTGGCTAAGAAAAAGAACAGAATACAGAACTGAGATGAGGCCCTAAGAATCTCATTTTATTCCATTTAATCCATTTTATTCTCCAAAGGAACACAAAATATATTGACCATTGTTCTGCTTCAGGGTGCTACATGCAGCTGCAAACAGAACCCTTTGGAGGTCAGCACTCTGGTCACTTAGATCACCCAGGATACTGGGTGTTGTTGGAGTAGGAGGGAGTTAGGTAGCTTGATTGGGTTTGGAAGAGTAGAAGGGATCACTTACACTGTAAAGAGCTGGAGGCACTAAGGAGATAATTAGCTCACCAGCTGGAGAACCCAGGGAGAAATCAAGCAGTATGAAAGGCTAACTAAGGCCTCTGTCTCTGATCCACTGTGGATAAATATTTAAATAGTCATTGGGTGTGTGTATGTGAGTAAATGACTCTCTAGCCCAGTAGTTAGAGCACTCACATGGGAGGTAGGAGACCCAGGGGCCAGTTCAGTCCCTGTGCTGAAATCACTCTTTCATTTTTTTATCCACAGTGGAACAGCTTCAACAGGAAGATTGAAGGAGCCCCACATGAGAATATCCCAAAGCCCAGTGGTTAAAGCACTCTCCTGAGCAGTGGGCAACCCCTGTTCAGATTTTTTCTCCCCCTCTGGCAGAGAGCAAGGGAAATGAAGTTGGGTCTCCCACATCCCAGCGAAGTGCTCTACCCATTGAGCTAAAACTTATGGGTGAGTACCACATCCTAATCTGGCGATTTTGTATGGAGCAAGGCTAGTGCCTAACTTATTCCTGCAACAAGTGGCTTAGGCACCTAAGTCACCTGACTCCAGACAGTGGGCTCCCACTCGTGAATTGCAAGCTGACGTAGAGACCTATTTCCATGAAAGAACTAGAGTACAGCATCTCCCAATGAATAGCCTAGTGCCTAGCATGCTGGCTTTTGTGGATCGCCTACTAAGACATTTATTTCTCCCCATTCATTGTTAGCCTAGTCTAACTTGGCTTTGTGGATCACTGTGTTACTCCTGTGATTTTTCTAGGCACCTAAAACTTGGGTGCTGTGATGCTCAGTGTTTCAATGTTTAAGTCCCTTTGTGGATCTCACAAAGTAAGGATCTCTCTTAGGGCAGATCAACACTATGGGGCTAAGTCAACCTAAGTTACACAACTGCAGTTACGTGAATAATGTAGCTGGAGTCGATGTACCTTAGGTCGATTTATTGCGGTGTCTATACTACTCTTGGTCAATGGGAGAAACCCTCCCACTGACTTATCTTATGCTTTTGGTTCCAGTGGAGTACCACAGTCAACGGGAGACTGATCGATCCCCCAGTAAGTGAAGACAAGCCCTTAGAAAGAAAAGGGTGTAACCTCTTGGCCAAGTGCATCTGGACAAATTTGCTATTGGCCACTGCTACTACCTGGACATCCAGAAGCAACTGAGGACCCAAAAGAACTCCTAACTCCCAGCTGGAAAATAGAGTAACAAAGGTAGGTAAATCCCACCAGAGTGGAAGGGTCAGATATTACCTCTTTCTTCCCAAACATATAATATATTCATAATATGAATAACTGGATAACACCAAAATATTAGAAATTGGTCTGTTGTACCAATACAATCCCTGAATTGGACATCTATAAAATAGAATTTAAATCCCTTCATCCATTGTAAATCAACACCTCTGATGCTAATATAAACTGCAGTTATGTTTTACTATATTAATGTTTGCTGATAAGCCTAGTATGATCTGGTCTTTTCTTTGTGGACTGCAAAGCTCAAAGGTAAACAATCCTGGAGCCCCAGGAGGTTAATTAGCTTAAACTGATTTGACATTTAATTATTCTACTTTGTAATTTACTTAAGTAAACCTAGTTATAAAATTATGATGGTTGATTTAAAAAAAATCTTGGTTGAAAATTATAATGCATACTATCACATTTCCAATAAAAATGTGTGTATGTATATAGTATACATATTGTCACCCCTCTGCCAAGCTATAGCAGATGTCCGGGTCTTCCAGATCAGCTTTCCATTGTAGGAAAAACCAGCAGTGCAGAGTTTGAGTATATTTTTAGCGTAACTGTTTTGTTTACACACGTACACTGGCGCTGGAATAGAGGTGGTCATAAATGTCATGTAGACAAATCCCCTCTGTCAGGGATCTTAGCTAAAACACCTAATTCCCAAGGAGTAATTCCACTTTAAGGATTTGAGTCTAGTTCAAGAGATTAAGGCAGATAGCAAATAACCTAGCTACTTGCTACAGTTCCCCGCAAAGAATCCTGCAACCACAAAACTAACATCCAAAACTAAAAAACTTACACCAAGCTAAGGATAAGATCTTATTTTGCTATTGCAACAGTGCTCTATGGTGACTCCTGCCATAAGAGTATGTATTCAGTATATGACATACACACTGTAGTCCTAAGAATGCAATAACAGTTACACATGGAAGTGTGCCTACAACAGCATACAGGTTTAAGAGTGGTAGCCATGTTAGTCTGTATCAGCAAAAAGAATGAGGAGTACTTGTGGTACCTTAGAGACTAACAAATTTATTTGAGCATAAGCTTTCATGGGCTAAAGCCCACTTCATCAGATGCATGCAGTGGAAAATACACTAGGAAGATATATATATATAAAAAATGGGTGTATGGGTGTTGCCATACCAACTCTAATGAGACTCATTGATTAAGGTGGGCTATTATCAGCAGGAGAAAAAGAAACTTTTGTAGTGATAATCAAGATGTCCCATTTCAAATAGTTGACAAGGAGGTGTGAGTAACAGTAGGGGGAAAATAACATGGGGAAATAGTTTTTAGTTTGTGTAATGACTCATCCACTCCCAGTCTTTATTGAAGCCTAATTTAATGGTGTCCAGTCTGCAAATTAATTCTAGTTCTGCAGTTTCTCATTGGACTGTGGTTTTGAATTTTTTGTTGTTGAATAATTGCGACTTTTAGGTCTGTAATTAAGTGACCAGGGAGGTTGAAGTGTTCTCTGATTGGTTTTTGAATGTTATAATTCTTGACGTCTGATTTGTGTCCATTTATTCTTTTGCGTAGAGACTGTCCAGTTTGGCCAATGTACATGGCAGAGGGGCATTGCTGGCACATGATGGCATATATCACATTGATAGATGTGCAGGTGAACCAGCCTCTGATAGTGTGGCTGATGTGATTAGGTCCTATGATAGTGTCCCCTGAATAGATATGTGGACACAGTTGGCAACGGATAGGTTCCCGGGTTAGTGTTTTTATTGTGTGGTGTATGGTGGGTGGTGAGTATTTGCTTCAGGTTGGGGGGCTGTCTGTAAGTGAGGACCGGCCTGTCTCCTAAGATCTGTGAGAGTGAGGGATCGTCCTTCAGGATAGGTTGTAGATCCTTGATGATGTGCTGGAGAGGCTTTAGTTGGGGGCTGAAGGTAATGGCTAGTGGCGTTCTGTTATTTTCTTTGTTGGGCCTGTCCTGTAGTAGGTGACTTCTGGGTACTCTTCTGGCTCTGTCAATCTGTTTCTTCATTTCAGCAGGTGGGTATTGTAGTTGTAAGAATGCTTGATAGAGATCTTGTAGGTGTTTGTCTGAGGGGTTGGAGCAAATGCAATACAACTGGTAGTAGAATTGGGGGGCATGTTGCCTTCATTCACCTCCATTTAATCTTCGTCACTTAAAGACTTTTAAGTGCTGGGCAAAACTGAGAGGTGTAGAGAACCATCTATTAGCACTTAAATAAATGGGAATTAAGGGTGCTCTACACTTTACAGGAGGCCTGGTATCAGTGATTAATCAATGAGAGAAGAAAATATGTCATAAGAAATGTCAGTGAATCAATGTATGGAAGGTATCAGGAAACAATGCAGCTTATTTTTGGACCCAAAAATTACACAGATCAATCATTTGGGCTTCTGCTCATGAAATGGCCATGTCTACACATGCTCATTAGTAGCAAGATGCATCACAAAACAAGAACAAAGATTTATTTATGTTGCTTTGTCACCTCAGTGTACTCTGTGCTAGTGATGATAGATGATGTTGAGTCAAAATGTTATTCCCATTTACACTGATTTCAGTGGCATCGCTCCAGATTGTTAACAGTGTAACTGAAAGCAGAAAATGGAGATTTGATTGCAAACCCCAGATCTAAAACCCATCACTAGATTTTTGGTGCAGGGTCAAATCGAAAATTGAAAGTGGTCTGCTTTCTGGATCTATTTCAGAAGCAGACAAATCCTATACTTGTTTTTTTAAATTCATCAAACACTTCTGATATGGTATAATATGCAAAACATATTTATCTCTTAGTTTGACATAATATTGCTTTAATTTTTCCAATCTGCACAGGCCGGATAATTATATGATGTATGCTGGGATGTTCAAAAATGGACAAGTTGGGTAGAGCCATCATAAGAAAATATAGCACAAGATACTCATTTTGGCCTTTCCCCTATTGTATATTTACAGGACACAACAATAATTAAATTGGACAGCTGCCTGTATGCTATCTCTATATATTGCTGTTAAATGACATTATTTGTCATTTAACAGCAATATATGTGGAGAGTAGAAGAGCAAACAGCAGCATATCTGTGGAGAGTACAGGAGCAAACAATGAGACAAATAGAGATAATTTCTATCCACAATATAGCATACACAGAAGTTTAATATGCTTATGTAATACTATATGAGGCAAAATAGAGCCCCTTCACATACAAGTAGCACCTGTGTTTATTTTTACTCTTATTTTAACCTCTTCTTTTCAGATTATTTCAGAGTAGCAGCCGTGTTAATCTGTATCCTGAAAAAAAACAGGAGTACTTGTGGCACCTTAGAGACTAACAAATTTAGTTGAGCATAAGCTTTCGTGGGCTACAGCCCACTTCATTGGATGCATAGACTGGAACACACAGAAAGAAGGTATTTATACATACAGAGAACATGAAAAGGTGGGAGTAGCCATACCAACTGTCAAATTAATTGGCCTCTTACAGTTGGTATGGCTACTCCCACCTTTCATGTTCTCTGTATGTATAAATACCTTCTTTCTGTGTGTTACATTCTATGCATCCAATGAAGTGGGCTGTAGCCCATGAAAGCTTATGCTCAACTAAATTTGTTAGTCTCTAAGGTGCCACAAGTACTCCTGTTCTTTTTGCGAATATTTCAGAGTTATGAACAACCTTCCTTCCTGAGGTCTTCCTAACTCTGAGGTTCTACTGTAAGAAAAAGAAGAATAAGAATATATGGAGATATCCTATCTCCTAGAACTGGAAGGGACCTTGAATCCAGCCCCCTGCCTTTACTAGCAGGACCAAGTACTGATTTTGCCTCAGATCCCTAAGTTGGCCCCTCAAAGATTGAACTCACAATGTTGGGTTTAGCAGGCCAATGCTGAAACCACTGAGCTATCTCTCTCCCCCATGCTATAGCACAATGCTTTTTTATTTGGTGAATTCTGTCATAGCCAAACAAAGATGAGGAAAACTATCTTTCTGGAAGACAATTTTTTGCCTATGTCACATAACTTTATCAAGGTAATTGATTTTTATAAATCAAGTTACAGATTTTTTCAAGAGAGGAAAATGACTATCAGAATTGTAGTTATTTCATTATTTAACCAGTCCCTGTGATAAAAGAAGAAACAGGAACACCAACTGGAACATATATGTGAATTGAGAAGCCTTCCTTGTTTTAATTGCTGATGTAAGCAGAGTCAGGATGAGCTCTACCCTGACATGTGGTGGTGAATTATGGCTAGTGTGGAAAATAACTTCAGGGGCTGAACTTGTTTGCATAGGCACACCCACCGCGCCTAGCATGAGCCCACAGCAGCCCAAAATAGTCACTTTGGCTGCTGTGGGATCCCCAGTTTCTCTGTTATTGGGGCAGGAGGAATAAAGTGTTGTTACCCTGATTATGTAAATCAAGGACAATGAAACTGTTTTATGACAGAGGGTCTCACCATCACCTAAGTAGCACTTGCTAGACAAGGGACATGGGTTCCAAAACCCAATAAATTGGGAGAGGTTGGATATTTGTATTGGGTGGTGTGGGTATTTTTTGTGAGCCTGAAACACCAATTGTTCTTCCTCCTCCCTCCACTGTTGACTATCAGAGGTAACTTTGATTCTATTAAAAGTCTAATTACAGGCTACTGAGCTGAATTCACTTTGGGCTAATGGTGTGCCAGCACTAGGGCTCCCCTACTACAAGCTGAAATCACAAAAGAGCTAAAGTTACTAAGAGCTGAGATCACTGAGTGCTGTGTTAATTAGTGAGGGAGCCTGAAGCTCTACTGCTAAGTGGCTGGCGGAGTGACTGGCAGAGCACAGCAGGTTGTGGAACGGTTGGAGCGGCCCATGGAATGGCGAGCTGAGCAGAGCAGTTTGTGGGGATAGCTGGAGGAGTAGAGTGGAGCAGAGCGGCTGGTAGAGTGAAGCAGTTCATGGGGTGGCAGGAGTGGCTCACGGGACGACTGGTGGAGTGGAGCAGCTCATGGTGAAGGCTGCAGCGGAACCCCATGGAGAGGTGGGGCAGTCGGCCTCAGACCATTTCCAGGCTGGGGGCGGGGTAAAACCCTGCAGATAAACTTTTGAACTCTGGGGCTACACTGACCAGGGGCAGAGACTTTTGGGTTGTTGGACTTTTGGGACTTTAGGTGATTCTTGGGTTGCTGAACTCAAGAGACTTTTGGGGTGTTGGACTTTGGGTGATTTTTGGGTTGCTGGATTCAAGAACCAAAGGGAAAGGACACGACCCAATTTGCTAGGGTGGGTCTTTGCTCATGGTTTGGTCTATGAACTCTAGTTGTGGTGTTTTCCCAATTTAATGCTGATGTTGTTTACCACATGTTATTAAACATTTTCTGCTACACCGAGACTCTGTGCTTGCGAGAGGGGAAGTATTGCCCCTTCAAGGTGCCCAGGGGTGTGTGTAAGATTTTCCCAGGTAACTGGATGGGGGCTCGAGCTGGTTTTGCTTTACGTTGTTGGGAGGGGACTCCTATGTATTGAACCCGGCCCTTGCTGCTATCAACTCGGCTGGCAGAAGGGTTACACTTCTACAGAGTTTGATTAACTTACAGCAAGATTACTCTGAAAATGTAGTTATCTTAGACTAGTAATTGTTTGGAAAAACCTCAGCCATATACTGTCCCTATCAGCTTTTCAGCAGAATGAAAAGCTATCATCCATATAAATATGATTTCAGCAGGGTCTAATAGGAAGCATACCATGGCCAGTGCATTGAATTTTCAGGATACTCATGCTTGGCATGGCTTTTTATTATTTTTTTGCATTCTTTTGCCCCCTAGAATTTATTCTATTTCTTCCTTACCAAAATCCATGCTTACATCCACCAGTACAACAACAATACCTCACTAACAGCAAAATATTCTATTATGGCACATAGTAAAATGCTTCTCTTCTGCTTCATTTTCCTCACTCCCAAAACAAATTTCTCATTGCCAGGTTACATTTTGGTCCAGGAAATGCCTGCCATCATGTATCAGTAAATCAGAAGAAGAGCTCTGTGTAGCTTGAAAGCTTGTCTCTCTCTCACCAATAGAAGTTGGTCCAATAAAAGATATTACCTCACCCACTTTGTGACAGGGAGCGCTGGTTTCTAGTTAAACCTCTCAGGGATAACATGGCAGTAAAGCAAGGAACCCAGGCTTAGTAAGTGAATTTCTTAGGTACAAATATGTTGCACTTAACAAAGCACTGAAGAGTTGCAGGTCTTAGGAAAACAATAAAATCCTGAACGCAGACTGCTCTGTCTGATCTCACCCTGTCTGTTGGTCTTGGTTCTCATCAGCATGCTTAAGCCCTACTGGCAGAAAAGCCATCGTTCCATGAGAGAAGAGTCATTCAACACTGATGGCTTTTGATGGCTCTCTTTTATTGTTATTCCCTTAGGGGGTGTCTGACACCCTATCATGAGAGCACAGTGTCCAGAAAAATGGACCTAGTCAGGATTAGACTGATTTCTAACATCACCTGGGATTTTCAATCCAACATGGAGGTTACAATGCAAAGTGGAGGTTACAATGAAGGCTACAATCACTAGATGATGTTCACAAAACAATATGGAGTTTCCCAATTTGACCCAGGCATACCCTCAGTGTGTTACACTTAAGTAACGTTTTTTGACAAAAAAAGAAACTTAATATTTGACAAAAAAAGTATCCAGTAATGCAATAAATTATGTGTCCTTTCCTTTCATGTGTATAGTTCAAATGACTACAGTATCTGACAGATGGGGACTGGCTAAAATTATAAATTAGAGTGGTCGGCTCTGCCTGGGTGCAAAAATGGCACTGGTTCTCATTCTATGCAAGGTTGTAATGAAAGAACGCCAATCATTATGCATCCTTAACTTTCTTCTGTTTCTTACTCTTGCCTGGAACTTTCAAACATTTTTTCCACAGGATTTTCTGTCCCTGCTGCAGCCTGCTAGTGACAAGAGCATTACAGAGTAAATAGATTTTTATAGTCACATAGCAGATCTAATAAACTTAACTGTGGCTGAAATGTTTTTTTTTAACAATTCTGCAAGTTAAGGACTTAAGTGGGGTTTAAATACAGCAGAGACCTTCTTGATAGTAGTAAATTTCATTCAGATATGGATTGAAAAATGAGGAATGAGAGAGAAATTCTAAAGAAAAAAATGAATACAGTATATACACACTGTATAGAGGGATCACCTAGAATTTGAGGGATTCTTCGGTAATACATATCACAGGATTGTCTTTAACTAGCAAAACAGGTTTATTTGTTTTTAAACTGAATGATACTGGAGGACTGAGATGGGGAATGTGTGTTTCAAATACCAAAACTCAAGGTTCAGAAACTCGATTGAGGTTTGAGAATTTCTCAGATTCTTTTGTGGGTTTGTAAAACTAGAACTCCTCAAAGATTATCCAGCCCTGTTGCCTAGAAAATATTGTATAATCACTCAGATTATACAGTCACTCAGTTACTCATACACCTTCTCAGCCCTCCTGTATTAGGTCAGTTTCCACTCCTCGGGCTGTATTAGATATATGTTAGCTATTTGCTATAAAACTAAGGGATGGACTTTTTAATCTCTCTTGTGTAGATATGAATTAAGGAATGAAAATTGCCTCAACAAGGAAATGTTAGGGATATACTGTACATTATAAGTGAATAATTTGAGATTTTAACCAATTTCTTATATACACTAGGCATACATATTTTAAACATATTTTAATATTCCATTAAGATTAACAAGTCCACATGAATACAAAAGTGTGTTTTATTCTCAGCATCCTGTTTGTTTTTTGCACTCTGCTCCATCTCCCACTCTATTTCTAATATCTGCTTCTTTTTTGTTTCATTGTCTCTATAGAACAGGATGCAAACACAGCAATAGCTAAACCCATGTTTTCAAGTAGATTCAAAATGGACAAGCATGTTCACCCATCCCTTCCAGGCACTTTGATACAACACTACTTTACAAGTGTGTGTCCAATCCTGCAAAACTTACTCACATGAGAAATGGATATGGACACAAACAGTGAAGTCTAAGTGTTCATAAACCAGTGGAGTATGTGCAACAAATGACTAACAAATCAACAAAGGGAGAAGTATTCACAATGTACAAAATACCTAACCAACCAATGGAGGAAGCTAGGAAAATCAAGTATGCCTTGTGATGGCTGACTACTTACTTGGATTATTGGGAAATAGATCCCTTATATACAGCATTAGACATCTCTATCAGTGATGTCTAATGGGGAAGGGATAGCTCACTGGTTTGAGCATTGGCCTGCTAAACCCAGGATTGGGAGTTCAATCCTTGATGGGGCCACTTAGGAATCTGGGGCAAAATCAGTACTTGGTCCTGCTAGTGAAGGCAGGGGACCTTTCAGGGTTCCTTCCACTTCTATGAGATAGGTATATCTCCAAAGTTCAGTGTGCTCCGCATGAAATTCTAAAGACTTAGGATAATGGATCTCACTCTTCCTGTCAAAAACTCACAGTGTTTGCAGCATCAAACAGAATTTGAACATATTGTTTCCTCTCTGCATCATAGCCTGTCTAATGGTAAAGGAGAAACAACTTATAAAAATTGCCAAGAAATTATTAGAGGCATATGGGGTAACAGAGGCTCGCAAACATTGATACTTGACTGGAAAAATACACCAACAGAAGACATGGGCAGCAGTCTGATACAGTGTCTCATGTCCTGCCACACACAGACCCCACCACCTACAGCAAATAAACTTCTGAAGCCAGCAGAAGTGGAAAAGGGGACAGAATGAATTAAAGTAGCTGAATGTCCATACAGTTGCACAGGTGTAATTAATAAAGTCGCATGTGTAAAAGAAGCCAAACATGGTTGAGAACTTAAAAATTGGATGGTAATAGACCACAAATCCCAGTGTTGATTGAACCTGGTGGTATTCTAAAACATAAAGAGCTCTCAGTCATGCTTATTGTTGTTTCTATCGCTTTATACGGACTCAGCAGACATTCTAGGCTGCAGAGTGACACTTGGGGTTATTGTGTACTGGTTGTGTTGACTTATGTCTGCAGGGGTGTGCTGGGAGATTTGTGTTGATTTGAGTGGGTGGTAGTGGGGCACATGGAAGTGGCAGCTGAGACAAATCATCTACCAGCTATGCATTCTCCTTCATACAAACAATGAAATTATTGCATGCCAATTAGCTATAGAGTAAGGGTGGAGATTGATTGAGTTACCTCTAAAATCACAATGATCTAGGACTGTTGGCCCAGCATAGATACATGCCTTACTATAGCAATACACCTCAAGGGTGTAATTCATAAAGTCAAAATGGCTGCGAACTTCAAAATTGGAAAGTAACAGACCATAAATCCCAATGACAATTCAACCTGATGATATTCTGAACAAAAAGCAACCACAGTTATGCTTGTAGACTTCAGAGTGACAATCTTGGAATGCTATTATATAGATGACTGCAAGCCAAGTACTACTGTGATAGAAGTATCAAAGAGCTCCCTCAACTCCAGATAGGATAGATAGTGACAGAGACAAGAGAGGGAGGGTAGGGACACAAATGCATAAAGTAGTGCCAAGCTCATATTTTGTAGAAATACAAAGACAACTCTACCACATTTCCCAAGAATAATCAAGGAACAGTTTTCCCCATGGGATGCCTCAGGTGAAGATGACATATGAATGTAGATGCAGGGAAAACTAGCAATGACTGAAGGGAGTTCACCTACTGGCATCCCTCAGGAGTTGGAAAAAGTGATGCTAGAAAATCTAGCAGCACATAAAGCTCCTGAGGGCAAAAAGCAGGAGAAAGAAGGGGCTCAGAATGGAACTACATGAATGTGGAAGAGCAATGAAATTGTCTGGCCATTTCAAAGACTATACAGCTGATTGAAATGATTCAGCTTTCTTTATAGGAAGAGAGTGCTCTATACATGAGACTTCTGTATATATGTAAATAGTTAGTTGCTAGATAAGGTATCAGCAGATCGTGCTCAAGAACATGTAGCATAGTTGCTGGGTTTTGCAGGACTAGTAAAACTAGGGTTACCATATTCAAACATTTAAAAAAGAGGACACTCCACGGGGCCCCGGTCCCGCCCCCAGCCCCGCCCCGCCCCAACCCCACCCCTTCTCCGCCCCCATTCCAACCCCTTCCCCAAAGTCCTTGCCCCAACTCTGCCCCCTCCTCTGAGCACCCCGCATTCCCCCTCCTCCCTCCCGCTCTGATCTTGGTTGGGGGTTGCTAAGTGCTTCCCTGCTCCCCACTTGCCCCACAGCCCCTTCAGCCTCTATGCCCTTGCCTGCCCTGCTCCTCCTCACCCTGCAGCCTCTGCACCCCCCACCCCTGCAGCCTCTGTGCCCCCTGCTCCCCACTCGCCCTGCAGCCTCTGCGCCCCCTACCTGCCCTGCCGCTGCAGCCTCTGCACCCCCCACCTCTGCAGCCTCTGTGCCCCCTGCTCCCCACTCGCCCTGCAGCCTCTGTGCCCCCTGCCTGCCCTGCCCCTGCAGCCTCTACACCCCCCCTCCCGCCGCCTGCCCTGCTCCCCCCCCGCTCACCCGGCAGAGGGAGAACTCAACTGCGAGCTCCACGTGGAATCAAACACTGCTCTGTGGGGGAGGAGGGATCGGGGGAGAGGGAGGGACTCTGGCTGCTAGAGGCCCTAGTGGCTGCGAGTGGCTTTCAATCAGGCCAGGCGTCCAATCAGCCACGCCGCACTCCACATGAGGGGAAGGGGGAAATCCCGGACATTTCTACTTGATTAGAAATCTCCCCCCGGACGGCCATTTAACGCTGAAAAAGCTGGACATGTCCGGGGAAACCCGGACGGATGGTAACCCTAAGTAAAACATATTATTGTTCATTGCAAATGGCTTCCTCTTTGCATGCTCTTCATATGAAGCTCCTAAAGAGAAAAAGACTCACTGATCACATTTAAAACTAAGCAGGCATCCAGCAAAACCTTTGAATAGACAAGCATTGCAAGCCTGCCCTAAACTTCACTATAAACACTTCCTGGGAACTCTAAGAGGTGATCTTTAGTGGTACAGAAACGTCAAGCATTTCTTGGGATTCCAGCAAAGATGGACAACCCTAGGGTTACCATTCGTCCGGATTTACCCGGACATGTCCTCCTTTTTGTGCTAAAAATAGCGTCCGGGGGGAATTTGTAAAGCACTCACAATGTCCGGGATTTCCCCCTCCCCCGGCACAGCAGAGTGAGCGGCTGGGAGGGCTGCAGGAAAGTCCCGGGCTGGACTCCGGAGCAGCTGGAGAGGAGCTCCGCCCTGCATTCTGAGCAAGTGTCTCAGCACAAAGTGCAGCCCTCCCCTTTTGCAACTGGGAGCGGTTTCTGCCATGCAGCGTAGCAAAACGGGAGCGAGAGCACTTTGTGCTGATACAAGGGCAGCTCTCCCCTGCAACCCGGTCCGGACCTCGGACCGGGTTTTGTTGTGCAGGGCCAGGGACCGGGTTTTGTTGTGCTGGGGAGCTCAGCCACGTGTCGGCTCGCATAGAGCCCAACACCCTGTTCTGAGCAGCAGGGTAAGGGGGGCAGGAGAAGGGGCAGGGAGGTTCTGGAGGGGGCAGTCAAGAAACGGGGGGGGGCTTTTGGGGGGGAGTGGAGAAAGTTTTGGGCAGTCAGGGTACAGGTAGGGGGTAGGGTCCTGGTGGGCAGTTGGGGGGGGTCTTAGGAGGGGGCAGTTAGGGGACAAGGAACAGGGAGTCTTAGGTAGGGGGTGGGGTTCTGGAGGGCAGTTAGGAGCAGGGGTCCCAGGAGGGGGCAGTCAGGGGACAAGGAGCGGGGGGGGTAGGGGGCTGGGAGTTCTGGGGGGGAGCTGTCAGGGGGCAGGAGTGGGGAGAGGGATCGGAGCAGTCAGGGGACAGGGAGCAGAGGGGTTTAGATGGGTTGGGAGTTCTGGGGGGGGCTGTCAGGGGGCAGGAGTGCGGAGAGGGATCGGAGCAGTCAGGGGACAGGGAGCAGAGGGGTTTAGATGGGTTGGAAGTTCTGGGGGGGGGCTGTCAGGGGGCAGGAGTGCGGAGAGGGATCGGAGCAGTCAGGGGACAGGGAGCAGAGGGGTTTAGATGGGTTGGGAGTTCTGGGGGGGGCTGTCAGGGGGTGGGGAGTGGTTGGATGGGGCGTGGGAGTCCCAGGGGTCTGTCTGGGGGTGGGGGTGTGGATAAAGGTTGGGGCAGTCAGGGGACAAGAGGCAGGCAGGCTTAGATAGTCCTGGGGGGCAGTTAGGGGCAGGGGTCCCAGGAGGGTGTAGTCAGGGGACAAGGAACGGGGGGAGGGTTGGGAGGTCAGGGGGGGGCGGGAAGTGGGAGGGGCAGGGGCGGGGCTAGGGCGGGGCTCCTCCCGTCCTCTTTTTTGCTCGCTGAAATATGGTAACCCTAGACAACCCTACAGTGACGCAGACCTGCCTAACCTCCAGCCATCTTTTGGCTACAACTCAGGCTTTTAGCTCTATCCTGGGCTTACTATTCCCCCTGTTATTAATTATTACCTCCTGCCAGTCTCTAGGAGCCACTGTCTTCCAGATTCCAGTATCTGAGAATTGTCCCTTCTGTGACCAGCCCTTCAGCATTCTCAGTACTATTTCCTTCTTAACTGTCTCCCACTGTGCACATATCATTTTGGAGAAGATGTCAAATGTAATGAATGTGCTAAGCATCTGGCTATGGATTCAGCCTACCCACTAGTGGCATCTACATTAGCTGGTGCCTATTTTTGTAGATGAGAAATGGCTAAGTTACATAGAACATCAGCTACTCACATACTCCCTTGTGGGGTTAAGATCTTGGAAAGAGGGTAGAAAGGTTGAGAAGGATTCCATTGAGAGGGGAAAAGAAGAGAGCCAGGGAGAAAGAGGGCACAAGGAATGGGATAGAGGGGAGCTGAGATCTACAAGAAAAAAAATGAAAGGAGAAAAAAAGGAGTAGATGACTTCTGAAGATGGAGGCAGAAGAAAGAGATGGCTATTTGACTAAATTAACATCCCAACCAAGCAAAATCCACATACCCTCCTACCCAATTACCACAATACCCAGGCATGATAACAGACTTCAATCCTCTGCAAAACTCCTTCTCAATTTGAGCATACAACCACACACGGTGCACATGTCCAATTCTATTCAAATGCACAACCCTAACTGTGACTCACATTTCTCGCAGTAAGACCACATTAAACATAGGGCTTGGAAGGATTAGATTGTTATCAGTAAACATTGATTTCACTGTATACATACAAACTCATGAAAAAAAGTTTCCATTGATAATAATCAACATTTATAGCCAGGTGAAGTAAAACAAATGATGTTTGAGAACTTATTAGAGTTCCATTCAAGGATATTTACTTTGTATATTTTGATGTGATTTTAACAATTTGCATTTAACAGTTATAAAAGCTTTAACTTCTTGAATCTCAATGTCTACTGTAATTAAATAATTGTCTGACCCCCTCCCATAATTTCCTGCAACTGTGAAAATTTATAGATAAAATTGAAAAATGCTTTAAAATAATCATTGATATATCCATTGAATTATAAGAAATAAAAATCAAATTTTGCCAAGGCTAATTATACAGTTTTGAAATGCAAACATAGCTGTCAATAATATATCAATCTTGCTGGGATCAGAGTTGAATTTGTGCATTATAGTGTGATTTAGAGGAACTGGAGTACTGGGAAAGATTACTGAAGAGGACATAAAGGAATCAGGACTGAAGGAAGGGGCATGGGAAAATGGGGATATGGTGGCAGGCATAGGGGCTGCAAAGAGTAGAGAGGAACATTTTACTGGGCACGTGAAGCGCAATGGCAGCAGAGGTGCACTCACACTTCCTTGTCTTCTCTAGTTGACAAACCTGTTCTGGCTTGTCAGTGAATTCCTGATGTGAAAAGCAGAGCAGGTAAATTGCACCGGGGTTCTCCTACACAGCTCAGAAGGTCCCTATTTCCCCACATGCTAGGCAGCCCACTCCCCTAGGCTAGAGTTCACTGACAAAAGACTGCTCCTCGGTTTAGGTTTACATGGAACTGAGAACCTTATAGACCAGTGGACCCCAAACTTTTGAGGGTCAATCCCCCCCTCAACCTTTAGCCAGGGCCCAGAGAGAGGCTTCAGCTTGGAGGAGGGGGGGAGAACATGGACAGGGATAAGGGGGCTGATTTTGGGGTCGCAGCTGGGGCTAGGTCTTGGGACAGGGACAGAGCCGTGGCCAGGGTCTGAGGCTGGGGTGCAGCCAGGCTGCGGTGGGGGCCGACAGCTGAGCCTGTGGCCAGGTGCTACTCCGCTCCTGGCACCAACCCCAGCCTTGGTCCTGGGCCAGGAACAGAGCCACAAACAGTGGCCAAGACTGGGGGCAGGGCCAGGCACGGGGCTGAGAGCCAGAGACACAGATGGGGTCGGGACCAGAGTAGAGCTGGGGATGGGGACGGGCTAGGTAGCACTCCCTCCCTGCCCTGCATGGGGACTTGTGTAGACCGTGTCCCCCTAGGGGAACAGGCCCAACACTTTGGGGACCTCTGTTATAGACCATGCAGAAGAAGAGCCCTGCGGCAGCTGATAACATCAAGATTCAACTTTGTGGCTACAGCACAATTCCACAATTCTGGGAAGGTAAGCAAGCATCAGTGCTTCCCCACGCCCTTCTTCTCCTGTATGTCCACCTCCCTGCTAAATACCTTCTGCTTCTTACAGCCCACACATACTCTCTACCGACCTTCCTTATATGCCAGGAAGTCCACAGTGCAGACACTTTGTCTTCTTCTATGGCAAAAAGAAAATAGCCATGACAAAATCATCATAACTTTGTTTAGACTTCCCCATGCCGCCCTCTCCCCAAATCCATATACTTAATCCTGCATAAAACACCTACCTGGAGTAAAATGAGCATCTTAAAGTTTGCAAGTTATCACACTGTTACATTACAGGAACTAAAAAAAATAGACAAAAAGTCTCACAGGGAAAGCATACAAAAGGAATGATTTCAACTGCAGTCCATTAAAGCTGTATATAGTATGAACTTCAGATAGAAAATTAAAGTTTGTCCTATTATTGAACAAGTACAAGATTGGTAATGGTCTTTGTGAAGTTTTAATGTTAGGGTCAGGAATTTAAACCCTACTTTAAGCGTACAACTCAGTGCATCCTTAGCTCTGGAACTGCACAAGTGTGTATTATAACTAAATATTGTTATCTGGTAGTCCAGGTGCCCCGTTCAACAGGATGATGTTTGTGTAATAAATGGAGAAATAGCAGCACTGCAAAAAGACAGTTTATTAGTATCTGCTGTGAATGTAAAACTGATTGTGTTATTATGGGGGGGTATTTAAGGAAAATGTGGTCCAAACGTAATAACATATCATATGCCCTAATACCGTATCACATTTAGAAAGAAAATGTCTAATATAGCTGAGCTACAACAGAAAGCATCTCTTGAACAGTACTACATATATAAAGCTTATCATATCAGGATATTCATTTACTGCTTTTGAAGGAGACTTCTGAGGACTGTTTTCACCATCTGGGAATTTTTGCTCCGTGTGCAAAAATGATCTGCCTCCTATTCAGTGTGATATCTTCTGACTTTTTTGGTAAAAATGACACATCACACAGTGCTTCCCTTCCCTCCCCTCCCCCCCCCCCCCCCCCATGAGCACTATCTGCACTATCTATAGGTTTAGGAATCGGCTGAGTTCCTTTGTGGTCATTGCTAATGAGTTCCCAGAATGTCTAAAGCAGACCTCTGTTCTTTGGGACTATAACTTCTCAACAGTAAAATGCATATGTGAAAGAAGGTTCCACTTAGAATTATACTAATAAAAAATTGTAGAATGTGCATTTTTAAAAAAAAGGTTACATGAGGACCCTAGCCTGTGCTTTTTAAAATACAGGTGGGAAAAAAAATCCATTTCACTCAATGGAAATCTTCTTTATGTAATGATTGCAGGGTGAAAATGCTCTTGGGCTCTTCTATTAATGGACAGAAATATGTTTTCTCCTCACCTGCAACAATAAATGATAGCATTGTCTCATTCATGACTTGATTACCTCAAGGACTGATCTCTGCAATATGCTGTCCCTGGGGTTAACCTTAAAAACCACTTGGAAGCTCTGGCTAGTACAGAATGTAGCTGTCTGACTTTCTGAGTGGGCAGTCAGAACATAGCATATCACAGGTGTACTCAGCAGCTTACGCTGGCTGTCAGTACATTTTCTGGATGAACTTTAAGGTGCTGGACAATGTTTTATGCTGCCCTAAATGCCTCAGGTATGTTACCTTAAAAACTACCCTCTCCCCTCCTCTAATCACGCCACAGGGAATGTGTGAATGGTCCCAAACATAATGTCTGACAATGTTAGAAGGAGGACATTACTGTCAGCAGTTACATGCCTCTGGAACATTTTCTCACCAGAAATAAATTTAAGACCAAACTTGACTATAATTGGAACGAATTACAAGACTTCTGTCTTTGCCCAGTCTTCCTACTGACTACAGGCTATGAAATCTTGGATCTGGGATGACTGACTAGATACTCTTCATTCCCTGCTCTCTAAAGATGTGGGTTGAAAGAGAACATGCTATATTTTCTCTTTTCTTTGAGAATATTAATGGTGTCCAGTTCATATGATTTTAAAGTGCACCCAGATAATCTGGTGATGGTTACCTGACGAATACTTTCAAACATCACCATCCTCATAAATAAATAAATAAATAATGCATCTTGTGAAATGTTCTTTTTTCCACCCATAAACTTGCATTATCATAAACAGAAAACTATTACAAGTGCGGTTGTATCCTGCAGATTATTTTGGTTTAAGTACCATATTGCCTCAGGGATGGACAACATAAAAATATTTTTATAGGCTTACAGACAACGCTATTTTAAACAGCAAAACAAAGGCAAAATTGATGCGTATGTGCTAGTTTAGCCATGTTTCTTGTCTTGAAAATCTTTATGAATTATTGAAGACTATACAACAGTTACTTTTAAATTTTGTTAAAGAGGAGACAAGCATCAGGAAAAAACTTCAGTGGCAATTCAGAACATATCAGTTAAGATCAGATTAATATCACACAGCAAATCTTACAGAGTCTCTGCTGGCCTGGGAAACCATATTATCTATTTTTTATCAATCACAGTTGCTTCTAGACATAGGCGCCAACTCCGTGGGTACTCCAGTGCTCACGCACCCACTGAAAAAAAATAAGGGGTGCTCAGCACCCACAGGCCATAGTGTTTTGGGGTTTTTGGAAATGTGATAAATGATATTAAAAATGTCCATTGGAAGTTACTTTGCCTTAAACCAACATTTTACAATGGCACCAGTAGATGGCAGGAGCATATACGTGGCGCACAGTTAAATCAGAAGGTGGAATTATTAGACTAGTATACCGCGATTCGCAGTTAGGTGATGGATATGAGTAGGACAAGGTTGAAAGATGGATAAATAACAGTTTCATCCAGAAAGTTACAGTGAAACATAATGTCTTTAAACTGGGATGTTAGTGAAGACAGCTTGTAGGTGAGTGCAATGATTTTAAAATACTGTAATTTATTATAATGTAATTATGTAGTTCATTATTTCACTATTTTAATAATGATTAAATTGTTAAGATACCAATCAGAGACACA
Organism: Malaclemys terrapin pileata; assembly: GCF_027887155.1. Classification (NCBI taxonomy): domain Eukaryota; kingdom Metazoa; phylum Chordata; order Testudines; family Emydidae; genus Malaclemys; species Malaclemys terrapin. The sequence continues at coordinate 156,516,667 of NC_071506.1, read as the reverse complement.
CATTCAATAACAAGACTATGAAATAAGTGTATAAATGTGCTAAAATAGTCTTCCCCCCCACACACACTTCTTCTAAAGCACCCAACAGCAAAAACAAAAGTCAGGGTCCGGGCTCTACACAGTTTAGATCTTCTCTATATTGGCAAAAATCACTATGTTAACATCTTGGTGCCTAGATATCACAGGGATGGGCACACTGGAAATGCCTAGATGAGGTAAAATGAGCTAAAGCTTTTTAGCAGGAAGTTTGTTAGAATTTGTAATGATCTTGGGGTTCATTAAATAACAAACCAGTGACCGAGAAAGGAATAACACTTTAATAAAACAAACTGGAGAGCATCTCTGGTGAATTGCTGCACACAGCCATGTGGTGTTCCCAACCTCAGCCTCCAGGGCACATCTCCAGATTCCCACACTCACAACACAGTCCCTTATGAGGGAACATCTCCAAATCACAATTTTTCATAAGCATCTCTCTTCAGAAATGTGCTACCTTTCCCTAGTTATTACAGACAGGGCCTTAAGACAGGAAAGCCTTCAGGCCATGCTAGAAAGATAATTTCCTAATAAAATTTATCAGACTTTGAAGTTAGCTTGATTGAAGTCCATTATTTTTACCATGAGGGATGCCAGTTCTATGGAACTAATGCAATAAAATCACAGGGCCCTTCAAATGTACTTAGTCATTCACACTAATTGTGAAATATTTCCATTTAAGATTATACAAAACAGAATCTGTTCCCTCTAATCAGATCTCTGACCTCAATGATAACTGGTGACCATACCCAGCTGTTGTATGTTGCCTCCAGTTCTGCCTCCAGTAGAGGATGATACTGTGGTATGGAAGATGCAGACCTTTACAGGTAAGTGTCCTTCCATGCCCTCCAAACGCAAAGGGGAGGATATCTGCCTTTGTAAGGAGCTGTTGTTCTAATGCATTAATAACCTGACCACAAAATAAATATAGCATTCTTACAGTCATTTATATAACAAATTATAGTAGCTGTAACCAATTAGAAAGAATGTATACTACCAATATCCCTAATTTGAAAAGGCCACACCTTAATCCTGTCCCAACATTTGTTTTCAAAAATGCCTCATTTCTCAATGCTGTATGCAGTATTACGGCCATGCTGGTTCCAGGATATTAGCGATATTAGAGAGATAAAGTGGGTGAGGTAATATATTTTATTGGACCAATTTCTGTTGGTGAGAGAGACAAGCTTTCGAGCTTGCACAGAGCTCTTCTTCACATCTGGGAAATGTACTCAGTGTCACAGGTAAATACAAAGTTGAACAGATTGTTTAGCCTAAGTAGTTAACATACATTTCAGGAGACCATTCAAGGTGAAGTAGCCCCTTAATACCACTCCAGTCATATGGTGGAAGGGAAGAGAGAGAAAGAGACAGAAAAAAAGGCAGCTTGGGGGTAGGGAAGGGGAGTGTTAGGGGGTTACAGATTGTTGTAGTAAGTCATAAATCCAGTGTCTCTTGTCAGTCCATGATTTTTAGTGTCTAACTGTGACAAAGTGAGAATGTTCTTAATGTTTTCTCTGCATACTGTGTGTGTGCGCACCTCAGTTTCCCCTATGTGTTACTCAAGTATCTAGGTGGCGGGATTAGGGTGTGTGATTGTCGCAGAGACCCCCTAAAGAGCAGGTGTAACTGCCAACTGGCTGCCTGGGCATGAAGAATGGCCAACACTCTGTATTCTAGCAGATGATAGCCGGGGCCCATCCTTTGCAAGGGTCCAGACAAAGGTGTTGGAGAACAAAGAGAGAGGTGGAGGCCAGGTGAACTGTTTGCCCAGTAAAGAGACAAAAGGATGGAGATGGGGCAGCTGGGCCTGGCGGAGACTGGCCTCCTGGAAGTGAGTCAGTCTCCTGGTTTGGGACCCGGGGGCAGAGCCCCAGGGCTCTGGGCTCTGGATTTTCACACACACACCCCACCCCACCCCAAGATGGACTTTGCTGTAACTTCCTGCTTTCTGTTAACAAGATCTGTTCTACGCTGTGTTCCCGACAACTGATAAATCATTCTCTTTTACATGCTGGCTGAGCGTCGGTCCAGTGATGAGCTGGAGCCAGTTCTCACCAGTTCGCAAGAACCGGCTGCTAAAATTAGAGGCAGGTAGAGAACCAGTTGTTAAAGGGCCTGGGGGGATGGGCAAAGAATTCCTTTCCATGGGCCTCCTGTTGCTTCCAGGATTCCCCGCTGGGGAGGCTGAGGCTCCACCGGCCCCTCCCCCGCTTCCCCATCCCCTAGAGCTACAGCGTGGCCAGCCACAGGTGGTCACTCACAGATACACCTGCACGCTGGGCAGTTGAGCTAAGCTCCCGAGTCGTCCTGCTGCCACTTTTTGAACAGCTGCCAGCAAGATAAGGGGGGCTGCTGCAAGCTCTCCAGGGCTGCCCGGAGGGGAGGGCAGGGCAATTTGCCCCGGGTCCTGTAGGGGCCCCCACCCCCGGCCCCACGAGGATCATGTTGTCTTGTCTCTGCCCCCTCCCCCCTCAGAGCCACAGCATGGCCAGCCTCCGGGCTACCGGCAAGGGGGGGGGGGGCTGCGAGCTCCAGGGCCATGCGGGGGGGGAATGTGTGGGGCAATTTGCCCAGGCCCCCGCCTCCACCCATCCCCCGGCTTAGAGCATTGTGCATTCTATAGTTTGGGAAGTGCAGCTGTGTAGTGGGGACGCGTGTGTGTATAGTGTGTGCGAAAAGAGTTGTGTGTTGCAGGGTGGCTGTGTAGCAGGGGAGTTGTGTGTCTGGGAGAGGGTCTGCACAGTGGTGGGTATGGTGGGGCTGGGGGATTGTGTGGAGCAGGGAGGGGGTGTTGGATAGAGGGCAGGGGAGTTTGGGGAGGTGTGGGGGGGTGGATAGGGGTCGGGGCAGTCAGAGGGCAGGGAACAGGGGGATTGAATGGGGGCAAGAGTTCTGGGGGGCCAGTCAGGAAGGGGCAGGGGTTGGATGGGGCGGTGGGGGGCAGTCAGGGACAGGGGTTCCAGCGGCAGTCGGGGACAGAGAGAAGGGGTGCTTGGATGGGGCAGGGGTCCCGGGGGGCCATCAGGAATGAGAGGAGGGGTTGGATGGAGTGGCTGGGGGCAGTCAGGGGACACGGAAGGGGGGTGGATGGGGCAGGGATCCCAGGGGGGGAGTGAAGGATCATGGGGGGTTGGACGGGGCAGGAGTCCCGGGGCGGGGGGGGCACGACCCCCTCGTGGGGTGAGGAGGAGGGAGTCTGTTGTTAATTTTTTAGCAGCTCATCACTGAGCGTCACTGCTGACTATGAAGTTGGGGTGCATAGCCCCTTTGGAGGGCATGAAAGGCTTCCACAGGTGTGCCATTCAGGTGGACTCCCTGCGGGGAGCTCACAGCATGAACAGGGGTGCTGAATGCTCCAAGGTCAGACCCAGGAAGTGCTGAAGCCAAGGAGCTGGCCCTGGTGAGTGTGTGCCCTGACACACTACACAAGAGTCCTGTCTGACTTCATTCAGAGCAGTTCCAGAGCACCAAGACACTAGTGCAGTTATGAATTTAAGTTTTCAGACTCATCTTTTGAAGGTGTTGTGCAGATTTCCTTTGAGTATGAGGACTAAGAAGTCAGATATGAGTGATCGCTTTGTGAAAAGTGTTCATCCACAGGTGATACAGTGTTTTTGTCTTTTATCGTTTTCCTGTGTGAGTTCATTCGAGAGTGTAGTGATTGTCTGTCTGGTTTCACCCATATAGGTGTTACTGGAGCATTCAGTGCACTGGATGAGGTACACCACATGTTGTGATAGGCATGTGTAGGACCCACAGATCTTGAAAGGTGTGTTGTGTGGGATGTTCATCATTGTAGCTGTGGAGATATGTCTGCAGGTTTTGCATCTACTGTATTGTCAGGGTCTGGTGCTGTTTTGAGTTGGTGTGTCCTGATCTGTGGGAAGCTTGCTTCTGATGATGAACTTGGAAACGCCGGGGGATTGTTTGAAGGCCAGAAGAGGGGGTTTGGAAAAGATTTTTCTCAGGATGTGGTCCCCATCTAGTATGGGTTGTAATAATTTAAATGATACCCTGTGTTGTTTCCAGTGTGGGGTGGTAGGTGAGTACTAGGGGGTATGCAGCCGTGGGGGAGGGGTCTATTTCCATATTGAAGCAGGTTCTCCTTGCGTACATGGGTGGCTTGTTCCATGATGTGATCTACAGGCAGTCCTCGTCTTTATGATGTTCAAATGGCACTTACGATGTTTATAAATTATCATGTTTCGACTTTACAATGCTTGATCTGGCATTGTTCCTATGGGAAATTCGAGTTACGACATTTTTGACTTAAGACTTGATTTTCAGGAACCAATTACGTCATAAGTCTGAGGACTGCCTGCACTTCTCTAGTGGAGCATCCTTCTTTAGTGAAGGTAGTTTTAAGTGTGCTAAGGTGTATATCCTGGACTTTCACCTCAGAGCATATTCTGTAGTATCTGAGTGCCTGGCTGTAGCTAACCGATTTCTTGGTGCATTTGGGGGAGTTACTGGATCTGTCAAGGTGGGTGTGGTGATCCGTGAGTTTCTTGTATATAGTTGCCTGTAGGGTTCCATTGCTGAAACTGATCGTGGCATGCAGTAAGTTGATGCTGGTGTGGAAGCATTCTAGAGAGTGTTTAATGGATGCGTGGTGGTTGTTAAAGATATGGTAGAAATCTATGAGGGAGGTTAGGTCGTTTGTCCAGAGGATGAAAATAGCATCAATGTAACTCGGGTATATCATTGATTTTGTGGTGCATTTGTCCAGCAATTCTTCTTCAAGATGGCCCATGAAGAGATTTGGCATACTGGGGTGTCATCCTAGTAGCCAGGGCTGTTCCCATGGTTTGGACAAAGTGTTTGTTGTTGCATGTAAAATTGTTATGGGTGTGGAGGACATGGATGAGTTTGGTGATGTGTTTGGAGTGGATATCTGAGGCCTTATCCACACTAAAGGGAAAAGTCGATCTAAGCTACACAATTTGAGTTTGAGGTGAGGGAGGGGGCTCAGGGCAGGGGATTGGGGTGCAGGAGGGGTGCGCGGTGCAGGCAGGGGGCTTAGGGCAGGGAGTTGGGGGGCGTGGTGCAGGAGGGGTTCGGGCTCCAGGGTGGCAGCAGCATGCAGCGGGGCCAGGGCAGGCTCCCTGCATGCCTGCTCTGTCCCTAGCCCCGCACAGCTCCAGGAAGCGCTGCGCCCCCTCGGGGCGTGGGGGAGCGGAGGGCTGTGTGTGCGCTGCCCTTGTTGAACCTCCAGGTACCTCCCCCAAAGCTCCCATTAGCCATGGTTCCCCGTTCCTGGCCAATGGGAGCTGTGGGGGGCGGTGCCTGGAGGCAAGGGCCTGGGGGCCACAGGGACGTTGGGCTGGCCACTGCTGAGAGCGGCATGGGGCCCGCAGCGCCACGGGGGGCAATCCCGCGGGCCACCCCAACCTTTCTTTCAAGCATATAATTATTCAGAAAAACAAAGTAATGAGAAGTGTATTACCTTTGTTTATATTTCACAATACAGTCTTTGAACAAATGCTGGAAAAATGAAGTGGGCCTTGTGATTGTTTTTCTAGAAAAACAAATCCCTCAGAGGGTATCAATGAAGGATTAGTTACTATACAGTATCCATGGTGATGCATGCCACTCATAATATTCTTAATTAAATGTGAAGACAGTAACAGTAGATTCATCTCCAGGGATGAATAGATGCACAAAAAAAGAAAAAGAAAAAAAAAGATTACTTCTATTAGGAACAGCTTGTGTTACTGACACTTTACCAAGAAAACACCAAATATTGTTGGTCTCAGAGCATATGTGCAGTGTTGTTAACGTGCAATATGACTTTTACACACTATTGTTGCATGTACAAACAAAGATTGTGCAATCTAACTTTCCTAATTTAATTATATCATATCATATGCAAGTAATTATACATCAAATATGTTGCAAATTGCAATTACATGAATTACATCAAATTATTACACATATTTAGAATAATCTGCAATAGGATGTGATTACACTACGTGCAAAAATAAATGGTGTTGAAAATTACTTTAAAAACCCAAAGATCATACACAAACATAAACACAGAAAGACCAGGCAAACTGGGACTACATCCTAATGATGAACTATTGCATTAGGTTTCACATTATGAGTAGATGAATTTTCTTTGGGGGCTTGTTTCAAAATCACGCTTTTCACTTAGTTTGTGCATTTTAAAAATAGCTCTATTTTATTACAGAGAAAATAAGCAAGCTGCAGAAAACTAGATAAGTATCAAAGGAAATCAAAGGGAAACTGCTGCCAGGGTTTCAATAAATGTTTTAAGAAGTTCCTCAATAAAAAAGAGGGTGACAGGTGGTCAGAGGCTATTTCCCCTCCAGCTTCTAAATGAGCAATAAACTAAAACTGTTCACCACCATCTCTCACTTAATGTAGCCACCGTCAAAGCAATGATTTCTTTGCTCAACTGAAGAGCCCCTTAAGCATGCCCTACATTTTCAAAGCAGTGAGTGAGGTTTTAGCCATGCAACTCCCATTGACTTTAAAGGAAGTTGCCTGGCAAAAAGACCATGCGATAATACTATGAACATTGAGAGGATAATTTCTTCAGTTGAAATAGTTTTATTAAGAAGCTATGCTGTTGAAACTTTAATGTGGAATCCGAATCCCAAAACAATGCCAAATATCACTGCAGTGTTATGATTTTTGTGTTAAACGTATATTTTATGTATTTCTCAAGAATTCTAATGTATCTAGACACTATGTTGCAAATACAGTAAATTACATATATTTAAAAGGATAAAGAAGATGGCTTATTTTCACTTGCCTAGGCCATTGTTCAGTTTGTTACATAACATTAATCTTATAACAAAACTGACTTTGGGACTCAGAATATGCTTCTGAAGTTTGTCTGTTTACAGCATCACAGTCGCTTTCACACAGACATGGACGCATGTGGCTTGCCTACCCAGTTTCAGTACCTGTAACATTCAGGCTGAGCCTGCTTTGCATCAATGGAAGCATTTCCTTTTGCTTCTACATTAGAGTTTGCATCAGCATAAATGTATTTGATGTAGACAGGGCCCAAAAATGCTGTAGATAACATACAGAAGTCAGAACTCAGAATTCAACTGGTAAAGAAAGAAAATTGGTTTCCAAATATGCTTGTGATGGGGTGTTTACCCCCACACATCCTGGGAAAGAGTTAATAAGGGCCCAATAAGCAAATTTACCTAATTGCCCCTGGAGGGTGGTCCAAGCCTAGCTAGAAATAAAACCCAGCTAGTGGAGAGTAGAGTGAACATATCTGGGGGAGAAGACCCGGAGGAGAAGAGGTGGGAAGTGACCTATCTCTGGGACGCAGCATGAATAGAATGCTAAAAAGGAGGAAGAGGAATAGGCCAGGCAGACTTCACTAGGGGTGAGCTGTAAGCCTGCATGAGATGGGGGCTTTGATGAGTGGGAGCCTGCCTGAACCTTTGAGTAAGGGGAGGAGTGCACCAACCCCTAGACTGTAGAGTTCACTGAGGCACTGCAAGGAGAATCTAGAGCAGCAGAGGCAGGTCTGGAACGAGGTGACTGCCAGCTGTGCGAAGGTTTGGATTTGTATACATTTTTGTATATTTTGACTTTGATAAAGGACTGTGTGGTCCTGAAAGGAGCAGGTCTCTGTAAAGTGGTCTGGCTGGAGGACCAAAAGATGTGTATGGCCAAAGGGCAGTGGGGGAACTGAGACAACGGTGCAGCAATGCTACATCTGTCCAGGAGGGGGCATGTTGGGATGGCAACTTTGGCACCATATTCTATTGTGCAGATGCAGACATAGGATATCTCCATTAATTCTTAAATCTTATCTCCTAGAGCTGGAAGAGACCTTGAAAGGTCATCAAGTCCAGCCCCCTGCCTTCACTAGCAGGACCAAGTACTGATTTTGCCCCCTGATCCCTAAGTGGGGCCCTCAAGGATTGAACTCACAACCCTGGGTTTAGCAGGCCAATGCTCAAACCACTGAGCTAACCGTCCCGCAACTGATTTAAGAATAAATACTGCGAACAATTTCGGAGGCCTGCAGCCTTTCCTCAAGTGAGTGGTATCATTGAAGTTAATGAGACTATTTGCATGAATAGGGCACCATGATCAGGCTATTCATATATTCAATGGCAAAAAACCTACATTATTGTGGAATTAATGTTGTTTGATGGTAAGTTGCCCCCTGGCAGAACAATGAGTTAAGCAAAACTCAAACTTCTGAAAACCAGGAAATGCTGCATTCAAGTACGTGCATTGTCAGTTCCAAAGCTTTGCACTGTGTGTCTTTGGAAACAACATATTAATCTGCCCCAAGATCAGGCAGTAGCCACTTGTCACAACCCTCCACTCACCCCTGGGGCAAATAAAATACAGATTTTTCTCAACAACAAATCCAAGCTTTGCCTGCTATCAGTCCTCATTGCCCAACCTCTCTTCTTTGCCCTGTGTCCCCCCGCTGCCCTACCAAAGTCCTCTGTCTCCAACTCCTCCCTACCTGATATAACAATAACTTTGGTTAGAGCAGCGGCTAACTATTTTTGCTGTGTTCACAATAAACCTTCCCGTAAAATAAAAACATGTTATATTATAAGAGACAATTTGTAGCAAGCAACAAAGAGTCCTGTGGCACCTTAAAGACTAACAGATGTATTGGAGCATAAGCTTTTTACAGATCCAGACTAACACGGCTACCCCTCTGAAATTTGTAGCAAGTAACGTGAGTTATTTCTTTGTTGCACAAGTATGCTAATGTTCAGACTAGAAACATCATTGGTGGGGTGTTCAATAGAGACAATAGTGTTGGCACACTCCCTCAAACTACACAGACAAGCAAGTGGCTACACAGAAACCCTCTCTTTTTTTTTTCTTTCTGCCTGTGTATTGTAGTCCTTCCAGACTGCACATCTATGCAAGTAAAGAAGTGAATATATTCTTAAATACCATTCACAATGCTGATTCTCCAAAGACTTAATGAGCATCAACCCTTGGGTAAAATTGATCAATTGAGATCATTGTGACCCACATCACAGTAATAGTTTGATCTCTAGATTTGCGCAAAAAACTCAACACGAAACAAAACCACACCCACCAACCCAGAAATGTTTTGAAAAAAATGCTTCCCCCCACATATCTCCGGAACTACTAGCTCAAATGACCCCAAATTAGAAATGCTAACCTACTCTGCATTCCCATGAGGCATAGCACATTTAAAAAAAAAATCTGTGCAAGCATGCAGATTTCAGAACACTTAGAAGTGTCACCCTTTAAACAGTAAGGATGGAGGGAAAGAGTTCCTCTAACCACACATCTGCAACAAAGGAGGAGTCTCTGAAAGGTCTGGCATGGCCCATTCAGTTCAATTAGATGTTCTCATCTGAATGAGAGCACCCTATGGAGCTGAATAAAACCTGAAACAATAGCTCTGAGATGGGTGAACTGCTCTTTTCATCTCTGTGGGTATTTCTATCCCCGAACTGAGTGCTTTAGAGCAGGGGTTCTCAACCTTTTTCTTTCTGAGGCCCCCCTCAGAATGCAATAAAAACTCCACGGCCCAGTTGTGCAACTACAACCATCTTTCCGCATATAAAAGCCAGGGTGGCGTTAGGGGGTAGCAAGCAGGGCAATTACTTGCGGCCCCACACCACAGGGGGCACCACAAAGCTAAGTTGCTCAGTCTTCAGCTTCAACCCCAGGTGGTGGGGCTTCAGCTTTCTGCCAGCTTTGGGCCCCAGTGAATCTAATGCTAGCCCTGCTTGGTGGACCCCCTGAAACCTGCTTGCTGCCCGCCCCCCTCCACCCCCCTCAGAAGGCCTCAGACCCCTAGTTGGGAAGTGCTGCTTTAGAGCCTTTATGAATGAATCTCCCAGTCCCCAGACAGGAGGTAGGGGGATAGGACTTCCTCTGAGCCTCACTCACATGAAGGGAATAGAGACGTGGGGGGGTCCAACTGCTGTATGCAGGCATTGGCCCACCACATCCTGGCACTCATGGGAAGCACTGAGCGTGGCTCAGAACCCACTCCCCCACATCTGGCCAAACCTGTAGGGAGAATAAGTGGGTGACAGGTCCCTCTGCCACTCACCCCACATCTCCTTCCCACTATCCTACCACTCCACTGTCCCAAGCCTCCCTTAGCTAAGCCCTCACCCTTTCCCATAACCCTTTCCCCTTGTTGCAGCCCCAAGCCCTTCTTCCTCTATTTACTTCTTCCCTCCCAGGAACCATTCACATGTCTAGTTTTTCCCCCTGCAATACTTTGGGGGGGGGGGTGAAGGTAGGATGGGGTTCATTGGCCAAGCTTGGGGCCTCGGGGGTACTGGCAGAGCTGAGGGGGCAGGGGGTTGAGATGCAGAAAGGTTGGAGTGCATTGGCAGAGCTGTGAAGTGCACTGGGTTTGGGGTGCACTGACACAGCTAGGGCTGCAGGCGACAGGGATGCCATGACTCCCTTACTTGAGCCCCCAACCTTCTTTTGCCTCCCCTACCATCCAAACCCATTTACCCCCCTTGCTGTAGCCCCAAACCCCTCTCCCCCATCCCCTAATACTCTTCCCCTCCCAGGAAGAATTCACATGTCTAGTTTTTTTCCTACCAAATACTTTGATTACATTCTACCTGAAAATAAAATTGCCACCTATGACTCACAAATTGTAGCAACCTCCACCAATGCAGTTTCAAATCTTTGTCATCTTAGGCAGTGGCTTGTGATTCTCTTATCCTTGGATCTGTTAATGGAAAGGTGAATTTGGCTGCATAAAGTTATTCAAAGGAGGCTGTAGGAAGGAAACCAACAGGAAATGAAACAATGGCAAAGATAAGGTGTTGTTATTGTGGTACTGGGGACTGTGCCTTCCAGACAAAGTTTGGGCAGGGCACCTTGAAGCTCTTATTGTTATCTACAGCCAGTTGGAAGTGACACAGAATAAAACAGAGCTCTTGGAAGCACCTAAAGCACTGATTAATCATTGAACACCATAGAGAATGCCAAGGGTCCTTGGGGAAACAATTTGGGGGAAAACCCAATCTGGCCAACCAAGCTGACAAGATTTATTCTTCCCTGACAGGAGTATGGGATCAAAGGGGATATTAAAACCTGAAAGATCCTGGCCTAGGGAAGAAGGAAGAGTTTAGTGGACTGTCAGCAACTACCCGGGGGAGACACTGACAAAGACACACCAAAGGGGGGAAAGAATGTAGCAGGGCAGCCTGCTTCTTTCAGACCACATATGGAAGTTAATGGGATAATTGGAACTTATGAAAGCATTCAGGGTAAGATTACAGTGTAGTGAAGACCCATGTGTACCAGCCTGTTTTGTTTTCACCCTTTGCTTTCAGTGTGAGGTACCTTTGGGTGAATAAATAATGCTTTGTTTTGAAGAAGCTGTTCTTGATTCACTTTAATTAGCTACTGTCTAGGGTTACCATTCGTCCGGATTCCTCCGGACATGTCCAGCTTTTTTGAGTTAAAAATAGCATCCGGGGGGAATTTGTCAATGTCCAGACTTCCCCCCCATGCAGAGTGTGCGCGGCTTACAGGGCAGCCGGCCGGATCGTGCCACTCGCACAGGCTCCGGCAGCCAGAGCCCTTCCTCCACTTCCCCCTCCTCTCCCCTGAAACTTGAGACCACTCCCCTCCTCTCTCTCCCTCCCCCCGCCCTGCATTCGCAGATCGCCTCGGCCTCCGGCAGTCTGGAGCTCCGACCCTGCTCCCCTCCCCCGCTGTCGAGCGCGCTGATCTGCAGCACAGTAAGGGGACCGGGGGTCAGAGAAGCGGCAGGGAGGTTCTGGGGGGGGGGGGTAGTCAAGAGACAGGGAGCAGGGGGAGGGTTGGATGGGTCAGGAGTTCAGGAGGGCTGTCTGGGGGTTGGGGGTGTAAGGTTTTGGGCAGTCAGGGTACAGGTGGGGGGGGGGTCTCAGGAGGGGGCAGTTAGGGGACAAGGCACAGGGAGGCTTAGGTAGGGGGTGGTGTTCTGGAGAGCAGTTAGGAGCAGGGGTCCCAGGAGGGGGCAGTCAGGGGACAAGGAGCGGGGGGGGGGGTCGGGAGTTTGGGGGGGCTTTCTGGGGGGGGGGTGGATAAGGTTTTGGGCAGTCAGGGTACAGGTAGGAGGTAGGGTCCTGGGGGAAAGTTAGGGAGAGGGGTCTTAGGAAGGGGCAGTTAGGGGATAAGGAACAGGGAGGCTTAGGTAGGGGGTGGGGTTCTGGAGGGCAGTTAGGAGCAGGGGTCCCAGGAGGGGACAGTCAGGGGACAAGGAGCGGGGGGGGGGTTGGGAGTTCTGGGGGGGGGGCTGTCAGGGGGCAGGGGTGGGGAGAGGGTTCGGAGCAGTCAGGGGACGGAGCAGAGGGGTTTAGATGGGTTGGGAGTTCTGGGGGGAGTCTGTCTGGGGGTGGAGAGTGGTTGGATGGGGCATGGGAGTCCCAGGGGTCTGTCTGGGGGTGGGGGTGTGGATAAGGGTTGGGGCAGTCAGGGTATAGGTAGGGGGTAGAGTTCTAGGGGGCCAGTTAGGATGGGGGGAGGGTCTCAGGAGGGGGCAGTCAGGGGACAAGAGGCAGGGAGGCTTAGGGAGGGGGTGGAGTCCTGGGGGGCAGTTAGGGGCAGGGGTCCCAGGAGGGGGCAGTCAGGGGACAAGGAGTGGGGGGGAGGGTTGGGGTTCTGAGAGGGCAGGAAGTGGGAGGGAGTGGAAGGGGCAGGGGCGGGGCTAGGACAGGACGGGGGCGTTGCTAGGGCAGGGATCCTCCCGTCCTCTTTTTTGATTGTTGAAATATGGTAACCCTACTACTGTCACAGACTCTCAAAGGAAAAGGGCTTACAGTTGCCCAATGCATTTGGGTCAGTTGGGAAAAAAGGGGCTGCAGCCTAGAGATCCAGTGTAAGAAGGCCAGGATACCATGGTTCCACCCAAACACAGGTGAAGGTAGCAAAACCTGGGACTAAAAGGTGTCTAAAGTGCAACTCATTCTGTAATCATAAAAGTAACTCGTTGGGTTTAGTGGTTTGCAGAAGGGTTTATGTGAACCAGTTTCACAAGTTTTGAGTTCAAACAAATCTAAATTCTCAAAGACGGAAATCTCTGAAAAATGCCAAATGTTGCCTGGTTTCAAGTTACATAGACATGGGTCCACTGAGAGCCATTAATTTCTCCCTGGCAGACAAAATGTGGCCCAGAATCACTTAAAAATCAGCCAAACTTGCTCAAAACTCACTTGAGGTTTGTAACAGAAAATGAAATCAGTCAAGTTTGTCCTGCTCTTGAGGTGTAGTACTAATAAAGCTGTGCTAATCTTAAAATTTTACTCAATAAGTATCAAAGAGTAAACCCAGTATTCATGCAATATGTGATTAAAAATTCCTAACCACACCCCACTAGAAAAAAAAGCCAGCCTCTAAGTGCAATGAAGATCCTTATATGACTAGAGCAACAAAAAATAGGAAGGGATTACAATCCCCTGAGACTTCCATTCCCTGACCTAACTTGAAGTAAATATTAGGGAGAAATAATTCTTTATCATGTGAATTTAGTGTTCCTGAAAGGTATTTTGACATGTTTATGGCATACAAACAGAAGTTAGATTAAAAACTTAAAATACTCTCGCAAGAAGGTTTCAATGCAACCCTACTTTCATTCTTAGAATTCAGAACACCACACAAGAACCCCAAAACAGAGGGAGAGAAAGCAGGCTGCTCTCTAAAAGAGCGGCACAGCTCACCCCACCCTTATTCTAAGCTTAACAGTGACTGCTGAAATCCAGCCCTCACACTTCATTACTGAGCCTTACCAGGAAACCTCCCAGTATAAAGTGATAGCTTACAAATCCAACATAATGCTCACTATATCACAACTATCAACCTGGACTGG